>NC_056003.1:111054724-111654724 GCF_018446385.1 Zingiber officinale | reverse complement strand
ACTAGTAATTTTTCCTTTCCGCATCATACTAGTTATTTTTGGAAATAAATACCAAATACAAGAGGCATGCGATTCTAGTATTTCGAATATGTTTTTCGATGTTGTGTTCTTTTTTTTTTTTCTTTTCCTTGTGATTTGATTGTTCATTTCGGTTAACCTAAAGTTATTTTAGGAAATGAAATATTAGCTTTCCATAAAAGGTTTTGTCTAGTCGGTGGTGGTTGCTCCCATATCCAAGAAGGTCATGTGCCTCGTCACGTCAGTACTGGGAACCAATTATGGAAATTAATATTTAATGGAATTAATAACTTAGGTGATTTGGATTGAACGTGTTAAGTTCTGCAGGAGATCCAAATCAAAACCTAAAAGAACAAATAGATTAAGTTTTGGATCAAACGTGTTAAATTCCGCAGGCGATCCAAAATTTAATTTAAAAGAACACATGGTAGCTAGGAAAAGGTTCAGACCTTTGTACAAAATTTTTGTACAGTGGAACCTCTAGGTTTTCCGAGTAGCAACCAACAGCAGGTACTATTAAAATTTTAATATGTTAAATTATAGTGGTTCATTGAGAAAATGAAGTTAATAATTGTATTTATTGTTGCAGGTTCTAACAGCATGCACTAGGATGATACAGTAATGATTCATTGCACTATGGTTGCATTTGAAGCAACGGTATGATTAAAAACTTTCTGTACACGAAATTGTATTTACCTAAAAGATTTTCACTAGTCTGTATGTATAACATATAAGAATCATATAACAAACATGTGCAGGATGTAGGATTTAAATTCTCAATTCTGCTGAAGTCTTTCTCCATATTTGTTTTAAATTCTCCATATTCTCCATGTAGAATATACAGAAGGTAAGGGAGAAATTTTTTTGTATTCTTGTTTGATCAAAATGAATTCAGCATTCTTCAACACAAAATGGATTTGGTTTGCTATCAGATAAGATGTATACTCCAGCGGATAGATGTAATCTCTAATTATATGGGTTTTGCATTGAGAGGTGATCACTATCATTCAAGTATGATTCATGATCATCAACAGAGAGAATTTTCTTGCAAATCAAATAGATGATTGGCAAGAATAGCTTGCTATAGATAACTAGATAATCACGGATAAAGAAAATGAAAACTCACAGGTTTAGTTGCATGCCAATTTTCTAGATTGGTTGCAGGCCAATTTCTAGATTGGTTGCAGGCCTCACTTCGTACAGAACTGTAGAAATTAATGCTCCATTCCTCCTTTATAAGTCTTGAGCTAAGGGAAGACACTCTTAAACTATCCATCTTATGGTCTGAAACCAATTCACAGGTTTAGTAGTCTCCAAAGAAGTAAAGTTTAGCATTTTTCTGTTATTATACAAGTGCGTGCCATGTTTTTTTAATTAAATCACAGAGATTTTAATGGCACTGTAGAGCTAGGACTATGTTATTTAAGGATCTTCCGTTTATATATTCTTGAGTTTTGTTATAGGACTGTAATTTTTTTTTTTTTGTAGAAATCACAGACGACTCTGACACTACTAGGCCTCCGAGTTCGCGATCAGCACACAAAAACTACTAGAAGGAGGGGGAAAACTATTGATGTCTCTAAGAAGCGATGAGCTTGATCTTGTTTTATTTTCCATTGCATCTTTACTTCCATGTCATGTTTGCGTAGAGCTTGTATCTTCAGACTGTTAGTTTTATATTCTCATATTCTGAAACTTGTAGCTTCAGACTGTCATGTTTACGTTGGACTTAAAATTTTGCCCTACAATATTTGAAGTTACAGTATTATTCTGCAACATTATTAATTTGAAGTTAATTTATGTCAGTGTCCACTTAATGATTCAGTATATTGTTTGAATTTGTCTACTTAATGATTCAGTATATTGTAAAGAGTGGTAATTAAGTAGCTGCAGACTACAGAGCAAAAGGAGCTTTCTCATTGGAGATGACACGGACACAAATTTATGTCCATGGGTTTCCTCATTGGAGATGAGATGTCAATAATAATACGCCAACTAATGTTATATTAGTTTCTGAAGGAATATATATTGAATAAATTGATCAAAAGAGTAATCTTCCTGTTGATCTCAAAAGACTGGGACTCATTTGAACTTCCATTCCATTGAGCACCGGTATCATCTTTTAGGCTCTTTGAACTTTTTAAGGTCCGTCCTCTGAGAGATGCAGGATCACCGGTCTTTGAAATTCCACCAGATGATTCTATCTGTTTTGATATATTCCTACGTGTTTCTATGATCCCATTGGATTCACTGTCCTTTAGTGATTTCAGAGGCATCTTGAAAGAATGAAGTCCACCCATGGTAGTGCTGTGAAAATCTGGTTCAAGAATCTTTGCTGCAGCTTCAATTATATAAGATGCATTTCTAGGAGTTCAAGAATCTTTGGTTGGCATACTCTGTAACTTTGATTGGACTTTTCCAGAATAGATATTGTTTATTGTAATCACATGATATACACTATCATTGGAGTAATATCAGTTGTTCATCAGAAGAATCCTGATCTGAATACGTGCTAAACTGACATTCAATCCATTTGGAGATGAATTTATTTTTTACATATATGGTTTTGAAATGCAAGTTAGGTGTGCTTGTATTGCCTGATTATTACTTCCAGATCTCTATTGTACAATTATAATGCTGCTGAAACATATAATCAAATGCACCAAAAGTAAAGAAGCATCTTGAGGGACTACAAAACAGCTCATAAAAAAACATTTGGAGGATGCTCTCCACCACCAACAACAATTTTGAAATGAAGAATACAATTTACAATAAGAAGAAATAGTGAGCATAATGATTCTAGATTGCAAAAGGGAACAAGTATGTGAAGCATACAACAACAACATATGTTTTACAACATATTAAGATAACATAACATATGTTTTAAATTCGATACACCACTTGCAACACCATTGTTCAACTTGAACTCAGATTTAAAAAAATAAAACATAACACCAACAATAACAGCAACTAGGAATTGGAAAGCTGCTCTATTTTTTTAAATGTATCCTTCAACTTAGGTTTTTTTTCAGAGCTCAAAAGTTGTTTGTCCAAGTGCACTTGAAAAGCTTTTTGTGCCTCCAATCTACTTTTGTATGATTGATGTATGTCGCCTACTATGCTTATATTCCGGCCTGCGAGCCGAGAGAGTGCCCGGCGTTTGTGCCGTTGTTGCATTCTGGCCTGCGAGCCGAGGTTGTAGTCGGACAGTGCATCATCCTACGGATCCATATCGCGTCCGGCTCCGAGCCACTGGAGCTAGCTACTCACCAGGCGGACATTCACCTACTATTCAGAGTCGCGATGACTCAGTTAGTATCCTGATCAGCTTATCCATCCATCTGAGGGCACCCCCCCCCCCCGGGGCTAGGGTACGTTCTCGTACTCGTTACTTATTTCATTGTGCTACTATTTATTCGTCTGCTTATGTATTCGTGGGATCCACCTCGAGCCCCGAGGTACCAGAGACCGGGGCAACCTGGTCGCTGGCTACAGGTACGGTTGACCGGAGGATTTCTGACGACTCGGTCAACACAGGAGACAACTCTTCAGCCGGGTCATGGGGATGCAGTCAATTTTCCAGACACGTCATTCCGACAGGTTCGTCTTCTCAACTTCCCGACATGATCAATTATAAATATCTAAAGCTCTCGGTTCCGGGCAACTCGTCATCTCCTATCTTAACAATTGTCTCTTTATGTCTAATATTACTAAACTTAAATTCCATATATTCTGTATTTATTATACTAAGTCTAAAAAATTTTCCTTCTAGTATTTTTTGTCAAGATTCTAGTTTAGCATTTACTCCTTCACGTATTTTATCTATCAAAATAATATCATCTACAAACAACATGCACCATGGTATTGTAAGAAACTAGATGCGCTAAACACGCAAACGCGCAGCGGAAAAACACTAGTTCCTCCAGAAGATCCATGAGAAGGGAAAAGAAAAAATATACTAAGTTTACATAAGAACATGAGAGATTATATCTTTGTAGCGTGCTCACGGACTCCCGACAGTTCGGATCACAGCACAATCTCACGTTCGCACCTCTACGGTATCCACACGAACAAGCGTTTGTTTGTCTCACAAACTCACAAATGGAGATAGGTTGTGCTAACAACCTTGAGAATGGATTTCGGCCAAGAGAGAAGAAGAGCGAGGAGAATAAAGAATTAACCCAAAATGAAGAGAAAAACATTTAAGTATTTTCATCCCATGAAAACATTTAATTAGCATTAATAGCCTTAATGAGCATTTACACTCCATTAAGGACCACACACTTGTAACTCCTCATTTCAAATTCAATTTCAAAAATTGAATCAAATGAATCATTAAATTTTGAAATTCAATGAATATCCCATTAATCCTCACTTGAGTCAAACTCAAGTCTCCTCACTTGAGTCTAACTCAAGTCTAATTCACTTTAGTCTAACTCAAGTTTAATTCAATCGAGTCTTACTCAATTAATCTCATACAATTCAAATTCAATGAATCACATTTTATTAATTTGAATTGACTCCTTGAGTCTAGTTTGAATTGGACTTAATCTAACAATTAAATCCAATTGAGTCTAACTCAATAAATCCAATTCAGATAAGACTTAATCCAATGATTCATTATATGAACCCATCTCCAAATCTACTTGTTCTTTGTATGTGACCCAATAGGTTCTCGTAACATTGACAATGTATCTAAATCAACATTTAGATACATAAGAATAAGTGGCATCTAGCAAGGCATCATTGCTACCCAAGTGATAAGAAAGCCGAGATCCGACCTAACCTGTCCGTGGTTATTATCTTGTATGACTTGGTCCCTCTATCCTTGATATCTAGATTGATCAATGAGGCATAGACCGTGTCATCCTCTTATCAACCTTTGTGTTTCTTGATCTCTAAGTAGACACACTCAATCAAATAAGCTCAATATCTCATATTGACTCATTTGTGCATGGTCATGCTTTCTTGTGTCCTACTAATCAAGGGGCTCATAGATATCGCTTCCATCATATAGAAGGGATTGATCCCATCTACATCACTCATATCCCTCCGCATAATTCATTGCATACCTAGTGATCGACTTTATTGTCCACCTTGTTATAGGTGACGTTTGTCGATACCAAAGTACACAACTCCTTATATAGGGAACCGTAGCGACTTCAGGTCTAAGGACTATTCATACCAATAGTCACATGAGAATGTTTATGAAACTCATATAACGATCCATGGAACAATCTCATGGCGGGTCATTCAGTATATATTCCCTAATATATACCTATGTGTCAACCTGATATCTCATATCCATGACATGTGAGATTAAGTCATTCGTTGACCTACATGCTGTTGGTTAGTCCTAAGAAAATCGTACCGGTTCCACTGTACAAAAATTTTTTTGTACAAGTGTCAAACCTTTCCTTAAATAACCTATTGTATTCTTTAAAAGTTAAATTAGGAATCGCAGACGGAACTTAACATCATTGATTCCAAATTTAACTTATCTGTTCTTAATAGTTTAGATTTGAATCACAAGCGGAACCTAACACTATTGATTCAAATCTACCTAAGTTATTAATTCCATAAATATTAATTTCCAAATTGACTTCCAGGACTGCATTGCGAGGCAAATGGCCTTCTTGGATATGAAAGCAACCACCACCGCCTAGGCAAAGCCTTTTAAAGAAAGCTAATATTTATTTCCTTAAATAACTCTAGGTTAACCAAAAAGAACAATCGAATCACAAATTCGAAAAATAAGAAAACACAAACTCGAAAAACTATTTCGAAAACTCTAGAATCATATGCCTCTTGTGTTTGGTATTTCCATAAATAACTATACAAAGAAAACTAGTATGATGCGGAAAACAATTACTAGTTATACCTTTCTTTGTAAGCAAAATAACCTCTTGATCTTCTATCGTATTCCTCTTCTTATCTCGGACATTGTGTGGGCAACGATCTTCCGAGACGAGAACCACCAAGCTCCTTCTTCTCCAAGCTAGATTCGGCCACCATTAATTCTCCATGAGAAGTAAAGGTCCGACCACCACCAACAAGCTCCAAGGGATGCAAGAAACAAAATCTCCTTTCTCTCCTTCTTCTCCTAGCTAGAACCGGCCACCATCAAGAGCTCCAAGAGGGGTTGCCGCCGGCCACAAGAAGAAGAGAAGAGGGAGAAGCTAGGGCCGGCCACCAAGGAGGAAAAGAGAGGAGAAGAATAATAGAGTCGTTAGTCATGAAGGCACCTCTACCCCCTCTTTTATAATCCTTGGTCTTGGTAAATAAGGAAATTTTAATAAAAAATTCCTTAATTCTTTTGCCATGAAAAGGAAAATTTAATTAATTAAAAATTAATTTTCTTTTCTCAATTCATATGGCCGGCCGATTTCTCCCCAAAACAAGGAAAGTTTTAATTAAAACAAGAATTAAAACTTCCTAATTTGTTTCCGAAAATTTATAAAAATTTCTCCAATAATTTTTCCCTTCATGGTGACTTATAAAAAAAAATTTTATAAATTAAAATCTTTCTTTTAAACATGTGGATAATTTCCAAAAAGGAAAGTTATCTCTAAAAATTAAAATCTCTTTTCAATCTACAAATAAGGAAAGATATCAAATCTTTTCTTAATCTTTTGTAGAAACTAATAAAAGAGAATATTTAATTTTTAAAACTCCCTTTTAAATTATAATCATGGTTAAAAAGGAAAGTTTTTTTAAAATTAAAATCTCCTTTCAATCTACAAATAAGGAAAGATTTCAAATCTTTTCTTAATCTTTTGTAGAAAACTATAAAAGGAAAAATTTAAATTATGAGAGATGAGCCTCCAGAAGTAACTCCTATAAGACCGGATGAGACTGAAGTACGCATAATCTGCCTCGGAAGTGTATAACACCCTCCTCGTCTTGTGTGAACTCGGTCTGCTGCCCGGAAGCAATCTGGCTGCAAATAAACTGCAAATACCGATCAACAGCCTAGGGCTCTCGGATCCTCGTCCTGATCGACGACTGAGCAACCATGGTAACCAAAGTACCCTGCTCTGTCTGTCCTTACCCCTCAAGGCCCAACTCGAAGAAACCTTGAATCAAGTCTGTGACCACAACTCGGTGGCAAGCTAAAGTCCCTCTGGACTTCCTGCTAAGTGCATCGACAACCACATTAGCTTTTCCCCGGGTGATAGCTAAAGGTCCAGACATAGCCTTCAGGAACTTCATCCATCTCCTCTGTCGGAGATTAAGTTCCTTCTAAGTAAACAGATACTTGAGACTCTTATGGTCAATGAGAATCTCAAATGTAACGTCATATAAATAATGTCGTCAAATCTTCAAGGCAAAAATAATGGCGACTAGCTCCAGATCACGAACTGGGTATTTCTTCTCATGCTCCTTCAACTATCGAGAAGCATATGAGAATACTCTACCGTGCTGCATCTGAACAGCACCCATACCCTGTAGAGACGCGTCGGTATAGAGGACAAATCCGTCCTCTCCAGAAGGTAAAAACCAAAAATCGGAGCCGACACTAGTCTCCGCTTCAGCTCCTAGAAGCTAGTCTTGCAATTCTCAGTCCAAGTGAACTTCACGTCTTTCCTGGTCAGGCGTGTCAGTGGCATAGCAACACGTGATAAACCCCCAACGAATCGTTTGTAATATCGAGCCAGACCAAGGAAGTTGCGAGCCCCTGTATAGACTCTGTCTACTCCCAACGATAACAACCTCTATCTCCTGTGGAACCACGGTATACTCCTACTGGTGACCGTGTATCTCAAACATCTCACAGAAGACAATCAAATTACGCACTACTGATCTTCACATAAAGATGTTTCCGTCAAAACATCTCTAAAACTATGCGAAGATGGTGTACGTGACCCACCTCGGATCAGAAATAGATCACCACATCGTCAACAAAGACAATGGAAACCAATCCAAACATCTTAGTGATACCCAAATCATCGAGTTCATGCTAATATCTAGGGCACACTGCAAGCCCTAATGGTGAAACCAAGACACATAATGTCCGTATCACAGACATTCCTAACCTTAAGATCCTCAACAATAAATAGATCTGATCACCAACGATATAAATCACCAAAGAATAGATCCTCCAGTGTAAGAGCAACGCTCCATCACAGAAAATATCACATATGTGGGAGCAACAGAAATCCTCAATATGTAGGAGTAACACTCCACTACAAATAATCCGTAACATATATCTGCAATAAATATGGAAGCAATGCTCCGCTACAAGCAATCCGCAATTTATGGGAGCAACGCTCCACCACAAACAATCCATAACACGTGTGGGAGCAACGCTCCGCCACAAACAATACATAAGTGCCCAAGGCACCTAAGTATCCAACTAGAGGCTGCACGAGATCACTCAACCACATATCACTATGGGCAGCCAAAGGTATAACAATCCAGCAATCAAATCAAACTCATCGTCAAATCTATCAACATCGTAGTGAGTCACCCACTGATAAGAAAATAGGTTGACAGGGTAATCCAACAACTGACATAATGCAAACACTCTACATCCTGCATTCAACATAAGTAGAATCATCATGCTGTTGGAGTGTATACTGAAAGCCTAAGCTTTGTAAACATTCATTATGAATAAAGAATCACATTTGGTCAAATTGTCTACATTTGTTTGTAGTTGTTCATTTAATTTATATTGTAGATAACATAGTATGTGGTGTCACATACAGAAGATGATGTTATCAGTACCTTATAAATTATAAACAGTAGCTCACGACTAAAATGGAAAGGAACAAACCATTAGAAGGTCGTAGTGTAATTAGGTATTAGTTTATCTTGACTATATAATTACACTAGTACACTCAGAGTGTATTGAGTAGGATCATTTGAGGTCGTTTCTTTTATACTGACTTTATAAAGGAACAAAGACCTCAGTTATTATGGAAGTGTGTGCTCTTAATCCTAATATAATAACAAGCACATATATTTGATATTTATTTCTTTAATTTATCAATGGGTGAGATTTAGTTCGATGAATCAATAAACCCGATAAGTTGGGAAATGGTATCACTTATAGTGTGTGTTGTTGATTATAGAAGGAAATTGTGTCCTAGAGATACTAGGTTGATAATGTCCCCAAGAGGAGCTCATAAGGATTGTCATGTTAAACCCTGCAGGTGGACTTAGTCCGACATGACGATAAGGTTGAGTGGTACTACTCTTGGACTTAGATATTAATTAAATGAGTTGTCAGTAACTCACTTAATTAGTGGACATTCGATATCTTAAACACAGGGAGACTAACACACTCATAATAAGAAGGAGCCCAAAAATATAATTTGGGATTGGTGCGGTAGTTCAATAATAGTTTTCTAGTGGAATGAATTATTATTGATAAAATTAAGTTGTGTGTTCGGGGCGAACACGGGATGCTTAATTTTATCGGGAGACCAAAACCAATTCCTCCTCTCGG
Organism: Zingiber officinale; assembly: GCF_018446385.1. Taxonomy (NCBI): domain Eukaryota; kingdom Viridiplantae; phylum Streptophyta; class Magnoliopsida; order Zingiberales; family Zingiberaceae; genus Zingiber; species Zingiber officinale. Next base: position 111,645,255 of record NC_056003.1, on the reverse strand, counting down.
TCCCTATCGTAGCCTCTTATTTATAGAGTTCTATACCCACCTATACCCACCTTCTATACCCACCAATAGGGGGCCGGCCAAGCTAGCTTGGGAACCAAGCTTGGGCCGACCTAGGTATAAAATTGGGTGGCCGGCCCTAGCTTGAACCCAAGCTAGTGGGGGCCAGCCAAATTAAATTAAAAAGGGATTTTAATTTTAATTTTTATTATGTGGAAGAAATAATTTATTAAAGAGAATTAAAATTAAAATATCTCTCTTGTAAAAGATCTACAAAAGATTAAAGAAAGAGATTAGATCTCTTTCCTTATTTGTAGATTGGTGAGATATTTTATTTTCTCTTTAAAATTATTCACATGTTGATAAAATTAAAATTATAGAAATTTCCTTTTATCAACCATGAAGAGATTTTTGAAGAGAAATTTTATTTTTAAAATTTCCGGAAACAAATTAGGAAGTTTTAATTGTTGATTGAAACTTCTCCAATTTGTTCTTCATGATGTGGCCGGCCACTTGAATTCAATTGGGGAAATTTTATTTTATTTTTCTCAATTAAATCATGTCAAGGAAATTAAGGAAATTTTATTGTAATTAAATTTCCTAATTTGCCTAGGCCAAGGAATATAAAAGAAGAGGTGAGGGTGCCTTCAAGAGACACAACCTCTATTATTTTCTCTCCCTCTTTTGTTCCTTGGTGTGGCCGGCCATCATCATCATCTCCCTCTCTTACTCTTGTGGTGGCCGAACCTCTCTCAAAGGCTTGGAGCTCTTGTGGTGGCCGGATACTACTTGGAGAAGAAGAAGAAGAAGGAGAGGAAGCTAGCATCTCTTGGAGCTTGGTTGGTGTTTTGATTTTCTTCCTTGGTGAAGCTTCTTTCTTTGTGGCCGAACCTAGCTAGGAGGAGAAGAAGGTGGTTGGTGGTTTCTCATCTCGGAAGATCGTTGCCCACACAACGTCCGAGGTTAGAAGAGGAATACGGTAGAAGATCAAGAGGTTTTTCTACAAGGTATAACTAGTATTTTTTCTTTCCGCATCATACTAGTTATTTATGGAAATAATACCAAATACAAGAGGCTTACGTTCTAGAATTTCGAATATGTTTTTCGATGTTGTGTTCTTTTGTTTTTTATTTTCCTTGTGATTTGATTGTTCTTTTCGGTTAACCTAAAGTTATTTTAGGAAATTAAATATTAGATTTTTATAAAAGGTTTTGTCTAGTCGGTGGTGGTTGCTCCCATATCCAAGAAGGCCATGTGCCTCGCCACGTCAGTACTGGGAACCAATTATGGAAATTAATATTTAATGGAATTAATAACTTAAGGAGACTTGGGTCGAACGTGTTAAGTTCCGCAGGAGATCCAAGTCAAAACCTAAAAGAACAAATAGATCAAGTTTTGGATCAAACGTGTTAAGTTCCGCAGGCGATCCAAAATTTAATTTAAAAGAACACTTGGTAGCTAGGAAAAGGTTCAGACCTTTGTACAAAATTTTTGTACAGTGGAACCTATAGGTTTTCCGAGTAGCAACCAACACATGCTGCTACCAACAATACACCTGGCACACGTGCTCACACAACATATGTATGATCGACATAATCCTCCAATTTGTACACACCACACATACTCACAACATAAGTATAATTCATCGTGATACCTCCAACAATGCATACCGAACCCGTGTGCATATATCAACATAGGTATAATCAACAATACACCTCAAACAACACTTCATGACATATATACACCTATACCAAAAGTATAATCAACGTAATACTTCCAACCAATCATAATCGACACGAATATACACTCAGAACAATCATATAATAAACAAGATACCTCAAATATTACACTGAACACATCTGCACATATCCGAACTCAGATTAAGTCGATAAAATACCTCCAATAAAACACTCAAACACATATGTACATTTCACAACATAGATTTAATCGACAAAATACCTCCAATAAACCAATCAGACCACTCGGTATAATCTACTAGAAACCCACAATAATCATCATCTGGACAAATATACCCTCACTACATGCAATTTTGACCCTCTATTATAGAACTCCTACAACACATAATAATCCTATGTACACACCACATAGATATACAGAATCAGCATATTTAATCCAATTAACCTGATATTCCCCATGCTACATATAAGTTATCCAACCAGGTATATAAAGTCTAAAAATTTAAGTACCCATGGAATAGGATACATCGATCCTTTATAGACTGACCAAGTCGACAACGGTATACGGCTAATTCAGTCTTTCCCCGACAGTACAAAACATGTACTCAAATGTGCTCTAAATATCCAACTAAGCACGAATAACCCAAAGATCAGCATCTCTATAAAATAGAGTATGATGGTCCTCTACTGATCGAACCAACAAAACTAAATCAGTCATCTACTAACTAATCAAGAATATCTTAATCCTCCACAAGCAACTAAGGTATATCAATATACGACTACCCAAATCAACAAGTGTAAATCAGACTCCTACTGACCGATCTAACAAGAGTAAACCAATATTTACTGATAAAATTAACTAAGATAACCTGGTATACTACTGGCTAGGTCAACATAAAGATATAGATACTATCCACTACCCAGCTAATACTAGCAGAGGCTGGTATGTGCCTCAATCTGCTAATCAACTAGTAGTAACATAAGTTAAAACTACTGGTGATATGATATGAAAAATTATCGAAGACTATAATCCTTGATCTCTATTAAGGTCTACCATAATCAGTGGTTTACCTAACACATATAATATATGCTATATCAACTAGACAGGTACTAATAAATAATACTAATACATGTCATAACTATCCCAGTCAACAATGCATACACTAACAAAATAGTAGGATAACAGTATACCAACATACCTCCTATAGCTTGGAGATGTCCTGCTGCTGCCAGGTCCCAAAACCCGAAAAGTCACATCAAGAAGATCAAAACATGAAATCCGAAACACAGGGAAAATGAGACTCGTAAGCCGATCTCTGATACCAAATAAATTGGTATCAGATAAATCTCGAAAATCCAAAACACATAGCAAGTATCGTATACCTGCTCTGATACCACTAAATTGTCACGCCCCAGAGGAGTCCCTATCCGAAGAAATTTCGGCAGCACCTCCCCTGTACGGGTGATAATCTGAAGCATTTCTACAGACATAATATACATCAGCCACAGGCGGCTGGAATATACACACAACCACGCAGTTATATATATATCATCAGCCCACACAGCTGGAACAAAACCAACACAACGGAAAACGATAGAAACCCAATACAAACCAAAGCACAAAAACTGCTAGCCGTCTAGGCTTACACAACCAACAACCAATACAAAATACCACATAACAACATCAACATTCCAAAAACAAAACCGAAGTACAGAGCTAAACAAACTGATACATAAACAAACAAAACATAAGTGAAACCGATAAGTCTTCTGATGTGACGTGGGGACCAGCAGACAGGATATTCCAAGCGACACCATAAACAACCTGGTACCTGAAAAATATAGTGTCCATGGGGGTGAGTTCAACAACTCAGCGAATACCAATAGACATGTCTAGTAAGATATATCTAACAGCAATAAACATGGAATACAGCTCCCTAATCATATTTAGGAAATATGCAAAACTGAAAGGTAATTGAGGAAGTTGTACTCACCAGGAACTCCTATCCAGACAAAAAGGGTCGTCAAACCAGATACACACTATGCCTCCTGTATGCATGTCAAACAAATGCATCCACCAAAATGCAGCATATAAGTGCAGCAAACACAAGCAAATAAATGCAATAAATGCATATGGTGCCAATGACATGGTCACCCCTGACGCCAGTCAGTCATCTCACACACAAATGGTGAGACTGAGTGGGTAGGGTTGTGACAACCGTGCACTCTGACATCACTACCCCTGATGAGTGACCGAGTGGACGGGATGTTGTCGGAGTACACACATACTCCTACCCCAAATCATAAATGGGGGAGCGCAATGCTCTCATCTCCCGGTACACGATGACGGGGAGGGATCCATGACGTGCTACCACGCTGCGTCACACTACCCATGAGCGGACCAACGGAGCACCGAATAGAGCAAAACTGACGTGCTATCACGCTGCGTCACGCTACCCATGAGCGGACCAATCGAGCATCGAACAGTGATGAAACTGGCGATATGCTCTACAATAATGGAGCAGCCTATCACGCAGCATGCAAACATGCGAATGGTGCATGAAACTAAGCATGACAATATCCTGAATCAAATCCACATATATATATAAAAATGTGTACCCTAGTACAAGTAAGTCAAATCCACAGATCTAGGGTATACAGGCCCTCTATGGTATAACAACCTAGGTCCTGAATATATCCACATCCATAAAATATGTACCAACAATGTACATGGATCAAAGCAAAAGGTCTAGGTACACAGATCAGGTATGATATAAAAATATAGATACACATGTCAGATAATAAAAATCCAGAGTCTAATCCTAAACTCAGTAAAGCATGGTATGTCACTTACTCTAGGAACTAAAGTACTCATGGTAAGAATCATGAAGTATAACCATGGATACATAACAAGCGACCAAACAGATCATGCTATGGGTATCAAACTGTGACATACCAAAGGAAAACATGATCATTGCTTGCAGCTATAAAATACTATGCATATCCAATTGACAATATCATAAAAAGATAAGTCAAGAGGTACCCGCCTACAATGTAGATCGAGCTAATCAACCTCTATGTCGAAGTGCTCGTCCCGAATCAACGTCCTGCAAATCACATGATTATAATTTAGCTAATTACATATGCAACAATTAGCTAAATCTCAAGTCAACCTAATTAGGGAAAACCCTAATCAAATTATCCATGAATCCTTTAATCTTTCCAAGACACTCCACATTTTATAATCAATTCAATGATTATATCGTTCACAAACTCTTCTATTAATCACAATGTCAATTTAATTAACAATCCATCATAACAAATCATGATACTAATCCCATAATCCTATAATTGATCATGTGACCTTCTACATCAATCAACACCAAATGATCATAATGAATCCACTCCAAAACTTACCCAAACTCAAGTAGGTGGCTGGTAACTCACAATTAAAGGAATCCATGACCAGAAATAGGTTGCTCAAATATGTGGATCATCCTCAACAAAGATGGTCGGAGCTACAAAAGGGTCAACCAAGACAATTAACACAATCTTCCATTCAACTACTACTAAAGGTGCATCAACAAACTAAGCATCCACCATCTATAAATTTCTCAATGCTAAATACCCTCACCTCTTCCTCATCAGCAGCTAGCAAGTGCCATGGATCAGGTAGAGTCAGCAACAAGCCACTGGCGCCGTGGTAGTCGGAACCAACTAGTTCACTGTCTTCCAATCAACAATCCAGAATCAACTCTACGAATGAATTAACTGCCCAAATCTAATACCAGATTTAGATCACTTACCTTCATCTTGTGCCCACAACCTCCTCTCTACCATCAACAGCAAGCACCAGAGACGAAGTAATAACTGACAGTGGGGAAGATCGGGTGATTGGCAACAACTAATCAGAATTAGGGCACAGCTTGGAAGGCTTCGGGTGGCTGGCGGCTAAGGCACAGGGAACTGTGATGCTGCTCGGAATGGATGAGAAGGAAAAATCAAGGAGAAGGGCTCGACGGACCTGGTGGCCGGCGCTCGAAGAAGAGGAGTCGGCGTCTGTGTCGGCTAGGGAAAGGCTTGTATGTGTCGAGTTGAAGAAATCGCTGCGGGCGACAGCAGTTAGGGCAGAGGAGTTCGGCAGGGGAAGAAGAGTGCGCCGGAAAGGGGCGCTGGCGCCGGCTGTCGTCGCTAGGGCAGAGGATGCTAGGGTGTCGCTCAAGTGCCGGCGAGGAGAAAACGTCTACGGCATAGGAGGAGAAGGGAAGCTTCGGCCGGCGACAGTGCTACGGCGGCAGCGATGTTGCTCAGCGTTAGACAGTGGCGTCGAGATCGCTCCACACAAGAGGTAGAGAAGAGGCTTGGCGAGGGTCTGTATGCCCGGGGAGGAGAAATCGTCGTGGCGACAGCGGTTGAGGAAGAAGTGGTTAGGGCAAATGAGTTCGGGAGAAGAAAACTCGGCGTCGGCGCAAGGGTTCGACGGGGGAGAAGGAAATAAGAAAAAAGAAAAGAAAATGTATTTATAATTAAACATTTTCTCACTTAAATGGGTAGCCTAAACAGGCTTTCCCGGGGCTCCGTTTTCATCCCCGTAAACTCGTCCTTACGAGCTCCGAAAAATTCTCGAAAAATTTCAGAAAATTCACTTATCCTTATTCGACATTTTTTTCCAGTATTTTACATTCTCCCCCACTAATAAAAATTTGGTCCCCAAATTTCGTTTTCTACCATCAGCAGTACTAGCAAAAGCTAAACTGTATAAATGATGAACGGTACATTAAATCACATACCTCAAGTGAAAAGATGGGGGTATCGAGCTCGGATAGTATCCTCGAACTCCCATGTAGCCTCCTCGTCCGAATGACGCTGTCATCCAACTTTAACCAGTCAGATAGTCTTATTCAGCAACTGACGCTCTTTCCGGTCTAAAATCTGTACCGGAACCTCCTCGTTGGTCACGTCAGGCTGTACGAGAACTGAGATATCTGTCAGCACATGTGTTGGGTCAGGTACGTATCTCCTCAGCATAGATACGTGGGATACGTCGTGAACTCCTGTTAGGAACGGTGGTGGTGCCAACCGGTAAACTACCGCTCCAATCCTTTCCGAGATCTGGAAAGGTCCAATGTACTGCGACTAGCTTACCTCTGAGGCCAATCTCTTCACCCCTTTCGTGGGTGAAACTCGCAGAAATACATAGTCGCAAATGGAGAACTCTAAGAGTCTCCGACTCCGGTCAGCATAACTCTTCTGGCAGTCTTATGCCTCTGACATCCTCCGTCTGATAGTATAGACCAACTCTGCCTCATGCTGAGCTCTATGAGGTCCCAATAACTGGGCCTCCCCAACCTCATCCCAGAGGGTGGGTGTCCGACAAGGCCTATCCTACAACGCTTCAAACGGTGTCATCTGGATAGCCAAATGTAAACCGTTGTTGTAGGCGAATTTTACCAATGGCAGATGGTCCTCTCAACTGCCTCCGAAATCCAATACACACGATCTCAGCAAATCCTCTAGAGTCTGAATGGTCCGCTCTGACTGTCCATCTATCTGCGGATGGAAAGCTGTATAGAATCGGAGCTGAGTGCCCAAGGCCTGCTGCAGACTCTGCCAGAAACGAGACGTGAACCGGGGGTCTCTATCTGAAATAATACTCAAAGGAACACCATGTAATCCGATGATCTCTCTGCAATACCGATCAGCCAATCGATCCAGAGAATCAATCTTCCGGATCGCTAAGAAGTTCGCAGATTTGGTTAATCGATCGACGATTACCCAAATCGCGTCATGGCCTCGTCGTGTCCTCGGCAAACCCACCACAAAGTCCATAGTAATATGTTCTCATTTCCACTCGGGAATACGAATCCGCTGAAGTAAGCCGGCAGGTCTCTCGTGTTCAGCCTTCGCCTGCTGACAAACAAGACATCTAGCTACAAAATCCGCGATGTATTCCTTCATGTCGTTCCACCAATAGAAACACCTCCAATCTCGGTGCATATGGGTACCGCCTGGGTGGACAGCAAATCATGAGAGATGAGCCTCCAGAAGTAACTCCTATAAAACCGGATGAGACTAAAGTACGCATAATCTGCCTCGAAAGTGTATAACACCCTCCTCGTCTCATGTGAACTCGGTCTGCTGCCCGGAAGCAATCTGGCTGCAAATAAACTGCAAATACCGATCAACAGCCTAGGGCTCTCGGATCCTCGTCCTGATCGACGACTGAGCAACCATGGTAACCAAAGTACCCTGCTCTGTCTGTCCTTACCCCTCAAGGCCCAACTCGAAGAAACCTTGAATCAAGTCTGTGACCACAACTCGGTGGCAAGCTAAAGTCCCTCTGGACTTCCTGCTAAGTGTTGGGATCGTTCGTACTCGGCTAGAGAGGGGGGTGTGAATAGCCGCCCCAAATTCTCGCGTTCTTCCTACAGTTAGGGTTAGTCGCAGCGGAAATACAAGGAAGAAACTAAGGAGAAGAAAAACAAACCGATGTAACGAGGTTCGGAGATGAACTCCTACTCCTCGGCGTGTCCGTAAGGTGGACGAAGCCTACCAATCCGTCGGTGGATGAGTCCCCGGAGAACCGGCTAAATATGAGCTCCTTATGGGTGGAGAAACCTCGCCACAACTACTTCTTGCAACAGCAAGATAAGGAGTACAAATACAAGAGAAACAAGAAGTAAATACACAGCAAATGTAAACAACCCTTGCCTTCTTGTCGACTGTTGAAGAAGCAACAGCTTCTCAGACGCCAACCACAGCAGCAGCTACCGAGTCCCACCAAGGAAGAAGTCACGCTTAAGCTTAAGAAGAGCTCAACAAAAGCTCAAAGGCGCACTGCACAGTACCGTGAGCGTAAGAGAGAAGAGGAAGTCGATTTTTTTGGTTAATCATTAACCTCTTTTTTGTTCAATATTTGCTTCGAAATTGTGCGGCCGAACGGCATCTTCTCTTTTCTTTATTTAGAAGCCAAAGCGGGGGAAGACGAAGATCAATAACGGCCCCTGTCGAATCCTTTCCGAGGTAGGGTTCCGCTGCAATGGAGCCCTTCCGATCCCTTCCTTTCCTTCTCCTCTACGTCTCCGCCATCGCCATCGCCATCGCCATTGCCTCCGCCGACTCTTCGCACTCCCTCCTCCGCATGCGCATCGCTCCCGCCGGCGGCGGAGGAGCCGCCGACGGCCTCTTCTGCGACAGCTGGAGGCTCTCCGTGGAAACCAACAACGCCGGCTACTGGCGGACCATCCCGCCCAAGTGCCTCGAGATCGTAGCGACCTACGTGAACGGGGACCGCTACTTGTCCGACTCCGATATCATCGCCGTTGACTGCTTGTCCTTCGCCGAGACTGTCCGGATCGTGGGCGACAAGAAGGATGCGTGGGTCTTCGACATCGACGAGACGCTGCTTTCCAATGTTCCCTACTATGCCGTCCACGGATTCGGGTAATAAATGCCTAGGACTTTCTCATTGCCTAACATCGATTAGGACTTTTCCCTGGCTTCACTCACGGGACTTTCCAACCGCCTAACATCCCAGTTAGGACTTTCCCACCGGGCTTCACTCACCGGACTTTCCCGTGCCAAGTCTCCATACTTGGACTTTTCGCGTGCCAAGCTCCCTGCTTGGACTTTTCCAGTACCAAGTCTCCATACTTGGACTTTTCCAATGCCAAGCTCCCTGCTTGGACTTTTCGCGTGCCAAGCTCCCTGCTTGGACTTTTCCAGTGCCAAGTCTCCATACTTGGACTTTTCCAATGCCAAGCTCCCTGCTTGGACTTTTCGCGTGCCAAGCTCCCTGCTTGGACTTTTCCCGAATCAGGTCAACCAGGTCAACCTTGACCTAAGGTTGCACCTACAATCTCCCGAACACCTATTCTTGTCAAACATCAAGAATACAACTCTCTCCTCGTCAAACATCGTCAAACATCAAAACACAACTCGAGTCAGGTCAACTCGAGTCAGGTCAACCAAGTCAACCTTGACCTAAGGTTGCACCAACAATCTCCCCCTTTTTGATGTTTGACAAAATCCAAAATCAAGTTAGGTTAACCCGATAACCTAACTTAGGTTTTCCAACCATCTTCCAATGTCCAATGTTCTTTCCTTGAACATTCTCTGGACATTCTCCCCTTAGGTTAACCCGATAACCTAACTTGGGTTCTCCAATAATTCTCCCCCTTTTTGACACACATCAAAAAGTATTCCAATGTTCTTCCTCGAACATTCCTTGACATTCTTCCCCTAGCTTAGGTTAACCCGATAACCTAACTTGGGTTCTCCAATAATTCTCCAATGAACGCTCTCCCCTTTTTGACACACATCAAAAAGGAGGGTATCAAGGTCAAGAGTTTCTTCCTAATGAAAGTCCCATACCTTTCATTGAAACTCTTAATTTCCCTTGATACTAAACTCAACAACCAACTTAGTGATAATCCCATATCACTAATCCTCAAGGAGTAAAAACTCCCCAGTCAACTCCCCTCGACCATTGCACCAACAATGTCTTGGAGAGTTTCAAACCTTTAGAAATCCCCAAAACCCAACTTCCACTGAAATTTCAGACCAACAAGTGAAAAATCAGAAATTGGCACGCACCGATCGGTCCCCGGACCGATCGAAACCTGATCGGTCCCCGGACCGATCCACGCACCGATCGCACTGGATCGTCACTGATCGGTCACCAGACCGATCAGGCCTTCCCTGGATCGGTCCGGTGACCGATCCAGCCTCTGAAATCAGAGATTTCTGATTTTCTCCCCGGAAGAAGTTCAAAAACTCATAGAAAATTACAGAAAATTCCAAAAATTACGAAACTTTGAGGATACATTCCTCATGTCATACACTATCAAGGAAAAATAGTTTTCTATGAAAATAGTTTCCATTTTTCAATCTTGATACAAAGTTCAAAAACTTTGAAATAGTTCAAGTTTAAGTCATCTTTGTATCATCTTGCTCAATGAAGAATGCTATCACTAGGAAAGCTTCATCAAGGTTTTTCAAATCAATTTTAAAATGTTTTTAAAACCATTTGAATTTAGGACCATAATCTTAGGGCTAGATGTACATGACTTGTACACAAGCTTTCCCTATGATCCTTAATTTCTTGAATTAGGGTCATCTAGGTACAATGACTATGCACCTTGATCCTAACTCATGATCCTAATATCTCACACACATCTAAGGTGCATCAAACCACATTCAAGTTAATTTGATGTGAGATATGGGTTAAGGTCAACTTAGGCTAAGGTCTCATGCATTTTCTAAACACAAATTTGATCTCAATATCAAGATGTGTTCTTCATCCTTAAATCAATTCAATTGATTATTAATGCAAGAGATGATGACATGGCATAAATGATATCATAAATGGAAAACATGTGCCAATGTCATGATGTCATGGCATAAAGTATGAAAACTTAAATAGAGCATGACATATAAACTAGCCTAAGCACTATCATGACATTTCAAATGATGATAAAACTAAACATGATGTCATGACATGTCATATGGCAAACAACCATGGTAAGTTAACACAAATAAAATACCTAGATTACCTATCTAAGTATCCTTAATCACTTAGTTAACTTAAATTCTAATCCTAGATTGCCCAAAGTGCTCCAAGAAAATGTCAAAACCCAAATTGGCATTTCTTGATCTCTTGTTTGATTTATACCATTTTAAAAATTTTACAAGAGTAGCACTTCTAAATTAAGGCCTGGATTGCCTTGATTACCTAAGAGAATATCAAAAATCCCAATTTGATATTTCTCTAGGTTTTTCCACATTGTGTCAATTTAAAGTAAGATTAATATATTCTCACTTTGGCACACTTTACTCTTCCAAGGAGTGAATGATAAAGATTATTCCATTTCATTTTCAAAGGTTCCCAAAACCTTGAAAATGCTCCTTGAGTGTCAATTTCCTCAAAGTTGGGTTAACTACCCTTCTTATTGGAGTTGACACTCTCTAACCCATCTATGGGGTAGAGAAAATGCTCCTAGGAACCCAATACCTACTTGAGCTCATTGGGTTCACTAAAAATTCACTAGGGATGACTTCCCTAGCAACCCTCCTAATGACCCTCTTAGGCTTTAAAGCCTTGGTCATTTGGGACTCATCAAGATCAACTCTAGGGGTGACTCCCCTTGTGACCTTGGTGATGGTCTTCCTAGCCCTAGATTTTGTTCCATAATCGAATGGAACATTATGATAAGTGGGCTTGACCACTTGGGACTTAGGTTTGTGACCCAAACCTTTCTTGTCCTTGGGCTTTGAGATTTGACCCTTAGACCCTAGAGTTGACTTCTCTAAATTCTTTAGGGTCTTTTCTAGAGTGTTAAGTCTTGACCTTAAGACTTGATTTTCTTTCTCTAAAACCTCAAGTTTTAATTTATCATTCTTTCTTGAGGTGTTCCTAGGCATATGTCTAGTTGTCTTGGGGTTTCTACCTAGGTTCTCCTTAGCCTTAGATGAGTTAATCCTAGGGTTGGCCTTCCTAGTATTGTTCTTATCTAAGCTAAGATGTTTAGCACCTAAGCACACATGTTGATTTCTATGATTATCATGCTTATCATTCTTGACAATTGCAATAAGACTACTAGCATGTATCTTATTAGAAGTGCAAGAATGAACCTTAGAGGATACCTTAGGGTTTGCCTTCGCTCCCCCTTTACACGTGCTTGGTCTTTTGTCCTTGTGAGATTGCCTCCCTTGGACATTGACTCTATAGTGTCCCCGTTGCTTGCATTGGAAGCACACCACGTGCTCCTTGCCCTTGCGTTTGGGACTCCGACTTCCTTGATCTTTGGCGCCGGTGGAGTCTTCTTAGTTTTCTTTGGACATTTACTCTTGTAATGTCCAAATTCCCTACACTCAAAACACATTATATGCAATTTACTTGAACTTAAAGTGTTTGAGTTACCTAGGGTTGAGGATGGATGGATGCTCTCTTCTTCATCCCTCCCGGAGGTAGAAGCTTCTTCTTCGTGCTCCGATCTTGAAGAAGAACTCTCCTCCTCTTCTTCCTTGGATGTTAAGTAGCCCTCAACTCCCAATTCGCTTCCTCCATGATGTGAGCTACTTGACTCACTAGGCTCCTTTTCATGGAGTTTTGCCAAATTGTTCCATAATTCCTTGGCGTTGTTGTACCTATCTATCTTGCACAAAACATTATTAGGTAAAGCAAATTCAATAATTTTTGTTACCTCGTCATTGATTTCGGATTGTCGGATTTGCTCTTTCGTCCACTCCTTCTTCTTGATAGGTTTTCCTTCCTCATCCATCGGAGAGGAAAACCCTTCTTGTACACAAAACCAATTTAACATATTAGTCCTAAGAAAATACATCATCCTTACCTTCCAATATGTGAAGTTGTCGTGAGACTCGTAGAAGGGTTGAATCGTGACATCTTCTCCATAGAGATCCATCTCTAGCCTGTGCTCCCCCGGGTGTTGATCCGTCGAAGAGCGGCCTCGCTCTGATACCACTTGTTGGGATCGTTCGTACTCGGCTAGAGAGGGGGGTGTGAATAGCCGCCCCAAATTCTCGCGTTCTTCCTACAGTTAGGGTTAGTCGCAGCGGAAATACAAGGAAGAAACTAAGGAGAAGAAAAACAAACCGATGTAACGAGGTTCGGAGATGAACTCCTACTCCTCGGCGTGTCCGTAAGGTGGACGAAGCCTACCAATCCGTCGGTGGATGAGTCCCCGGAGAACCGGCTAAATATGAGCTCCTTATGGGTGGAGAAACCTCGCCACAACTACTTCTTGCAACAGCAAGATAAGGAGTACAAATACAAGAGAAACAAGAAGTAAATACACAGCAAATGTAAACAACCCTTGCCTTCTTGTCGACTGTTGAAGAAGCAACAGCTTCTCAGACGCCAACCACAGCAGCAGCTCAGTCGGAGTCCCAGCCGAAGGAAGAAGCTCACGCGAAGCTTGCGAAGAAGAGCTCAACAAAGCTCAAGCACCAGAACAGCAGCTCTGTAGCAGAAGAGAAGAGGAAGAAGCATTCGCACAGAAGATGCCCTCGTCTCCTTTATACCTGCGAAGAAGAAACAGCGAAGAAACTAGCCGTTGCGTTGCAACGGCTAGAACCCTGATCGGTCCAGGACCGATGCTGATCGGTCCCCCCGATCGGTCGCACGTAGACATTACATGCGTGACGTCGATACGTGGACCGATCAGACACCGGATCGGTCCACGCCGATCCTTCCTTCTTCGCGATGCCGTCTCGATCGGTCCACGCCGATCGACATCTTTGATCGATGCGTGGACCGATCTCTCTTCGCCTCTTTTTCTTCGATCGGTCACCGATCGACAAGAATCAACAGAGCTTGATATCGATCGGTCACCGGACCGATCGAGAAAAGTTCTGATCGGTCCGGTGACCGAGCTTGGATTTTGCCCAAACCAAGTCCCAAGACTTCCAAACCAATATCCGGTCAACCTTGACCTATTGGTACTTCATCCCTAGCATCTGGTCACTCCCTTGACCTGCTAGAACTCCCTGCCAAGTGTCCGGTCAATCCCTTTGACCTACTTGGACTTTCCTCAACACCAGATGTCCGATCATCCCTGATCCATCTGGATTTTCCCTTGCCTGGATTCACTCACCAGGACTTTCCACACTGCCTAACATCCCAGTTAGGACTTTCTCATTGCCTAACATCCCAGTTAGGACTTTTCCACTGCCTGGCTTCACTCACCAGGACTTTCCAACTGCCTAACATCCCAGTTAGGACTTTCCCACTGCCTGGCTTCACTCACCAGGACTTTCCCCGTGCCAAGTCTCCATACTTGGACTTTTCGCGTGCCAAGCTCCCTGCTTGGACTTTTCCAGTGCCAAGTCTCCATACTTGGACTTTTCGCGTGCCAAGCTCCCTGCTTGGACTTTTCCAGTGCCAAGTCTCCATACTTGGACTTTTCCAATGCCAAGCTCCCTGCTTGGACTTTTCGCGTGCCAAGCTCCCTGCTTGGACTTTTCCCGAATCAGGTCAACCAGGTCAACCTTGACCTAAGGTTGCACCTACAATCTCCCGAACACCTATTCTTGTCAAACATCAAGAATACAACTCTCTCCTCGTCAAACATCGTCAAACATCAAAACACAACTCGAGTCAGGTCAACTCGAGTCAGGTCAACCAAGTCAACCTTGACCTAAGGTTGCACCAACACTAATTGCATCGACAACCACATTAGCTTTTCCCCGGGTGATAGCTAAAGGTCCAGACATAGCCTTCAGGAACTTCATCCATCTCCTCTGTCGGAGATTAAGTTCCTTCTAAGTAAACAGATACTTGAGACTCTTATGGTCAATGAGAATCTCAAATGTAACGTCATATAAATAATGTCGTCAAATCTTCAAGGCAAAAATAATGGCGACTAGCTCCAGATCACGAACTGGGTATTTCTTCTCATGCTCCTTCAACTATCGAGAAGCATATGAGAATACTCTACCGTGCTGCATCTGAACAGCACCCATACCCTGTAGAGACGCGTCGGTATAGAGGACAAATCCGTCCTCTCCAGAAGGTAAAAACCAAAAATCGGAGCCGACACTAGTCTCCGCTTCAGCTCCTAGAAGCTGGTCTTGCAATTCTCAGTCCAAGTGAACTTCACGTCTTTCCTGGTCAGGCGTGTCAGTGGCATAGTAACACGTGATAAACCCCCAACGAATCGTCTGTAATATCGAGCTAGACCAAGGAAGTTGCGAGCCCCTGTATAGACTCTGTCTACTCCCAACGATAACAACCTCTATCTCCTATGGAACCACGGTATACTCCTACTGGTGACCGTGTGTCTCAAACATCTCACAGAAGACAATCAAATTACGCACTACTGATCTTCACATAAAGATGTTTCCGTCAAAACATCTCTAAAACTATGCGAAGATGGTGTACGTGACCCACCTCGGATCAGAAATAGATCACCACATCGTCAACAAAGACAATGGAAACCAATCCAAACATCCTAGTGATACCCAAATCATCGAGTTCATGCTAATATCTAGGGCACACTGCAAGCCCTAATGGTGAAACCAAGACACATAATGTCCGTATCACAGATATTCCTAACCTTAAGATCCTCAACAATAAATAGATCTGATCACCAATGATATAAATCACCAAAGAATAGATCCTCCAGTGTAAGAGCAACGCTCCATCACAGAAAATATCACATATGTGGGAGCAACAGAAATCCTCAATATGTAGGAGTAACACTCCACTACAAATAATCCGTAACATATATCTGCAATAAATATGGAAGCAATGCTCCGCTACAAGCAATCCGCAATTTATGGGAGCAACGCTCCACCACAAACAATCCATAACACGTGCGGGAGCAACGCTCCGCCACAAACAATACATAAGTGCCCAAGGCACCTAAGTATCCAACTAGAGGCTGCACGAGATCACTCAACCACATATCACTATGGGCAGCCAAAGGTATAACAATCCAGCAATCAAATCAAACTCATCGTCAAATCTATCAACATCGTAGTGAGTCACCCACTGATAAGAAAATAGGTTGACAGGGTAATCCAACAACTGACATAATGCAGACACTCCACATCCTGCATTTAACATAAGTAGAATCATCATGCTGCTACCAACAATACACCTGGCACACGTGCTCACACAACATATGTATGATCGACATAATCCTCCAATTTGTACACACCACACATACTCACAACATAGGCATAATTCATCGTGGTACCTCCAACAATGCATACCGAACCCGTGTGCATATATCAACATAGGTATAATCAACAATACACCTCAAACAGCAATCCATGACATATATACACCTATACCAAGAGTATAATCAACGTAATACTTCCAACCAATCATAATCGACACGAGTATACACTCAGAAAATCATATAATAAACAAGATACCTCAAATATTACACTGAACACATCTACACATATCCCAACTCAGATTAAGTTGATAAAATATCTCCAATAAAATACTCAAACACATATGTACATTTCACAACATAGATTTAATCAACAAAATACCTCCAATAAACCAATCAGACCACTCGGTATAATCTACTAGAAACCCACAATAATCATCATCTGGACAAATATACCCCCACTACATGCAATTTTGACCGTCTATTATAGAACTCCTACAACACATAATAATCCTATGTACACACCACATAGATATACAGAATCAGCATATTTAATCCAATTAACCTGATATTCCCCATGCTACATATAAGTTATCCAACCAGGTATATAAAGTCTAAAATTTAAGTACCCATGGAATAGGATACATCGATCCTTTATAGACTGACCAAGCCGATAACGGTATACGGCTGATTCAGTCTTTCCCCGACAGTACAAAACATGTACTCAAATGTGCTCTAAATATCCAACTAAGCACGAATAACCCAAAGATCAGCATCTCTATAAAATAGAGTATGATGGTCCTCTACTGATCGGACCAACAAAAACTAAATCAGTCATCTACTAACTAATCAAGAATATCTTAATCCTCCACAAGCAACTAAGGTATATCAATATACGACTACCCAAATCAATAAGTGTAAATCAGACTCCGACTGACCGATCTAACAAGAGTAAACCAATATTTACTGATAAAATTAGCTAAGATAACCTGGTATACTACTGGCTAGGTCAACATAAAGATATAGATACTATCCACTACCCAGCTAATACTAGAAGAGGCTGGTATGTGCCTCAATCTGCTAATCAACTAGTAGTAACAGAAGTTAAAACTACTGGTGATATGATATGAAAAATTATCGGAGACTATAATCCTTGATCTCTATTAAGGTCTACCATAATCAGTGGTTTACCTAACACATATAATATATGCTATATCAACTAGACAGGTACTAATAAAGAATACTAATACATGTCATAACTATCCCAGTCAACAATGCATACACTAACAAAATAGTAGGATAATAGTATACCAACATACCTCCTATAGCTTGGAGATGTCCTGCTGCTGCCAGGTCCCAAAACCCGAAAAGTCACATCGAGAAGGCCAAAACACGAAATCCGAAACACAGGGAAAATGAGACTCGTAAGCCGATCTCTGATACCAAATAAATTGGTATCAGATAAATCTCGAAAATCCAAAATACATAGCAAGTATCGTATACCTGCTCTGATACCACTAAATTATCACGCCCCAGAGGAGTCCCTGTCCGAAGAAATTTCGACAGCACCTCCCCTGTACGGGTGATAATCTGAAGCATTTCTACAGGCATAATATACATCAGCCACAGGCGACTGGAATATACACACAACCACGCAATTATATATATATCATCAGCTCACACGGCTGGAACAAAACCAACACAACGGAAAACGACAGAAACCCAATACAAACCAAAGCACAAAAACTGCTAGCCGGCTAGGCTTACACAACCAACAACCAATACAAAATACCACATAACAACATCAACATTCCAAAAACAAAACCGAAGTACAGAGCTAAACAAACTGATACATAAACAAACAAAACATAAGTGAAACCGATAAGTCTTCTGATGTGACGTGGGGACCAGCAGACAGGATATTCCAAGCGACACCATAAACAACCTGGTACCTGAAAAATATAGTGTCCATGGGGGTGAGTTCAACAACTCAGCGAATACCAATAGACATGTCTAGTAAGATATATCTAACAGCAATAAACATGGAATACAGCTCCCTAATCATATTTAGGAAATATGCAAAACTGAAAGGTAATTGAGGAAGTTGTACTCACCAGGAACTCCTATCCAGACAAAAAGGGTCGTCAAACCAGATACACACTATGCCTCCTGTATGCATGTCAAACAAATGCATCCACCAAAATGCAGCATATAAGTGCAGCAAACACAAGCAAATAAATGCAATAAATGCATATGGTGCCAATGACATGGTCACCCCTGACGCCAGTCAGTCATCTCACACACAAATGGTGAGACTGAGTGGGTAGGGTTGTGACAACCGTGCACTCTGACATCACTACCCCTGATGAGTGACCGAGTGGACGGGATGTTGTCGGAGTACACACATACTCCTACCCCAAATCATAAATGGGGGAGCGCAATGCTCTCATCTCCCGGTACACGATGACGGGGAGGGATCCATGACGTGCTACCACGCTGCGTCACACTACCCATGAGCGGACCAACGGAGCTCCGAACAGAGCAAAACTGACGTGCTATCACGCTGCGTCACGCTACCCATGAGCGGACCAATGGAGCACCGAACAGTGATGAAACTGGCGATATGCTCTACAATAATGGAGCAGCCTATCACGCAGCATGCAAACATGCGAATGGTGCATGAAACTAAGCGTGACAATATCCTGAATCAAATCCACATATATATATAAAAATGTGTACCCTAGTACAAGTAAGTCAAATCCACAGATCTAGGGTATACAGGCCCTCTACGGTATAACAACCAAGGTCCTGAATATATCCACCTCCATAAAATATGTACCAACAATGTACATGGATCAAAGCAAAAGGTCTAGGTACACAGATCAGGTATGATATAAAAATATAGATACACATGTCAGATAATAAAAATCCAGAGTCTAATCCTAAACTCAGTAAAACATGGTATGTCACTTACTCTAGGAACTAAAGTACTCATGGTAAGAATCATAAAGTATAATCATGGATACATAACAAGCGACCAAACATATCATGCTATGGGTATCAAACAGTGACATACCAAAGGCAAACATGATCATTGCTTGCAGCTATAAAATACTATGCATATCCAATTGACAATATCATAAAAAGATAAGTCAAGAGGTACCCGCCTCCAATGTAGATCGAGCTAATCAACCTCTATGTCGAAGTGCTCGTCCCGAATCAACGTCCTGCAAATCACATGATTATAATTTAGCTAATTACATATGCAACAATTAGCTAAATCTCAACTCAACCTAATTAGGGAAAACCCTAATCAAATCAACCATGAATCCTTTAATCTTTCCAAGACACTCCACATTTTATAATCAATTCAATGATTATAATCAATTCAATGATTATATCGTTCACAAACTCTTCTATTAATCACAATGTCAATTTAATTAACAATCCATCATAACAAATCATGATACTAATCCCATAATCCTATAATTGATCATGTGACCTTCTACATCAATCAACACCAAATGATCATAATGAATCCACTCCAAAACTTACCCAAACTCAAGTAGATGGCTGGTAACTCACAATTAAAGGAATCCATGACCAGAAATAGGTTGCTAAAATCTATGGATCATCCTCAACAAAGATGGTCAGAGCTACAAAAGGGTCAACCAAGACAATTAACACAATCTTCCATTCAACTACTACTAAAGGTGCATCAACAAACTAAGCATCCACCATCTATAAATTTCTCAATGCTAAATACCCTCACCTGTTCCTTTTCAGTAGCTAGCAAGTGCCATGGATCAGGTAGAGTCAGCAACAAGCCACTGGCGCCGTGGTAGTCGGAACCAACTAGTTCACTGTCTTCCAATCAACAATCCAGAATCAACTCTACGAATGAATTAACTGCCCAAATCTAATACCAGATTTAGATCACTTACCTTCATCTTGTGCCCACAACCTCCTCTCTACCATCAACAGCAAGCACCAGAGACGAAGTAATAACTGACAGTGGGGAAGATCGGGTGATTGGCAACGACTAATCAGAATTAGGGCACAGCTTGGAAGGCTTCGGGTGGCTGGCGGCTAAGGCACAAGGAACTGTGATGCTGCTCGGAATGGATGAGGAGGAAAAAATTAGATAGAAGGGCTCGACGGACCTGGTGGCCGGCGCTCGAAGAAGAGGAGAAGTCGGCGTCTGCGTCGGCCAGGGAAAGGCTTGTATGTGTCGGGTTGAAGAAACCGCTGCGGGCGGCAGCTGTTAGGGAAGAGGAGTTCGGCAGGGAAAGAAGAGGGTGCCGGAAAGGGGACGCTGGCGCCGACTGTCGTCGCTAGGGCAGAGGATGCTAGGGCGGTGCTCAAGTGTCGGCGAGGAGAAAACGTCTACGGCATAGGAGGAGAAGGGAAGCTTCGGCCGGCGACAGTGCTACGGCGGCAGCGATGTTGCTCAGCGTTAGACAGTGGAGTCGAGATCGCTTCACACAAGAGGTAGAGAAGAGGCTTGGCGAGGGTCTGTATGCCCGGGGAGGAGAAATCGCCGTGGCGACAACGGTTGAGGAAGAAGTGGTTAGGGCAAATGAGTTCAGGAGAAGAAAACTCGGCGTCGGCGCAAGGGTTCGACGGGGGAGAAGGAAATAAGAAAAAAGAAAAGAAAATGTATTTATAATTAAACATTTTCTTACTTAAATGGGTAGCCTAAACAGGCTTTCCCGGGGCTCCGTTTTCATCCCCGTAAACTCGTCCTTACGAGCTCCGAAAAATTCTCGAAAAATTTCTAAAAATTCCGAAAAATTCACTTATCCTTATTCGACATTTTTTTCGGTATTTTACACACTTGGTCTTGGCCGGACCTAGCTTGGGTTCCAAGCTAGCTTGGTCGGCCCCATTAGGATGGGTAAGAAGGTGGGTATTTGGTGGGTATAAATCTCTATATACAAGAGGCTACGATAGAGACCGAGAGGAGGAATTGGTTTTGGTCTCCCGATGAAATTAAGCATCCCGTGTTCGCCCCGAACACGTAACTTAATTTCATCGATAATATTTCATTCCACTAAAGAACTATTATTGAATTACCGTATCAATCCCAAATTACATTTTGGGCTCCTTATTATAAGTGTGTTAGTCTCCCTGTGTTTAAGATAATGAATGTCCACTAATTAAATGAGTTACTGACAACTCACTTAATTAATATCTTAGTCCAAGAGTAGTATCACTCAACCTTATCGTCATGTCGGACTAAGTCCACCTGCAGGGTTTAACATAACAATCCTTATGAGCTCCTCTTGGGGTCATTCTCAACCTAGATCACTAGGACACAGTTTCTTCTATAATCAACAACACACACTATAAGTGATATCATTTCCCAACTTATCGAGCTTATTGATTTATCGAACTAAATCTCACCCATTGATAAATTAAAGAAATAAATATCAAATATATGTGTTTGTTATTATATTAGGATTAAGAGCACACACTTCCATAATAACTAAGGTCTAGTTCTTTTATCAAGTCAGTATAAAAAGAACTTACCTAAAATGGTCCTACTCAATACACTTAGAGTGTACTAGTGTAATTTATTAGTCAAGATAAACTAATACCTAATTACACTACGACTATTCCAATGGTTTGTTCTTTTCCATCTTAGTCGTGAGCAACTGTTTATAATTTATAAAGAACTTATAACATGATCTTCTGTGTGTGACATCACACACCATGTTATTTACAATATAAATTAATTGAACAACTACATTTATTATAAATGTAGACATTTAACCAATGTGATTCTTATTTCTAGATAAATGTTTATACCAAAAGCTAGGCTTTTAGTATACATCCTAACAATCTCCCACTTATACTAAAAGACTAAGCTGTCATATCTGCTGCCATACATCTGATTCCCAACCCTTCAACATGTCCATCAAAAGCTCTTGCCTTAAGGGCCTTAGTGAAAGGATCTTCCATTTTATCACTTGATGCAATCTAAGCAGCAACAACTTCTCCTCGTTATACGATTTCTCGTATTGGGTATTACTTGCGCTCTATTGTGTTTACTTGCCTTATGGACTTATGGTTTCTTCGAGTTTGCTACTACACCAAATTATTTTGGGCAAACCAGAAATCATATCTAAGTCTATCTTGAAGTATCTGAGTCATACAGCTTCTATGACTACCTCAGAGGCTGCCATACACTCAGCTTCGATGGTGGAGTCCGAAAAAGCACCTATGCTTATCACTCTTCCATAGTTATGACTTTACCTCCTAAAGTAAACACAAAACCCCGAGGTTGACTTACTATTGTCCCTTTCCGATTGGATGTTAAAATCCATGCAACCCATAGGGAACAAATTATCTGCCTTGTAAGCTAGCATATAATCTCTAGTGCCTCTAAGGTACTTCAATATATGCTTTACCGCTGACCAATGTCCTTGTCCAGAGTTGCTTTGATATCTGCTAACCATGCCCACGGCAAAATAGATATCCAGTCTCGTACACAGCATTGCATACATTAGACTTTCTACAATCGAAGCATAAGGAACTGTCTTCATGTCCTTTATTTCCTTTGATGTCTTCTGAGACATCTCTTTAGATAAAGCTACTCCATGCTGAAAAGGTAAGAAACCTTTCTTGGAGTTTTGTATGCTAAAACGAGCTAGGATAGTATGAAGCTTGGGATAAGCACAATATTCTTTTCTTGTGATCCCTTTGATCCCGAGAATATGTGCGCACTCTCCCAAATCCTTCATATTGAAGTGTTTGGACAACCATACCCTTACTTCTGACAACACTTTGATATTGTTTCCAACTACCAAAAATATTATCTACGTATAGTACAAGAAATACCACCACGTTTCCATCACATTTCTTGTATACACAAAACTCATTCGGTTATAAAATAAATCCATAGGTCTGGATTACTTTATTAAACCGGATGTACCATAACCTT
The DNA here is from genome assembly GCF_018446385.1 of Zingiber officinale. Taxonomy (NCBI): domain Eukaryota; kingdom Viridiplantae; phylum Streptophyta; class Magnoliopsida; order Zingiberales; family Zingiberaceae; genus Zingiber; species Zingiber officinale. The sequence goes on along the minus strand of NC_056003.1, from coordinate 111,621,970 downwards.
GAAGCTTTACTTCAGTCCATAGACTGTTTGAGCTTACACATAAGATGCTCTTTGCTCTTTGCAATGAACCCTTCTGGTTGCTTTATATGGATGTTTTCTTCAAGACTTCCATTAAGGAAAGTTGTCTTGACATCCACTTGCTAAATCTCATAGATAAAAGAATCCGTGTAGACTTAAGCATGGCTACCGGTAAAAAAGTTTCCTTTTTCAACAAGCCTTGCTTTGAAAATTTCTACCTTCCTGTCTATCCCTCTTTTCCTATTGTAGACTTATTTTTACCCAATGGCTTTTACACTATTTGGTGATTCTACAAGCTCCCAGACTTTATTAGAATACATATATTCTAATTTTGTATTCATTGCATTTTGTAAAGATGTTGTATCTTTATTATGGAGTGCTTCGTCATATGTCGGGGGATCAGGTTCATGTTTACCTGGGATCAAGTCCGAAGACTCTCCCAAAACATGAATCTTTTAGGTTGCCTAACAACCCTCCCACTATGACGAGGCACTTTCTGCAATTGTATATCATTTGTGATACGTGTTACAGTTTCTTGTGATATTTCATCTTGTACAGTTGGTATTAGATTAGACGTGTCATTTCTTTAAGAATAATTTTACTTATGAGCTTGTGGTTCATTGTATAGTCCTTTTCTGAGATCGGGCATTGGTACTAACAATGACCTTCTGATTTTGAGGACTATAAATTTCCTTTCGTTTCTCTAGGATAACTTACAAATAAGTGAACTCCTGCCCAACTTATCAGTGTCTCTCATGTGCTAGACCACCCAAATCTGAATATGCTTCAGACTAGGCTTACGCTCATTCTACAATTCTATGGGAGTAGAGAGTTCTGACTTAGAAGATACTATGTTCACTTCTGTTTCCAGTGTATATCCTTAAAACGAATTTGGTAATTTTCTGAATAACTCATCATCGATCTAATTATTCCATAAGAGCCTCATACCTTCTTTCCACTACACCATTCTGTTTGGGTGTACCAGGTGCAGTTAGTTGGGATTGAATCCCTTCTTCTGATAAGTGACTCCTAAGTTCTCCCAAGAGGTACTCGCCACTACGATATTACCATAGTGACTTGATACTTTTACTTTGACATTTCTCCGCATCAGCCTTGTACTCTTTGAACTTAATCAAAGCACTTAGTCTTGCGGTACATCAAGTAAATGTATCTATATCTCAAATAGTTGTCTATAAAATAGACAAAATATTCGAACCTTCCTCTTGTCTGGATAGTCATAGGACCACACAAATCAGAATGAACTAATTCCAACACATCCTCGGCTCTGTACCCCCTTAGACTTTAAAAGCTTCTTGGTTATTTTTCCTTCCAAGTAAGACCCGCAGGATTGGAAAGATTTCCACTACCAATGAACCTAAGAGTTCATTGGTTTTTATCCTTTGAATCCTACTCAAGTTAATATAACCTAGCCTTAGACTGCCAAGGATGTGATTGGTTCATTTCCGAAGGTTCCTTTCTCTTATTAAAGTTAGAAGATGTGTTACTAATTTCCATTTATTGCATTGTGGGAGTTATTGGATTTATAAATTGTCAACCAACGTACCAGAACAGATATCTTTCCTATTTTCTTGATAACAACTTTGTTATCAAAATAGACACAATATTTATTCTTTAATAGTTTAGAAACTACAATCAGGTCCTTTCTAAACTTAGTACGTAAAGACAATTTCTAAAATTCATATTTTATTCCTATCATAGGATAAGCATCTCCCACTGCAACAGTTATCACTTTTGCAGTAGTGCCCACGTAGACGGTGATTTCTCCTTCATATAGTTATCGGGTTTCCTGGAACCTCTGCAATGAATTACAGACATGATCAGTGGCTCCCGTATCTACACACCAGGTACTGGTAAATAACACCACTAATCATGTATTAACTAATAAATGAAATACACCTATTTTGTTCTTAGATTTAAGAGGACAGTCTACCTAAACGTCCAAGTCCTATTTTCAATCATTATAATTGGGACTACTAAGTCTTTTTTATAGTATAACAACTAGGGGATTGACAAACATTTTAACTCCTAAGAATCACAAAAATATTTGATCAAGACCAACACCTTAAAATCCCCATGAATTTTGTATGCCACGATAGTGTGGACGTATACAAAATCAAAAAGGAGATTTTATCCATTAATTTTATTATCTCGTCAACTTTACTTTATGACGAATAAAATTAATAGTTAATTTATCTTTGATTAAATATTTGGTCAAAACTTTTGAATTTAAAATAACATTGATTCCTCAAACAATATTATTTAAATTCACCAACACCTCAAACATCGTGAATTTTGCATGCCATGATAGTGTGGATGTATACAAAATTTGAACATTTGTAAGAGGAGGGTTTTACCCATTAATTATCTTGTCAATAAGTCTTTATGACAAATAAAATTACCTCAAACACCGTAAATTTTGTATGCCACGATAGTGTGGACGTATACAAAACCAAACATTTGTTAGAGGGGGTTTTCCCATTAATTTTATTTCCTTGTCAAACTGACAAATAAAATTACCTCATATATCATGAATTTTTGTATGTCACGATAGTGTGGGCGTATACAAAATCTCAACATTTGTAAGAGGGGTTTTAATTTTATTATCTTGTCAACCTATCTTTATGACAAATTAATAGTTGGTTTCTCTTCGGTCACACAAATAATAGCAGTGACTCCGATGGGGAGGATACTATTAGACGTGCCTAAGTGTATACCATTACTTGATACTAAGTTCATTAATAAGATTATGCCCCTTCCGATGGAGAAGATCACACGCTCTTAATTAATTTCCTATAGTCATCCTAAATGGAAGTTTGATCTAGTGATCCGCAAACAAACTCATCTGATATGGAGGAAGGCACTCAGAGCCAATGCGCAAGTTTGTTTGCATCACTTACAACCCAGTAATGGAGACCGTGGAATTTATTAAAATAAATCCCTCTCCCACTTAGTTATTTAAAATGAGGATTTTAAGTTATCCTAGCATACATCACATGCATACACACACATCACAGTAAATAAAGCAATAAATATGGAAATTATTTTCCAACTATTATGGCATTTTCCTGTTACTGTCCTCCATGTGCTCCAACCCTAGTTGCTGCCATCTTTAGCCACCGCCATCGGATCGAGTTGTCGTATCCATCTTGCTTCTTATTCCGCTGCGCCTCTGGTGCTCCAAAAGTACCACGCCTCACAAGAATCCGATCCGCGACAAAAATAGAATTTTACATATATCGATCATATATTCCACGAGGGAATGTACATGTAATCTAGATCGAAAATAAAATTCTAAAATCCTAGGGATAATACAGCTCTTGCTGTATTAATTACATACAATCATGCACACACAAAATAATGCCCTTGACATGTCCAAGGGTCCAATCACACACAACATCTATAAGCCAGAATAGTTGGAGCCTGCAACCACAAAGTTAGTACATCATACTATTATCTTGCCTAAATTATGTATGGCATGTGCATAACCTAATTTGAAAACCAAACACACAGAGGTAAACCCTAGCTCTGATACCAATTGTTGGTTAGTCCTAAGAAAATCGTACCGGTTCCACTGTACAAAATTTTTTTTGTACAAGTGTCGAACCTTTCCTTAAATAACCTATTGTGTTCTTTAGAAGTTAAATTAGGAATCACAGATGAAACTTAACATCATTGATTCCAAATTTAATTTATCTGTTCTTAATAGTTTAGATTTGAATCGCAAGCGGAACCTAACACTATTGATTCAAATTTACCTAAGTTATTAATTCCATAAATATTAATTTTCAAAATTGGCTTCCAGGACAGCATGGCGAGGCACATGGCCTTCTTGGATATGAAAGCAACCACCACCGCCTAGGCAAAGCCTTTTAAGGAAAGCTAATATTTATTTCCTTAAATAACTCTAGGTTAACCAAAAAGAACAATCGAAACACAAATTCGAAAAAGAAGAAAACACCAACTCGAAAAACTATTTCAAAAACTCTAGAATCATATGCCTCTTGTGTTTGGTATTTCCATAAATAACTATACAAAGAAAACTAGTATGATGCGGAAAACAATTACTAGTTATACCTTTCTTTGTAAGCAAAATAACCTCTTGATCTTCTACCGTATTCCTCTTCTTATCTCGGACGTTGTGTGGGCAACGATCTTCCGAGACAAGAACCACCAAGCTCCTTCTTCTCCAAGCTAGATTCGGTCACCATTAATTCTCCATGAGAAGTAAAGGTCCGGCCACCACCACCAAGCTCCAAGGGATGCAAGAAACAAAATCGCCTTTCTCTCCTTCTTCTCCTAGCTAGAACCGGCCACCATCAAGAGCTCCAAGAGGGGTTGCCGCCGGCCACAAGAAGAAGAGAAGAGGGAGAAGCTAGGTGCGGCCACCAAGGAGGAAAAGAGAGGAGAAGAATAATAGAGTCGTTAGTCATGAAGGCACCTCTACCCCCTCTTTTATAATCCTTGGTCTTGCCAAATAAGGAAATTTTAATAAAAACTTCCTTAATTCTTTTTCCATGAAAAGGAAAATTTAATTAATTAAAAATCAATTTTCTTTTCTCAATTCATATGGTCGGCCACTTTCTCCCCAAAACAAGGAAAGTTTTAATTAAAACAATAATTAAAACTTCTTAATTTGTTTCCGAAAATTTATAAAAATTTCTCCAATAATTTTTCCCTTCATGGTGATTTATAAAAAGAAATTTTATAAATTAAAATCTTTCTTTTAAACATGTGGATAATTTTCAAAAAGGAAAGTTATCTCTAAAAATTCAAATCTCTTTTCAATCTACAAATAAGGAAAGATATCAAATCTTTTCTTAATCTTTTGTAGAAACTAATAAAAGAGAATATTTAATTTTTAAAACTCTCTTTTAAATTATGATCATGGTTAAAAAGGAAAGTTTTCTTAAAATTAAAATCTCCTTTCAATCTACAAATAAGGAAAGATTTCAAATCTTTTCTTAATCTTTTGTAGAAAACTATAAAAGGAAAAATTTTAAATATTAAACTCTCTTTTAAAATCATGATATCCGCATAAGAAATAATTTTAATAAAAATCCTTTTTAATATTCTAGTGGTCGGCCACCTAAGCTTGGGACCCAAGCTTTGGCCGGCCACCAACTTGGCTCATCCATTTGGTCTTGGCCGGCCCTAGCTTGGGTTCCAAGCTAGCTTGGTCGGCCTCATTAGGATGGGTAAGAAGGTGGGTATTTGGTGGGTATAAATCTCTATATACAAGAGGCTACGATAGGGATCGAGAGGAGGAATTGGTTTTGGTCTCCCGATGAAATTAAACATCCCGTATTCGCCCCGAACACATAACTTAATTTCATCAATAATAATTCATTCCACTAAAAAACTATTATTGAACTACCGCACCAATTCCAAATTACATTTTGGGCTCCTTCTTATTATGAGTGTGTTAGTCTCCCTGTGTTTAAGATAATGAATGTCCGCTAATTAAATGAGTTATTGACAACTCACTTAATTAATATCTTAGTCCAAGAGTAGTACCACTCAACCTTATCATCATGTCGGACTAAGTCCACCTACAGGGTTTAACATGACAATCCTTATGAGCTCCTCTTGGGGTCATTCTCAACCTAGATCACTAGGACACAGTTTCCTTCTATAATCAACAACACACACTATAAGTGATATCATTTCCCAACTTATCGGGCTTATTGATTTATCGAACTAAATCTCACACATTGATAAATTAAAGAAATAAATATCAAATATATGTGCTTGTTATTATATTAGGATTAAGAGCACACACTTCCATAATAACTAAGGTCTAGTTCTTTTATCAAGTCAGTATAAAAATAACTTACCTAAAATGGTCCTACTCAATACACTTAGAGTGTACTAGTGTAATTTATTAGTCAAGATAAACTAATACCTAATTACACTACGACTATTCCAATGGTTTGTTCCTTTCCATCTTAGTCGTGAGCAACTGTTTATAATTTATAAAGAACCGATAACATGATCTTCTGTGTGTGACACCACACACCATGTTATCTACAATATAAATTAATTGAACAACTACATTTATTATAAATGTAGACATTTGACCAATGTGATTCTTATTTCTAGATAAATGTTTATACCAAAAACTAGGCTTTTAGTATATATCCTAACACATGCTAGTCTCAACGTATTAATATTATCCTTGTATATTAATGTTCGACTAGGAATAGTTAAAAGTAGTGTTCTATGTATATCTATAATATCTCACTATCAAGTCAATCAATTGATATGTTGTAGATAAGAATCTACTACCCAAGGACATTATTATACTTATTCAATCGGCACTGAACTGAAATACATATAATAACCAACTTTACCTTTTATTAATAATGATATATGATACAAAATGAGCCCTTTACAATCATCTCATAATTGGTACTAAGGCTAATACTAACAGGTACTGTGTCTTGAATGTCTACAGTGAGTTCATCTATAATTATGTAAAAAGATAGGGACTTAGAGTTGATCATTGTGTAACCCTATCTTTATTAGAAATGCTTCAGTTACTCTTCCTGAAGTGTTTACTCTAGTCGTTACATCCTCATATATATCCTTAATTAGTTTAATATATATTACACTAACACCTCTCTTTTCTAGAATTCTCTATATAGTTTCTTTTGTGACTCTATCATAAGTTTTTTCTAAGTCAATAAATATCATGCGTAGATTTTATTTTTGCTTCTGATATTTTTCAATTAATTGTCTAAGAAGATGTATAGTTTCTATTGTCGACCTTCCAAGTATTAACTCAAATTAATTTTCGGTCACCATAGTCTCTTTCCTTAATCTTTTTCTATTATGACTCATTAGTTTAATACCCCTATAGTTTGTACAATAAGGAAACTAGAATACTTGTCATCAATTGATCATTCATTTTTTTATTTCTAATATCATATTAAATAATTTTATAAATCATTCAATACCTTATTTCCCTAGGCATTTTCATACCTCTATCGAAATATCATCTGGTCCAATGAATTTTCCATTGTGCATCTCATCTAAAGCTTGTTCTACTTTTAAACTTTAAATTCTACGATAAAAATTTAAATTCCTATGCTCATTTGATCTACTTAAATTACTTATGTTAAATTGTTCACCTAAATCTTCGTTAAAAAATTGATGAAAATACTTCTTTCACCGCTCTTCATTTTTCCATCGTTTACTAGTACCCTATTATATTCATCTTTAATATATTTTATTTAAATAAGATCTCTTGTCTTCCTTTCTCATTTTAGCTATTCTATAAATGTCTCTTTCCCCTTCTTTTGTATCTAATTTTTTATTTAATTCGTTTAAAAGTTTTATTCTTTGCTTCATTCACCAGTGAGAGTTTCTACTCATTTTATCTCTTATACACATAAAATACTAATTCATCTCCTAATTATCGTATCTACTACCTCCATTGATTTACCAGTGAGAGTTTCTATGTTTCATATTCTAAATCTTAAATTACTAGTTTTCCTATCATATTTGTTCTTATCCAACCTATGGTGTGAGAACGCTTACTTATTTAATACTACACTCAAGTTCTCATAGAGATGTAGTAGTCATTGCCGATATATTACAGTTGGACCCTACAATACAAACTCTTGCATATTTAGTACTACACTTGAGTTCTGAAGATGTAGCAGTCCTTGCCGAGATGTTACAGTAGAACCCTACAACACGTTCCTTCCGGGGAACAACTTAACATTAGCACAATAATTTAATGGATCCATCATAGTTTTAATGCTGGCTGGCAACCTAACACAACTCTCCTCCTTTATCCGAGCTTAGGACCGGCCATGATTGGTTCGTCATGGATGGAGTTAGATAATATTTAATAGCATCATATAATTGATATGAGGGAATATACCTTATCTCACTTAGTGTGTCAGAGTCGTAGGTTGAGACTCCTCCTATACTGCTACTCTCTTCACTAGATGATAAGCAATCTGACTCTTCTTTTTGTAAGCTGTCATCAGTGCAAGACCAACTATGTTCTCTGTTTTTGAATCTTCTGAGGATAAGGTTTCACTCCATGTTGCTTTCAGAATTATTTTTTTGGGACTTGCCTTGTCTTTGCCCTTCTTTTGGACTTTCTCTTAAGCTTAGTGCAATTGTCCATGATGTAACCCTCATTAGAGTTGAAACATCTTACCTTTCTCTTGTGTTTTTTTCTTTAACAATTTGGTCGATTGTCCATGATGTAACCCTCATTAGAGTTGAAACATCTTACCTTTCTCTTGTGTTTTTTTCTTTAACAATTTGGTCGCTTGTCTCCTGTCAAAATTGTTAGTCTTAATATATTTTTTTATTTTCCTTATCAAGTATATTTATTCATCTCCATCCATTGAGGACTTCAAATCTAAGTCGCTCTGCTTTGCTTTTAGAGATAAGTTGTAATTCGTCTTCTCTATTTCTTTCATATCTACACTCCAGATCCGTGTAATTTCATGGTAGAAAAGATATTTTCTAAACTACTTTGAGATTCTTGGAAATATAATAGCAGTCTACTATTGATATCCATTTTTGAGTATTTAGAAATGCAGTGAGTGCATATCTGAGCATGTCTCGATTCGATTTATGATTACTTCCTTGAGGTTGCTGTGACCGATGAGGATCTCTTTCAACTTCGCATGCAATTGCATAATCTTCTCACCTTTTTCTAGCCGAAGATTGTTGAGTTGATTTATGAGATCTCGTCTTATCAGTTTTACCTCCGAGGTATCTTCATGAAGTTCAAAAAACTTTTTCCAAAGATCTTTGGATGCTCGTGTTGGTAATATGCTTAGCAAGTGAAACTCAACCTTACCCTTTACCATAAACTCATTTCATTACTTTTTAGTCAATAGTTGTTATTTAATTTCTTTACCATCTTTCACCTTATCATATGTATTATTTATTACATAAATAAAGATTTACTATTTAAGTATTGTATATAATTAAATCTTAAAGAAAAGGAGTCTTAGTACAATGATAAAATTATTATTTTATAACCAAAAGATCATGAATTTGAATCCTGAAAACACAATCTTTTGTAAAAAATCAGATAAAACTACATACAATTGATCTTTCTCCCGTAATATGTTTTATAATATAAGAGAATTTATAATTAAAACACAATTAATGAACATCCCTACCTATACAATTATAAATATATTAAAACAATCTCAAATTGATCCCGATTGTAATGGAGCTTCAAACAATGAATTTGACACATTAAATAGATCCTCATATCACGATTAGTTTCATTTTTGACAAAGATACCGAATCCCCAATTAAATCCTCGACTTCAGATTTAATATTACTCTTGTTTTCATCAGATTCAGTGGTGCTCTTATTGTCCAAAGTATTGGTTAGTTCTGCAGCTGCAAATTGCGAACGAGGAAATGAGATCAATATGTCAATAATCAATTAACAATATATGAAAGTTTGCAGAAGACCCTCACAAAGACTAAACTATAAAAACAAAAGAATCAGCATCAATAATTGATGATATGAATTATTAACTAATGAGTCCCCTAAAGATGGAAAATGTTTTAGAAAATGGAGTGGAAAAAAAATACTCATTTCTTTTCAATATTTGCATATACCAAAAAATATACACTAAAAAAACTATAGATCCACTACATTAACGGCCTCCTAGTGTCGGTCCCACGGATATGAAGGAAATATATATATAAATATGCACTAAAAATTTGCACATGAGTTGTCATCGACCGGAGATGACACTTCTGCAATTTCATTAGGACCATCCAGAGAAAGCATGTCCAGTTGATTGTTGTTGTGGCATTAACCACAGCAAGATCTACCTCTGGAAGATACACCTGAGCCCTATTTCATGTGTAGGAAACATGTTAAGTAATCTAGATATGAGAAACTTTTCTTATTACTATCAAATAAATCATTTAGAACTTAGTGGGAAAAGGAACAAGTGACAATAGAACTGCAAATGATCCAGAATCAGTTGGAAAGCATTGTGTATTTGCCATACTAAGTTATGCTAATTTTGGGATCCATCTTGTGTAACATGTCATGAGCTTCTAAATATAAATGGAGGCATGTAAATCCACTCAGCTAAACCTAAAATCGGTATTGCTTTTTAAAAACAAAGAAAGTAATTTTCTAAGTATCTGGGATCCTTGATCTTTTCAAGGAGTTACAACATTTCTCAACGGCTAGAAAATATTTGAAAGTATTATACCAAGAAGGATGGCAAAGAGAAACTCTAGCTCAGTCATGATGAACATCTTTGATGAAAAGGGAAAATGATAAGAGAACTGTTGCAGAAATCTGGATACATGCAAACAATCAATCAGCCCAGAGTTTGGGATATCAGAGATTGACAGATATACAAGATTTCGATATTAATAGTGATATAGAGTTGTACAAAGTACAAAGGAGGGATAAAATAAATATAACCAACACTAAATAGCTGAGATTGACACGACTTGATGTCACTGGACTGAATAGCGATTATTTTGTGGGCTAAAAAGAATGAGGATTTGGGGGAGAGAATAAGAAGAAAAATCCAAAAAAAAAAAATAAAGATAATCATTGCCCTCTGTATTTTATCAAAAAGAAAAAATTTATATAAGAATAGAGAGCAATTCCTCAAACAGCTAAATACATGTTTATATACATAAACCGTAATTCATAATAGGCAAAACTACCAAAAATACTCTAAATATCAAAAAAATAAAAATTATTAAAAATAGTAAAAAAGATATTCAGAGCCTCTGAATAAACCCTAAATGATATTTTTTAGATCGGCAATTTGACAGTCTGAACGAGCTTCGATTCAAGCCAAACGTCTCGTTCAAATACCAAGTCAAAAGTTATAACCCATTAAACTCAACAAATTATCTTAGGTTGATCCTACATCACTTGATGATGATGATAATGGTGGTGGTTATAGCTCCCACAGAGTTCAATAAAGGGAGAAAATCTATCAAGAAGGGGGACTAACAAGACTTCATGAGCATTTCTCATCAATTATGGGAAAATTTAGAGGCTCGCAATGTAAAATGATATTCTTTGCTTAATTTTCAAAGATATAGATCATTTTTTCACTTGATCATGATTATCAGTTTGTTCCTAGAAGTTGTATCGGCAAAATTTCCACAAAATCAAAATTATATCTTTGATGATGATTTAGTTCCATTATCTGGTATAATCATAACCATAGGCCCTGGATATACTACTATAGCTGCATGGATTCTTATTCACGAAATGCATAAGATTCACTTAAAATTTCATTGATATTTTAGACCAAACTTTGATGGTAAAATAAAGGAGACAATGACAAAGTATAATATCAGCTTTGCAGAAATGGACAGAAGTAAGAACAATACTGGACAAGGCATTTTAGGAATCACAATATTATAATTTTTTCTTTGATTATTTCATTTTCATCCATATACTTCGAGCCATAAACCATGATGTTTTGGATTTCAGATTCTTCTCCTGTATTTGTTATTTATGTCTTCAATAGTAGTCTTAAACATACTTTGAATTTCTTGATTCTTTCCGGTAATGCGATAAATGAAATTGATTTAGAAATCACAAATTCTTGTATTTCTGTTATGGAAGGAAAGGTTAATCCCTTTGTTACCACTATTTTCAATTCATCCGAAATTAAATTATTTAACATCCTGTGCAAAATGATAAAATTATAGAAAATTAAGAAGCACATCCTAACTGCACATGCATTGTCTGTATTGAGCCTTCATTAATTGGGCCAAGTCTTCTAGTGATGGATTCTAAAAAAGATTTACGAACTTTGCTGATAACGCGCCTCCACAACCAAACAACACCCAACTTGTTATTTAAACCCACGAGTGAACCCTCCACTCCTAGGTAAGTCCTTTCCTCCTCTTCTCGTTCGCCTGCTTCTGCATTCTTTATTTCAGTCGATACATGGCGGCTTCCGTGATCCTTCAAGTCTTAGGCAGCGATCTATAAACTCTTTCTTTGATCATTTAGCATGGCGGTGATTTATAAGTTTGCTTACTTTATTTCTTTATTTGTTTCTTTGATCATTTGACATTCTGTGATCCTTCGAGCCATGAGGCAGCTATGCACTTCATTGTTTCTTTCTTTGATCTGGTTTTTGTTATGCATCGAGCCATGAGTCAGAGCTCTCTTTCTGTCTTTTTTTTATCATTTCATTTTCATCCATATGCTTCGAGCCATGAGCCACGATGTTTTAATTTTCAGATCTTTCTTCTAATTTATTATTTACGTCTCCAAAGTCTTAAACATATTTTGAGTTTTTTAGTTCTTTTCAGTTGTCTGTTAACATCCGTTGGGCCAGAACTTTCATATATGTTTTGCCTACCTACTCGATTGAATCCTTAAGTATGCTCTTTCCCCCTCATCTTGCTCACCTACTTCTGTATTCTTCGTTTCAGACGATACATGGTGTTTTGGATTTCAGATCCTTTTCCTGTATTTCTTATTTACGTCTCCAGTAATATATACTTTGAGTTTCTTGGTTCTTTCCAGATGTATGAAACACCCGCTGGGCCAGAACTTTTAGATGTGTTTCGCCTGGTAATGAGATAATTGAAATTGATTTAGAAACTACAAACTCTTGTATTTCTATTATGGAAAGGAAAGGTTAGTATCTTTGTTATCAGTATTTTCAGTTCATCCGAAAATTAAATTATTTGACATGTTGTGCAGAATCCTAAAATTATAGAAAATTCAAAAAGAGCACGTACTACCCCTTCATTTGTAACTTTTAGTCAAAATAGTGAAGTGCTTGTTGGAACCCAGGACAACATATGACACTCACGAATATTATTCTTCCGATTCGTAAGTATCAAATGATGTGCTGAGGTTCCAACAAGCACTTCACTATTTTGACTAAAAGCTACAAATGAAGGGATAGTACGTGCTCCTTCTGAATTTTCTATAATTTTAGCATTCGGCATGGCATATCAAATAATTTAATTTTTGGATGAACTGAAAATACTGGTAACAAAGTGACTAACTTTTAATTCCATAATAGAAATACAAGAGTTTGTAATTCCTAAATCAATTCCAATTATCTTATTGTCAGGTGAAACACATCTAAAAATTCTGGCCCAGCGAATGTTTCGATACAGCTGAAAAGAACCAAGAAACTCAAAGTATATACTACTGGAGACGTAAATAAGAAATACAGGGAAAGGATCTGAAATTCAAAACACCATGTGTCGTCTGAAACAAAAAATGCAGAAGCAAGTGAGCAAGATGAGGGGGAAAGGGATTACTTAGGGATTCAATCGAATTATGAGGTAGGCAAAACATATATGAAAGTTCTGACCCAACGAGTGTTTCCAAACAACTAGAAAGAACTAACAAACTCGAAATATGTTTAAAACTCTGGAGACGTAAATAATAAATCCAAAGAAAGATCTGAAAATTAAAACATCGTGACTCATGGCTCGAAGTATATTGATGAAAATGAAATGATCAAATAAAGAAAGAAAGAAGAGCTCTGCCTCATGGCTCGATGCATAACAAAAAACATATCAAAGAAAGAACCAATGAAGAGCATAGCTGTCTCATGGCTCGAAATATCACAGAATGTCAAATGATCAAACAAAGAAATAAAGTAAACAAACTTACCGATCACCGCCATACTAAATGATCAAAGAAAGAGCTTACAGATCGCCGCCTATGACTTGAAGGATCAAGAAAGCCGCCATGTATCGACTGAAATGAAAAATACAAAAACAGATGAACGAAAAGAGGTGGGAAAGGACTTACCTAAGAGCGGAGGATTCACTCGTGTATTTAAATAACAAATTGGGTATTATTTGACTGTGGAAGCGCATCATCAGCAAAGTTCATAAATCTTTTTTAAATCCATCACCGGAAGATTTGTTAGGCTTGTGATGGGGATGCCTTGTCTGTGGTTGGGAAGATTGGCAGTTGTCATTGTAAACAAGAATAGCAATGTTCGGGAGTGTATCAAGTTCATCTGACACTTTGACGTTGCCTCCTTTTGCTTTCAGCCTTGCACTTCTTAGAAACACCTGTTGTTCACAGAAACACGTGGAATCAATAATTGTAATGTATGGATGCTCCATATAGCCAACCCTAGGAATAGATGCTACAATCTTTGACAGTTGCAACTGTCATATCACAAAACACTTATTATTTAACTCGGAGAGGGAAAAAAATACACACCTGATTTACAAGAGACCATGTTTGCTATCTGCTCCAAAATCAACTCTTGAGCAGAAAAACAAGATGTTCTGAGCATATTTGAAAGAAACAGTTACAAACAGTTGATTAGGATTGAATAAATTGTTGACAAGCATATCACACTTTCGGTGAATCGTATGTATGCATTGTAACAAATGGGAGTTTAGTTGGAAAGAATTACAAACTTCTTTTTCTGATGGCAAGTTTAGAAACTATAATTTTATGTTTAAGAGTGAACATAAGAAAACAACTTTCTGACAATAATAAAACAAATCAGGGTGAGCATTCGGTTAATTCGGTTTATTCGATTAATTTGATATTAATTTTATATAAATTCTTTTTATTGTTATTTTAAACAAATTTAATTAATTCGGTGTTAATTGAAATAACTAATTTGATTAATTCAGTTTTAGTAAAATTTTGATTTGATTCGGTTAGTCAACACTAAATCGGTTTTCGGTTAATTCGGTTAATTTATGGACTGAATTAACCGAATGCTCACCCCTAAAAACAAATGGTATAATTTATTATGCTAGATGGAAAAAAAAAACATGCAAGTAAAAATCCAGCCAGAGACAATTTATGTACGGCTGAGCTTGTAAGCTCAATCCCAGAGCATCTACAGCCTTTCGGTTGGTTTCAGAGAGGAATACAGCTATATTCCAAAAGTTGAGCAATCCATCCTTGTGATCTTTAATCACATATATAATGCTAACAATTTTTTACTTGGATCTTTTCTTTTACAATCAGACTGGGGATAAAAACCTTACCAAATGAGTTTCAAAAAAATTACAAGTAAGAACATGACAAATTAGGAAGATAGGTCAGAAAGAATACCACGCTTGATCTGAGGTAATGTATGTCCTCTTCCCTAGTACTGGTGCTTCCTTTAATGTTAAAGAGAAATAATTAGTGTGAAAATATGTAAAACTTGACATATGTTACCTTCACAACATTACTACACCTAGTGTGAAACAATAAATTAAAATTAAAAACTGAAACCACTACGAGAAACATCTTCCCTATGACAACATACATGGGAACTTTGATATTTGATGTCATGATGACTAGTGGATGCAAGAGGATGATAAACTAAACCAGGAAATAATGATATATAGAGGAGTTAAGATCAAATATAACCAACATAAAGAAATAGTAAATAATGCATCCATTGATCTCAAGGACTAATAAGGATTATCTGGAGAAACCAAAGAAGCAATCAATAGCAATATCTTTGTGCAAGAGATCATCATCTAAATCAATTAGAATAATACCTGTGTCTGCTTGCAGTTGCATTGCCTGAATACAAGGTGTAACACCCTCCAAAACATACATCCTACCGTTGTTAGGCCAAAATTGAAATTGGAATATTCAATCTTTTCCACTTGCATTCTGAACTTTTACAGGAAGTTCTTCAGGCTGAGAAATTGCAGGGAAGTATGACTATGATGAAAAAATAGCCAACAAGAAGACCATCAAAGAAACTAAAGTAATTCTCTTAATAAAAGCTTCAGGTGGATCAAACAAAAACTAACATTTGTCCACATGTTTAAAGCTAATTTGATAAAATGAGATGAAATGGATTAAGATGGTTTGAAGGGTGGAGGGACACAAAAGAGAACTCTATTTAACAAAATTAAAAAGGATTGGATATTATTAGCAATATAACCTTTCATAGAGTTCAACGGCACAATAGTATCCATGTCAGTAAAATAAATTGTTATTTTTGTTATGTATATAGCTAACAAAATTAGATCCCCATCCAGTAGCTATGTAATGTATTTCATGCAAAGTGAAACCAACAATGAGTTTAATGTCATTCAAAAGTTCATAAAGCCACTATTTTTAAAAGCTGTGAAGTATAGTGTGAAACAAATAATATGTTGTATAAATAATTCAGGTATTCAAATGGCCAGTCCTAAAACAATAATGAAGTAGGAAAAAGTAGACTCTAAGGAGATCTAATTCCCTTGGCCTGAAACGTATTGCTCTATTGTAGTTAGGCATCATCAAACTTTGCTGGAGAATCAGCCATTTTGTAGCAACATCAAATTTTAGAATTATAACAAAGAGACTCATAGTTTCATGAACTTAAGGGAGGACAATGTGGCCAAAGTTTCTAGTATTGAATACTAAAAAGATGAAGTTACCTCTGCACATTTCTTTGGAAGCACAAGTCGCCCAATCTGCCCAGCATCACTAGCACTTAACATCTTTTCAAACAAGGGAGTGATGGAGGATTGTAGACTTTTAACAGTTAAATAAAGACTTCAGTAACACAGAAGGGATAGGGAAGAGCATCATAAATAAGTACATCAAGGTAAGAGTGATAAGTACTAACCAAAACACATAAGTAGGAGACTCGCCAGATATTTGTTGTAGCTCTTGATTTGTTATCCTAGGCCACTATCGAGGAAGCAATTGTGTCCGTGGATAAACATCAACTCGAGTTCTCCATTGCGCATTTGAGCTTGCAGTTCAGTTTCATTCACACACTGTGGGTAAAACTGCTTTGATAATGGAGTAGCGAAAGCTTCATCGGATCCTTTACTCCATTTGATGATGGAAAGGAAGATGAGAGGCCAATAAGTATAGACGAGTTTTCTTTTGCAATAAGTAATTGTTGCTATTTGATAGATGAATTTGATTTTGCATCAAAGTTTACAATGGAACTGGTAGAGCAGGGGTCTGCACTTACTGATTTCCTTGTAGACATAGGATGATTTTCTCCAGTAAGAAATTTGTCAAAATGTCAGCATTAGTCATGTATAATATTTTTTATGAGAGGGAAATTACTCCAAACCTACATTCCCATGAATGTATTCATCTCGCGAAATGTTATTAAGGTCAGTAGAAAATTTTCTCACTGGCTGAAATTTCTTTTCGTGTGTTGCAATAAAATGGAGACCTCCAGGTGCCAATTTCTCAATCTACTAGGTCTATCAAATTCATGTGATAATCTTTGTTGCAAATCAGACTGCATTGTCATATTCCACATATGCGAAACTTGACGCCACTGTCCAGACAATGGATTAGCCATTGATCTCCAGGATTTAGCAAGTGAATCTCTCCTTTCAGGCACATGTTGTTGCATAAACATCAGAGAAGATGATATTTGATTTGGTGCCTAGAAACATATGCATCAGAAAGAAATCAAGAAGCCAAGAAGCAAAAGTCCAACGTATCTGAAAAAATAATCATGGCATGAAATGAGCTTAAGAGGCGCATGAATAAAATTAATAAATAACTGTGCTGACAGATTAAAAGAGATTCAGTAGAATACAATAATGGCTAATTTTTATGAGTAACTCAGATGTCAAATTGGTGATAAGCGGAAGATAAAATTGAGTACCTTGAAGATTTCATTGTAACAAGTTGTGAAGAGTCAATCTTCCTGTACTTAAATGTTTCGATCTTTCCAGTCCTACAGGCTTTTATAGTAAGAAAAGCAAACAAGCTAATTAAAACCAGGTAATATTTCTCCCAATCAAATGAGATAACGAGTACAAAAAGATTGCAACAGGTTCTTCATGTTTTATTAGTAACTATAATAACAAAAGGAAAAACTGCTAATCGTGATAAAATTCGATAAGAAATCCATCGAGCTGGAATATTAAAGATTAAATTGCTAATGTCATTTACAACGTTAACTGTGGCTTCTTTGTGATGCAATACATTCGATGTCTTCTTTACGATTTGAAGATGGACTTTAAACAAGGAGACATGAAAAAAATTAGAATTGATGTAATGGTATCAATATTGAGGGCAGGTTCTGTAAAACATTGGATTAATTATCCATAGTGTTGTGGAGCTAAATAGTTGGGTAGGGAATGTAAAGGTACGTAGTATTTATTGTAAAATACAATGGTATGTATGATATGAGATGTGTATACTAAATTGTCACAGGAATAATAATATTATTGCTTAGTGAAAAAAAATCACAATAACATAGTGGTGCAAATCTTGGAAAAGAGACATAACTTCACACTATATCTTATGAAAACAAAAAACATGGGATTTTTCAGAAATCCAAATAGACCGACAATGGTTTCAAGTCTACAAGGTCTGTTTGGAAATATAAACTAGGTATGTAATTTGGGAAATCCAAAGTAACTAAGAGTTTCAATAAATTAGTGGTAAGGTAGGTATTTTCCACGTAAATTAAAATTCGACATGGTGTGTGTTGTTGTTCATTGAATAGAAATTCATAAATTTCACATGTTCCGTGTCAACTAGCACGGAGCAAGAACTTCATTTGTATTGGTTAAAACCAAGATTTGACACCATATATACATTCTCCCTTCCCAAACCTTCCTAGGGAATGGAAATTTAAAGAAATTTAAGTATCGTAGGCCCATCAGTGGGTTTCGATCGATGGACCTAGACTTCTCCGATTTAACCCATTTAAAGTCTCGTGAGTTTGTGGTGTTGTGAGGACTCCAACGATGATATATATTACTGATTTAAAGCTCTCCACAATTGCTCCACCGTGATGATAGATTTCAGCATAATGTTGGGCGTGATATGGGATAATATCAGACTCACATTAGACCTGATAAGGTATCATATCAGGCCCAACATAGGCCTGATTGCTTTGCACCTCGATCGGTTTGTTCAACCAATTACAATCCAAGTTGATGATCCCGATATCTAAAACCTGAGGCTATATCTCCGTTCTATATACTAAAAACTTGTTACGTATTGTGATTCGTGAATTAGTTTAGAAATTCAAATAGGCTATAGGTCGAGTACTTGATGTGAAGTAATTTAAACGTGTGATTGGAAATTTCTAATTCTATTGGAATTTAGTCTAAATATCTTACTAATTGTTGACAGTTAAATAAATTGGTGGTAAGATAGGTGTTTTCCTCATAAATTAAAATTCGACAGGTGTGTATTTTTGTTCATTGAATGGAAATCTATAAGTTTCACATGTTCCTTGCCAACTGGCACGGAGCAAGAACTTCATTTGTATTGGTTAGACCCAAGATTTAACACCATATCTAGCTTGTCTCCTCTCAAACCTTGCTAGGGAATGGGAATGTAAAGAAATATAAGTGTTGAAGCCCCATTAGTGGGTTTCGGTCAAAACCATGGACCTAGACTTCTCCGATTAAACCCATTTAAGCCTCGTGAGTTTGTGGTGTTGTGAGGACTCCAACGGTTGCTCCACCGTGACGATAGATTTCAACATGACGTTGGGCGTGATATGGGATAATATCAGGCCCAAGTTGGGTCTGATATAAGATATATCATGCCCACGTTGGGTCTGATACGGTATCATATTTGGCCCAACGTAGGCTGCCCAAAACAAGCCTAAAGTTGACCTACTACCAATATCTGTTACCATATTGCAAGACATGTGGTGGCAACAGAAAACATGATGGGCGGTTGGGAAGACCTTCCTTACTGCTGTTATAATATCATGATGTCTATCTGATACTATACTAATTGACTGTGCATCAATAGCAAAGAATCTCTTTGTATGATCCAAAAACCACTTCCATGCAGACCCACATTCAACTTTCAGCAATGTCAAAGGCAACTGGGAGGACATTGTCATTAGCATCAATTGCAGTAGTCATCAACAACACACCCGGATACTTCCCTCTTAGATGTGTGGTATCAATTCCAATCAATTTGCGTAGATAAGACCTATATACTCTTCTACAAGCTCCAAAACCCCAAAAATAATGTTGAAATTGATTATCTCCATTCCTGTGTAGTGCCACATAGGTTTCAGGATCCCTGACTCTTAACTCACGCATATATAGTGGAAGATCTCTATATGCTTGGTCATAATCTCCAAAGACTTTCTTTTTCTCCCGAGCTATGTATACTTTTCTGTATGATATGGTCACTCCAAACCTAGCTTTTATATTTAATATAATCATACTTGGTTTGTATTGTTCATTAGCAAGAAAATGCTCTTCACCAAAAAAAAACGCTACAAAGGAGGAAGAGCATGCTTGGTGATCAGCACTTTCCCTAATAGTGCCACATTAGCGTTCCTTTACATATTTCGTAACAGTGAACTCTACATCCCCCGAACAACTACTCTCCATGTACATGGTTAATTGAAATGGACGGCTTTTACTTTATTTTTTCGAGTATCAACTGGATTATATCTCATATGTTTAACCATGGCATGTTTAACAAGTGCATTCTTGAACTCTTGTCAAGACGAAAAAATCTGTCCAACACAAAATTCATGTTCATCTGTTGCCTCTTCAATTGGCCTTTGAAGCAATCGAAAATTTATAATATATGGATCATTAGCTATTGGGAACTCCTCTAAGTCACTGTACTGCTCTAGGGGAATTTCATATTATTCAATCTGCATATCATCAACTAAGAATTCTTGTACATCTATATTGCATTGTAATTCCTCTTCAATTCGGGTATAATGCTCTACCTCCTCACTCCAAGTAGGCTCAAAGTAATTAATAAGTGTTGTACAAGGATTCAAAACCTCATCTTCTAGAATACTTGTTTCTTCATTTAAATCAAATGTCAAAATGCTTGTATTTCTATTTGTGTTCTGCACACTACTATACTCAGAAGACGATGGAATATTTATTCTGGATAATTCTTTTACATTAGCTCCATGTCCCCTACAAGAATTTTCATCAAGCGTATTCCATATGTCAGAGAAAATTTCTTCAATACTATGATCGTCCCTGATAAAAAATTTAAAAACTAATTTAGCAAACATAATCAAGTGTTGCTGTACATATTAATTTAGCAAAGACCAAGTATCGTTAGATATGGTGTACATTAGATTTTCATAATGTATCAGTGGTGGTGATAAATCCGACTAATAGACCTAGGATTTTTGTGATTTTGCATATTTTCAACCACTAGGAAGGGTTGAGCAAGGAAAAGGTATATATGCTGTAAAATCTAAGTTTTAACCAAAGATCACGTTGGGCCTAATAACATCTCATATCAGGCCCATGTTGGGCCTGATATCAGCCTAATATCATCCAATATCAGGCCCAACGTAGGCTTGATATAGGATGATATCAGACCTACATTAAAGCAGAAACTTGTCGTAACGTTGGACAACAATTGAGAGCCCTAAATAAGTAATGGATGGCACAATTTAACTCCTTGCAACACCAAAAACTCACAACATGTCAAATGGGTGTAATCAAACATGTTTAGGTCGATCAGTGGGTTTTGGTCAAAACCATACACCTAGGTTAATTGGATATATGCAAACTCCAGATAACAATGATGGGTTAAGCAATGAGAAGGTAGATATGGTATCAAATCAAAATTTTAATCAACAAAGAAAGTGGGTCTGATATGATCGATATCAGACCCAACATGCTGATACCTACCATATTAACCTAACTTGCATAAACAACGTCTAGCTAAAATCTAGCATCACATTGGAGCACCTTGCAAATCAATTAAGTGATAAAGTACATCATATTGTAGGTGTCGTTCAATATAAATTCCCCACACATCCAATGATACCATAAACACGATTTTTTTCATCACCCTTTGCTACAAAAGTGAAATTTTTTATAAACAATGCTAACCTATTTTTCAGTAGTAAATTTATACATACATCGGTAAATCTTTATCTGTCTTCTTCTACTAATTTCACTCTTGCTAGAAATTTGTCATTCAACGCCGAGGATATTAATCGTTGTTGTCCTTTGAACTCGTCTCGTGTAATCCTGCCGATTATCACGTATGGAAAGCGGAGGAGGTTCATGATCGTTTCGTGTTTATAAGACCAAGAAGAGGAATGGAGAAAGAGAGAGGATGAGAGCACGTGCATCCGAACCACAAATTCATTTACAATTAAAAAAGTGGTTTGGATGCTTGGAAAATGGTGAATGAGAAGCAGCGGTTAGCGAGAGGGTTAAAAGGGGAATTATAGTTTTTTTGGTGCGCCCTTTGGTAAAAAGAGAACTGTGATACGTCTTTTGGTAAATAGCATATTCTACCTACGCCTTTTGGTAAAATGTCGTAGTGCATGTCATGAATTATAGCAAAAATTTCGAAGGAAGGAGACCTTCGATTTCATACCTTGACGCCTCAACCACTGTCGACCATAGCGCTACCACATCAGTTTCCTTATTACTATATCTAAAATTTAGGATAAATAATTTATTATATTAAATTGAGACAATCACTTTTCACTACACACTACATCAACTATCCTAAAATTTCCATCATCCTTAATTTTTTATTATTTTCTTCTCTTTCATCTTTTTTTAATTATTATATTTATGGAATGGGTGGAAGGAGAGAGATTAAAAAGAAATATTATTTTATTTTTAGGGTAGAGATTTCATTCCCTAAATTTAGAAAATCTTTATTCATCAAATCTAAATTTAAGGAATGGATAGGGTTTTTTAGCTACCCTATCCAAAATTTAGGATAAAAGTTTTGGATAAGGTAACTAATGTGGATGCTCTAAGATGGGCTCCGGATGCCAGTACAATGGGAAGAAACCTAACGTCGATGGTTTACGTGGAGCCCACAGGATGCGGTTCAAATCAAGCAAGCTAGCTCAGCCCCCGGGCGGATGCAGTTCAAACACAAGATAGATGTGTGTGTGTCTATATATAAACATTTTTCTAATTTTTTTTTATTTGTTTTTTTTATATTTTAACCAATTAATATTTTGTTTTTAGAAAAGTCTAATAGATTTAAGTTTGGTTTTGTTTTGTTGGGTTAGCCCATGCACAAACCTCTTACATGTAACATATATTTTTCGATAAATTATTGAATCACATAGTTGAAGTTCCAAAATATCTAAATCATGTGGGTAAGTTTACAAATACCTCAATTACATACCTAGTATTCATTTTACCCCCTTCGTGTTTGTCTACGTTGGCCTACCAAATCATCACGTGCGTCTGAACCAAAAGAGAAATCTAAACCATGAATGCACCTTCTTCGTGAGTTGCATCTAAACCAAAATCAACGGTCAACAATGGTGCACCTTAAAAGGCGAACAGAAAAATCAAACATAAATATCACGCCATGCCATCTCCCGACGACGACGATCTACACCACACCACCGTAGCTCCCAAACACAAACATCCCTCCTCTCCCGACCACAAAAGTCCTACCGGCAAAACGTAGTGTCCCTTGGCCATCTCCGACTACAGCGACATCTCTATTTTTTTTTTTTACCAGTGCTACAATCTTCTGGCTTGGCAAAGCTCCCTTAAAACAGTGGTGTTGTGCTAAGGTAGGGTCTAAACGACTGCTACGACAACTCCAGAATTCTAAGTATTCCAAAGAAACCCTAAAACATCAACATTATGATAACATGCTCTTACCAATCCTATCACCAGCTATGTCTTGTTGTTCACTCTAAACAATCCTATCACAACACCGGTGATATCTAAAATCCTACTAAAGATGGAGCTTTTCACTCTGATTAATTGAACTTCATGTATGTTTTCTTCTACCAATTTTTAGATGTTTTTTTTTCTTATTTATAGACTAGCATTAGCAATTGTTGTTATTCATTATTCATCTCAACTTTCCTATGTCCTCTTTTTCAAAGTTATATCTTACCAATGTTAACACTTTAAATCAAAAACCTAAATGTGTTTATGATCTAAAAGATGCTTGTTTCTAAAAGGTCATGGTATAATTTTAGGAAGATACACAATTTATCATCTATCAACTTTCTCCACTCAATTAGTGTGTTTTTGAAATATTCATAATCTTGATAAACTGGTTAACTTTTTATTGTATCAATGCATTGAAGATTCAATATCTGACTATGCACTCGCAATTATGATGCAATATATTCACAATTAGAGAACTGAAATATATATGTTTCTCCAAGTATAAATATGAGTACTAGTAATATATCACCTTAACTTTCTCTAGCGTTGTGGTGAATACTGAAGAGACTATTAATTATAACTTCAATTTAAACGAACAAGCTCCTAGTTTTGAGAATAACTCAATACATATGAGTTAGGATTGAAAGATCTTTTTTAGGATACGTAGACTGAACAAGAATATAATAACAATAGAATGGAAGCAAAAATTGAAAGGGACGTCTCCAAGGATGAATTCTTATCAAATGATATATACTATTTATTAGATGAGTCAATAAATACTAATGAATATAGCGATCTTGAAGAGTAGTTTTTATTAGCTGAAGATGCATATGTAATGAACTCAAGACTTGTTTCATTGCAAATTGAAGAATCAGAGGACTCTCTTGAAGAATTTGGTGTTAGACGATAAAGGGGAAATTGTGAGCAACAAAGCTCAATAAGTAGCAAAAGGATTTAGTCAAATTGAGGGCTTAGACTATGATGAAACCTATGTTGGGGCAATTTCCCTTGGTCAAGTTTGACTAGTTTGACTAATCTTGAGTTGAGTCAAGATTGAGTCGGGATTTGAGCTTTAATGTTTGACAATATATGGAGATTGCTAGGGCAATCGTCCGGTTGTGGAGATGGTCAAAGGGTTGACTAGGTTGATAAGAAAACAAGTCAAGTAGGTCAGGGATGACAGGAGACTTGACTGGGTAAGTCCTAACTAGAGGTTAGGCGTTTGGAAGTCCTAATTGAAGGTTAGGCAGTGGTGAAGTCCTAACTGGAGTTTAGGCGGTGGTGAAGTCCTAACTGGAGTTTAGGTAGTGGTGGAAGTTCTAATTGGAGGTTAGGCAAAGGAGAAAGTCCTGGTGAGGAGCCAGGCAATTGGAAAGTCCAAGTGTGATCTTAGCAAAGGAGAAAGTCCTGGTGAGGAACCAGGCAACGGGAAAGTCCAAGTGTGATCTTGGCAAAGGAGAAAGTCCTGGTGAGGAGCCAGGCAAGTGGAAAGTCCAAGTGCGATCTTGGCAAATGTTGTAAGTCCAAGTGTGATCTTGGCAATGTAAGTCCTAGTGTGACTTGGCAAGGAGAACTCGATAACTAGGATGAGGCCGAAGGAAGCTCTTGAAGGCAAGGCGTGAAGGATGGGGAGATATCCAAGGGACGCAAGGCTGATGGAGGAGGCTAGAAGGCTAGTTCGAAGTTGGTCGAGTGTGGCCAAATGCTAGGCATGGCGACCCAACAGGTCACGGTTGACCGGGAGTTGGGTTTGGGACTTTGAACTTGAGTCAAGTCCAGAGTGTTCAATCAATCGAGCGATCGATTGAACAGGGTCCAATCGAGCGATCGATTGAACAGGGTCCAATCGATCGGTCTATCGATTGTGCTGTGATTGTGGGAAGGTCCAATCGATCAGTCGATCGATTGGGAAGTGAAATCGCGAGCACAGAGGCTTTCCCAATTGATCGGGCGATCGATTGAGAGTTGCCAATCGATCGGTCGATCGATTGGGCAGCAGAAGCTCTTGCGCGAACGCGAGAGCACAGAAAGGCTCTGAATCGATCGCTCGAGCAATCGATTCAGGCAGTCCCAATCGATCGGTCGAGCAATTGGGAAGTGACCGTTGCGCAAGAAACGAGCGATGGACGGCTGGGATAGAGCGTGCTGATGTGGCAATTGATTGAGGTTGATTTGGATCGATTGGGAGCACAAGATATAGCCGTTGTGGAGCGTTTTCTCCGTAGTTCTTTGCGAGCTTTCTTCTGCGATTTGTGTGTGATTCACAGCGAGCTTCTCCAATTTTCACCGCCAGTTCTTGAAAGCTCTTGGGAGTGTTCTCTCAAGGTTCAAGAGACAAATAAGTACCTAGGGCTTGGTATGATAGGTTGTCTACCTATTTAGTGTCTAAAGGGCTTAATCAAGGTCAAATTGACCCAACTTTATTTGTTAAAACCCTATACAATGATAGTTTTATAGCTCAAGTTTACATAGACAATATAATTTTAAGATTATTAATTCTACGTTTTTAAATGAATTGATATAGTTAATGGAAGATGAATTGAAATAACCCTTGTAAGTGAACTTAATTTCTTCTTAGCTCTACAAATAAAATAAACAAAAGATGAAAATTAGGTACATCAAAATAAATATGCTAAGGTGTAAATTAAGATATTTAGTATGAAAAATGCTAAAGAAATCAACACACCAATGTTAAAATAGATAGAGACCCAACTAGAAAAGAAGTTGATCTAAAATACTATAGAAATGCAATAGGTAGTCATTTATACCTACTGCAAGTCAACTTAATATTTTTTTTTTCAATAGGAATGTGTGAAAGACATCAATCTTGTACTAAAGAGTGTCACCTAACTTATGTTAAAAGAATCCTTAAGTACATTAAAGGAATTAAAGGAATCATAAATGCAAGAATATGGTACCCTAGGATAAATAATTTTGATTTAATAGGAAACTCCAAACTACCCTAGGATAATTTTGATTTAATTGAAGTATGGGAGGAAGAAGGTGCCTTTCAAGCACCACTCCTGGGTTGTGACAATGCTACACCTTGCGTTACATGGGCTTGCTTGTGTGGGAGATTATTGTAGACTCTTGTGAATTTGATTTGTTGAGGTTGCAGCAAGTAATAGGGAGTAGCAGGTTGAAGATTGAGAAGCAAAAAAGCAATTTATTAATGTTGCAACTGAAACATGAAATTGTAAGAACAAGTCTATACAATATGGATAAAGACGATATCACTTTATCCAATTGGATATCGTATCATCTTCTAATGCAAGCAGAATACACTTTATGGTATCAAAACCCAGCAAAATGTTCAACTTTTCTAAACCTCCAACAAAATGTAAGCTAGAAAGCAATGGTAACTTGTATTATTAACGGTAAATGATTCAGATCAAAAGAAACAAGTTAAAGAGATATGGTCTCACTCGATGGAATTATGTTAATAACTGGTTATAAGCAGTCAGCAACTCGAGGTACTTCAATGACTTTGCAAGATGCCACAGGTCTTACAGACGATGCATCTCCCTCTGAGCACATAATTATCAGACACCCTTTACGTGCATGAAGTTGTTGAATCACTGAGTGTTGCTTACTCATACTGGTAGCAATTAACAGACCAATTAGGAAATAGGCTTTTTCTAAGCATTATAACAAAAAAATGACAAACATACAAACCTGAAGCAAGCATCTCGTGTGCCAATGACAATGATGGGAAGTGTTTCATCCACTAAAGCCAGTGGGCCGTGTTTCATTTCACCAGCAAGCATGCCCTCACTATGTATGAGTGCAACATCTTTCACTTTTAAAACACCTTCCAAATCAGTCGCATAGTTCTATCCTCTTCCAAACACAAGGAGAGACTGTCTATCAAAGACTCAGCAAGATCCCTCATTTCACCATCAAGTTTCAGAACCTCTGAAACTGTCTGTGAGAAGAGGAGAAGAGAAAGGTGAGTATTCTTCTGAACATCTTCTATGATGCTGTACAGCGTGCAATGCAGGATAGAACATACTTGGTAGGTTTGAAAGATGATCTACTATAGATTGTCTTCTTGCTTGAGTTGATATCCTGTCAGCTCCAATAGCCAGTGTCATCATAGCCATGTCAACTATCTGACTTGTGTATGCCTGACCCAAAGAAAACATCAAGAACTCAAAATATGCCACATTGGTGAAGGCAAAAAAAATTGCTCGCTCACACCTTTGTACTAGCAACACCAATCTCGCATCTTGCATTGATGTGAATACTGCAATGTGTTTTTCTATCTATCATACTACCAACAGAATTTGTAACACCGACACATAATGCCCTGATCCTGTCCGAAAGCTGAGTCGATGAAGGCTGGTCGCGACGGCCTGGTTGTTGACGGAAAGTCGTGGGTGATCTGGCTCCCACGGGCGGCTGACGCTGCGGCAGGCCCCTGCACACACTCAGACGATCTCCTTCGTTAGAGACCAAAACCCTAAGGAAAAAATCCCCGGGTCAGGCCCTCCGACGCTCAAGTCAGGTCCTTTTCCCCTAGAAAACACAGAGAGCCAAAACGACTAAAAGTGAAAAGTTGTGGAAAAAAGTGATGAGAGAGCGTACCCGCGTACGAAGGATCCTCCCCCTTTTTATGCACCCGCCTCGCTTCTGGAACCTGCAACTATGTCAGAAAACGTTAGACGCGGGGCTTTGTCGTGTAGTCCCAGACACCTGTCGTGCTGCTATTGGTTGCGAAAGCATCTTCTTGTTTAGGAACCTTCGCCTTTACACATGGGTTTTGTCTTGTAATGAAGGACATCTGTCAGGCTGCTATTGGTTATGAGGGCATCTTTTTCGTTTAGAAACCTCCGCCTTCGCACATATCGCTGGTATGTAATGATTACCCCTTGACGGACAATTGTGATTCTCCGGCTTCCGCACGGCTTAGTTCATCCGATCTATTGTGGCCTGCACCTGCCTCGCCTCCTCCGATCAGATCCAGCCTCTAAGCGTCACCTGCCAGTCGGGCCGACTCTGAACAACTCTATCGATCTCGGTCTGTACCTTGTTTCTTGTATACCCTGGCCCTCGACTGTAGGCCTGTAGATCGAGCTGCCTTTAAACAGCTATGCCGATCCCGACCTGTGATTTGTGACTTGTACCTCCGGGCCTTCGACCGCAGGCCTGTAGATCGAGCTGTCTTTAAACAGCTCTGCCGATCCCGACCTATACCCTGCACTTTGTATTTCCTGGCCCTCGACCGTAGGCCTGTAGATCGAGCTGTCTCTGCACAGCTCTGCCGATCTCGACCTGTAATTTGTGACTTGTACTTCCGGGCCTTCGAACGCAGGCCTGTAGATCGAGTTGTCTCTGAACAGCTCTGCCGATCCCGACCTGTACCGTGTGACTTATGCTCCGGGCCTTCGAACGCAATCCTGTAGATCGAGCTGTCTCTGAGCAGCTCTGCCGATCCCGACCTGTATCGTGTGACTTATGCTCCGGGCCTTCGAACGCAGGCCTGTAGATCGAGCTGTCTCTGAACAGCTCTGCCGATCCCGACCTGTATCGTGTGACTTATGCTCCGGGCCTTCGAACGCAGGCCTGTAGATCGAGCTGTCTCTGAACAACTCTGTCAATCCCGACCTATATCGTGCGTTTCGCCTGTCGTCTCCCTTTGTATTTCAACTACTTTTCCCCCTTGATCGACAAGTCAGCCTGACCTCTGAATACCACATATGCCTGACTTTGACTGCCCAGTCAACTTGACTATTGACTGCCCAGTCAGCTTGACTATTGACTGCCACATCATCTTGACTTTTGACCGTTATATGGCCTTGACCCTTCTCACCCTTTCCTTTTGGGCCCCCCCATTGCCAACCGTATCACAAGCCTCCCCCACAAGTCTAGTCGAAGGAGGACGACAGTCTGACTGACTAGACCTCAGCACATCTCTAAGATCTCAGCATATCTCTGTGACCTTAGCATATCCCTGTACTTTACCATACCTCTGCGCCTTCTGCTTCCTGCCTCACGTCCCAACCTGTAACGACCCAATTTTCCTTATTTCGAGTTCCAAATGTCCATAAAAATATTTGGAAATGCTTTTAAAATATTCTAGAGATTTTTAGGAATTTTTAGAGTATTTTTATGTAATTTTTGGAGTCCGTTTAGTATTTTTACCGAGAGGAGAAAGTTAAAAAAAAAAAAAAGTTGTAGAAGCTAGGTTTCGAACCCAGCTCCTCGGACCCAAGCAAAACCGGCCCAACCAGCTGAGCTATACGGTTTTGTTAACCTTATATGGTGAGAATTAAGTTTATAGCATAGTTAATGATTAGGGAATAAATTGGGAAAAAGTGCACGGCTGAGGGATTGAAGCCGAGACCCTTGCTTCGGTTAAAAGCCGGTTGACAGCTGTGCCAGCGAGTTTTTGTTAATTAAGGAAAGAACGGAAATAATTTAAAGGATAGTTGATAATAGAAATATTGGGGTTATAAAGGGAGAACTTAGGGCTTGATTTCCCGTGACCTAATTCCTACCCCTCTTCTTCCTCACGCGAGCGCGGCGTCGACCCTTCTCGAGCGAAATCGCGACAGCGAGCGATCACGTCTCCGGCGGCCGGCGAGGTTGTTCTCCGAGGGGTTTTCTTCACTTCTCGTCAAGGAGAAGTTTTGAGCACGAAGAAGAGTCGAGATTTGAAGCTTTACCCGAACCCTAGATCTCTTCCTTTTCGGTTGTAAGTCCAAGAACAGCGAGGTGAGTTGCTTCTCACCTGCAGTAGGAGTAGCTCCGAGTTTCAGATTTTCGTTTCTTGCTTTCGGTTTTTGCTGTGCTAATTTGCTGTGCTAAGGGTGCTGGACCGAATTTGCCATGTTAGGGCATTAGGTTTCCGATTTCTATGCTAGGGTTTCTCTTTGGAGTAAGCTAGGGTTGCTGTGTTGAAATTCCTGTGTTAGCTTTTCCTTTTTGAAGTTGCTATGCCAAATTGCCATGCTAAGTTGCTGTGCCGAAAGTTTCCTGCTTGGGTGGCTGTTGAACAGGATTATAAGCTAGGATTTTTTTTCCCCTTTCATTCCTTACCTTCCGTAGCATACATATTAAGCATGCTAATTTATGGTTTGAGTTTAAATGTATAGAAGGAGTTCATTTTAATTCTTAGCAAGTAAGCGCAGTAAGAAATGTTTAGATTACATGTTATGTTGTTTCCTGCTGTGAGATACAAATCATTGGCGTAGCTAATCTATAACATTTGCTAGGTATGCTAGTTATTGTTGAGTTTAGCTCTTTTTTAGAAGGTTAGCATGATCTAGATTGCAAATCAAAGTGTGTAAACAGGTTCTATTTATGCTTGCTGATTTTTGAGAATTTCGGCTGTTCACTTTGTAGTATTAGTGTTTCATCTCGCTGCCATGTATAAGAATGGGATTAGTATCTTCCTTCCAACTCAAAAAGGCAAGAATAGCCTTTATTTAAAGTATGCAGTACAGAACAGCCTTATAGTTAGTGTTTCGGATGTGGTTTCTTTGGTTTCCGAATTTTAGTTGTAGATTTGATAAGTGCAGAATTTTAGTTCATTAAGTATTAACTTCATTAAGTATTAACTGCATCCTTTCCATGTGTCCCACTTTGTTAGAATAAATCAGAATGTGCAGATTTTAGTAATATGTCATTAACTGGACATGAACAGCATGTGATTTAAGTATTTCAGTTTATTTGTAAGCATGAGCAGATTTCTTTTCCTGCTAATAGAAGTGCAGTTTTCTTTTCTAGCTTTTCTTTAATTATTAGTAAGCATGAGTAGACTCCTTTTCTTTGCCATTAGATGTGCACAGTGATACTTTTTAGTCTCTTTTGCTATTAGAATATCTTGAGCATGCAGTTATTAGTTTCTTTGCTATTACATAAGCATGAGTTTCTATCTTTAGGAACTATAAGCAAGAAAGACTAAGGTTTAGACTTGATTTCAATTCCAGAATATTGAATATCAAAAGCGCACACAAGGTGTTTGCTTAAATGCCAAGTAAGGGCAAGTATAAAGAAGTTATAGTTAAAAAGAAAGTATTTTACTTTTAAAGGGCATGTACCGGACACAAGATCCAAGGGATGGGCTCCAAGTTGCCCCTAGGCACATGGCCTAGAAGTATCTTAGTAGTTTCGGGATTAGCTACCTCGATTCTTATTAAGAATGCGCGCAAAGTGGTACAATGCCGGGCCCAAAAGAAGTTTATTATTATTTTGAAGTATTAAAGTATAAGTTTTGAAACAAATACAACAAGCTTCAAATATGTTTAGAGTTAGAAAGTTTAGTTTCTTGTTATTTGAAGCATGCAGTAGTAGTTTTATTTGTTTCTTGCTATTAGATTATTCAGCATGTTTAGCTTTATTTGCTCTCAGCATGCAGTTATAGTTTTATTGGTTTATGAGCATGATCAGCTATACATGTTTAGTATTTCAGTTAGTATGATTCCTTTATTGGATTTTGAGCATGAATAGCTATACATGTTTAGTATTTCGGTTAGTATGATTCCTTTATTGGATTATGAGCATGATTAGCTATACATGTTAGTATTTCAGTTAGTATGATTCCTTCATTGGATTATGAGTATGATTAGCTATACATGTTTAGTATTTCAGATAATATGATTCCTTTGCTATTTATGAGCATGAGTAGCTTTACATGTTAGCATTCAATTTTAGCATGTTTTTATTTACATACATGCATATCGAGTTTTTGTGAGTAGATAGCGCTCACTAAGCTTTATGCTTATAGACTGCACTTCCTCCTACTGCAGATAAAGGAAAGGAAAAGATTTAGCAAGGAAGGCGACAAGGTGGTGGTGATGAAGGTGTGTGATGGCTGGACTATGGGGAGATCAAGAGTTTGCTAAGGAATTGTTAAGACTTTTCTGTTTAGAGTTCTTTAGTTTTCTTTAAATGCTATTATGAGTCAAGATTGTAATTAAGTTTATTCCGCATTTGTAGTTGGGTTCTATTGATGGAGTGATATTGTTGTGTGCTATTATTAGGGTAGTTTCCTTCTTTTATTTGTGATATTATACTGCGTGGTTGTGAAGATATATGTTCCAGCCGCCTGTGGCTGAGTATAGTTTGTTTGTATTGATGATTTAGTCATCGGTACAGGGGAGACTCTGCCAAAAATTTTCGGTAGAGATTCCTCGTGGTTTTTAATTATACCGGTTAAGTAGAGTTAGTAGTTAAGTAACGGTCACTCTTAGAGAGTAGTAGTAGTAGTAAGAAGGGTGGTCGTTACACAACCTTTGTGTCCAGTCGCCTAGGATACTATGCCTCCTTAATTGCTTTACCAGTGGCTTGGGGTACCGTGCCTGCTTAATTGCTTCAGTGATTGCTTGGGACACAGTGCTTACGTAATTGCTTTGACTTGAAGACGAGCTCCCCTTTTTAAAGAACCTTTCAGCCGCTTCCTTGTCATTCTGTCCTTCTTCTTTCACGCTTTCCTACTTCCTTTTGATAACCTACGTTCCACCAATTTCTTTCCCCCGCGATGCATTCCCCTTCTTCTGATGAGGTTGATCAACCCTCCTCCCGAATGCGGATAGATCAACTCACCTCGCAACTTGCCGAGAAAGAACGCGAACTGGAGCGCATGTCCAGGGATCGAGCTCGTCAGCTGGCTGCCTTGCAGGACATGGACTCCCTGTATCGTCTTACCAAATCTCGCGTGCATGCGGAAAAGGCGATGAAGGAAGAATACCAGTCTAGCCTGCAACACCAACTTAGCCTCCAAGAACGTTTGCAACGAGAACATGAGACGGAGATATCTCTTCTCCGCACGTGCCTTAGCGTCAAGCAAGATACGATCGTTCAGCAACAAGCAGTCATCGATTCCTTACACGCGGAGCTGGCTCGAGCCTGGAACGCCTCAGAGGCTCCTGAGTCCCCAGATATTTCTTCACACGGCAGTGCTCGTGCTCCATAACCAATCCTTTCCCCGAGTTAAAGCTAGCCCGGGTTTTAGTTGTCTCAGTGGCTCCTAACCCACGGGACGTTCCTTCTTGTAGCCTCAGCTGTATCGCCTAATGGTCTTATGTAATTTAGATACAGTAATGCAGCTAATGAGCTTTAATAGTCTCCGGAGCTCTTGACCCAAGGGACGTTCCTTCTTGTAGCCTCAGCTGTATCGCCCACTTATCGAACTGTGCTGCTATACTTGTATATTTGTCCTTTTCCTGCATAGTCTTTCCTGATCAATTTTCATCTAGCAAGCATTCTTCGAAACTGACCCGTATATAAGAATTCCTGATCAATTTTCATCTAGCAAGCGTTCTTAGAAACTGACCCGTATATAAGAGATAAGAGTTGCATCATGACTCATTTTTATGAATTTTGGATAATCAAACTAGTATAATACTTGAAAATTAAAAACTGTAACGAACGGGCAAAACCTGATTTCCCAGTTAATATTGATGCTTCATGGGTATGGTGGGTGACCTCTCGTATTCAGTACCTTGCATATTTACTGTATATTTGCAATTTGCATAAATGAGCTAAAATAAGGTCAGATGTAGTTGACCTGATTATTTGAAGACGCTCTTCTCAGCGTGAGGTATATCAGTCTGAAAGGTCGTTAGGTGTGGGCGCCGGGCTCACTTTTGATTCTCGCACGGGAGCCGACCTGAAAGGTCGTTGGGCGTGAGAACAGTGCTCACTTTTAATTCTCGCATGGGAGTCGACCTAAAAGGTCGTTGGGCGTGAGAACAGAGCTCACTTATAACTCGCACTGAGGCGAGAGTCTGGGACAACCGACCTAAAAGGTCGTTGGGCGTGAGCACAGGGCTCACTTTTGATTCTCACATGGGAGCCGACCTAAAAGGTCGTTGGGCGTGAGAACAGAGCTCACTTATAACTCGCACTGAGGCGAGAGTCTGGGACAACCGACCTAAAAGGTCGTTGGGCGTGAGCACAGGGCTCACTTTTGATTCTCGCATGGGAGCCGACCTAAAAGGTCGTTGGGCGTGAGAACAGAGCTCACTTATAACTCGCACTGAGGCAAGAGTCTGGGACAACCGACCTAAAAGGTCGTTGGGCGTGAGCACAGGGCTCACTTTTGATTCTCGCATGGGAACCGACCTGAAAGGTCGTTGGATGTGAGAACAAAGCTCACTTATAACTCGCACTGAGGCGAGAGTCCGGGCGTTGGTCCGAGACCAGTAATGATACTCCGGTCCGAGACCGGTGGCGATGGCGCTGGTCCGAGACCAGTAATGATACTCCGGTCCGAGACCGGTGGCGATGGCGCTGGTCTAAAACCAGTCGAACCCCCAACGGCAAAGGTATAGATGAATTGCTCTTTTCCGCTTTCATCTATCTTGCCTGTGCCGACCTAATTGCTTTTGTCGATCTGGTCGTTATTGCTAACATTGGGCTTACTCCTCCGCACCACTTTTCTCCCTGCAATCGCACTATGTATGGTATAGGATTAAGAATAAAGAAAGGGGCACATAAACCTTACTCGACCCTCGAGCCATAATGCCCTCGTAGTTTGCGATGACCCCGCAGCTCTCGCGACGCGCTTGGTTAGATGATCTGATCAAGAGATGCTTATGTAGAACTGCTTACTCGGATTATCTGAGCAAGCAACACCCCCACAGGCCTGCTCGCTACTTCTCTGATCTGACACTCACTCCTGCTGACCTGCCCTGTCTCACCTTTGGCCCTTTTGAATTGCCTGGATTCTGCAGCTTTATGAAACTTCCCGCTTAGTTTCGGGCCTTTCATGAAGAATGCATCTTTTTTAGGCCACGCCCCTTCATGATTGCCTTGCCATGTCACTCCTTAATGCACTTCTTCTCGCGATGACACCTGTTTGAAGCCTTTACTGCTCACGCCTCCTGACGCCAGCTTCTGACCCTTTTTCGCACCCTTCGGCGCTTACTTCCCATCAGACGGCGCTGGGGCGTATTACCCAAAAAGATACTTGGCTCGACTCTCGATGTTTCCTAGGAATGAATGGGCTTTATAAACCCTAAAGGCAGTCCGCCGTCTTCACTTTGACGCTTCGCTATCTTCTTCCTTTCGTTCGTGGCCATTTCTGGTAGTGCAACTTTTCGTCTTCCTTCTTGTGCCCGACCTGTGACCTCTCTCGTCTCCGACCCCCTCACTTGCTTACTCCTCATAATCATGGATGGTAAGGAAGTCTTCTGGTATTCATGCTACATTTCTGATTTAGACCATCATGACCTGTCTTCACTTCAATCCAACTTGGGGCTAGGTGCCGTATATGAGTTTCGTCTCCCTTCGCCAGATGAACATCCTTCTTCTCCTCCCGAAGGCTTTATCACTGTCTTTAGAGATCAAATCTTAGGTGGTCTTCGCTTTCCTTTACATCATTTTCTCTCCGAGTTGAGTCAATATTGCGATATTGGTATCTCTCAGTTTGCCCCCAATGTATTCCGAGTCGTCTGCGGAATCATCATCTTGTGCCGCATTTATCACATTCCCTTGACCGCTCAACTATTCTATCATTTATATTCCTTCAGGCGGGCTGAGCTGGGGGTGTTCAATGTACAGGCCAAGCCGGGCTATAAATTTTTTGATGACTTACCTTCTTCCAATAAAGGCTGGAGATCTCGCTTTTTCTTTCTTAAACCCCCTGTCCCCTTAGCTGGGCCTTCCCAATGGCGTTCCATCCTTCCTTCGGACTTCCCTTTACATGTTCATGAATCTGCCTACTCCACAGCCTCGGACAAGATGACCGGTGTTGTTGTTCGCTTATCCGTGCTGATGCTAGAAGGCATTCTGTACACTTTTGGTCTTAGCCCTGTTTCAACAGAAATCGGAGCTCCTTTTGGTAAGCTGCTATTTTTTATATGTCGTTCTTCGCTAACTGAGGTACTTTTTCTTCTCATTTTTTTAGTGGCTGTCATTCTCCGTTCTTTTGTCAGCCAGGAAAAACCATCTGTGGCCGTTCTGCAAGCTCTGAACGAAGAGTTAACACAAGGCCTATCTTCTGATCCCGCTGCTCCCGTTGGTCTGCAGCCTGTGGAACCCCCAACCTCAGGCGCGGTAGCA
Organism: Zingiber officinale; assembly: GCF_018446385.1. Classification (NCBI taxonomy): domain Eukaryota; kingdom Viridiplantae; phylum Streptophyta; class Magnoliopsida; order Zingiberales; family Zingiberaceae; genus Zingiber; species Zingiber officinale. The sequence continues at coordinate 111,585,377 of NC_056003.1, read as the reverse complement.
ACCTCGACACTTATTGAACCATCTACCCCCAGCCCTGCAGACTCAGCCCTGCTCCGAGTCTCCGATCGACCTGCAACTGAGCCATCGCCAGCAGGACAAGTGCCCTCTCCCCCTCCTACTATGAAGCTGCGTCTTGCGCGCAAGGGCAAAAGAGTGGCACCGGTCACCGCGACTTCTCCGCCACCCCCTCGCCGTCAGCGTGTAGTTGGTATCTCTTCTCCTTCAAGGTCCTCGGATACAAGCTTGGCCCAGGAAAAGGCCTCTGATCTGGAAATTGCAGACCTGTCATTGGACGTGACAGCTCCGGTACCGATCCACAGCTTATTACCTGCCCCGCCTCCGTCCTCTGGCGATCAGCCTCAAGCTCGATGACTCCCTCAGCCTCTCCTCTTCTTATGCCTACAAGCTTAGCCACACCGACCCATGAACTGCCCTCCACGGAGCTAGCTTTCGAAGCTTCCTGGAGACTTCCCTCAGAGACCGATCCGGCTTATGCACCCGCTACCGCCCTATCTTCTATCCTTGGTAGGGTTGATTTCTATGGGGACTTGGCCACCTCCTGGCAATCAGCCAATCGTCAATTCTGGGAGAGCAGTTCCCCTTTGGAGGGGTTTGATCAAATTGTCCGTTCCTTGGTAGCGGTAAGCTCCTTTTCTTCTCCTGGGTATTCATACATTTCTGTAACCCTCTTTCCCTTCCTATGGCCATTTACAGACCTGTTCCGCGAGTTTGAGTGTCGTTTAACAAGCGGCTGAGCTTCAACGAGAGAATGCAGTGCTCAAGGCCCGTCTTCGGGAACTAGAGCCTCCTGTGGCTTCCTCAGCTTCTCCTGAGCCTTCGTTGGGAAACTTGGATGCATATCTGCGTGCCGCTGGGGAATCTGCGGCCTCTGCCCGAGCCATCTCCCATGCCGCCTTCGATAAGCTACAAAAGTTGGAGGCGGCCTTAAAGACGAGTGAATCCTCATTGGCTTCTGAAGCGGAGCGCCATCGCGCGGCAGTTTCTGAGCTAAAAAATAAAGAGGTCGAGCTGCTTTCCCAATCAACTGAGCTGACAGTGTTACGGCAAAGTCAGGAGCTCCTGCAAATGGGACTGGCAGATGCCCAGGCTCTGGCTCTTGCTTCCGCTGCCCGGGAGGCAACCATGCGAACTGAATGGGAAACTTGCCAAGCTACTCTTCAGTCTTTGCAAGAAGATCTCTTGAAGGCCCAGGAAGCAGTATCTCAGGGCCAGAACGACTTATCCGTGGCCCGCGCTGAGGCTGCTGAGAACAAGAACAGCTTGGAAGTGTACCAGGCTGGCGAACCAGAGCGGCTGAAAGCCTACAGACTGGCCTATGTCCGCTCTTCCTTATTCCTCCGAAAGCTGGGGAGCTGGATGATCTTGCTGCTATGTCACGGGGCCGCCAGCGGGGTCAGACAGGCGTTCGAGCAAGGTTTTCTACGCTCGGCACCCCCTGCCACTTTTCTGGACACAGCTCGCTTATCTAGGGAATTACCGCAGGAGACCTTTCCTTCCTTTGAAGCAGATGATGGACTTTTTCTTCTGGAGGCTCCTCCCCTTGCGGCCGACCAGACTTCCATTGATATTTCTGCCCAGGCGCTTCCTGCTACCGTTCCTGAAGCGTCTGCTGATCCTGCGTCTTCCTCCACAGTGCTGGTCGAACCCGTGCTCCTTCCGTTGGCATCCAATGACCCTGCATCCTCTTCCTCGAATGTTGTGTAACCGGAAACATGCTGTAATGTTGACATTTATGCGCTGATGCTGAATCTTCCATGACTGTATTTATCTGTGTGGCTATGCTGAACTTTTGATGACTATACTCAGCTCGCCCATGCTTATTTTGCTTTGCTACGTCGCTTTTCTTCTGATAATTGCTTTTATACCGAGCCCGGCGAGAGCTAGATTTTACTTTTTATTTCTGATGCATGTCCATGAAGCCCGCTGATCTGCTCTACCTATCTTTCTGGTGGCCCTTCCGTACACCTTTATCCTTACTAGGCAATCACTTATTCGGCGAAAAGCTGGCTGAACTGAGTGTGTCATTTTTCCCTCTTTTTTCTTTTTTCTTTTTTCTCTTTTTACGTACCTTATGAGGTGCCTCATATCTCGAGCCCCTGCCTTTCCTATACTGCCCCCTGGTTATATTTTCGAGGATCATCACAAGGCGTTCCCTGTCTATCTCCGCCCCTGTATCAACTGTCCGTTGTCCATTTACGAAAATGCCCTTCTTCCGCAATACCTATAAGTATCTTCTTACTCTCTTCCTTCTGTTATGATTCGCCATTACCACGGAGCACTCAAGCGTCGCCGCCGCAGACTAACTTCCCCTGAGACTTTGCCGAGATCCTTCCTTTTCTCCAGGCTTCTTCTTTTCGCTTGTTCTTTCTCCCTCCGGAGGTAATCTCTTTTGCAATGACTTCTTCTTCTTGGTTCTCCCTGTTAGCGGAGCACTTCCCGGGCGCTTCGACTTTTGCTGAATTGGATTGGGATGACCTAAGGTATACTTATGAAATCCTTATTAGTTTTCGCCCCATCATCCCTACTGGTGTGAACCTGTACTTCGATCCTCCGCCTGGTTCTTGTACTTTCTTTACTGAACAATTTGTATATGGCCTTCGTCTACCCCCACATCCTTTTTTATCTGGAGTGTGCCGCTACTTTAAGGTCCCCCTAGGCCAATTGACTCCCAATTCCATAAAGATTTTGTGTGGCTTCGTAATACTCTGCGAAGTTTGTGAGGTTTCCTGGTCAGCTCCTCTTTTTCACTGCTTCTTCGCTCTTGCTCGGCACGCTGACGGTCTTTTTTATGTCCAAACTCGTAGTCACACTGCTTTCTTCTCTCCTCTTCCTCCTCCCAGCGCTGACTGGAGGAAAAAGTTATTTTTTCTCCGGTTTCCAGAGGAAGTAGACTGGCCTCTACCTCTAACTCTGGCGTTGGAAGACTTCCATATGGACCTTCCTTATACTGTGGCTGCGACCCGCATGGAGGATTGGCGCTTGAATCTGATGAGACTGTTGTCCGGCGACCTACTTTCTTATTTCAGGCTGAGCCCCCCTTCTCCTGAAACTCCGCACTCCTTAGATAAGTTCGCACTGAGCCCCCCCCCCCCCTTTCGATCATTCTCCCTGTTAGAATAACATTTCGTGTTGGTGCCTACAGCTGAGGTTTTGCATCGCGCATCAGAGGTTCTGCCTTTGCCCCTCAGTGATCTGGAAATACTGCGGCTCGGTCGGGCAATCTTGGAGAGGAGGCTACTCCCTCATCTTGGATCCACCTCATTTAGGGCAGCGACTCAACCTACTTCCGACCCCGCCGCACACAACGCTTCTCCTTCACCTGCTGCCCTGAGCCGAGGTCAGGGTCGTGATCAAGCCGGTCGTCTGGCCAGACGTGTCTTTCGAGGGGCCTCCCGGGCCTCTAGACGTGCTCGCGCAGCCCTTCATCGTGCAAGTCGAGGCTCATCCGATCGGGGCGCCACAGAAGGGGGTGCTTCAGCCTTTTCACAGGGTCAACCTTGCTCTGATAATTCTGACTCTGACAACCAGCCCCTGCTTCACAGACGGCGTCGAAGACCAGGTCTGACTTCGCGAACGCTCGATCATGTTCCTTTTACTATCATATTGCTCCCTGTTGCCGCCGTGGCTGGTTCTAACACCACTCCCCTCTTCATTCTTGTTTTATTTGTCCGGCAGCTTCCCCCAACCCTTACAGGGGAAGACCAGCGGCATTCCGCTCCGCCCCTACCCCTGCTAAGGAAACTAGCTCAGACGAGCATCAGGACACAGTACCAACTGAGCCCATTCCAGGTCCACCTCCTGCTCCTCCTGGTTCTGCCGTCGACCCTTCTGGACCTTCCTCCTCCGCCCGCTATCGTTACAAAACCACTATCCCTTCTGAGGCGGCTTTAGCTCGGCGACATGACGTCCCCACGAGCATTCTGATGATGAAAGGCTGTCTCGACAGTTTGTGGGCAGAGAATATGAGTCAAATGGATAGCGCGCTGCCTTTAGTCCAGATGGAGAGGTTCTCGAAGTCCTGGGCTAAAGTAAGTACTCCTTACTTTGCATTTGTTATTAGTTTGTCTCAACTGAAGGTTGTATCTTCAATCCAGACTCATGCAGAATCTTTAGTTCTAAACCAATCCTTCTACACTCTCCATTGTCAAAGCAAAGAACTCCGAGAGAGAGTCTCTGAATTAGAGCTGCAACTGAATGACCCGGCCCAAGCTAGTTATGCATTGCGAGCAGAAATCCAAGCCTTAACCAATCAAACCAACCGGCAGAAAAGGACCCTGGTGTAGGTCAAAGCTGAGCTTCAAGCTTTGAAGGACGGGAGAGCTGCATCTGATGCAGGGTGTCAGCAACAACTAGCCCACCAGGCTCAGGAAATACAGTCCAACGATACCCTTCTGCAGGAGAGGAACAAGAAATTGGAGGTTCAGGCAGCTCAACTAGAAACTCAAGCAGTTGAACTAAGGGCTCTGAAAGTAGAACTATCCCAGTCTCGAGTGGCTTTGACGGGAGTATCCACTGCCTTGGCGGTCTATCGAGAAGGAGAGAGTAATCGTTGCCTTCAAAGTCGAATGTCCTATCTGAGCTCTCCTGAATTTTTATCCCAGGCCGGGGCACGCTTTTCTACAATCGTACCATACACGGCGGCTGGAGTTATCCGACAGCTTCACGCACAGAACTTCTTGAACTCCATCCCTCCAGCAGACTTCTTGGATCAAGACAAGATCATTCAAGGCTTTCCGGATGAGATCTTTGCCCCTTTTAAATGATTTGTACCAACTGATTAAACTGATGAGATTTTTACATGTACATGCATATCTTTGAGTTTTTACTTGACTATCCTGCCATCTCCAGGCCCTTCGCCTGACCTGGCTTACATCAACAGAGTCAGCACCCCTCAAACCCGATAGGGCCGTAGATAGTTAGTACTCCAAGGTCGGTCTAGCTTCCTTCCTTGAGCATCCTGTAAATAATAGGCCCCTGATGCCAATTTCTTAATAACTTTGTACGGTCCGTCCCATTGAGGCGCCAACTTTGTCACTTCCCCTAAGGGCTTCACCTGCTTCCAGACTAGGTCTCCTTCTCCGAAGAATCGGGGGATCACCCTTCTATTATAGTTCTGCCTCATCCTCTGTCTATAGGCTTCCAGCCTGGCAGCTGTTTGTTCGTGAATTTCGATGATGAAATCTAGTTCGGCCAGCCGTCGCTCTGTGTTCCCTTCGTCATACATCATTCTTCTGACGGATGGTATCCCGACCTCCAGAGGTACCACTGCTTCATTGCCATATACTAAATAGAAAGGTGTCAGACCTGTACTTTCTCGGGGTGTCGTACGATAAGCCCACAAAATGCTCGGCAGCTCGTCCACCCAACTGCCTCCTGTGTGATCCAGCTTGACTTTGAGCCCTCGCACTATTTCTCGATTGACTACCTCTGTCTGACCATTGCTCTGAGGGTGAGCCATCGAAGTAAAGGCCTGAGTTATGCCGAACCCCTTGCACCAATTTTGTATCTTGCGTCCCTGAAATTGTCTGTCATTGTCTGACACTAACTTATGAGGTAAGCCGAATCTGTAAAAGATATTCTTCCACAAGAACTGGATCACCGCATCTTCAGTAATTCTGGCCAGAGCTTCCGCCTCTACCCACTTGGAGAAGTAATCTACTGCTACCAACAAAAAGCGTCTTTGCCCTGTAGCCATCGGGAAAGGTCCCACAATATCCATACCCCATTGGTCAAATGGACAAGACACTATAGAAGTTTTCAGCAACTCTGTGGGTCGGTGCGTCAAGTTCTGATACTTCTGGTATGACAAACAAGTATTCACCAGCTTCTGTGCATCCTTTTGCAAGGTAGGCCAGAAATACCCGGCCAGTAGTACTCTCCGAGCCAGCGTTCTTCCGCCTGCATGATTGCCACAACACCCCAAATGTATCTCCCGCAAGGCCTGATTTGCTTCTTCCATATTCAAGCATTTGAGAAGAGGTCTGGAGAAGGACCTTTTGTACAGTTGATCTCCAATCATAACATAAGAATGGGCCTGTCTCCTGAGCATACGTGTCTCTTCTAAGTTGGTTGGTACAATTCCTTGCTGGAGGAAATTTATGATGGGCGCCCTCCAATCAATTACTCCTCCCAGGTTATTTTGTAGATCTATCTGAGCTATAAGGCAGGTCTGTGTTATAGATCTGTCAAGTACCCAAGTGGTCAGGGAGCTGGCCATTTTAGCTAATTCATCCGCTCTTTCATTTTCAGCCCTGGGAATCTTAGTGACTGTGACCTCTTTAAAATCTTTCCTTATCTTCTCATAAGCTTCCTTGTAAACTTGCATCTTTTCGTTGTTTACCTCAAAATGTCCGGTCACCTGCTGGGTTACTAGCTACGAATCTGAATATATTATGACTCGGCTTGCCCCCACATGCCGCGTTGCTTGCAGACCTGCTAATAGGACTTCATATTCTGCCTCATTGTTGGTAGCTCTGAAATTTAGCCGTACAGCCAGCTGCATAATGTCTCCCTACGGGGATATTAGAAGTGCACCTACACCACTTCCATGATGGGTAGTCGACCCGTCTACATAGACTTTCCAAACCTCCTCCGAATCCGCCTGATAAACCTCTGTCAAGAAATCCGCCAGAGCCTGAGCCTTGCTCGCGGTTCAGGGCTGATACTGTATATCATATTCCCCTAGCTCAGTTGGTCATTTGATAAGCCGACCTGCTACCTCCACCTTGGTGAGAGCTCAACCCATCGTACTGTTTGTCAGAACAGTAATAGGATGCGCCAAAAAATACGATCGGAGGCGCCGAGCCATGAGAACAAGTCCGTAAATCAACTTTTCCAGGGCTGTGTACCGAGACTCAGCCCCCTTCAATAGATGGCTGAAAAAATACACTGGTCGTTGTACATTGTCCTGCTCTTTAACTAGCACGGCCCCCACGGCCTCGGGGGTGGCTGATAAATAGACCCAAAGGGGTTCTCCAACAATAGGTTTGAACAGCGCTGGTAAAGATTCCAGGTATTGCTTTAGCTCCTCAAAGGCCTGTGTGCACTCTTCCGTCCACTAAAACTTAGCTGCTTTCCTGAGCACTTTGAAGAAGGGCGCGGCTCGATCTGCAGATCTGGAGATGAATCTGGATAGCACCGTTATCCTGCCTACTAACTTCTGCGTTTCCTTCAGATTCTGAGGGATCTGCATGTTTCAGAGTGCTTGGACCTTCTTAGGATTGTCTTCTATCCCTCGTTCAGTCACCAGATATCCCAGAAACTTCCCTCCTTTGGCCTCGAACAGACATTTCATGTGATTCAGCTTTACACCATATTGTCTCAGAGTCCCACAGGTTTCTTCCACATCTCTTATTAGATTGGACGCCATGGGGGACTTGATTAAGATGTCATTAACATAGACTTCAACGTTCCGCCCAATCTGACTCCGAAAGACTTTGTCCATCATCCTTTGGTAGGTGGCCCCAGCATTCCTAAGTCCGAATGGCATAATCGTATAGCAGAAAGTACCATCAGCCGTTATGAAGCTGACCTTCTCCTGATCCTCCCTAGCTAAGGGTATCTGATGATATCCTTGATAAGCGTCCATCATGCATATCCTCTCACAGCCAGCAGTTGAATCCACCATCTGATCGATCCACGGGAGAGGATAACAGTCTTTGGGGGTGGCTTTATTGAGGTCGCGAAAGTCTATGCACACCCTCCACTTGTTGTTAGGCTTCTTTACTAATACAACATTAGAAAGCTAGGACGGGAATTGCACCTCCCCAACATGCCCTGCCTTCTTGAGCTGATCCACTTCAGCTCGGATAATTTTATTCTGGTCGGCAGAGAAATTTCTCTTCTTCTGCTTGACTGGCTTGGCTTCAGGTATTAAATGCAGCTTGTGCTCAGCTATCTCTAGTTTGACTCCGGGCAGCTCTTCCGAGGACCAAGCAAAAACGTCCCTATTACGGATCAGACACTGTATCAGCTCCGCCTTAAGCTCCGGTGGCATGTCACTAGCAATGCGAGTGATGCTTTCTGCTCTATCAGTATGCAACTGAATCTCTTCCCAAGGGATAGGCTCCTCCGCAATAGGCAGAGGCTCCTCTTGGATAGCGTGCACACCACCATCCTGAGTCCTCCTGCTCTTGCGTGCCTCCACCCGGACCATATCAATGTAGCAACTACGAAACACTTTCTGCTCTCCCCTGACTTCTCCGACCCGCTCGCCAACCGGGAACTTAATCTTCTGGTGGAAAGTGGAGACAGCAGCCCTGAACTCATGCAGAGCTGGCCTTCCCTGGATGACATTGTAGGAGGAAGGAGAATCGACCACTATAAAGGTGCTTCTCCTGGTGCGCACCAGTGGCTCAGTGCCCATGGATATGCCCAGCTTGATCTGACCCATGGGCTTGACTTCGTTACCTGTGAACCCGTATAGAGAAGTGGTTACGGGTTGGATCTTAGCGGCATCAATCTGCATCTCCTCGAACACAACTCTAAATAAAATATTGACCGAGCTCCCGGTATCCACAAAGACCCGAGCCACTCGGCTGTTAGCAATAACGGCCTTGATTATGAGAGCATCGTCGTGGGGTAGTTCCAGACCTTCCAAGTCTTGTGGCCCAAAGCTAATAACAGGGTCAGACGCCTGCTCGTGGCTGCACCCCACAGCTCCCACATATAACCGCCGACCGTGTGACTTACGGGCCCGGCCTGAGTCCCCGTCAGTGGGCCCTCCTGAAATCATGCTGATCTCTCGTACAGCAGCGTTACCCCAGTTTCCCAGCTCCTCGACATCTCTTCGGTCTTCCGCCGGACCAGCTTGGTCAGAAGGACCGGCTAGGTCGGGCCGGGTCTGACGAGCACGTCCGGCTGCGGCCCGCTCTTCCTCCATCCTCTGTATTTGGGCGCTAACTCCGGGGGAGGCAAGCCCTGCTCTGCAGCTCGCTAGGAGTCACGGGCGAATTAGAAGCAGTTACTGAGATCATGCGTCCTGGACCGATGATATGTGCAATATGGCCCTCCCCTTGGTCCAGGTCTGGGCGCGTGTATGGCAGCAACTCGCGGAGCTGGTCTTACTCCCTGAGCGGGTTGAGGGGCAGGCCTGGGTTGAACGCGCTGAAGAGGCTGAGCTGGCTGTGGTGCTCTCCTTTCAGGTCGGTTGCCAGGAGCCACTGTCTTTTCGGCCTTCCTCCTAGCTGCCTGAGCTTCCTCCACTTTGATGTAGCAAGAAGCTTTCTCCACCATATCATCAAAACTTCGAGCGGGGTTTTTGATGAGGTCCCTGAAGAATTCCCCTTCTAGCAATCCGTGGGAGAAGGCGCTCATCAGTATTTCTGAGGTGGCAGAGGGGACGTCATTGGCCACCTGACTGAACCGATTGATATAGCTCCGCAGAGACTCGATCGGACCCTGTTTAAGAGTGAAAAGATAGTGGTCGGTTTTTTGATACTTACGACTGCTGGCGAAACGACGTAAGAAGGCCATTTTGAAATCCAAGAAGTGATTGATGGACTCTGGGGGCAATCCATCGAACCACTTCTACGCCGAACCCGACAGGGTATGTAGGAATACTCGGCATTTGACAGCATCACTGTATTGATACAACATAGCTGCGTTCTTGAACTTTCGCAGATGCTCTTCTGGATCTTTGCTTCCATCGTATTCTCCGATGTTCGGGGCTCGATAACCCCTTGGCAGGTTTTCCCTCAAGATCTGAGCTGAGAAGGGTACCTTGTCATCCGGATCTTTGGGCAGATCTTTGGCAGAGATTATAGCTTTTCCCTTTCCTGAATCCCGGGGTGGATGTAGGGAGCTTTCCGCCACCGACGCCTGTGGCTCTTCTTTCTTCGAACTATGCTCGCAAGGTCCAGGTTGATGATAGTTGCGGCGAGGCTCTCGGAATGAAGTACGAGGGAGTTCTTCGGGCTGCTTCCTCTTCGAGCCCCTGTCGGAGACAGGAGCTGGTTCTTTGGACGCTTCAGGCGCTAGGCGAGGTCGTGAAACTGTTCCCTGTTTCTCAGAGGCGGCTCGCTTTTTGACCTCCTTGAAGAGCTCGTACTCCCCCGCAGTCATGGTGACATTAATCCTCCTGCTGGAACTTCGACCGGAGTCCTCCATCTTCACGCTTCGGATCAGGTTGTTGTGCTTCCCACAGACGGCGTCAAATTTGATCCTGTCCGGAAGCTGAGTCGGATGAAGGCTGGTCGCGACGGCCTGGTTGTTGACGGAAAGTCGTGGGTGATCCGGCTCCCACGGGCGGCTGACGCTGCGGCAGGCCCCTACACACACTCGGACGATCTCCTTCGTTAGAGACCAAAACCCCAGGGAAAAAGTCCCCGGGTCAGGCCCTCCGACGCTCAAGTCAGGTCCTTTTTCCCCAGAAAACACAGAGAGCCAAAACGACTGAAAGTGGAAAGTTGTGGAAAAAAGTGATGAGAGAGCGTACCCGCGTACGAAGGATCATCCCCCTTTTTATGCACCCGCCTCGCTTCTGGAACCTGCAACTATGTCAGAAAACGTTAGACGCGGGGCTTTGTCGTGTAGTCCCGGACACCTGTCGTGCTGCTATTGGTTACAAAAGCATTTCTTGTTTAGGAACCTCCGCCTTTACACATGGGTTTTGTCTTATAATGAAGGACATCTGTCAGGCTGCTATTGGTTATGAGGGCATCTTTTTCGTTTAGAAACCTCCGCCTTCGCACATATTGCTGGTATGTAATGATTACCCCTTGACGGACAATTGTGATTCTCCGGCTTCCGCACGGCTTAGTTCATCCGATCTATTGTGACCTACACCTGCCTCGCCTCCTCCGATCAGATCCAGCCTCTAAGCGTCACCTGCCAGTCAGGCCGACTCTGAACAGCTCTATCGATCTCGGTCTGTACCTTGTTTCTTGTATACCCTGGCCCTCGACTGTAGGCCTGTAGATCGAGCTGCATTTAAACAGCTCTGCCGATCCTGACCTGTGATTTGTGACTCGTACTTTCGGGCCTTCGACCGCAGGCCTGTAGATCGAGCTGTCTTTAAACAGCTCTGCCGATCCCGACCTATACCCTGCACTTTGTATTTCCTGACCCTCGACCGTAGGCCTGTAGATCGAGCTGTCTCTGCACAGCTCTGCCGATCTCGACCTGTAATTTGTGACTTGTACTTCCGGGCCTTCGAACGCAGGCCTGTAGATCGAGTTGTCTCTGAACAGCTCTGCCGATCCCGACCTGTACCGTGTGACTTATGCTCCGGGCCTTCGAACGCAGGCCTGTAGATCGAGCTGTCTCTGAGCAGCTCTGCCGATCCCGACCTGTATTGTGTGACTTATGCTCCGGGCCTTCGAACGCAGGCCTGTAGATCGAGCTGTCTCTGAACAGCTCTGCCGATCCCGACCTGTATCGTGTGACTTATGCTCCGGGCCTTCGAACACTGGCCTGTAGATCGAGCTGTCTCTGAACAGCTCCGTCAATCCCGACCTATATCGTGCGTTTCGCCTGTCGTCTCCCTTTGTCTTTCAACTACTTTGCCCCCTTGATCGACAAGTCAACCTGACCTCTGAATATCACATATGCCTGACTTTGACTGCCCAGTCAGCTTGACTATTGACTGCCCAGTCAACTTGACTATTGACTGTCACATCATCTTGACTTTTGACCGCTATATGGTCTTGACCCTTCTCACCTTTTCCTTTTAGGCCCCCCCATTGCCAGTCGTATCATGCCCCATTTGCGAATGCATATTCAAGAGCTAGGAGGGTATCAGCAGTTTCCCAGACTGACAGACAAATACTGTTGTGTCTTCCCTATATATTGGACCTTGTGTGTCCTGTAAAGCACTTGGCAGCTCCATGGTAACAGGGATACCTTTGAAAAGGAAATTCCAATAAAAAAGACAATGACTATTTACCTTGTAGTAAAAAAAAAGCCAACCAAACTTTACCAGACAATTCTTCAAATAACGGTATTGCAGCTAAAGCTGCATTATAACTTGTACCGCAACCAATGAAGATGATCCTTCTGCCGTGTCTGATTGTTTTCAGATGTTCCTTGAGTCCACCCAAAACAACACTATTATCTTCAAGTCTTCTCCTCATTGTAGTAGTTAAAGAATGTGGTTGCTCATGTATTTCTTTCTGCATGAAGTGATCATAATTTCCTTTCTTTATTTGCACAACTTCCATCTCAAGCACAGATAATGCTCGTTGTACAGATGCAGGCTTCTCTCTTCCATAATCAAACTTCAGTATTGATACACAACCATCCTGTAACAAAATAACATCAGTACAATTACTCCACTAATTCAAATAACATAATATCATACAGTATCACTATCTTAAATGAATTACTGCTCTCAGTTTTGAAGTGGAAGAGTACAAGGTAGTAGATGTCGTATAGCCAAGCATACGTGCAGTTAATAATACAACACAACACTAAAAACTAAAACAATGATCTATATCTCCATGACACAGTCACACAGATCTTAACTAGTGTCCCAAAACATTAACGTGAAGAGTACATATAAAGAGGTGTATCTAATTGGTCAAGAAAAGATGTAGGCAATAACCAGCTTGTCATTTCTCTTGGTTCACATGCATGTTGTAGAGTCTAGACCACGCTATAGACGTATAAAGTTTGTTGAAGTTTCTTTCTGTCTATAGCTCAGAGGACACTACGTGTTCACTCTTATAGATAGTTAATTTATCTTTTATTCGAAATAACAGTACATAAAGACAATACTGATGCACAATAATGCTATTACTTCCAAAAAGACATCATTATTTTGAGAAAAAGAACACTAATAAAATGGCAAATCATAAGAGTTAGGCAACTTATAAAACTTATAAAAGTGTAATATAGAGTCAAGATTCAAGAATGTGAAAATGAGTAGAACAATGAAAAAAGGCGCACGAGCAAATACTTGCTCATGATAAAAAGCATAGAGCATGGACCAACCAAGGTATATGTTCCATTACCTATTTAAGTGAAGGGGCCACTTAGTTATCTATTCATATCCATTTGGCTCATGGACATCAAACAAATTCCTTTTATGGCATCAACCAAAATTTACTTCATAATCGCAAATAACTAGTAAAAAAGAGGTAATTTTTAAATATTTTCTATGACTAACATAACCAACTCACATCTTTTAGATATCTAGACAATTAAAGAAAAGCAAAGGACAAAGCACAAGACAAAAAATAATAATAATAAAAATAAGAGAGAGAACCTTCTCTAACTGTTTAAAGTCATCTTCCACTGAACTTGCAACATTCTGTACATTGTAATCAATCCCATCAACTATGGTTTCCTGTTAATATCACATGTATCATAACATGCTGCATGGTATCCACAAAAACTCCAGGTCAATGAGTATTAGAAGAAAAGCTTACTTGATCGATGACAAGGATTGAGAGATCTTTCATGATCTGAACAAGTTCATTCACTGACTCTAGAACCTTTAACAAAAATTATCCATAAAGTAATGAAACATTTAGATGATACTAATACACATAGCCATTGAACCTCATAACACCAACCCACAAATGAATAAGATGGATTTACTGACCCAGGCAATCCAAATGTTTCAAAATATTTTACCTGTACAATCTCCCCTTCCCTCTCTCTTGTCAATGCTTCATTTTTCTTCAGTGTGGAAATTTAAACATCACTAAAACCCTGCAAAAAGGTTCAAAGCCAAAGAAAAAATATCAGAATAGAAATTAAGGTATTAACATGTGAGCTGGAAATAATCTTATGCTTAATCACAGAAGAAAAAAAAATCTGCACACTTGAGTCAACAAATCATTAAGAAGTTTTGCACTAACAGCTGTCTAGACATTCATTTCATACCTAAACTCAGACCTACTGACAAAGAAAAAGAAAGAATTACCACATCACTAAAGGCATCTTCTTTGGCAAATGGTGAGGAGGCGGCATCGAAGACATACTAGCAGAGAAAGTCGAGGCGGCGCTGGTGAGCAGGAGGCAGCGAAGATGGCTGAAAGTCGAGGAGGAGGCGCTGGTGAGGTGATAGGAACCCGGGGGCCTATCACGTGAAAAAATCGAAAGAGAAAGGGAAAAGGGGATAGGGTGATCGCTTCGAGGGGATCGGCCTCCAATAATCAAACGAAATTGATTAATTAAAAGGGAAATTACTTATCTTCTAAAGTTACATAACGTCTCTTTAAATAGAGACCTAAACTACCTTTTCAAAAAGAAAAGGTCTAAAAGAAAAATAAAATAAAACTACCTTTTCAAAAGAAAAGGTGTAAAATAAAAATACATTTTCATGAGAAAATGTCAGATTAAAACTTATCTAAAATAAAAAAGAAAAAGTCTAAAACTTATTTTAAAAAAGGAAATAAAGTTAATAGATTTATTTGAAAAGATCCATTAAAGAATCTTATCATTCCACCGCCCTTCAAAACAACCTTGTCGTCAAGGTTGTTTATCAATAAACTCTGGAAATTTTTCTTGAATGGTATCATATAATTCCCATGTTGCATCATCGATAGATAAATTGTCCCATTGAATTAATAGCTCAACCGTTGCTTGATTGTTCTTCTTCACAAGTCTCCTTTCTAAAATAGCATAAGGTTGAAATTTAACTTCACCATCTGAATTCACTTCAGGAAGATGTTGTTGAGGAGTAAATTTATCGCCTAGTTTCTTCTTTAAACAAGACACGTGAAATACAGGGTGTATTTTAGAATCTTGTGGAAGCTTCAAGCGATAAGCAACAACTCCAATACGTTCCATCACTTTATAAGGGCCATAAAATTTCGATGACAACTTCATAGAGTTTGAACGACGAATTGAAACTTGTTTGTATGGTTGTAGTTTAGAAAAACTCAATCTCCTATTGCAAATTCTCTTTCCGAACGATGCATGTCGGCCAATTGCTTCATTCTTGCTTGTGCATCGCATAAGTTGTTTTTCAAAAGTTGCAATATTTGGTCCCTTGTGCGTAGATTTTGGTCGACTTGATGCACATTTATTGATCCACGTGTGTATGAGCTAACTGAGGGTGGTATACATCCATAAACGGCCTCAAATGGGGTAATCTTAGTAGCTGAGTGGTAGGTCGTATTGTACCACCATTCTGCCCATGGAAGCCAACGAACTCACTCCTTGGGTCTATCACCAGTTAAGCAACGTAAATAATTCTCTAAACATCGATTAACAACCTCTGTTTGTCCATCAGACTGTGGGTGGTAGGATGTGCTAAAATTAAGTTTAGTACTTTGCAATTAGAATAATTCTCTCCAAAATTTACTTGTGAAAACCGGATCTCTATCAGTGACAATAGATCTTGGTAGACCATGTAGTTTGATTATATGGTCAACAAATGCTTGAGCAACATGGGCAACAGTATAAGGATGCGATAATGTACAAAAATGGGCATACTTTGTCAGACGATCAACAACCACCATGATAGTACTTTGTCCTTGTGAAGTGGGTAACCCATCTATGAAATCCATGGAAATGTCTGTCCAAATTTGTTCAGGTATAGGAAGGGGTTGAAGAAGACCTGGTCTTGCTACATTTTCTCCTTTGTTTCTTTGACATATATCACATTCAGCAACAAAGTTTTTGGTATCCTTCTTCATTCCCTTCCAATAGAAAGCTCTTGAAATCCGTTTATACGTGCGTAGGAAGCCAGAATGCCCTGCAATTGGTGAACAATGAAATTCCTCCAGTATTACTTCCTTTTCAGCTGAGTTTGCTGGAAGGAAGATTCTATTTTTATATCGTAAAATTTCTCCATCCCAAGAATAGTGCGGTTATGTTTTGGATGAGAGCCTGTGCCGCTGAATTTTCCTTTTGCTCTTTTTTTATGTTCTCTAAGTTTTTGCAAGTTACTAAGGATATAGCAGTGAACTCTATTTGGTTAGGAAGGCGAGATAAAGCATCAGCTACTGTATTTTCCGTTCCCTTCTTGTAAACGATTTCATAATCATATCCTAAAAGTCTCTTGATCCATTTTTGTTGATCCATATTTGAGATACGTTGATCCAAGATGAACTTAAGACTCTTATGATCAGTTCGTATTTGAAAGCGTCGGCCAAGAAGATAGGGTCTCCATTTTGTAACGGCATGTATGATAGCCAACATTTCCTTGTCATAAATTGACATCTGTTGATGTAGAGGAGATAGTGTCTTGCTAGTAAAAGCTAATGGTTGTCCTTCTTGCATAAGTACTGCTCCGATTCCAACTCCAGATGCATCGGCTTCAATGACAAATTGCTTATTGAAATTAGGTAGTGCAAGAACTGGTGTTGTCGTCATAGCCTCCTTTAAATTTTGAAATACGTTTTCTGCTTCAGGACACCATCTAAATGCATCTTTCTTATACAAAGCCATTAGTGGAGCGCTAATCTTTCCATAATTTTTTACAAATTTACGATAATAACCTGTGTGACCCAGAAAATCACGTAATGCCTTGATATTCTTTGGGGTGGGCCACTCCTTCATAACTAGCACCTTTGAGGGATCAGTAGCTACTCCTTTTTTACTTACAATATGACCAAGGTATTCCACCTTAGTTGTCCCAAAGCTGCACTTAGATCTTTTCACAAAAAGATAATGCTCACGTAAAAGAGTGAGTACTTTATAAAGGTGATGCAAATGATCTTCGAATGATGAACTATAAACAAGGATATCATCAAAGAAAATCAAAACAAACTTGCGGAGATAAGGCCTGAAAATATCGTTCATCAAACTTTGGAATGTAGAAGGTGCATTAGTTAAACCGAAAGGCATGACTAAAAATTCATAATGACCATCATGAGTCCGAAAGGCTGTTTTTGGAATGTCCGGCTGATAGATCCTTATCTGATGGAAGCCTGAGCGAAGATCCAATTTTGAGAAGAATGAGGAACCTCCTAATTCATCAAGTAATTCATCAATGATGGGGATGGGATACTTATCTTTCACCGTAATTTTATTGAGTGCCCGATGATCTACACACATTGGCCAACTTCCGTCTTTCTTTCGCACAAGCAGTATTGGAGATGAATATGGGCTTACACTTGGGCGAACAATACCAGCTTGAAGCATCTCTTGTACAATCTTCTCAATTACCTCCTTCTGTATGTAAGGGTAGCGATAAGATCTAACATTTGTTGGCGCACTCCCCGGTATTAGAGGTATACAATGATCATGTGAACGTGATGGAGGAAGTCCCTTTGGCTCAGCAAATATCATAGAAAATTTAGAAAGAAGTGTCTCTAATTCTGGAGGGGTATATGAGGTACCTTTATGATCCTTTTTGATGGAGAGTTGCATAAGAAAAATGGAGCAATCTTTCTTTAATAGCCGCTCTGCCTGATAACTACTGATTGATGTGATAGTATCTTGTCTCTTGCCTCTGATGCAAACTTCTTTTCCTTGATCTTGGAAGCGCATTGTTAGTTGAGAGAAATTCCATATTATGTCTCCTAATGTTCTCAACCATTGTGCTCCAAGTACAACATCGCATCCATCCAGGGGTAGAAGAAAAAAATCTGTGATTAATTCATAATTTGGTAAGATAATTTTAATACCTTCGCATTTTCCTGGACTTGTAAGTGATCTTCCATCCGCCACCTTAACATCAAATGTAGATGCTCGCTCTATTTTTTGTTTAAGCCTTCTTGCTAAGGTTGAGTCTAGAAAATTGTTGGTGCTCCCTGAATCTATAAGTATCATTACTGGTTGCTTTTTAATGAATCCTTTTACCTTCATTGTTTGCGGAGTTTGTAGTCCTTCTAAGGCATGTACTGATATTGCCATAGAGTCATCTTGTATTTCGTTGATATTATCTTGTGTTTCACCTTCATAGAAATCATCTTCTTCTTCAGAGTTCTCTATTGGTTCAATCATTAGTATCCTCTTTTGCTTGCATTGATGACCACGGTGCCACTTTTCATCGCAATGCCAACATAATCTCTTTGTCATCCTTTCCTTGATCTCTTCTTTTGTCAATCTACAAGGTGTTGAATAATGTGATGGGTTTTCACGAATTACCTTGTTATTTCTTCTTCCTTCCTCATTGATCTTCTCTTCTTGTAGTCGTGCAAAGGATAAGGCAGCCTTCATGGTGCGGGGTTGATTCAGTTTTACTTCTCGTCGTATATCAAGGAGAAGTCCTTCAATAAATGTGCCCAGTAGTTGCTTTTCTGACCAATCACGAGTTCGATTAGAGAGTCGCTCGAATCGCCCTTGGTACTCTAGTACGGTTGAAGTCTGTCGAATTTTGACCAATTCTCCATCAACATTCTCATAACCGGAGGGACCAAATCGATTAATGAGTTCTTCCTTGAATTCCTCCCATTTTGGAGGCCCATGGCATGCTTCAAGCCAGTCATACCATTGGATGGCATCGCCTTCAAGATTTATAGATGCTAGTTCTACCTTTGCATTGTCCGACGTGCCGTGGAAGCGAAAATATTTTTCAGCCCTTGAAATTCATCCAATCGGATCGTTGTTCTCCCAGCGAGGAAATTCCACCTTCATACGTAGATGGTTGTGCTCTCGATCTTCATTTGAGTTTGCTCCTTGGTCATAATGTTGTTGTCGAGATTGTTGATTTATTCCCTTTTTGATTAGTATGCTTGAGTTGGAATCTGCTTCTAAACGATCCTTCAATTCTTGCACTATTGTGACCAACGATGCCATAGTTTTTTCGAGTTTATCCATCCTTGTCTCGTGCTTAGCTTCAAATTCCAGAGCCCATTTGGCGTCAGGATGAGATCCTCCGGTCGTCATGACAGAATGAATTTTCTTTTCTTGAAGTCGGGTTAAGACCATGCGCTTGTTGAAATTGCTGCGAGATATTATAGGACGAAGATGAGATGAACTTGCTCTGATACCAAGTTGATAGGAACCCGGGGGCCTATCACGTGAAAAAATCGAAAGAGAAAGGGAAAAGGGGATAGGGTGATCGCTTCGAGGGGATCGGCCTCCAATAATCAAACGAAATTGATTAATTAAAAGGAAAATTACTTATCTTCCAAAATTACATAACGTCTCTTTAAATAGAGACCTAAACTACCTTTTCAAAAAGAAAAGGTCTAAAAGAAAAATAAATAAAATTACCTTTTCAAAAGAAAAGGTGTAAAAGAAAAATAAAATAAAAATACATTTTCATGAGCAAATGTCAAATTAAAACTTATCTAAAATAAAAAAAAAAGTCTAAAATTTATTTTAAAAAAGGAAATAAAGTTAATGGATTTATTTGAAAAGATCCATTAAAGAATTTTATCATGAGGAGTGTTGGTTGCTACTCGGAAAGCCTATAGGTTCCACTGTACAAAAATTTTGTACAAAGATCTGAACCTTTTCCTAGCTACCATGTGTTCTTTTAAATTAAATTTTGGATCTCCTGCGGAACTTAACACGTTTGATCCAAAACTTAATCTATTTGTTCTTTTAGGTTTTGACTTGGATCTCCTGCGGAACTTAACACGTTCGACCCAAGTCTCCTTAAGTTATTAATTCCATTAAATATTAATTTCCATAAAAGGTTCCCAGTACTGACGTGGCGAGGCACATGACCTTCTTGGATATGGGAGCAACCACCACCGACTAGACAAAACCTTTAATAGAAAGCTAATATTTAATTTCCTAAAATAACTTTAGGTTAACCAAAGAGAACAATCAAATCACAAGGAAAAGAAAAACAAAAGAACACAACTTCGAAAAACATATTCGAAATTCTAGAACGTAAGCCTCTTGTATTTGATATTATTTCCATAAATAACTAGCATGATGCGAAATAGAAATTACTAGTTATACCTTGTAGAAAACCTCTTGATCTTCTACCGTATTCCTCTTCTAACCTCGGACGTTGTGTGGCGATCTTCCAAGATGAGAAACCACCAACCACCTTCTTCTCCCCAAGCAAGGTTCGGCCACAAAAGAAAACTTCACCAAGGAGAAAAACCAAAATACTAACCAAGCTCCAAGAGATGCTAGCTTTCTCTCCTTCTTCTTCTTCTCCGAGTAGTATCCGACCACCACAAGAACTCCAAGGGAGAGGGAGAGGTTCGGCCACCACAAGAGGAAGAGAAGGAGATGATGGCTGACCACACCAAGGAACAAAAGAGGGAGAGGAATAATAGATCTTGTGTCTTGTGAAGGCACCCTCACCCTTCTTTTATATTCCTTGGCCTAGGTAAATTAGGAAATTTAATTACAATAAATTTTCCTTAATTTCCTTGACATGATTTAATTGAGAAAAATAAAATAATATTTCCCCAATTAAACAATGATGGCCAGCCAAATCAATAGGAAGCAAATTGGACAAGTTTCAATCAACAATTAAAACTTTCCTTATTTGTTTCCGGAAATTTTAAAAATAAAATTTCTCTTTAAAATCTCTTCATGGTTAATAAAAGGAAATATCTATAATTTTAATTTTATTAACATGTGAATAATTTTAAAGAGAAAATAAAACATCTCTCAATCTACAAATAAGGAAAGAGATCTAATCTCTTTCTTTAATCTTTGTAAATCTTTTACAAGAGAGATATTTTAATTTTAATTCTCTTTTAAATTAAATCTTCCACATAATAATAAACATTAAAATTAAATTTTCTTTTTAATTAATTATGGTCGGCCCTACTAGCTTGGGTTCAGCTAGGGCCGGCCAAAGCTTAAGCCGGCCCTAGCTTGGTTCCCAAGCTAGCTTGGCCGGCCCCTTTAGGTGGGTATAGAAGGTGGGTATATGTGGGTATAGTACTCTATAAATAAGAGGCTACGATAGGGACGAGAGGAGGAATTGGTTTTGGTCTCCCGATAAAATTAAGCATCCCATGTTCGCCCCGAACACACAACTTAATTTTATCAATGATAATTCATTCCACTAGAGAACTATCATTGAACTACGCACCAATCCCAAATTACATTTTGGGCTCCTTCTTATTATGAGTGTGTTAGTCTCCCGTGTTTAAGATATCGAATGTCCACTAATTAAGTGAGTTCGACAACTCATTTAATTAATATCTAAGTCCAAGAGTAGTACCACTCAACCTTATTATCATGTCGGACTAAGTCCACTGCGGGGTTTAACATGACAATCTTTATGAGCTCCTCTTGAGGACATTATCAACCTAGTATCACTAGGACACAGTTTCCTTCTATAATCAACAACACACACTATGAGTGATATCATTTCCCAATTTATCGGGTTTATTGATTCATCGAACTAAATCTCACCCATTGATAAATTAAAGAAATAAATATCAAATATATGTGCTTGTTATTATATTAGGATTAAGAGCACACACTTCCATAATAACCGAGGTCTTTGTTCCTTTATAAAGTCAGTATAAAAGAAACGACCTCAAATGGTCCTACTCAATACACTCTGAGTGTACTAGTGTAATTATATAGTCAAGATAAACTAATACATAATTACACTACGACCTTCTAATGGTTTGTTCCTTTCCATTCTGGTCGTGAGCTACTGTTTATAATTTATAAGGTACTGATAACATCATCTTCTGTATGTGACACCACATACTATGTTATCTACAATATAAATTAAATGAACAACTACAAACAAATATAGATAATTAGACCAAATGTGATTCTTTATTCATAATGAATGTTTACAAAGCTTAGGCTTTCAGTATACACTCCAACAAGGAGGAGGCAGTGAAGATGGTTGAAAGTCGAGGCGGCGAGGAAGAGATGGCGAGGTCGAAAGTTGAGGTAGTGAAGAGGGCGGCGAGGAGGTTGCGGAGAAGAGGGGGGCGAGGAGAGAGGCGGCGAAGAGTAGGGTTTTGGGAAAGAGGTGGAAAAAAAAAGGCAGAAAAAATAAAGAGGCCGAAAAAACATGACAAAGGTGGAGAAAAAACAAAACGAAGACTTCTGGTAAATTCCATCCGCAGCATTACCTGATAATAGTCATTATTATTAATTATTCATAGTACATAATGTTAATAATAATATTAATTACATACTTTTGATATGCATCTTTAATATTTTTTTAAAAATTTATATTATTAACAGCGATATGATATCGTTAATAATATTATTAATGTACGCTTAATAGCCCGTTGCGAGAAGTTATTTTTATTATAGTAATTACACAGTGGGAGATTACAACGTAGAGGTCTAGGAGCTTTGTCCAAAGAAGGGGAGAGGATTATAGTTGCTCACCGAAGCATGGAATGGATTAGGATAAAATCGGATCTCGAATCTCCAAGGACCAAAGAGGGAGGTGAAGGTGGTGACGTCGGTGATGCACAAGCCAAAGTTATCAAAGAACAAAGAGGTGAAGGTAGTGAAGCCAATGATGCATGAGCTTGGTGGGTGATGCAGAAGTTTTGGCTGGTCTTACGAATAAGCGGTGAAGGGGATGTCATTGACGGAAACCTGTCAAGGCCGGAGAGATTAGGATTTTTACGAATTAGCATAGTGGGAAATGGTTCAAGTGGGAAAATATAAAAGTGGTTCGGGATTTAATTTTTTCAAGTATTTTTTTCTCTAACGAAGCACACGACGATGCAATATGGACGAGGGCAAATCAGAAATCACAGAAAAATTTTCACAACTAAAAAATGGTCTAACGGAATTTTTTTTACATCGACGCGGTGTGAATTGAAGAATCTTTGTTCGATCGATGTGGAAAAAAAATAATAAAAGCTTGCATGGGCGTTCGGCGTTCCCTCCACTTTCTCCTTCCATTACCAAAAGCTGCATGACTCGAGCTATCATGCATGCCGCGTGGGCCATTTCCTGCAAGAAAAAAGAAACAGAGCCGCGTGTGCTATGAAACAGAGCTCGAGAAAAATCATCGAACTCCACTAAGCTCGTTTAAGGGAGGCCTAGACGAACAGTGGAGAGATCAAGACGAAGGATCCTTCTGCGAAGAGCTTCACTGAAGTGAAGTGACTTCCCAAGTGCAGTTCAATTGGCTGCAGGGCTCGAAAGTAATGAATTCCGTGGCAAAGGTGCTAGTGCGGGCTCAATGGGTGGTGGGTAGGTGAGTTGGTTGGTCGATTTCAATTACAATTCTACGAGTACCTTACCGACATGGCTGAAACTAATTTAATTCCCCCCGACGACTTCCCGTTCCAATTTCCGTTCTAAATCCAGTCCCTCAGCTTTTCCCCCACCCCACTTACCATTATTTGACCATTCCCTTCCCTTCCCTCTATATAATCCACCCTTTCCTTCTCCCTTTCACTCAACGCGTAGTACATCTCTTCTTCTTCTTCGTTTAGTTGAAGTGATCAGGACTCAGGAGAGAGATGGCTCAGGGAAGTGGCAGTGCTGGCGGAGCGACCCGCGCCCTCGGGCTGGGCACATTGCTCTGCCTCCTCCTCCTACTCGCCCACACCGCCGACGCCGCCACCTACACCGTCGGCGACAGCGGCGGCTGGACCTTCAACATGGCCAGCTGGACCCGCGGGAAGCGCTTTCGCGCCGGCGACGTCCTCGGTACTGCATCGCTGACCTCTCTTCTCGAAGATAATCACATGTGTATATGTATGTATATATATGAGATGTGTGTGTTGCGTGCAGTGTTCAGGTACAGTCGCTCGGTGCACAACGTGGTGCCGGTGAGCGCGGCCGGCTACAACGGCTGCTCCGCGCCGCGCGGCTCCAGGACCTACAACTCCGGCAACGACCGCATCACCCTCGCCAGAGGCCGCAACTACTTCATCTGCA
This sequence comes from Zingiber officinale, assembly GCF_018446385.1. Taxonomy (NCBI): domain Eukaryota; kingdom Viridiplantae; phylum Streptophyta; class Magnoliopsida; order Zingiberales; family Zingiberaceae; genus Zingiber; species Zingiber officinale. The sequence goes on along the minus strand of NC_056003.1, from coordinate 111,561,716 downwards.
GCATCGCCGGCCACTGCCAGTCCGGCATGAAGATAGCAGTCGTCGCTGCCTGATCTGTGACCATGCATCAGTAATTTATCGATTTCCCTTTAGATATATATATATCAGCCATCGAGTGATCTGAATAAATATACTTTGATCTCCAGTTTGTATGGATCAAGCTAGTCAAAGTAGGATAGTTAATTAAGTTTGTACCAGTAAAAGGTTTGAGCATTAAAAATAATGTAAGCTGCTTGGATTTTATTCCAAGTTCAGTTGCTTTCTGACGAATTTCGAATATATTTTTGGGAACACGGCTACTAAATGCTTGGCGATGGGAGAGGAGACAGAAACAGCTAGATTTCAGGGGAATCTTTGAATAGGACATCAAGGAAGAAGAAGAAGAAGAAGAAGGGCACAGCTCATTTGGCACTAATGTGGAACACTATTTGGTAGGGCAGTCTGAATGGAAATGCATCCCCTTGCATTAATAGTCAAAGAGTAGTCTGAATGGAAATGTATCCCCTAACGTATCATATGGACTGAGTGGACTGGGCAATCGTTGCAGAGGCCATGGTAGGTAGGGTCCAAATGAGTCCACCTGCTTCTTTAAATGGTTTAAGAGTATGAGTTTGACCAAAATGCTCCTTGGATTTTTAAAATAACTATTATCAAATTTAGCTTAAAAATTCTTATAATTTCTGTATAAGAGAATTAAAATCATGAAAAAGAGAAACATTCTTTCATGATATGCTTTAACACGATTCAAAATAATAGCATTTTAAATTTTAAACTTGACAGACTTTTAACACTCTTTGGAAAGTAGAGTGAGCAAAACAGAGAAAGGAGGGAAAGGAGTTAGATAAGAAATGTTTGTTTGGGTAAAAAAGAGTGGGGGCTAAAAAAGTTAGCTTTGTACCTATTTAAATCTGTATGCACTGACACACTGTTTCCTTCGGCTATTGTGCCGCAGACCGCATGAGCTCGAATGAATCGATACTAGCTGTTGCGAGTAAATGATAAAATTGTCGGTCATGTTAAACTGTCCTTTCAGAACGATTTCACATTTTAAAGGAATAAATGACACAGGATAATTATCCGCAGCGATGGAAAGAGGTGAGATATTCAATCGGACATTTTGTACTATTTAAAATTGATTTCGAAGTCTATTAAAACATTCACTCGTACAAGTATGGACAGAGTGGACGATCAATATTAACTGTTGTTTAATACAATATGGCCCTCTCCGGTCTATATATCATGAAAAACAACAATAAAAAATAATAAAAAAAAAATAATGAACTAAGGATGTATTTGATTGGAGGTTATTTTTGATAATTTTAATTATTCATTCAAGATTATCAATAAAAATCCTGTTTGATTTAGATAATCGATGATTTTCGAGTAATGTTTCATGCCCGACACGTCAGAAAAAGGGGCATGCAACCAGAAATCGAAAAATCTCGAAAAACTGAGGTTTTTCTTGATTTGGGGTTATCGAATTTTTTTTACCTAAAATATCCTCAGATAAAAGAAAAATATGAAAAAAAATAACATGTAAAGAAAAAATATATAAAAAATAAAATAAAATAATTTTTAAAAAACGTAAAAAAAATAAAAAAAAAAAAATCATTAAAAATAATTTTAAAATAAAAAAATTGGTAAAAAACTTTAAAAAAATAAAAAACATTAAAAATAGAAAAAACATCAAAAAATTTAAAAAAATACAAAAAAAACATAAAAAAATAGAAAAAAACGTAAACAATTTTAAAAAAGTAAAACATAATAAAAAAATGTTTAAAAAAATTAAAAAATAGAAAAATGTAAAAAAAAAATTAAAAAACTAAAAAATATAAAAATAAAAAAGTAAAAAAAAAAACTTTATAAAATAATAAAAATTAAAAACAAAATATATATATATATATCAAAATTTAAAAAAACATGAAAATATAGTAAAATATAATAGAGTTTAAATAATAATAATATTATTATTATGTATAGTTGATGTTGTAACTAAAGGTAATCTAGTAAAATACTAAACTAGGTTATTCATTAAAACATTCAAACAAACATGTTTTTGTTTTTGTTGCATTACCTAGATTGAACCAAACAATATTTGGTTATGTTTTATTCCCTATAATCTTGGTTATGTGATTATCTGGTAATCACATAACCAAAGTTATACATGATAACTTGAACCAAACGTATCATAAGAGTATTCACAGCTCCTACGATGAGTTGACAGTCGGGAAAAACCTCCCTCCAAGAAGGTTTTTTATTTTAACCGAAGAAACAACTCTGTGATTACTAAACCGCTTCTTTATTTTAATTAAGTTTGAAAATAATTTTAGTTTAAAAAGTTTTTAATTAAAAAAAAATTAAGTTAGTTTTAAAAAAGTTTTTAAATAACTTAAAATAATTAAGTTTGATTTAGTTAATCAAATATTATTTGCTAAATTTGATTATTGAATTATTTAAGTTAAACTCAATTAAGGTTAGTTTTGAATTGATTGAGATTAATTTAAGATTAAATTTAAATTAATAAAATACGGTAATTAGTTTAAGTTGTTGATCAATTTTAGATTAATTAAAGCAAGTTAATAATCAATTGATTAATTTTAAATTAATGTTAATTTTGAATTAAAATAAATTAAGATCATTTAAACTTGAATTAATTTACATATTAAATTAAATAATTAATTGATTAAGTTGATAATTCAATTTTGATTAGTTTGAATTTTGTGTTAGATTTGTAAAGTTAAATTAATTAACTTCAAATTAATTAATGATTTAATTATTGTTTGAATTAAATTAAATAAATTAGGTTTGAGATTAAAACTTTATTGATTTATTTAGTTTCTAATTTATTGTATAATTTAAAGGCATTTAATTTATAATTAATTAATTAAGGATTAATTTAAAGTTGATTTTTAAGTTAATTATTTAAACCAATTTAATTAGTATTGATTAACTTAAACATAATTAATTTAGGATTAGTAATTAATTACAAATTTATTAATTAAGAATAATTGATTCATTTATTTATTAAATTAGATTAATTGATCAAGTTAGTTAACTTAATTTAACTTTAATTATTAAATAATTTAATTAATTAAGAGGTAATTAATTAAATCAGTTTTGAGTTAGATTGATTTGGTTTACATTATTATAATTTTATATTAGTTATTACTCTTTTCAATAAAAAAAAATATATTATCATTTTAAGTTAGAGTTTAATTTTGAGATGATTAAGTGTTAATTTAATTTTAGTTTTAATTAGAATTAAGTTTTAACAAAGTTTTTTTTTTAATTTAATTAAGTTTTAATAAAGTTTTAAAATAAATTTAATTAAGTGTTTAAAAAATAATTTTAATTAAGTTTTAAAAATAATTTTAATTAAGTTTAAAAATAATTTTAATAAGGTTTTAAAAATAAGTTTAAAAATAATTTTAATAAATTAAGTTTTTAATAGAATTTTTATTTATTTATTATAATTTAATTACTTACTTACTTAATTAATTAATTAATTTTGAATTATCGAAAAAGATTATTGAACTCATGTTAGATTCAAATTTAGCTTTGGGTTAATCAAGCAAGCGTCCTAAAGATAAGTTTTCAATTCAGTGGCGAGGCATATGGCCTTTTTGTGTATCAACGGTGAACCACTTGCTCAATACTTTTCAAACTGTTTCTGCTCAAAAAACTTAATACTAAATTTTGGTCTAACTAACCCATGTTTGGTTGGGGTAGCTTCGGTCAGATCCACTAAGTTTAGTGCACCAGGTAGAATACACAAGATTCAGCCTAGACATGTCTTCGACAAAGTTTCCTTGACGTACTATCATCCCAATCCATTCCGATGCTATGTTATAGGGTTTGGTAAACATTTTCAACTAACCGTTCTAAGCAGAAAGTAAACCTAATCCTAAACATGTAAAGTTAGTTAATCAAGTTGGTTGAACCCGTTTTTCTATTTGCTCCCCCTGAGTCATAGCTTAGATATGGTCTATCTAAGTAATGAATTTGACTCTTAGGGATCAAATGAAGATTTGGTTTGATTAGTTTGGTTAAACATTTTATTGGAACCCATGCTTGGACTTGACTTCTAACATTTTGACTGATTAAAGATAAATATGGTTTGTTTGTTTTATTTGGTTTATAGTCGAGTCCCGATTTGTTGTACACGGCTCGTTGCGACCCAAGTACCATATTTAGACACTTGGATCCTAGTTCGAACTTTTCCAACATTTCCTTGAGTTGCTCGACTTGTCCTTTCAAGTTGAAATTTTCTTCCTCAAGTTTTGTAACTTGAGTCGAAGTTCCAACTTAAACTTGATTAGTCGAGTTACTCAAGTTAACTTGCTCCTTAAGGTAGTCTATTTCCTTAAGTAACAAGTTATTTTATTTTTCGGATTTTGTTAATTTTTTAAACAAACATTTAATTACTTTTAACATTTCAGACTTCGAATTGAAAGTTACCTTATCAGGTCCTTTTGAAACGGATGCAAATCCATGGCTTATCTCAGACTCGTCGTCGGACTCTGACTCATACTCATCTTCAGACTCGGATTCGGACTCTTCAGTCTTTGACATAAATGTTATATAACTCAAGTGCTTTGGTTATGGTTTTGTTCGGGGCTTAGCTTCCTTGTTTGGCCCTGCATACAAAGCTAACCCTTTCTTGGCTTGACTCAAGTTAGTCTGTTCATGTAATGTTAATTCACAAAATAGTTTGTCTAATTTAATAATGGAAAGATCCTTCGCAACTTTATGGGCATCTATAATAGATGCCCATAAGGAGTTTCGAGGGAATGAGTTAAGTGTATACCTGATGATATCACGATTCTCAAGTTGATGGCCGATGATATGTAGTCCATTTAGGATGTCCTTAATCCTCATGTGTAGTTGGCTTGCCGACTCACCATCTAGCATTTTAATATTTAGTAATGAATTTAATAAAAGATCACGCTTTATTACCTTTGTATCATTTGTCCCTTCATGTAGTTTAACTAACTTATCCCACAAATCCTTTGCATTGTCGAAGGGGCTGACTTGTTTTAATTCTTCTCTTGATAATCCACAATGTAAAGTGTTGAGTGCCTTTGAATCAATTTGTACTTTCTTCTTTATTTCTTCTGTCTATTCTTTTGGATTGTTGATTGGTGATGTGTAGCCGCATTGGATAATGAGCCATTGATCAATGTCTGTTTTGAGAAAAACTTCCATCCTCTTTTTCTAGTATGGGAAATCACTTCCATCGAATAGCGGAGGACGCACGGTTGAATATACCTCGAATTGTGTCATTTGTTCTTGCACCAATAATTAAGATATAATTTCCAAGACTCTTGTCTTGGGATTAGCAGTGTTTGAAAAATTAAAAATATTCTAAGAAAAAAACTGATGAAAAGAAAAAGTTTTAAAAGATGCTTTGAAAAACGGTTAAGTATTTTCAAGTTAACTTGGCTCTGATATCAATTGATAGATCGGATGAGAGCAATAGAGGGGGGGTGAATATCGCTTCCTTTTAAAACTTATCTTTTTCTTTTAAATCAAAATCGTACAGCGGAAAGTAAAAAGGGAGGCAGATTCATTTACTTCGTTCGGAGCCTAGCTCGACTCCTACTCGAAGGCCCGCGGTCCTTGACCGCACCAATGGACAATCACTATAACTCTTCTTTCCGAAATCCTTCGGAAAGAAGCAGATCGTACAAATGAGTAAGATAGTAACACCCTACTATCTTACTAAATAATGAGTACAATGCAATATAAAATATTATACCGACAGAAGTAGAATATGAAGCGCAGTCGGTACTTCTGGAGTAGCTTGAAGATTTGTTGTAGACTTGTAGTACGATGATCTTGAGCTGAGTAGAACCTTTTTTATCAATCACAAAGCATTATGTAGCCTCAGACTTTGAACCTCCTTTTATAGGTGTATTGGACGTTCGGTCGACCGATCCTCCTATTCGGTTGACTGAACACGCTCCCCTCCTTTCTGGCTGGAGTTTGACGCTAACTCGATCTCCGGCAATCAATGCTCTTTAAGGGTTCGGTCGACCGAACCCTTTTTTCGGTCGACCGAACCCTTTTTTCGGTCGACCGAACAGCTTCCTTCCCTGTTCGTCATGATTTGCCGAGATCAACAGTTAATGCAACTCAAGGCATCACTAGTTAATCCATAGTGTAGTATGACAATACGTTGTGGATTAATTATACACACTTAGTTAGATTTCATTCCAACATTAAATTAGTTTCCTACTTGATTTGCTATGTTTTTGTTAGATTTAGAATAAAAATCCAAAACCCCTATTTTCATAATAAAAACCCCAAAAATAGGAATAACATATAATCCTAGATTACCATCCTATCGTTGCTTTCGTTGGAAAACAACCTAAGTCATTTCTATACTGCATTAGTGTAGTTAGAGGGGGTTCGGAACTTAAAATTCTTTTTGATATTGTTTTCACGATGAAATCAGTTGGCACCACGACAGGAAGGAACTACTCCAATTCCGGTAGCTAAAAATACTAATTTGCTTTCTATATACAGATTTTTAGATAAGATAAAGCATGAAGGCATTGCCTATGCTTTGCTACTGCACCAAAGTGAAGCCCTAGTCATGGACACTCTAGCAGGTTATGATTAGCAGATGCCAGAAGATCTTCCTTCTGGGCTATCACCCATACGAGATATCCAGTATTAGATTGACATTGTTCTAGGGTCAAGCTTACCTAATCGACCAATATATCACCTTAGTTCCAAGGAAGCTGAAGAATTATAGTGATAGGTGATGGAATTACTAAAAAAGTGCTATATTTGTGAGAGAATGAGCCCATATGCATTTCCAGTCCTACTAGTGTCAAAAAAAGATGGTTCATGGTGTATGTGTATTGACAGTAAAGTCATTAACAAGATCACAATAAAATACAGATTCTCAATTCCTCGATTGGATGACATGTTGAATCAACTATCCGATTCTAAAATCTTCAAAAAAAATCAACCTTGAAAGTGGATGCCACCAGATCAGAATAAGGCTTAAAGATGAATAGAAAATCACATTCAAAATGTAACAATGGCTATATGAGTGGATGATCATGCCTTTTGGATTGGCCAAGGTAGCTAGCACCTTCATGAGGTTTATACATTAGATTTTGTGGCTTTTCATGGAAAAGTTTATAGTGGTGTACTTTGATGACATTCTTGTCTACAATCCAACATCAGCTTCCTACTTCGATCACCTTTATGCTATTTTTGAAAAGTTGAAGACAGAGTGTTTATTTATTAATATGAAGAAATGTTCTTTCTTTACTACATCAATTGCTTTTCTTGGTTTTATTGTGCTTACTAATGGTGTGCACACAAATCAAGCAAAGATAGATGCTATCTTGGAGTGGCCTCAGCCAAGGTCCTTGCATTATGTTAGAAGTTTCCATGGTTTGGTTTCTTTCTATCGCTGATTCATTAGAAACTTTAGTATTCTGATTGCTCATATCATCGAGTGTCTCAAGGGACAAGATTTCAAGTGATCTGAAGAAGTATAGGCTGGTTTGCAATTGGTTAAGCATAAGATGACTGAGGTACCAGTTCTAGTACTTTCTGATTTTGACCATGTATTTGAGGTCAATTGTGATGTATCTGCATTGGTATAGGAGGTTTTCTGAGTTAATCTGGGCGTCTAATTGCCTTCTTCAATAAAAAGTGTCCGGATCCAAAAAGATTATTCTACATACAATATTGAGTTCTATGTCATTTTCAGTATCTGAAGCATTGGCAGCACTACCTAATATAGAGCAAATTAATCTTGTTTACTAATCACGAAGTCTTAAAATACATCAATGGACAACATAAGTTGAGTATGCAACATGCTAAGTGGGTGACTTATTTATAGGAGTTTACCTTTATATTGAGACATCAAGCAGGGAGAATGAATCATGTAGCTAATGCCCTGAGTTGTCTCTGTTGGTGCAATATCCCTAGGTCAAGGTTGACCAGGCTTGAGTTGGCTCAAGCTTGAGTCTTGATGGTTGAGTTTCTATGTTTGACAATACATGGAGATTGCAGGTGCAATCATCCGATTGGAGAGATTGCTGGTGCAATTTCCCTCTGGTCAGGGTTTGACCGGATTGGTGTGAAGAAGAGTCGAGTATGTCAAAGTTGACCTGATACTTGACTGGGAAAATCCTAGTGAGTGAAGCCAGACAGATGGAAAGTCCTGGTGAGTGAAATCAGGCAGAGTGAAAGTCCTGGTGAGTGAAGTCAGACAGATGGAAAGTCCTGATGAGTGAAGCCAGGCAAATGGAAAGTCCTGGTGAGTGAAGTCAGACAAATGGAAAATCCCGATACTTCTAATTCTTTATTTAGTCTACATTTTATGTACTTACAACGCTTATAAGAGGCTTCACAACCTAAGATAAAAGGAGAATTTTGTTAGTACTTTCAACACCTTGGATTAACAACTTTCTCGGTTGTATCAAAGTAAAATTCGGTAACCTCTTTTATTTTTATTTAATTTAGTTTTGTTTATTAAAGTATTTATATAATCAAAGTCAAAAGAAGTGAGAAGGGTACGCTTGTAATTTTAGGTAATTTTCCCCCATCTTATCGACCGCATGGAACTAATAATTTGTATTAGGGTCTGGACTGCCAAAAGGACTAACTGCCGATTGTGCATGAAAGTCATGATCCAATCGAGCTATGTGAGTGAAATATTGACCTTTAACGAAGGAATTGGGAGCTCTCATGTCTGGATCAAGATGATCAAACACCAAACAAAAAATCCTAGTTGTGGCTAGGTAAGGAAGTGTTGGTAATTTTGAGAGCATGAAAACTAAAGCGAAATAATGATAAAACAATGCGATAATTATAATCACTTACAGTGATCTCCCGAAGTTGCAACTGAAGACCCGCCGGAGACGTCGCTGCTTCTGTCGTCGAGAAGATCACCACACGGAACCTTCTCGAACTCTTCCACGAACCAAATCCCAGCCTCTGGGTGTTCCCTTTGCTCGTCGATCTCCTCGCAAAGCTCTCTGATCACCTCCACAACGCTCGCTCGCTCTTCACCCCCAATCATGATTGCTCTTGGACGCCATCTTATATAGCTAGCAAAACATCGGTAACCAATCGATGCTTTGATGGCTAGCTTTCAATGGAGGAAGATGAAGGATCGACACCCCTTTATCTTCCCGACGTTGCAACTGATGCAACGTCTAACATCTCCCACTTGTCCAAGTCAATCCATATGGTCACATAGACTACAAGATGATTATGTCACGAAGACCAGAGCGAAATTAGTCACAAAGACTAAATAAGTCACGTAGACTTTATGAGAATCAAGTCACGAAGACCAAAGTAAAATTTAGTCACAAAGACCAAATAAGTCACTAAGATTTTATGAGGATCAATTCACGAAGACCAGAGCAAAATTTAGTCACAAAGACTAAATAAGTCACATAAACTTTATGAGGATCCAGTCACGAAGATCAGAGCAGAATTTAGTCACAAAGACCAAATAAGAACATCCATTTCATACATTAGGGAAAATGGTTCGTGCGACAGCAAACATAGTGAACATTCAATTGCTAAGAAGATTGTCACACCTTACTTAGCTGCTCCATAGAACAAATCAGAGACATAAATGTCCATAGAACGAGTCAAAGACATAAATGACTTACTTTTACTCCAGATTAAATTATTTACATCATTATGAACATCTCTAATCCCTCACATTGACCATATGTCAAGAGCATGTTCAATATCTCCAATCAAACAAATTATTCACAATTACATTTTATGTACTGAACTAAAAATGTAACCAGTATCAGTGAATAAATGTCACAGATGTAAATCAATCTTAATCTTCCTTTTTAGCTAGAATCTATTCATTCTAATCAATCGCTTTCCTAGTTATGCTTCATAGACCGAATCATCCATAGCCAATAGGAAACATGCTAAAGTAGCAGACACTGATCAGAACTTCAAGTAGACAGCTAAATAGTCACTCAGGGTAAGATTGAGATTAACTTATAATCTCAAGGGTCTCACATAGTAGAGAAGCAGAGATCCATTCTCCTACTACCCTTCTTGTCACCATAGCACATGTGGTATGAATCACATGCTACGCTGTTATTTTCTTTACTAAAAAGAGCGCATGTTTTTCCCAAATTTAACATCGTACAGATTTCGATCTAGACATTCCCAATGTCTAATCCTGAATTTAACATATGAATTCTAATCTGGCCTCAAGCAGATTCAGTAAATGGTAGGTGCATTTACTCCAATCATTATACAAATGATCTAATATTGACACAAATATCAAGGCGACCTTAACTTATGGGTATGTCTCTATTCACAGCTACATAAGCTGTCCCATAAGCAACGGTCTTACCTCTATTCATACTTAACAAATAGAGATGATTGTCCATGTGAGTGGACAAATCTCAATCTGCCAACATGTTTATCGAGACTTTTTATTCGAATGTAACCAAGACATATACACTGAATAGATCATGACATTTTTCATTTATCAAAATGTCTTTACAATTGTTACATTCTTCGAAGTACCAAAGACTTCACATGCCCATGAAATGACTCTTTAGTCAATGGCTTAGTAAAAGGATCAGCAAGCATATTCCGTGTAGGGATGTACTCAAGAATAATCTTTTTCTTGTTAATAATATTCCTTACAAAATTATACTTAATTTCTATATGCTTGTCTTTGCTGTGGTATTTGAGATTCTTAGAAAAAGCTATCGCAGCTTAACTGTCACAGTACATAGTAACAGGACTCCCATTATCCTTAGCAATCCTCAGATACTTCAGGAACCTTTTTAGCCAGACAACCTCTTGCACACCCGCTGCACAAGCCACATACTCAGCTTCCATTGTCGACAAGGCTACACAAGCCTACTTCTTGTTGTTCCATGAGATGGCGCCACCATTCAACAAGAAGACATAGCCAGATGTGGATTTTCTGTCATCAAGGTCCCCTGCCCAATTTGCATCTGAATAGCCACTAAGGCTCATATCTGATCCTTAGAAACAGAGGCAATAATCAGCTGTTCTTTAAGATATCTGAATATCCTCTTCATCGCTTTATAGTGTCTCGATCCTGGGTTTGACTGGAAACGACTAACTAAGCCATCAACATAGCTTATATCGGGACGAGTACACAACATAGTGTACATCAAACTACTAATAACACTGACATATGGTTTTTTCTTCATTTCGACTATTTCCTCAGGAGTCTTGGGATACATACTTTTGCTCAAGACAGTACCTTTCGCTATAGGCGTCTGTTCAATGTTGCAATCTGACATATTGAAGTGTTGTAGCATCTTAGTGATATAAGCTTCTTGAGACAAACCCAAAAGTCTCTTTGATCGGTCTCTAACGATCTTTACTCCTAAGATGTACTCTGCTTCTCCCATATCTATTATGTCAAATTGTGATGAAAGTCAACTTTTGACTTCTATCACACACTTTATGTCGCTTTCAGCTATTAGCATATCATCAACATATAATGATAAAATGACAAGCTTTTCTTTTTCCTTTCTTAGGTAAACACAATGATCCTCATTGATCATTTCGAAACCATAAGACAATATTACTTCATTAAATCTTATGTTCCATTGTCTTGACGTTTGCTTTAGCCCATATATAGACTTCCGAAGTCTACATACTCTTTTCTCTTGGCCTTCAACAACATAACCTTCTGGTTATACCATATAGATTTCTTCGTCAAGATTACCATTAAGGAAAGCCGTTTTTACATCCATCTGATATAATTCCATGTCATATTGTGCTACTATAGCTAGGATGACACGTATTGATACAAACTTTACAACTGGGGAGAATGTCTCTTCAAAGTCAATATCCTCCATTTGGGTATATCCTTTTGTAACCAATCGAGTTTTGTATCGATTAATCGATCAATTTGCTTTCCTCTTTATTTTGAGAATTCACTTATTCCCAATAGCCCTTCACCCCGGAGGAAGATTGACTAAATCTCAAACTTGATTCTTTCTCATTGACTTCATTTCTTTATCCAGTGCAACTTTCCATTCTTTTCTAACTAAGCTGCTCAAAGTTTCCTCAACTGTTCGAGGTTCCTCATCGTCAACTAGGAGAACCATCAATGCCTCATTCTCAATATCAAACCTTCTCCGAGGAATAATCTGACGACTACTTCTTCGAAGGTTAGACTGTTGAGAAACTGACTCATTCAGTGGCAAAGTACTCCTACTCGGTTGGTTAGATTCAGGCATCTCCTGATCTGTTGATAAAGGAACATTATCCTCCTCCTCTATCTCATATAGAGGAATTGTCTTATCAACTTCATCTCGTGTTGGGAACTCAGTTTCTAGAAACGTAGCATCTCTTAACTCTATTTCAGAGATGGTTTCATCTTGTCGTTCACCAATAAAAACATAATCCTTAGAAGTCTCAGAGTACCTTATAAAGATACACTTCTTACCTCTGGGTCATAATTTTCCATATTCGTGAGTCTTATCATGAACGTAGGCAGCTGACCCCTAAGGTCTCAGATTACTCAAATCCGGCTTTCTGCCTGTCCAACGTTCATGTGGGTAGATAGAACTGACTTTGAAGACACTTTGTTAAGTATATAGGTCGCAACTAATAATGCATCTCCCCAATAGGAGATTGACAAATTAGCCTGCGCCATCATAGACCTAACCATTTCAATAAGAGTCATATTTCTTCTTTCAGCAACCCCATTTTACTGTGGAGTTCCAGGGACAGTTAGTTGTCTAATAATCCCTTTCTCATTACACATTGTCTTGAACTGATCAGACAAATATTCTCCTCCATGGTCAGTGCACAAAGTTTTAACCTTACGTTTCAATTGATTCTCAACTTCGTTCAAGTAACGAATAAAGCAATCCAATGCTTCAGATTTGTGAGAAATCAAATACACATGACCAAAACGTGTGAAGTCATCGATAAATGTAATGAAATAAGAACTCCCATTTCTAGCCTTTATATTCATCGGACCACAAATATCCGAATGAATTAATTGTAATGATGATTCAACCCTAACAGCTTTACCAAATGGTTTCCTAGTCGTCTTTCCAGTAAAACAATGCTCACATATAGATAAGTTAATCTTAGCATGAGTGCCTAAGAGGCTCTCCTTAGCTAATCTATTCATTCATTCTTGTCCTATATGTCCCAATCTAGCATGCCAAATTTCATCATTAATATCAGCATTACTAGTAAGAGCAATGTTTGAAAAACAACCATTATTATTTGGTTCTACATCAAGAAACATAAAACCATTTGTTACATAACCATATCCAATTAACACAAAGTTAATTCGAAGTTCCACACATCGGCTATAAAAATTTACATTGTAACCTAAATCAAGAAGACAAATGACGGAAACCAGATTCCGTCGAATCTCAGGAACGTACAGGACATCATGTAGAAACAAGGTGCCTCCACCACGTAGGTTGAGCTTGCAAGTGTCAATTCCTTTGACTTTAATTCTTGCATTGTTTCCTACATATATCCATTTGTTGCCAGCTGGTACCCGAAGGTATTCCACATATGTAGCTCGATCACGAGCTACGTGGTTCGTTGCTCCTGAATTTTTTTAGGCTCAGTACAATCCCGAGCAAAATGGCCCTTCTTGCCACAGTTGAAGCAAGTCAACCTGCTCTTAGGTTTTTGTCCATATTTCTTTCCTTTCTTCTTGATTTGGTTTTTCGCAGCAACAGCATTAGCCTCCTTTCCTTTCCCCTTTCCTTTCTTAAACCACTTGTTCTCATTCTTGGAACCAGAACCTTCAGCTACAAAAGCTTGACCCGAAATCCTTGCGGATTCAATCCTCTCCGCCTTAAATTCCACATGGCGTGAGACATCAGTGAAAGTCTTGATACTTTCACTATGGGTCAAGTTCTGTTTCATCGTTTCCCAAGAATCAGGAAGGGAATGGATAACTGCCTGAACCTGTTGTTCATCGGTCAACGTATAACCAGCAGTCTTAAGCTCTCGAATCATGTTACCCATCTCCCTGAGATGTTGGGCCATGGTAACATTCGAGCGCTTTTTACAACTATCAAACTTGATAGTTAGCTGATGGAGCTTACTCAAACTGATTCCACTGTACTTCTCTCTAAGGGCTACCCAGACAGTATGAGCCGATGGTAATGGCTCATATTCAAACACCAGGTCATCCACCATTAAACTAATCAATATTCCCTTAGCAATGGAGTCCTTCCTTTTCCATGCCTTATAGGCATCAAGGTCACGTCTGTGCTGTGTTGAAGAACCATCAACCGGTTCCTCCATAATTTGGTTTACAGCCTCTAGAACTTCTTGTTCCTAAAAAACATATTGTATCTTGAGGTGCCGGATTTTGTAGTTATCCCCATATAATTTCTCACCCTTATTGAGTTCAGCTATAATGTTTTTAATTGTCATGATCTACATAAATAAACAAATTATTTATTATCAGTGTAATTCATACATGTGCAATTAATCATTGACTCAGTGTAAATTAGAATTAGTTTACAAAATCAAGTGATAACATTGTTTCCACTCATCATTTGTATGTTCTGATCTAATCAATACTGATCAATCATATTACACATATCCCATCTAATGAACGAATCATTATTAAAATGAACTAATCATTTTTCATACGAACCAATCATATGGATATATGAACAAATCATATCATGAAATGAACTAATCATTTATAAGTTTATTAACATATAACATAACTTTTCATTATTTAATTCTGTTCGTACATAACAACAGAAATTATTACATTACTCAAAAACTAGATGAGCTTACATTGTTCGTACATAACAACAGTAAACAGAATACTAGTAAACTAGATAAGCGAGCACTGCTCCCACTAGGACAAACACTAGTGTGGCAACCAACATTATCCCTATTAACCTAGACTTATTTGGGATAATCTCAAATGGGGCACCTTCAGGATTCTCTATTAGATTCATTTCTGGATCTTCCTCGAGCATCTCCTGGTCCTCTTCAGACTCTTCAGGCTCTTCTTAACCCATATGGTGAAGTAGTTCCTTACATAGTACTGAATATATGTCTCGTCCTTCATGACGCCCCCATACATAGTCTGCTATTATCCTAGGATACTCTGGCAATGAATGCATCAATACTCAGATCCTATAACTGTCCAGGACTGGAAACTCTCCTTGCTCAAGTTTCCAAAATAGTCTATCCAGCCGTCTAACATGTCCGTCGACTCCATAAGGAGACTTATACTCTATCTCCTGAATCTCCTCTCGGAGATGGTTTCGCCGCACTTCGCGACGAGTCAATGTGGTAATCGTCCGTGCCATCTGAAAAATTGAATTAAATAAGTCAGTACAAAATTGACTAACCAGTACAAAACTAGTTTAATTCAATTTATACAGGCATACCATCATTATAAATCAAGAAAAACAAATCTTCTTGATTTTCAGGAGTTTAAGTCGACTGACCCATTAGACCGGTCAATCAGGAGTCCGGATGTTAAACTTAGTCTATTGTCCTCATTAGAACTAATCTAATTGTACCTATGTTCTGTTATTTTTTAAGCCCATTTGAGTCAATCTCAGACTTATTGACCAAACTTAGGTCCGTTTGATTCATCCAATTGCCCATTGGATTAAGTCTGATCCATTAGAACAAATCTAATTTTTATGATCAAATCTTACACAACGGAATTAATCCGGTCATATTTGATCAACCCAACTTCTGTAATAAAAAATACCCCAATTAATTCAATAATAAACCGAACTGGTTAAACCAACAAATAATTTGAACCAGCTTTAGGTATCATTGAATCAAATTGGTCTGCTTAAATCAATTAATAATTTAAACCAGACCTGGGTTTGATCGATCAAGTTGGTCTGGTTCCATTTTTAATAAATTGAACCATAAATTAATTAAATATTTCTTTATTAATTAATAATACATTTCTATATGTATTTTAATTAATAAATATATTTAATTAATCTCTTCTGTACTGTTCATGTACGTGAATAAAAAACGTGCATCTTTTTCTTTATTTTATACACGTTTTTTTACTGTGCACTTTTGTTCATGCATGCAAGCAAATGAATGATACTGTGCTTCGTCAAAAACGAGCACTATTCATATCGTTTTTTTTCTTTAATCGATTGAAGAATCGATTAAACCACTGTGCATGATTTTTGAATCGATTGAGATTCTTGGATCGATTAAATTACTGTGCGCGAATTTTTTTTTCAATCGATTCATGAATCGATTCAACACATGAGTGAGGCACTGTGCCGCCAATTGAATCGATTCAATTCCTTATTCAATCGATTCAAATATTTGAATCGATTGAACAATCGATTAAAACAAAAAAAAAATGCGCACTGTTCGCGATTTTGAATCGATTAACCAATCGATTCAATCGATGAACAGTGTAACTGTTCATCTTCTTCTTCGCAACAGAAGAAGAAAAAACGCGAGCATTTTCACGTCGATTTCCATGCTTTCAAAACCATGCTCTGATACCATTGTTGGTAATTTTGAGAGCATGAAAACTAAAGCGAAATAATGATAAAACAATGAGGTAATTATAATCACTTACAGTGATCTCCCGAAGTCGCAACTGAAGACCCGCTGAAGACGTCACTGCTTCTGTCGTCGAGAAGATCACCACACGGAACCTTCTCGAACTCTTCCACGAACCAAATCCCAGCCTCTGGGTGTTCCCTTTGCTCGTCGATCTCCTCGCAAAGCTCTCTGATCACCTCCACAACGCTCGCTCGCTCTTCACCCCCGATCATGATTGCTCTTGGACGCCATCTTATATAGCTAGCAAAACATCGGTTACCAACCGATGCTTTGATGGCTAGCTTTCAATGGAGGAAGATGAAGGATTGGCACCCCTTCATCTTCCCGACGTTGCAACTGATGCAGCGTCTAACAGGAAGACCTAGTAGGTTGGGTGAACCGAGGGACAAGGAAGTTTTAGTAGGCCGGTTGAACTAGGGACAAGGAAGTCCTGGTGGGGATCAGATGACATCAAGTGGATAGGTTTGAGGGGACATTTCTTCATTTGATGGGGATTGTTGGGTTGCAATAGTTGCAAATAAAGTTCCATATTGAAAACAAATGAAAAGGATTATTGACTTGTAATGGAAAAATATCTCTCTTGGTACGAGACATTTTGGATAGAATAAAAGTAAAACCATGAAAACTTAGACTTAAAGTGGACAATATCATATCATTATAGAAATATCTTAATTCTTTTCGTCCTAACACAAGGAACCTTAGGGGAGCGTCCTTTTTAAAGGGCCTTCGAGATTTCATCCTCTTAAGGGCTTGGAGTTCATTTAAAGACACCAACACATATAATGACTAAGCTTTCTCTCTCTTTTCTCTTTGATTTGAGTTATAGAATGTTATTTTCCATGCCTTTGTACTGTAACTCCATCTCAATGGAGTAGTTATTTTGATTTTAGAATGAGGGAGTATCCTGATGCATTGTTAACATTAGTTTTCTATTACTTGATCATTTTTTTTTATCACATGATGTATTGATCCATGATCCAACTTTATTATGTATATATGACTATGACACTCACGTGTGTTTTCATACCATAGGGATGCAGGGAAGTAACGAGAGATGAATCTAATTTTCTGACTCATAAAGCTCGAGACTTAGGGTTTGTTAATGAAAGTGGTCCAAAAACTCTTGAGGACACCATTGACTATCACATAGCTTAATAGGTTTACCCCGATTCAATGTCATAAAATAGGAAATAACACTTAAAAGATTATGGGACATCGTGATAAGTAGGAGCGGAGCTAAGATATTAGTTCAGTATATATATAGTATTAGATCACTTAAAAAAAGTTTCTATGATTTACAATCTCAAATAGGGTTTTATTAGTTACAGGCTATTAGTTATAAAGCTTAATTGATTATTCTACTTGAATAGATGATATCAATACTCTATTTTTTCTTCAAAATAGAAAAATGACACCTTCAATATTTTTTTTTACATGAAATTGGACTGTCTAACTAAATCTTTAAAATTGACATTTTCCTAATATAAATTATTAAGAAGAGTTTTACAAACGCAATGCGAAAACCAAAACGACAATGTCATAAGCCACGGTGCCGTTGCCTGACGGCCTAGGTCACTTTATTTTTGAAAAAGAATAAAAACATCAAAATATTCTTCTAAATTATAAAATTAAAAGTTTAAATTTCAAAGATGCAAATGCAATCTTCCTTCTTCTTCGGGCGTAAAGTGCTCGCTTATTTTCAAGTATAGTTTGATTTTATTTAGCCCCATTTTTAAGATACAATACTTTGATTATCTCTACATCTACTCTACAATTTTAGAACTTGTACAAACATATGTGACAGTTAATAAATAATAATTTTGTATGATATTTTTAAATGAATCGCATAAAATGATCAGATGTTTCACTATGAGGCTGGCGCGCAGCGGTGGACTCCAGTTCACAAATCATAACAAGTCACGAATAAAAGGTTTATAATTGATATTTAGCCATTAAGTGTAATTCAAAATAAATTTCAAAAAAGGATATTTCAATGGATAATATTTTATTATTTGATGATAATTTTATACATGTGAACTTTGTATATTATCTGTGCCACGTCTCTCACCTCCCATCGATATCAACTTAGGTCAACCTATGGTCCCGTGTCACTGCCTTGTCTACTGGCTTGTTTCGATCTCAGTTTTAAGCTCGGCTAGCTTGATTTGAGCTCGACCTTGAGTCTCAGGTTGAGCTCGACCATGAATCAGACTGACCCAACTCTGCGTTGGCTGAGTCATAGGCCTGCCACGTGGCCTCTGCTATCAGAATTGGTTCAAAGAGAATAGAAGTTGTAATTTAAAATAGGAAAGAAAGACTGAAGTGAGATAAGATGAGAGGCAGGCTCAGGGGGAAGAGCTTTGTTTTTTAAAAATAAAAGTAGACGACTTTTCTACGGGATAAATCTAGAGTAATTTATGCACAATCACTAATATTTTTTTTTTACAATGAGTAATGAGTGAGTATTTATGTTATCACGAGAACCAGCAATTACTCTGTGGTTTTACGTTCACCTCGATTCTCTGTGTGACTGTATTATTAATTAGATATTTATGGGACAGATCTGTTGTTTATGATCCATAATCAATTTATGATTTTGCACTATTTGCCCTATCGAAATGAATTGCAAATTGTATGTTTTATCGTTGCAATTTTTATTCTCTGGTTCAAATATTTGTAAAAGGAAATTTTATTTTGTTTATTTTTATTTTTATTTTTATTTTTGTATATGGTAATTGGTAGCTTAGCATAATAGTGGCGTTCTCCGGTTGCTTTCACTGTGTCCTAGTTAATACACCCCCAAATCCCGCATTGCTTCGGGACGGGGGCGATTGGAGGAAGAGGCATAGCTAGGGTTCCTTTCGCAGGCAATCGAAGCTCTCGGAAGATCTCTCGGCGGAGGAGGTGGCGGAGGGAGAGCGCTAGTTCCGTGAATCGGCGTTGAGATCACATGCCCGTTTTTTTTCTTTGTTCTTTTTGAAGTGGGCTCCTGGTAAATGTGAGACAATCAGATCCAGGATGTCAGGTCGGTACGACGACTCTGGGGAGAGGATCTATGTGGGCAGCGTCGGGGCTAATGCTCCGCCGCAGTCGGCGGCGGTTCTGACGGCGTCCGCCTCATTCAAGGGTGAAGGGAGGGCGGCGTCTGCTTTGAGGCGAAGGGCCTCAATGAAGCCTAACTTGGACGTGGAGGAGTTCATTAATCTTCTCCATGGCTCAGATCCGGTGAAGGTCGAACTCAATAGGCTCGAGAACGAATTGAGAGGTGGAATGCAGTTTTTTATTTTTGCGTGTTTCTCATTATTTTATTTTGTTTGGAGTTTTTTTGTGTAAGCTGGTTTCTTGTGTCTGGGGGTTTACAGACAAAGATCGAGAATTGTCTGAAGCACTGGCAGAGATCAAAGCTCTAAGGTTGTCTGAACGTGCTAGAGAGAAGGCAGTGGAAGAGGTCAGTAGGCTGATTAATTTCCCGCTCTGTCATTGGTTTGTTGCTTATGATCTTTCCCTGTTTTCTTGGAATCATTTTCTAGATTTTTTTTTTTTTAAATTCATTCCTTATTATTGTCATAAAATAGATAAGAAAAACAGCTAATTTTTTGTTCTCAACTATAATGTGAATCTAGTTTTGCATGAAAGCTATCTGTTTCATTTACTTTCATGGGAAACGGTGCGGATGAAAAGGAGTAAATAGAAAATAACTGATGGATGCCTTTTTTGGATATTTACTTAGACGGAAACCTTTAGGCGAAACAACACTGCTAAAGTCTCCAGCTTTTTCTTAGCTCAATTTTCATCCAAATGTAGGCATAAATTGGATGGAAAGTTCTTGCATTGTCGAATGACTATATTGTTCTTTCCTTTGGGAAAACTATACTATAATCTTTCTACAAATGTTTTTTTCCTACATAGCCATCAGCTACCATGCCAACAACTGCAATACTCTTGCTTCTTCAGCAATATCATACCTGTGACTGCCTTGTCCACAATTGCACATGTATTAGTGTCATTTTAAGTTCAAATCCTTCTAGTCTTCCTCTCAAATAAACAAAGAAATAAACAATAAAAACAATTCATACTCCAAACTAAACAACATGAACCTCGTCCATCCCTCATATCTTCTATCCTTCTCATTTGTATTCAAGGGTTTAGTTTGCAATCCCATTCTATCGAGAATCAAAAAGTTATTTTTCCCCTCTTTCTGATCCTCATGTTTTTACATGTCAGCTTGATAGTACGTGCAGAGTGAATAACACTTTCAACAGAAATGTGCTTTATTATTATTATTATTTAATTTGCATCAGGTAGTGACTTTTCTATCAAATTTAGACTGGTGGATGAAATAGTTGTGTTAATTTCTTCTTTTACACCTTGTACGTCTTGGTTATCTTTGTCAATATGTTTTTTAGTTGGAAATCTACAAGAACTAAATCATTTCCGCCTTTAGTAAAAAAAATTAATGAAGGTTCTTGGAGATTCTAAATATGGCATACTAATTTTGATTTTGTTAAAGATAATGTGATTGGATCTTATTACTTCAGGTTTACATTCATGGATAAAATTTTTATAGTGATGGAAATGCATTAAAATTGGTTTTACTAAAAAAATTTATAACCTTGACTTCTATTAATTTAATTGTGCATTACTTTGCCTTTGCATATTATCAGAGAATTTGTTTTCCCTCCAAGTTGTTGCATTTCTTTCTCTTTTTCCTTTATGTTCTCATTTTTATACAATTAAATATAAGATAATGATGATATCAATAGGATGCATTCTGATTTCCTTTCTCAACTGTCAGCTAACAGATGAATTGATCAAGATGGATGAAAAGCTCAAGCTAACTGAATCACTTCTAGAAAACAGAGTACTTGCAGAATTCCTAATATTCTTTTCCCTCTTATTTTCATATATGATTCTATAATGAAGAAGTGTTAATGAGAAGTAACCATGCAGAATCTTGAAATTAAGAAGATAAATGATGAAAAGAGATCAGCCTTGGCCGCCCAGTTTGCAGCTGAGGCAACACTTAGAAGGGTCCATGCAGCTGAAAAAGATGATGATATGCCTCCTATTGAAGCTATTCTTGCACCCCTTGAGGCAGAGTTGAAGTTAGCACGGCAGGAGGTATTCCTTTGAAATCTTGCTCATGCAAAATTTTATTTTGTCAATTTCTTGGACATAACGTCGCCCTAAAATTTAAAAAGAATGACAAGCTATTATCAGTAAATAACCTCCACTTTGTCTCAAGTTTATAAACAACTCGAATGTTTTAAAATCCGTTGTGAGCTATTTCCTTTTTTGCTTCATTTATGCACTGATAATTCTCTATGCAATTTGAGTGACTGCTGGCTATCCCTTTTTTGCATGAACTAATTGCATTTATTATTGTAACATCCATCTACTAACTTTTGCCCTGAACCAAATTTGTTAAAGGTATCAAGTCTTATCAGTTGGATTTCTGTAACTGCTAGAGCTTGGCTTTAGTGTGCTCTGTAAGCTTAGATATTTTGTAAGTTGTTGCCATATCTATCACTTTTGTTAAGGGTTAATACTCTGCTAGTTGATAGCACCTATTCTGTTCAAATATAAACCTTGGGCTTCCTCATGTATTGGCAGAAAGAGTCTAGAAAGAGCGTAAACTGTATGATATATTCCCTCTTTATTATTCCTATCCAATTGTTTTTCTCTTTTGCAGATTGCAAAGTTACAGGATGACAACAGGGCATTAGATCGACTCACCAAATCAAAGGAAGCTGCATTATTGGAAGCAGAAAGGACTGTACAAATTGCTTTAGCAAAAGCTGCCATGGTAGATGACCTGCAAAACAAGAATCAAGAGTTAATGAAACAGATTGAGATTTGTCAGGTATTCATTTATGAAACAATCTTTGGGCCAAAATTCTTTTGGCCCTACTTCTATTAAAAATTAATTATGCACTCATTTTATTCTTCAGGAGGAGAACAAGATCATGGATAAAATGCATCGACAGAAGGTTGCAGAGGTTGAAAAGCTTGGCCAAACAGTGCGAGAACTAGAGGAGGCTGTTCTTGCTGGTGGTGCAGCGGCAAATGCTGTTAGAGATTACCAACGGAAAGTTCAGGAAATGAGTGTAATACATCTAGCTTTACCACAATCAATATGATGATGCTCCTAAAAGTTGTCAACTCTTTTAACTCATTATAGCATAGTTGGAACTCTCCCCCTCATCATTCTGTTATTTGTTTATTCAGGAAGAGATGAAAACACTTGACCGAGAACTCTCTCGAGCCAAGGTTTCAGCTAACAGGGTTGCTGTGGTAGTGGCAAATGACTGGAAAGATGCTAGTGACAAAGTAATGCCTGTTAAACAATGGCTTGAGGAACGTAGATTCATGCAGGTTAGATTTAACTGTTCCTTGATTTTGTTCAAGTTCAGATGTTATGTTTGGAGATATTTCTTATTTTCTAGACTATACTAGTCTTTTCGAAGATTCCATTTACATGCCCATCTTTCCATATTTATTATAAATATTGCCACAAACATTTTTACAGGGTGAAATGCAGCAACTTCGGGATAAGCTTTCTATAGCAGAAAGGACTGCAAGATCTGAAGCTCAATTGAAAGTACAACGCCTAGCATTGGATGTCTAAGATTTGACATTTTAAATTTACATGTTATGTTTTAAACTTTTTCGTTAGTGACAATCTATGTGACTGAAAACCTTTTGGTGTTTCAGGAGAAGTTCCAATTGAGGCTTAAGGTTCTGGAAGAGGGATTGAGAATGCCAGGTAGTGGTATAATCCGTGCTTGTGTAGAGGGAAAGAGTGTAGGTAATGGTCCTTTACGTCGCCAGTCCCTTGGTGGAGCTGAGAATAATTCTAAGAGCATTAATGGCTTCCTATCTAAGAGACCATCTTTTCAGATGAGATCTTCTGTTTCTAGTACCATGGTATTGAAACATGCTAAAGGGGCATCAAAGTCATTTGATGGTGGGACAAGAACATTGGTTCCTAAAGTCATTGGGAATGGTACAGGTGTGTCACTAAATAGATCTTCTGATGTAACCAGTGATAATCTCTTACCTAATAGGTGGAAGGAAACCCCATCTGAGAAAACCTGTGAGTTTCCTATTGTTGAGTCAGAAGATTGTGTCTCTGGACTATTGTATGACATGTTGCAGAAGGAGGTAGTTACATTAAGAAAGGCATGCCACGAGAAGGACCAAAGCTTACAGGACAAGGATGATGCAATTGAGGTAAATGGCCTGTCATAACAAGTTCCTGCTCTAAAGTCATCCAATTTCTTGCTGATCCTTCAACTTCCAAATCAGATGCTGGCCAAGAAAGTTGATACGCTGACTAAAGCAATGGAAGTGGAGGCAAAAAAGATGAGAAGGGAAGTTTCTGCAATGGAGAAAGAGGTGGCTGCTATGCGGGTGGAGAAAGAACAAGATAGCAAGTCAAAACGACTCAGTGCTAGTGGTTCCAAGGGTCCATCTACTAGCTCTCAAATGCTGCCTGGAAGGTACAATTGTTTGGGGTTTTTATGTGTGATATTTGATGATCCGTTTTCTAAGGTCTGCATTCTAATCTTGCTCTTCATGTTATTGTTGTGGCTCTGTGATATCATTGAAAATTGATGCCTCAATAAATATACAGTTTTAGTATAATTAAGATGTATGATAAATGATGAAAAATCAGTACTGATATATTAAGAAATGCTAAATAAGATTTTATACTAATTATAAAGGGATTAAATTCATAAGTCATATCGTGAAACTTTAGGAAAAGGCAATTGGGACTGATTAAGAGATATAATAAAAAATTATGATAATCAATGTACTTTTATGCCTCTGATATCAATGATAAATATTATTAATTTAACAAGATAAACAATGAATAACACAATAATAACTAGCAACCTCAAGAAAAGAAAATACTCCACCACTAACTCAAAAATCACTTGATTAATGCAAATTACTAATACCAATCAATGAGGTGGGACTGGTCCAATAAGCATGAACCCTGCACTCTTCCATCCTCACTCAATAGATAATGATATCCGCATGTACTCCTACATGTGTATTGACTATTGAAAGTAGTCCCTGTGTCTAATACATCACACTCACCCATGGCAAATGCATGGTCAAAGTAGAAAGATTGGTATAAGTGCTAAATGGTTTGAGATCATCCACAATAAAATATCTGCCGTATAATCCAGATTCACAATAAAGTCATCCAATTATGAGGATATGCTTAGGTTTACATCCAGATTCTAACCATTGTAGCCTTCTAGTCCACATCAATTAACAACAAAAATTAAATTGCATAACACATCTAAAGTACAACATCTACATATTAAACGTAAATCTATCTAATATGATGTACATTTTCAATGCAAATAAACATAGTCCAAGAGGAACTATATGAACAATAACCAAACAGGCGAGTAAATAAGATAATATAGAAACTTCCCATCAAATTAGGTATCTCGATCTAGATACTCCTTTATTGTGAGTTTTCCAATTCAACGAGGGTGAAACAACTTACCTTCACTGAGATTTACTGAAATTACTAGAAATAAGCTACTGTAGTTGGATGAAGGCATTCCCTTTCGCTAAGATTAATACTCAATCACTTGGGTGCTGCTCCAGCAGAGAAACAGTGAAAACACCATGTTATAACAATGCTATATGCATGAATTTCATACTTATTGCAACGAGGGACTTATATGAAAAGGAACACAATCTCACCTATTTGAATAGGAATTCATGGTTGCAGAAGTAGCATCAACTTCCAGCTATAAAGGGAAAAGGTTCAATTTTTCTCAGTGAGGCAAAGATGAGGTTGCATGACTATTGGTAGTAGTAGACAGCAAACAACAGCGAGAACCTTGGCTACAGGGGCAACAAAGGCCAACCGATGGATCTCAAGCAATGGTTGGCTTTTAAGAAGAAAGAGGAGCAATTGGCATTTGAGGGGATTCCCACACCTAGGTGAATCGGAAGCAACAGAAGCTTAATCCGTAACCAGCAGTAGTGGCATGATCTGGGGCTTTTGCACGAGGTTGAGAAGTTCAGGAGAGAATCAATGAAGCTGCCTTGGGAAAGGGGAGGAGAGGAGCTCTCTCTAGTGAAATCACAAGGAGCGCATAGCATCAAAATGGCTTTGAGAGAAGGAAGAAGAGTTAACCCGTTCTGCTCTCACTGAACGGGAGAACAGGAAGGAGTTATGTGCTTCTCACTATATTAGGGAGAGGAGGAATAATCAGAGCATTTAAAAGTCCTAAATCCTAATCCAAATAAACCTAGTGAATTGAACCAGTCAACAAAAATATTTTTGACCAGTGTAATTTGGTCCAAAATTAGTTCAACCCTGAAACCCTTTTTTAAATCCGTTATGAGCCCAAAGAGAAATTAAATTGACCTAACCCCACTTTATCCTCAAAATTGGACAAAGAATATTTATATTAGCTTTTAAACTACTTCGCTCGGTCGTAAAATCCTTATTTTAATTCCTTTAGCTTCTAATAATTCCTAATATATTTATTTAAATCTTATTTAGGTTTTTGGAATATAACAAAATGTCTCAATGATACATTTGACAAAATAAGGATATACTTTCATGGAATACTTAGGGGTTTTGAATTATTGTCACTATCTCATACATTAAACATTTTTTTTTTTTTGTATATTTTCACTTTATTTATTTTACTATGAATTTTGATTTCATCAATTCTATTAATTTGATACAGCTGATACGTAGGTTTTTTGATTGATTATGCTGAAACTAATACCTATTATGTCAACTATGTCCACAATAATACAACAACCCTTGCTTATTTTCTTACCACATTCTACTGTTTATTCGATGGATCACTTCTAGATGGCCTCTTGTACCATCCTCTGCTTATCAAGGTACATGGGTGGTGAAGATGCTTCACATCACTTGCAGCAACAATCTGGTCTCATGAAAAATAAGATGATGAACTATATTCATTGGTTTAGACAAATTTGGTGATGTCTATGCCTAACACTGCATTCAACTTTTCTTTTTTCCTTGCATTGACCTTTTAACTTATGAAAACCTTCATTAGCAAATGCAATAATTGTATGATTAAAGATCCTATTCCTCAATGGTGCCTTTGGTTTGCCAATTGAAATAGACAAGGATGGCTCATTGTTCCACTCTCCTAGTTTTGCTGGCTCATTGAACATGTTTAGCGTCACAATTTGATTGACTTGTTGAACTCGCTTGTCCTGCCTTGCTCAACAAGTCTAACCACTCCACTTGCTCTATCCAACCAATCCGATCAATCTGCTTGCTTGGTTCATCTGATCCATCTAGCATGATTGGTCTTCATGCTCCACCTGACCAGCTTGTCATGATCTGCTTGCCCAAGTGTCTTGGCCCATGGAATATTATTATTGCTATTCCCATGGAATTTTGATTCCTCATTAGGAATAGCTATTCTAATCATAATTCCATGGGAATTGATATTCTCACTTCATATTGCAATCAAACATACGAATACTTATTTTATGGGAATTTATAGGGAATATAATAGCTATTCTTATGAACCAAACACTTCTTACTACTGGACAAACTTTACTTTTTGTGTAGAATAAATCGGGACATTCTTATAATGAATACTTATAAGTGATCTTTGGAACACATGAAAATAGTACATCAAGGCATGATTTTGTTGACTTTAGAATGTGGGCTATTTTATCTCTTAGTTTTGGACTTTTGTGTTGTAAATGTTCATGAATGAGCAAGCTAAACATTCAACATGATAAGAGCTTTGTTGTATTCGTTTAACATTTAAAATAAAATAAATAAATAAGCTTGAACGCTAGTGAGCTTGCCTCGTTTGAACAAAGCAATTTATGAATGGACATGTTTATAACTTGTACAAAGCTCAACTTTGGCTTTTTTAGTTTTAGATTCAAATATATAAAGAAATACATATTTTACAAATTCAATACTTTTATATTGTTTATACTATGTCAAAAAGGAGCATAATGTTTTAACTAAATTATAGATAAAATAATGTTTCTTGTTAAGCTCAATAAAAAGCTTGAGTTTAGGGTTTAATAAATGAGCCTAAACAAGCTTGGTAAGCATGAGCATAAAGCTCCATTTTATTCATTTACATCCCTACTTAGATATGCTCAAAATATATATTCTGACAATTAGCAAATTAGTAAAGATGAGAATCTGAAGATGGATATGTGGAGTTATTAGACAAAATACAATATGCTAAATTTAAAAATTTGAGTGTAGTTTCAATGAATGATAAAATAACATTTTACTAAAGGGCGCTCCCAAAAGATTCCTATTTACTCAAGGATGCACCACAAGTTAGAATTTACCAAAGAGCACATCTTATTCTCAAAATTCTCCCGTATTTTAACTGACAGCACATTTTATATTTTAAGGCAACTTTTAAAATTATTTTGATATCCTTTCAGTAGTTAAAGTCAATGAGGCTACAAATTGAATCTTGAGAGCTTCATGAATCAAATGGGATTATGTCCATGAAAAGGGCTTAAGGTGGTTATGAATGTGGTTTAACCATAA
Source organism: Zingiber officinale (assembly GCF_018446385.1). Lineage (NCBI taxonomy): Eukaryota > Viridiplantae > Streptophyta > Magnoliopsida > Zingiberales > Zingiberaceae > Zingiber > Zingiber officinale. Next base: position 111,533,584 of record NC_056003.1, on the reverse strand, counting down.
GACATCATTGGATTTGTCATGCTCAAGGAATTGATTCATGTCCTTGTTGATTTGGACCAAGATCATCAACCTTTTTACCACTAAAAGACCATGAAGCCTTTTAGTTATCAAAATTAAAAAGTCAGGAGCATGAACTTTTGGGAGCACTATGAACAAAATGGTGATCTCATATTGTCATTTTGACGATTGGAACACCACCAGTGTGTTTTAACAAAACACCTTGATGACTCTCTTGACCACCTTGTAGTGGTCATAATGGTAATACAAGGCCATCATTGCACTCATAATGCTCCCATGAGTCTATTAATTCCTTCTATTTGAATCACTAAAAGATCTCAAGATGACCATCAAAGTGTTTTGACAAAAATGCCTTGATGACCTTTTCTTGGTTAAGGTGGCAAAATAGGACAATTTGATTAGTCAGGCTCACAGGAATTGACCACTTGAAGGCCATCAAAATGGCCATCAAGGTGTGTTAATTAAAACACTTCAATGTATCAAAATAACAAAATAAGACCACCAGATTCTTCTTGATCTCAGGAGTCAAGTTATGCCCTTGTTGATTTTGACTACTGAAAGGTTATCAAAAATTTTTGCCCACTAAAGGGTCATGAGGTGTGTTATTTGGTAAATTCTAACTTGTGGTTTACTCTGGTAAATATGAAACCTCAGATGTGTGGTCTGGTAACATGCCGCTGATAAAATGAGAGAAATTAGGTTGAGATTGCATTTTGTATTTAGAAGAGTTGAATCCATGAAAGTAGGAGTTAGGAGTATTGGGAATCCAAAGAAACATCAATTAATTAATTATTGATTTGATTATTACTAATGGCTCAACCTATGCAATGTAGAGCTGGGTGAAACATGGCTTCATGATGATATGATCTAACAAGGCTTTGGTGTTTTTTATCAGGCATAATTTTAATAAAAGTTTGGCAATTACTTCTTTTGTAGGTTTTATAGGCCCTGATCATGAATATAATCCCTCACTGTATAGATTGTGTATAAAATTCTTACTGCAACAAATCGATTGAATTTGGAAATGTTTGCAGATTGGCCATTTCTGGTGCTTGGGGTGATTCTTTACCATTCTTGGGGCATGGAGTAGGAGGACTAAGCCTCATAAAAAAAACTTCATAGTTTTTCACTATTTAATTTTTCATAAATGGATAATACTTATTCCTACTACGAACATTTGTTTAAAGTAAATTCAAATTATGTTTTCCTTCTTAGAAAATGTATGTTGGATGATTAATTTGCTTTTGATTCTTTTTAAGATGCAGTCAGATCTTTTCTTCCTTTTCACTTGTATGGCACCCTTTGATATGACACAAATGTAGCATGTGGTTGGTTCATTTAATTTGCCTTTTGATTTGACCTTATCAAATGTCAATGATGCCAAATCTGTGCAGCCAATCTCAAATAATTGGTGCTGACATGGTTTGATGATGATTATGAATTATGTCAACTAGCCGTATGAGATAGTTTTCTCAGGATATGGAAGGCTTATTTGCAAATTATCACTAAGTGAATTCTTGAGTGTCTTTTTTATTCTTTATGGCTTCTAATGACAATGGTCATACTGGGTTTAAATGTAGCAAGGATTTTTCTTAAGCATGTTGTTTTATTTAAACTCTTCTGCTTTTGTTGTACACAGTATTAACATTTGAATACAAACAACATTTGCATACTAGTGTAATGAACTAGATTTGTATTACTTTGAATTCAAAATTAAGGTAATGTATGTATAACTATGTTGTATTTTTGGCTTACGGCTATGTTCCAATTTCAGGACTGGTCCACGAAGTGGATTGATTCGCAACCGTTGACAACAAAATACAAGGTCTAAAAGTATCTAAGAGATTCTGCATTAGGCTACTTCTTCTGCGGTATACTTCCCTTCTTATTTTCTTATATTTTTAGACTGAACCTGGCACTATCCAACCTTGCACCAGCGTTAAGTAGTTGCGCCTGATTTCAACTGTAGTTAGCCACTGCAAGTGATGCTTGGGTTTGCCTTTTGCTAACTCCATGACCTGTTGTTTTGGTGGGACAATATGCCTTGTTTGTATAGCCCGGTGCATCCTAGTCATTTTGCAAGATGCCAAAGTATCACAATCTCTTTTGCTTTTCACTTATTTTCCAGGAATGTCAACTTAGTATATATTTGGCATTTTGCAAGATGCCAAAGCATCGTAGTCTCTTTTGATTTTTTACTTCTTTTCCAGACATGTTAAGTTGGTATAATTTTGGATTTGTGTGTTTTTGTTGATTGGTTTTAAATTTGTATCGAACTCCCTACTTTGTTTAGATATGTTTTACTCGGGCCTTGAACAAATTCATGTGATTGTATTTCCTTTCGTTCCATAAGGCGCGACTCTTATGAGAAGTTCGTGAGTTTTAGTGTTCCTATTTTCAAACTTTGACCATTTAGTTAGTGTTACATTAGTCAAACAAAATTTCACGCAGCTATGCTTTTCTTGCAGAGCCAATGAAGATGTAACCCAAGAGCCAACATTGATCGAAAACATTTGGGAGCTGGGAAGGCTAGTAATATGTTGTAAAAAATAGTGGTACAAAAAGCTGGAGCAGGTGATTAAACATCTTCCTGTACAACGATCACTTGCTCAAATGTAAAATTTGTTTGCTCTATAAGGTGTCTCAAACATTTTAAGGATTTTATCTATCCAGGTTATTAACACGAGCTTGATTTTTCTTTACTTCAAGGATCATAAAGTCTAGAATTCATTTACCTATCGACTGGAGATGTAGGCTTGAAACGCTGTGATGTTGGATTCGAAACGGGAAGATATGGGAATGAATGTTTTGTCTCACTCAACTCCATCAATGAGACTTTCTTTCCTCTTTTGGCTCTGGAGCCATGGACGATCATGATGACAGAAACTTGTACGTGTGTTATCCCTGCTCTGTGCGTCGTAGGAGGATTGGAAGCAAGAGAGCTACAGGCAGATCGTTCAAATCCTCCTAATTCAATGAATCCATTTTACGTCCAGCTAAGTAACTCCACCAAAAAAGTTGTTTCTTCTTCTGATGCCTTCCAGTTAACCATAATCCGACACCATGAACTTGCATTGATCCTAATTCATCAAGTCAATCAGCCCCAAAGGCTGAAACCTTGCTCTTCATCCAAAATGGTATTACAGAATCCATGACGAATTCATTTACACCAAGAACAATGCAATCTCATATATCTTTTGTTTTGTTTTCACTCTTACAATGGCTCATGGAATGCTCCAATGTGCCGCCGGTTCCGACATGCTTTCAGCAGCTAAGAAAATGAACAAATGAATGAATAGCAACAATCGACACTTGCTAGAAGCAGAACAGAGCCATGGCTTCCAGCTCAAAAAGGCAGAAGAGCCGTGTCTTTGGACCCATCCGCGGTGATTTCTTGATCCGTCTTCTCCCTGGCAGCGGGAAGATACCGTCGCGGCAGCCCGGAGCTTTCTTACTCCATCATGTCCCCGGCCGCCACCGCTGACCTTCGGCACCTGGCGCAGTAGAAGATGGGCGGCACCGGCTGCCCGTCCGGGATGCCTGCGCAGCGCGTGTGGTGCCACACATCGCAGGCGTCGCAGGCCACCATGCGCTCGCCGTCGTCGTCGCGCGCCCCGCAGGCGCAGCCAACCGACCACGTGTCGGGGCCACCCTCGTACATGAGATCGCAGTTCATGTCGGCCCCCTCCCCGCGCACCCAGATCTTCGACCCGGACTCCGCGCCGCCCAAGAGCACCGCTTCCCACGGCTCCCCCTCCACCCCCTTCATTTCCTCCGCCGTGAACCCCTCCAGAGCGCAGTACGTGTCCCTTAGCGCCGTCTCCGCCTCCTCCATAAGCTCCCCCACCGACGCCGTCGCCTCCATTACCACCACTTCCGGCGGCGCCAGCAGCCGTGTAAGCTCCTGCAGCTCCTCCGGGTTCGGCATCCACATCACCAAAAACCGAAGCCGGTCGTCTACGTCGTCCTGCAGTTCCCACTCCTTCACCCAGTGCTTGGCGTGCATCACTATCCCGCCCGCCTCTGGCTGCGCAGCCAACAGCCCCCGGCACAATGCCGCAAGGTCCCTTTCCACCTGCCGGGCACTGTGCCATGTAGGCCTTGCCACTTCAACTACTTCCTGCTCCTGCTCCTGCTCCGGCCCAGGCTCCGGCTCTGGCTCCGGCTCCGTTGCCACAACTGTAGATGGCATCTCCTCCAAACTGAACTCGAGAACCCTTGTGGCCGGATTGGAAACGCGGCGCACAATGTGGCCGCCAACGATGCAATCGCCGAGGGACTTCAAAACGAAGTCGAGGAGACCAGTGTCGCCGATGGTTAACCGCGCGGCTTCCCGGACCTCTTGCCGCGTCATTCTCCTCCCGTGCTTCTTGAGAGCATCCACCACCACCTGAGCAGAAGTATGGAGACGCCGAACGGGCCACCTGCTCTGCAGCTCCGCCGCGACCCTCGCGAAGTCGCGGCACCCCTTCCTTCCAGTCTTTTTGGTCGACCTCCTCGATGAGGAGGCGGGCAGGAGCAGGGGCGAGGGCGTGGGAGGGAGCGGGAGTGGTGGGGGCAGCGTTTTGAGGGCTGGCGGTGTCTGTTGAGGCGGCCGGCGCTTCAGATCGAGGAGGAAGCGGAGGAGGTCGCGGACGGTGACAAGCGGCGGAGTGTGGCGATCAGGCAGGCACATATTCCGGTAGGCGAAAACGATGCGTCGAAGCTCTCGATTTTGAGCGCCGTCGGCGACGTTCTTGATGAGGTCATCGAGGTCGAGGGACGCGAGAAAGCGAATGGCGCGGTCGTAGGCCTCCTGTGTGACGCCATAACTTCCCCGCAAGAATCGATAGCCCCAGCGAGCGAACCAAGGCGCACCATGGGACAAGCTGAGCAGGAGGCGAAGGTCGATGGATCCCTTCCGCGACACGTCCTCCAACGACACAGCCCTGGCAAGAATTCGATCCACATACTAAGAAAAATGGCAAATTTGCTAGGTCCAATGGAACAGACTGACGTCCTGCTCAACAACTCACCGGATTCGGAGGGCGGTGCATAGGCGATCGAAGAGGTCCATAATGCGACTGCCGGAGATGAACTTGGAGCCGCCCTCACGGCCGTTAAGGAAGATGAGGTGGCCGAAACCATTGCAGTGGAGGAGGGCGTGAAAGAGGTGGTTGTGAAGGAAGAAGGCGTCGGAGCGCAGGGGTTTGTCCCAGTCGTTATCGGACGGGATGATCAAATGGTAACGCCGCTTCGACACCAAATGGTGGCTCCATCCTGCGATGCCAAACGAAGAATGATCACCGTCGCGTCAAAAACCAACAAGAATCAGAGCCAAATGGAACTTCACAGAAATCCTCAATCCAAGCAATCGAGATGGAAAAAAAAGCCGACCTTTCTTCGAAATGAGCAAATTAATCTGGAAAACCTAAATCACGGATCGAAAGAGTCGTCATTCGAAGACGATCAAGAGAAATTGGGGATAGACTGCCTAAAAATTTCTCAATTTGGAATCGAACAGAACAAGCAAGATCGAAAACCCTAAACAAACCCAAATTGCAATACGAGAGAGAGATTACCGCTGCAGCGGCAGTAGTCGCAGAAGGGGGTGGCGGAATGGTAGGCGCTCTCTTCGACGGTGTAGAGCGGCACCACCGCGCCGCACCGCTCATCCACCAGAAGCGTGCACCAGGTCGGCATCCCCGCCGTCGTCCGCTCCTCCACGTCCGCGCATTCGCGGAGGAAATGCCGGATGTTATCGCGGAACGCCTCGTAGAAATTCGCCGGGCACCCTGGGTCGAGGAAGGTCCGCAGCCCATAAACCTTTGATCTCGCTTTTCTCTTCGAAGCCGGATTCCCCTTCAACGTCAGCATCGGCCCCTCCGCCCTAGCCTCCGGAGCCGCACTATTTAGTCCTCTCCTTGCTCTGGCGTCTCGCCGGCGGTGGTATCTTCGAAGGCGCGCTTTCTTTCGTAATTACCTAAATGCCCAGATCTTAATGGTCACTCGACGCTAATCAGAATCGTTCGATAGGGTTAATGTTGGAAATTCGCCCTTGCTTCTATTGAGACCGGAGGATTATCGAGCGACCTTCGAATTGTGAAATCGGACGGTGTTCATACAATCCTGTTGCTCTATCAACTTCCGATCGCAGCCGTCCATATCAGAGCTCTTGGGGAGGGAAGATAATGTTAGAGCTTAGGGCTAAAATCAAATGGGCACTCGGAATTATTAGAAAAAAAAATAATTTCAGTTAACGTGATTGGCTATCTTGGATGATTGGATCGGATCAATTGTGGGTGTCCAGGTGGTCCTAGCGACTCAATTATATTTTCAGTTATTCTTATTGAATATCTTTCGGGATGATCGATTCGATCTCATAAAAAATTTTCATCGGTCATCAGGATAAATTGAAAAGTACACACGATGATTAATCTAAAAGCCTAGCATCTTTTGATTGTACCTTTCATTTGGAGGAAAAATTTCTATAAATACATCATAGTTGACGATCGAACCGTGAATATTTAGATGACAATCAAAATATTCTACTATGACACCATAGCTCTGGGATGCACTTGAAATTATTAGAAAAAAAAGGTAGATCCGCTACTTTAGCGGTCCTTCTAGTGCCGACCCCACAGATATGGAGGGAGATTCATACAGGTACACAAGTCATAGGCGCATGACGGGATAAATTTCAGATCGTCAATTTCTGAAAATCAATTACTGACCATTACATTAAAGATATCATATGTTCATCGTCTATGCTACATCTGGATCGCACTTGAAGTTTTTAGAGTATCTACCAGGAGGTTTATATTATGCGTTTTATATTATAAATTTTTCATTATCAAACTGTTTCCCATATTCTAGGTGAATTTATCTTAAAATCTTAGGATGAGATTTATTAAAAAAAAAATACTAAAGTTAAAAACAGTGGGTTTTTTTTTTTTTTTTAAAAAAAAATGATTTTGTGATAGTAGAGAGAAGTTTTTAAGAGGAGTCTGAAATGCGCGACTATTGGGATAGTTAAAAGAAATTAAAAGAATCATTCTTTTTTTTACTTTTCTCATATCAATTTTTTTTATTTTAATATTATTATTAATGGTAACCATAGAGTAGTTAGTATTATACCAAGAAAAAATGCTCATGAATACAAATCTAATGAACTCCTATATAAGCTAATTTCACATTAATCCTATTCCATTGTGACGATGAATCAAATTTAAATGATTAAAATATACTTATTCCTGTTCAGCTTCTTCTTCGCAAATTGATATTGTACACAACTAGTCATAGGCGCTGCTAAGTTTTAGACGAGCACGCGGACATTGACAATGATGATGGCATTAAAAACCCTTACAATGACATTGTAGATATCATAGATATGATTTCAAGGCTTACGAGCTGTGGTGAGACATAGAGATCTTCTTGAGTATTAAAACAATGACCACTTCTAGATAAAACTTTTAAAAGAAATTATACATTTAACCTTCTTATTAAAAAATCTTGGTTTAATTAGTTTAAGATATGGCGAGGTAGCTTCAATTAGATCACTTATCTAAGTAAACCAAGTAGGATACGTTTTACCCTTCTTGACTTCCCAGACTAAGTTTTCTTAACGTACTATCATCTCGTCTCATCTTAATACTATATTGGATAAGAGTCTAATTCTAATTATCCAAACAGATAGGTTATATTTTTGAGATGCCAACTAATTTGATGTCTCCCCTAAATCATATATTCTATGTCTTGTTTTTATATAATAAATTTCATTGTTTTTTTTCTACTTGCTTTGTTAGGTAAACTTTCATAACCTAAGCTTTGATTTGTTTCTTGTTTTAATTGATTAGTGAAATAAAAGTTTTATTTGTTAAGTTGGATTTGTATCTGAGTTCGGACTTATTATATACAGCTCCTTGAGATCCAAATATTAAGTCAAGATTTTTAGATATTGTTGTAAAATTTTCTAGTAATCCTTTAAAATTATTAATTTCATATTTCAATATAAAGTTCTCTTCTTTAAGTTTTATAACTTGAGTTGAGTCTTTATTTTGAACTTGTTTAGGTTAACTGGTTCATTAAGCTCTTGATTTTTCTTAAAGAGCAATTTAACTTGGTTTTCATATTCAGTTAATTTTCTATTTAAGCATGAAATTACTTTAAAGAATTTTGCATTTAAAATAGATGTTACCTCATTAGAACATTCGAAAATGAGTACGGACTCGTGACTTGATTTTTACTCGGACTCATCTTCTTAATCTGAGGTCCTTTATGACTCAGGTCAGATTGTTATTAGTGCGAGGTAGCTTGCTTGCTTTCGATCTTCTGTATCTGATTCTTCTGAGGAAGATTCATCCCAAGTGGCTTGAACTGCCTTCTTCTTCCTCATCTTCTTGCACTTGTCTTCTTTTCGATTTGGACACTTGTGCTTGAAATGACCCTTCTTTTTGCATCCGAAGCAGGTGATGTTTACCTTTGCATCATTGGATGTTGACTTGATCATTTTTACAGATCATTCTTGGTGAAGTTCTTCTTCTTTCAAGTGAATATTTTCCTTACCAAGTTCACTAGTTGCTCCTCTTCGCCTAATTTAAGTCAGATTCATCTTCTGACTCGGGCTTGGTTCGAATTCTTGTTTTCACCTCCTTTGTTGAACCTGCAAGAAAAGCTATACCCTTCTCGACCTATCTTGATTTAGTTTGTTCATGAAGTTCTAACTGACAAAATAGTTTGTCTAATTTTAATTTATTTAAATTCCTTGAAACTTTACAGGCATCTACTATAGATGCCTACAATGCATTTCGAGAAAAAGAGTTAAGAGCATACTTGATTACGTCCCTATTTTCCAATTGGTGGTCGAGGAGATAATTTGTTGAGGATATCCTTGATCCTCGCATGAAGCTGGGTTGCCATTTCTCCGTCCTGTATTTTTATATTAAGTAAACTATTTAATAATGAATCACGTTTTATTACCTTAGCATCGCTTGTGCCTTTGTGCAGCTCGATTAGCTTATCCCAAAGTTCTTTCGCATTCTCGAATGGTCTGAATCAGTTGAGTTATTCCTTGGTCAGTCCACATTGAAGAGTGTTCAACGCCTTTGAATCAACTTGGGTCTTCTTCTTCATTTCTGGGTTCCAGTTCTTCAGATCAAGTGGTTGTTTTGTTATACATTCATTGACACCTTGTATCCTCGTCGGATGGAAATCATGAGTCAATGTCTATCTTCATGTATACCTCTATTTTTTTCTTCCAATAAGGGAAATCATCCCCGCAGAAGAGTGGAGGGTGAGCAGTACTGTAGCCTTCGCTTTGGGCCATTAGTTGTGAAATAGAAAAGGCTCAAGAAGGTTTCCAAGGCTCTATCTTTGGATAAGTAGTGTGGGAAGAAAGAAAAAAGGAACGAAAAGAAAGTTCGAGTGGTGTTGCACTAATTTCGAGGGCAAAAAATCACAAACAAGAAGAGATGATCAGAAGGGGTGATTACCATAGGTTTGGTGAGGCCGGCTAGAGATGAGGTGGATAGCCTGAAAAGAAAGTTAGACAAATTTCTCTTACTTTTGCTTTAGCAAGGATTTACAATTAATTAACAAATAATTTGCATAAAATGAAAGAGATAAAGTAAGATGGCTAAGGAATTTACATAGTTACAACTTAGGTGGTTGTTAATCTAAGGTAATTGAAAGCTCACTAAAGATCTCATTCGTGAAGGTGAATTAGCCTCTTACAGTCTTTGAAAGCACAGAAATAGCTAGGAAGATTGGTACAATGATTGATGAATAATTTCTATCTCTTGGGCTTTTTTATAACCTCCTAAGATAAGTTACCATTGCTTGGAGGTGTCTCTAAAGCCATCCAGGGCGCCTCCAAATGGATAAAGCTTTATCCACTTTTCAATGGTCAGTCAAAGACTACTGTTCATTAGAGGCGCCTCTGTGGAAGCTCTAAGGTGCCTCTAAGAGAGGTCCGAGGGCACCTCTAAAAGAGGCGTGAGGACACCTTTAAAAGAGGTGCGAGGGCGCCTCCAGCCATCTTGGAGGCGCCTCCAACTAGCTTGGAGCTCCAGTTAACCTTCAAATGGTTGACTCTTTTTTACGCTTCTTTGGGTAATGCTCCGGTCGACTAGAGTTGAGCTTGTTGGAGCAATTCCAATGGTCCATGTGACCATTTGTTTTGGTGTTTGGGCAAAGGGTTTAAGTTAGGTTCACCCTTGTATTTGATATGTGTATTTGAGTTGTGCAGGTTTACAGGATACACATGTGACTCAGGTTGATGACTTCGGGTCCGGTGAAGGATGAAGCATCCGAGGGACCGTGGACAAGGCAGCGAGGACAAGGGCCGAGGGAAGCGACTTCGAGGCATACGCGAAGGATGGCATTGGGGACGAGCCGCAGGCTTGAATGCATCCGAGGGACGAGAGCCAAAGGAAGTAGGCTTGAAAGCAAGAGGTTAAAGCTGCAAAAGCAGCGTCAAGTGAGTCATAAGGGTGAGGGTACGAGTGCACGAGAGATTGTACTCGGAGTAAAATCATAGTTTTAGGGTTTTACTGCAGCGTTACTGTAGCAGTATTGTAGCAGTCGACTGCATGTTTTAACAGTCGACTGGTGCAGTCGACCGCGCAGTCGACTGGGTGCGAACAGAATGGTTCTATTCGTTCGGTCAGTGTGGATCAGTCGACTGCATGCTTTAGCAGTCGACTGGTATCGAGCCGTTGGGATGTAACGGTCGAATTTCTACAGAGGGCAGTCGACTGCATGTTTTGGCAGTCGACTGGTAGGCGGGATTTTCAACCCGCGGCCTATATAACCAAGGCTTGGAAGCTTGGTTATCTCTGACGAAATTAGTGGTGGTAAACCCTAATTAGTAGTCTACTAGTCTCAAGAGTCTTGGTTGGTGTTGTGGTGAGGTTTCTCCACCCACAAGGAGCGACTTGAGATAGCCGGAGTTTGCCAGGGGCTAGTCCACCGACGGATCAGGATCGTTGATAACTAGCAATTTTATATGTTATTTTGGCTCTTGGACTTGATATTTTTATCCTCTCATATGCTTAATTCTATATTTATATCATGTTTTATGAGTTGAGATTTATTTGGAGCGTTGATCTAATTTTTCCTATATATTTTTTAATATTTTATCTAAAATATGCATCTTATTTTGTAGGGAAGTAATCTGGACCGTTGATCAAGATTCATGATCAAAGCATCAAGGAGATCCAAAGAAGTAAAGCTTCCAATTCAAATCCAATTCAAAACCCACTTTTAAAGCCCAAACTTGAAGCCCAATGTCAAAGCCCAATTTCAATTCTTATTGGATCCGGATCCGGATCTCACTCAAACATTTCAACCCGAAATCCAAGATCCAAACCGGTTAAGAAACCCTCTTTCTCACCCGCACGGCACAGTGCCTAACTCTCCTCCTCTCTGCTCGCGTCTCCTTCTCGCGTCACTAAATTAAGTTTTGCGACCTCCAGTCACCTCTCTTGCCCAGCATTAACCGTGATTTACTCCCTCTGGAATCCTGGGGGGCCAGGCCCAGGGGGTCGCTAGGGTGGCGGTTCCACCTTTTTGCAGCGTCTCCTTCTCGCGTTTGCTAGGGCACAGCGCCCCTTTCTCTTCTTCTTCCTTTTCTCCGGCCGGCGGCTTCTTCTCTTCCCTTGCCGCCGGCCGGCCAGCTCTTCCCAACTCCTCTTCTGCGATCTGCTCCAAGCGGCGACGGCAGCAAACGCCGGCGGCTCCTTTGAAGCGACGACCTCAACTAAGGGTTTCTATTCAGCGAGGCCTTCTTCTCCGGCAAGCATCCCTCTTCATCCCTTCCTCAGTGTAGCTTCTCCTGCGGACGGTGTTCCGAAAGCAGCGGGTTCCAACAGAGGAAGTCGGCTGTCCCTTCTTCTCCGGCGAATTTCTTCTGCTTCCATCACTGAGCAGTGTTGTGGCTTCCTGCGGACGGTGTTCCGAAGGCAGGAACTCCAGCAACTTCAGTCTACAATTCCGGCAGAAGCAAGTGGCATCTCAGTGTGTCAATTTACAGTACATCACTGTTCTTTCTTAATTTTGTGTGACTGTTGAGAGTTGTAGATCAAAGGTTCTGTCATTGTGTTGCTGTCCACCGGGGCTGGTGTTCCAAATCCGGGTCTCCGTGTGACGACGGAGGTAGTCGATTGATGGTTGATCGTAGGAGAGTGGTTTGGATAGTTTAAGTTTACTTTCCTTTTGAATGTTTCATGTTCAGTTAATTTAGTTTACTTTCTTGTTTAACTTAGGTGTTTTTTTTCTTATCTATGTTTGATTGTTTAGTTTTGTATTTCATTTATGCATGATTGTTAATCTTGTCTCATAGTGTGACAATGTGGTGCAAGTTTATCAATTGTGTATAACTAGGTTTTGGTTAATCGTTGTTATGGTGTTTAGTTTAATTGCTTTTGTTTAACCGTTGCTTTCTTTGTGCATGTTTGAGTCTTTATTATGTTTCATGTTATTCCCATTGATGGATATTCTTGTATCGTAGCGTGACAATGCGATGTAGGAAAATCTTCAATGGTTAGTTAGGGTAGACATAGCTTATTATTTGCATTGTCTTCTATTATTTAGATTAGATTTCATTTGATGTTTCTCTATTTCGATCCTTAGTTTAGTTGTGTTGATAGTTAATCCATAACGTAGAGTGACAATGCGTTGTGGATTAATTACTCACACATAGTTAGATTTCATTCCAGCATTAGATTAGTTTTCTATACTTGTTCTGCTTTTCATTTCTTAGATTTAGAATTAAAATCCAAAACCCCATTTCCATATTGAAAACCCCAAAAATAGAAATAACATTCGATCCTAAGTTTACCATCCTATCGTTGCTTTCGTTGGCGGACGACTCGAGTCATTCCTATGCTACATTAGCGTAGGAGGGGTTTGGTATTTCATTGCTTGATGCCCAATTCGCGACAAATTGGGCCATAATCAATCGTCCACCTCAAAGACACGCTGTGGAGTAGGAGCCCTAATCTCTGAACCACGTTAAACGAACGTGTGAGCGGTTTGCTTTTCCTTTCTTGGTTTTAGTTTTTAGCTTGTTTGTTTTGTTTGTATTCCGCTGCGCAAGCTAACAAGTGTAGGAAGCAAGGATTTAGGGGTGCCGTCTATCCAACCCCCTTTCAAGCCGGTCGTCCGATCCCCAACAGAGCTCACCTAAATTCAACTACATCCTTCTCCTCGAGCAAGTTTCCTCCTCAACTTCTCGTCTCTCGGATGCGTCGCGTGCATTCCTTCTCGTCTACCAATGTACTCTTTCACAGCTTTTCGTCCCTCGGATGCACAAAACCCGTTGACTCATTTTCCGTGCCACCCTTCTCGCTCGTCACTTCTTCCGCTCGACTTCTTGTGTTCCTAAGTTTTTACACACTTAGACACAAGACATCAAAACAATACAGGATCTAACTTAACTCAGTTGATCACATCAAACCAACCTGAGGTACTTACAATTTCTCTCTTTTTAATATGCATCAACCAAAGTTAAGATTAGGGTTATACTAACAAGTAAAAAGTAAAAAATATTTAAATGAAAGAGATTAATTTAAATTACAAATAAATATGGCAATTTTAAAATAAAACCATAAATTCCCCCTCTAAACTTAAAATTTAATTATTCTTCACCTAATCACATAAAAAAATTAGAAAAAAAAAATAGAAAATAGTAGAAAACATACAAGAAAAATTTGAGGGTTTGGTTGCAAAATATCTAAACTCTTGGATTTTTACCGAAATAATTTTTAAGAGATATTTAATATTTTTGACCCAAATAATTCAAATTATTTTTAAGTTGTGAAAAATCCTAAAACTTTTTGTCAATAAAAAATCATAAGCATTAAAAACATAATAAAAAATTTCATGCATAGAATATTTTTACTTTAATCATAATAAATATTTTGAACAAATAAAGTTATTTTCAAAACTAAATATTTAGAAATAGTTTTCGAGTTCTAAAAATCTGACTAATTTTTCTACCCAGTCAAAATACAAGGGTAATTTTTTGAAAAATTAGTTTCTTCAAAATTAATCTCAAAAAAATTTTAAATTTTAAAATTTATTTGTTTGATAAAAAAAATTCATAAAAAATTAATTATTGGTTGAAATATTATTAAAAATTTTATACTAACAAAAAATCCATTTGTGCATCACAAAAAAAATTAGTAGAAAACATGGACAATAGATATACAAAATAATTATTTTTTTATAAAAATTAAAATAATTTAAATTTCTATCTAACTATGAAAATTTAACATGTCAAGATGAATTTTAGAACCCAGAATAAATTCTTACCTACTGGATTTATTAAGCATTTTCTATAGATGTAATTTCCGGATACTTTTGTGATTTGGCTTCTATGAGTTCTAATATACAAATTTATCCTTCCATTATTTCTAATATTTTAAATTGGTGAAAAATTTGAGCATACATCATTCTTTTTCAGTAATTTGATTTGCTCTTTTAGTTTTGTATTTTTATTTTTAATTTTGTCAAAATTTTCTACTAAGGAGGCAAGATTTTTCTTTGAATCTAAATATTTTATCCTAGTTTTACAAAATGATCTACTTAGCATTTTAGTACATTCATATAAATGATCGGAAGGAAAGTTACGTACCTCATTTACTGTCTCGGAGTACTCGTCGGTAGTTGCTCCCCCTTCATCGTTGCTTGCTTTCGAAGTGGTTTCGTTGTCTTTAGGTAGGTATTCAGCTATTAGTGTTGTTCCTACAATCTCTTCGGTCTCGGAGTTTTCTGAAGACAAATCAATATCCATCAAGGAGTTAGATTCTGCCTTTTTGGTTCTTCGTTGAGTTCCAAGAAGTTTTCCTAAAGTTCTTTGGTAGATTCATAGATGCCGATTCTTTCGAGTTCTTGAGCAGGTAGCACACTCAAAAGATGGAACTCAGCATTACCATTTACCATGAATTCATTGCGCTGCATGTTAGTTCAACAATGTTTCTCGAGTTATTTTCTATCTTTGCTTTTGGGCACTTCAAAATCATATTTAATTGTCAATAAAATATTAAAATTGGTTTTGAAAAATACCTCCATACATCTCTTCCAAAACACAAACTCTCCCTCGAACACTGGTGGATAGGTTCTCGATCCGACCATAGTCTTATTACTTCAGATGACGATTATTCCTTCTGAAATGGTCGGACTCTGATACAATTTTAGGTCAGGTGAGGCCAGCTAAAGAAGGGGTGAATAGCCTGAAAAGAAAGTTAGACAAATTTATCTTGCTTTTGCTTTAGCAAGGATGCACAATCAATTAACAAATAATTTGCATAAAATAAAAGAGATAAAGTAAAAAGGCTAAGGAATTTACCTGGTTACAATCTAGATAGTTATTAACCCAAGGCAATTGAAATCTCACTAAAGATCTCCTTCATGAAGGCGGAGTAGCCTTTTATAGTCTTTGAAAGCTCAGAAATAGCTAGGAAGATTGATATAATGATTGATGAATAATTCCTACCTTCAGGGGACTTTTTATAGTCTCCTAAGATAAGTTACCGTTGCTTAGAGGTGCTTCCAAAGTCATCTAGGGTATCTCCAAGTGGATAAAGTTTTATCCACTATTCAAAGATCAGCTAACGACTACTGTTCATTGGAGGTTCCTCTATGGAAGCTCCAGGGCGCCTCCAAAAGAGGTGCGAGGGTACCTCCATCAAGAGGCGCGAGGGCACCTCCAACCTCCATCAGGGCGCCTCCATTAAGAGCGCGAGGGCACCTCCAACCATCTTGGAGGTGCCTCCAACTAAATTGGAGCTCCAGTTAACCTTTAAATGGTTAACTCTTCCTTGCATTTCTTTGGGTGATGCTCTGGTTGACCAGAGTTCAACTCACCTGAACCTAACTCTATCCTTCTCCTCGAGCAGGCTTCCTCCTCAACTTCTTGTCCCTTGGATGCACCACGCACATTCCTTCTTGTCCATCGGTGTACTCTTTTATAGCTTTTCATCCCTCGGATGCATCAAGTTTGTTGACTCATTTCCCGTGCCACCCTTCTCATTTGCCATGTCTTTAGTTCGACTTCTTATGTTCCTAAGTTCTTGCACACTTAGACATAAGGCATTAAAAAACACAGGACCTAACTGAACTCTGTTGATTACATCAAAACCAACCTAAGGTACTTACTGTAAGTACCCCGTGGTAGTTTTGATGTGATCAACCAAGTCAAGTTAGGTCCTGTTGTATTTTTGGCCCTTGTATCTAAGTGTCCAGGAACTTAGGAGCACAGGAAGTCGAGCGAAAAATGCAACTAGCGAGAAGAACTGTATGGGAGAGAGTTGACGGGCTCGATGCGTTCGAGGGACGAGGTGTTGTGGAAGAGTATGCTGGCGGACGAGAAGGTGGTGCACGACATTTTCGAGGGACGAGAAGCCTAAGTGGAAGGTTGCTCAAGAAGGCCGAAAAATGGGTTCGGGTGAGTCTTATTCCAGATGGCCGAAATCACCTAAGCGTGCGGAGACAAAGCGGAAGACCCGAACCCAAGTGATTGGAACTGGAGATGAAGACCCGGACCAGGTCCGGGCCTTGGGATCACCTGGGCGCTCCCTAGGCGCCTCACCCAGCGGGGGCCTCTGTAAGTACCTCGTGGTAGTTTTGATGTGATCAACCAAGTAAAGTTAGGTCTGATTGATATTTAACCCTTGTGTCTAAGTGTGCAGAAACTTAGGAGCACAGGAAGTTGAGTGAAAGATGCAGCTAGTGAGAATGACGACACGGGAGAGAGCCCACGGGCTCGGTGCGTTCGAGCTACGAGGTGTTGCAGAAGAGTATGCGGCGGATGAGAAGGATGCGTGCAGTGTTTCTAAGGGACGAGAAGTCAGAGCAGAAGTTTGCTCGAAGGCCGGAAGTTGGGTTCAGGTGAGCCTTGTTTCGGATAGCCGAGATCACCTAAGAGGAGTCGGCCCAGAGTGAAAGACCCGGACCCAAGCGAGCGGAGTTGGAGCTAGAACCTGAACCAAACAAGTTAACATTAGGTTAACTTTGGTCCGGGTGCTCGGAACCCTTCCGAGCACCCAGAGCAGGATTTTATCAAGAACGCGACGTGGCGTGTTTCGTTGCGACGGGGATAAATTTTATCCCCCAAGTGCCTGGAACTCTTCCAAGCGCCCTGACTAGGGCTACAAATACATCCCTGATTTTAGAAGCTTAGATAGAACACATGTAATAATTTCTCTTTTGTTTAGCTTTCTGATCTAGTGCATTAATTGTTGTAAAGAGGTTTCTCTACCTGAAGAAGAGTTTAGTGTGCTTTCAACTTCCTTGGATTAACAACCTCCCCAGTTGTAACCAAGTAAATCCCATCTTGCCTTTTCCTTTCTTTGATTAGTCTCTTATTTCTTTATGCAAGTGTTAGATTTATTAAAGCTATAAAAGTTCGAGAAAGATATTTTTGTGTTTTTGTTATGCAGGCTATTCACCCCCTTTTAGCCGGTCGCCAAAGGGACCAACAAGTGGTATCAGATCCCAACAACTTCAAGAGGACTAACCACCAAACGAAGCACACAAGATGACCGGACCAAACATCTACCCACCAAAGTTTGAGGAGGAATTCGCAAGATGGAAGAAAAGGATGGAGGTATTCTTTAAAACATATTTCGATTTGCTTTTAATAATGAAATTTAATTTTGTAACACTTGAGGGTAAAGAAGAATACTAATGAACGAAGAAGGAGTAGCCTGACTTCGTGGCAAATGACAAAGTAGAGTTCCATCTACTAAGCGTCTTACCACCACAAGAAGTCAATCAGATCAGAGCCTACGAGTCAGCAAAGGAGCTCTAGGAGAAATTCCTGGAACTACACGAAGATACCTCAAAGATGAAACTCACGAGACAGGATCTACTCAGGAACTAGATCAGTAACATCAAATTAGAAGAAGGAGAAACTGTTGGACATCTTTACTCAAGAATAAAGCAACTCATCACAGAACTCATGAATCTCGGAGAAAAGGTAAGCAACCGAGATTCGCTAAGGTACGCGCTTAATGCATTTTCTAGGACTACTAAATGGACATCATTAGTATATGCTTATTATATATCTAAGGATTTAGAATCAAGTACTTTAGAAGAATTATTTTCAACATTTGAAATTCCTGAAACAAGATGTACAGATATGAAGAAGGAGCCAAAGCACAACATTGCTTTAAAGGTAAAAATGGACGAACGAGATTCTGAATCTTCTCTCGATGATGACAAAATGACATTGATGGTAAGAAAATTTAAAAAGTCATTTACAACTAAGAAATTTAATCAAGTGCAGGGTATAAGAAGAAAAAAAAAAAGTAAGATGCTACCACTGTAATGAAGAAGAGCATGTAAAAGACAACTGCCCAAAATTGAAGGACAAGGATAAGGAGAAGAACAAGAAGTAAGCCCAGACCAAGTATAATCTAAAAGCGTTTTTGGATGAAACATCATCCGAATTGGAGATAGAAGCCCTTGTCGGACTTGCACTAGTGGTAAGTCACCAAGAAGACGAAGACGAAGCAAGCTCGTCCGAAATAAGCATCGATGAAGGGGGAGCGACATCGGAAGAAAACAGTACTTCAGGGGGGAGCTTCAGATTACGAGATTAACAAGATAAGTCAGGTACGGTCTCTTCCTCCTGACAAGTTATTTCAGTTTGTAAAAATATTATCGAAAAATTACTATAAGTTAGAAAAAGAAAATAAGGAATAAAAATCAACCTTAGCTAGTTCTTATCGATTAGAAGACTTCGACAAAGTAAAAATAGAAAATGATAAATTGAAAATAGAAATAGAATATTTGAAAAATTGTGCATGCTCAAATAATCAAAATATTAGGAGATATAATAGTTTAAACTGGTATTTTAAATACCATAAGGGCCAAATTAGGAAAATATCATAGAAATACGTTCCTAAGAAATTTCTGATTAATCTTGTAGGAAGAAACTTATTTTGAATTCCAAAGTCATATTTAGATTAATTTTTTTTTTTTTGACTTTCAGACAGAAAGTTAAATATTTAATTTTTTTAAAAGATTTTGTCTAGAAAGTGGTTGTTGCTCCAATATCCAAGAACGCCTAGTGCCTCGCCACATCTTGGAAGTCAATTATTGAAATAAGTATTTAATTGACTAACTGTTATAGTAATTAGTTGTTATAAAAATACTTTCAAATATTTGTCAAAAATTTTATTAGAAATTATTTAAAAGTTATTTTTTTGAGAATTTTATCACTTAATTGTAAGAAAAATTTTAAATGTTAAAATTTTCTGAATGTTATTTTTTTTAACAATAATTTAAACTTTATATAAATTTTTTTCCTCTGCCTTAAATATGTTAAATTTTTTTTCAAAGCTTAAACTTAAATTTTTTTAATTGTCCCTTAGACTTTTTATTGTTGTTAAGTAGAATTTTCTAATATACCCATTTTTAATGTGATCATAAGGGGGAGTAGTAAAAATTAACTGTGTCAAGTAAAAATTTTCTAATATACCCATTTTTATTTTTTGTACTTGCAAAAATTTTATAGCTGTTATTTTATAACTGTTAATTTTATGATTTATCCTAACTTAACTTAGGGTTTGCTCACATCAAAAAGGAGGAGATTGTAAGTACCCCGTGGTAGTTTTGATGTGATCAACCAAGTAAAATTAAGTCCTATTGGTATTTAACCCCTGTGTCAAGTGTGCAGGAACTTAGGAGCATAGGAAGTCGAGCGAAAGACACATCTAACGAGAAGGATGGCACGGGAGAGAGCTGATGGGCTCAGTGCGTCCGAGGTATGAGGTACTGTGGAAGAGTACGTAGGTAGACGAGAAGGAGGCGCACGACGTTTCCGAGGGACGAGAAGCCGGAGCGAAAGTTTGCTCGAAGGCCGGAAGTTGGGTTCGGATGAGCCCTATTCCGAATAGCCAAGATCACTTAAGCAGAGCCGGCGCAAGAGCGGAAGACCCAAACCCAAACGAGCGGAGCCGGAGCTAGAACCTGTACCAAACAAGTTAACATAAGGTTAACTTTGGCCCGAGTGCCCAGAACCCTTTTGGGCGTCCGGAGCAGGTTTTTATCCGGAACATGACGTGACACATTCCGTTATGATGGGGATAAAAGTTTATCCCCCCAGGCACCTGGAACCCTTCCAGGCACCCCGATCAGGGCTATAAATATAGCCCTGATCCCAAAAGCTTAGATATAACACTTGTAATTATTTCTCTTTTGTTTAGCTTTTTGATATAGTGTGTTAATTGCTGTAAAGAGGCTTCTCCACCTGAAGGAGAGTTTAGTGTGCTTTTAACTTTCTTGGATTAACAACCTCCCCGGTTAGAACCAAGTAAATCCCGTTGTGCCTCTTCCTTTCTTTAATTAGTCTCTTATTTCTTTATGAAAGTGTTAGATTTATTAAAGTTGTAAAAGTTCGAGAAAGGTATTTTTATGTTTTTGTTGTGCAGGTTATTCACCCCCTCTAGCTGGTCACCAAAGGGACCAACAACCTCATCTGCATGGTCCAGGTGCTCGGAACCCTTCCGGGCGCCCGATATTTAAAGTTTATTGAAACGCGATTTGTCGCGATACGTTGTAAAGAGATAAAATTTAATCCCCCTCCAAGCACTTGGAACCATTCCAGGCGCTCCGATCAGGGCTAAAAATATAACCCTAATCCCAGTAGCTTAAAACAACACTTGTAAATGCTTCTCTTTTTGTTCTACTACTTGCTTGTGAGTCGTCAATGTTGTAAGAGGCTACTCCGCCCCCAATGAGTCTTTTTAGTGAGCTTTAACTGCCTTGAATAGCCCCCCCGAATACAAATCAAGTAAAATATCTGTGCCTCTTTTTCTTTAATTAGTTTCTTAATTTCTTCTATGTAAGTGTTTGTTTTATTAAAACTGTAAAAGTTCGAGAAAGGTTTGCTTATTATTGTCTAAGCTATTCATCCCCCTCTAGTCAGCCACCAAGGGTCTTATAATTGGTATCAGGGTGAGGTTGCTTTAGAAGGACTAATCGTTGATCGAAGCACAAGAAATTGCTAAAGCTAGCATCTACCCGCCAACATTTGAGGGGAAGTTCTTATAGTGGAAATGAAAAATGAAGGTATTTTTTTGAATTGATTTTGATATAATACTTTTTATGAAATTTGGTTTTGATGTTCCCAAAAGAAAAGATAGAAAAGAACTCGAGGAGCATCTTTGGACTCAGAAGCAGCGTGACAAATTTATAGCAAATGGTAAGGCCGAGTTCCACCTACTAAGTATTCTTCCTACTTAAGAACTCGATAAAATCGACAACTACCAATGTGCAAAAGAACTTTGGGAAAAGTTCTTGGAGCTCTACGAATAATCAATGAAAGAAGAATTTGATTCTACTAAGGATACCGACTCGTCTTCAAAAGCATCTGAATCTGAGGAGATTACCGAAACAACGTTGCCGAGTATCTACCCAAAGACGACGAAAGCACTTCGAAAATGAACATCGAGAGCATCGATGAAAGAGGAGACACTGCAGAAGAAAATAACAATGAAAGGGGAGCGTCTACCGACGAATATATGGTAAGTCAAGTAAGTAAGCTTCCTCCAGAATAATTATTTAAAATTATGTAAATGCTAAGTAAATCATTATATAAAAGAGAACAAAGTATATAAAGTTAAAGAAAGAATATGCATACCTAAAAGAAGAATTTGAAAAACTAAGTGATGAAAATATAAAATTAAAAGATAAAATTGAAATGCTAGAAAAAGATAAGTCATACGTAAATTTTCTACATGCTAATGATAGAACTTTTAAATATGAATGAGGACTTAATTGACATTTTAGATTTCATAAGGGCCAAGTTAGAAGAATATCATAAAAATATATTCCAAAAAAATTTCTTATTAACCTAGTTGGAAGGAATCTATTTTGGGTTCTAAAGTCATGTTTTTTAAAAGTTAGACATAGGACTTTCAGAAAGAAAATTAAATGTTTAATTTCTTTAAGAGACGTTGTTTAGAAGCGGTTGTTGTTTCAATAGTCAAGAAGGCCTAGTGTCTCGCCATAACTTGGAAGTCAATTACTGAAATGAATGTTTAATTGACTAATTGTTAAAACATTTAACTATTATAAAATAAATTATTCTGCATAATTTATGTTAAAAATTAATTAAAATTAAATTTATTTTAGAAATAAAATTTCATTACTCATCTATAGGAAATTTTTTTCCTTGTTGTATTATCATTAAACTTTTTAACAAAATTCGTATTCTTTAAATTTAAAAATATCTTGCAATGCTATTTGCTGCAAAATTTATTTTTCTGTGGAACTTTATCATTTTCTCTATCTAAAAGAATTTTTTCAAAACTTATGTTTTTTTAATTTTCCAAAAATAGTTTCTAAATTGAAAAATCTAGATTTTCAAAACTTAAAATTTCTTGATTTTATCCCTTAGACTTTGCAGAGATTATCCCATTTTAATGTGATCAAAAGGGGAGAATTAGAGATTAAGTCTAGGGGAATATCATTCATTAATTTTTTTTTTGCATATTTTGTACTTGGAAAATTCTTTGCCTTACTGTTATTTATGTTTGGTTTATCCTAACTTAACTTGGTTTGCTCACATCAAAAAGGGGGAGATTGTAAGTACCCTGTGGTAGCTTTGATGTGATTAACCAAGTCAAGTTAGGTCCTATTATATTTTTAACCCTTGTGTCTAAGTGTGCAAGAACTTAGGAGCATAGGAAGTCGAGCGAATGACGCAGCTAGCGAGGAGGACGACATGGGAGAGAGTCGACTGGCTTGGTGCGCTTGAGGGATGAGGTGCTGCGGAATAGTACGTTGACGGACGAGAAGGAGGCCCGAGCATTTCCGAGGGACGAGAAGCCGGAGTGGAAGGTTCCTCGAGAAGACCAGTAAATGGGTTTGGGTGAGCCTTATTCCGGATGGTCGAAATCATCCAAGCGAGCGGAGCCGGAGCGGAAGACTCGGACCAAAAAGTCAACTAAGAGTTGACTTTTTGGGTCTAGGCGACTGGACCAAGTCCAGGCGCCTGGACCGTCCGGGAGCCCGGGCCTAGTCCGGGTGCTCAAATCACCCGGGCGCCCCCTTGGCGCTTTACCCAGCGGGTGCCTTATCTGCACAGTCCGGGCGCCCGGAATCCTTCCGGGCCCCCAGAACTGAAGGTTTATCAAAACATGATTTGTCGCGATCCGTTGCAAAGTGAATAAAAGTTTATCCCCTCCAGGCGCCTAGAACCCTTCTAGGCCCCCCGATCAGGAGTATAAATACAGCCCTGATCCCAGTAGCTTAAAACAACACTTGTAAACGCTTCTCTTTTTATCCTACTACTTGTTTGTGAGCCGTCAACGTTGTAAGAGGCTACTCTACCCCAAGGAATCTTTTTAGTGAGCTTTAACTGCCTTGGATTAGCAATCCCCTCATTGCAAGCCAAGTAAAATATGTGTGCTTCTTTTTCTTTAATTAGTTTCTTAATTTCTTCTATGCAAGTGTTTGTTTTATTAAAACTGTAAAAATTTGAGAAAGCTTATTTATTATTGTGCAGACTATTCATCCCCCTCTAATTGGCTGCTAAGGGCCCTACACTTACAATTACACCGATTCTAACTTCAATCAAAAAACTCAAAACCAAAAAAAAACAAGGCGAAAAAAAAAGAGAAACCCCCCCACTCGAATGGTGGTTGCACCAATTCAATGCTAACAAGGTGTTGACACCACTTATAGGATTGTAGGCATTGTGAGGGGGGTGAATCATGTGTATTTTAAAAATTATTCTTTTTTATTTTCTTAAATTTGAGTACGCGACGGAAATAAAAAATAACTAAGTAATATAGAAAGTGTGAAAAAGTAAAACATATGTATTTACTTGGTTTAGAGCTTTCGGTGACTCCTACTCCAAAACCCAAACCCTTTGGACCTTTTCGATGGGTAATTCAATATCAAATTGCTTCTTGCAAAAGATAGGTTGGTAACAAGACTACCAACCTTAGAATATAAAATGCAAGAAGAAAGAGAGATTAATATAAAGTAGTAACTATACGCTACCCATGTCTGAGCTAGTTTGAGTACGTAGTAGCATCGTATCATTCTTGCATTCTTGAGGCTTGAATGCAGCAGAGTATCATCATTTTGGAAGCGTAATGAAGCTTAAAGAGTAGAAGATGTTGTGTTTTGGAAGCTGCCACTGACTTCCTTTTATAGGCATTTTTGGGCACCTATACCACCCCGGGCGCTTGGACTGAGGCCTATCTAGGGCTGTAAATGAGCTGAGCCGAGCTTTGGGACGTTCAAGCTTGTTTGATATGGTAATCGAGCCTAGTCGAGCTTAAAATAAACCAAGCTTTTGAAATGATGGTTCAAGCTTGACTTTATTTATTTTTTATGAGCTTGAGCTTGTTTGAAGCTTAGCTTGAGTTTAGTTCGTTTAAATGCTATCGAGCTCTCAATTCAAGCTTGACTTGAGCTTAGTTCGAGCTTGGTTTGTTTAGATATTATCTAGCTCTCAATTCAAGCTTGTTTGATTGTTTGAAACTTTTAGTTGTTTGATTGATTATTGAGTTTGATAATTCAAACTTATTTGTTTATTTTATTTTATTATTTATTTAGCATATTGAAAAGAGTTTTATTAATGAATACGGTTCATGAACATTGTTCATGAACGTTATTCATGAATATTATTCACGAAAGTTATTCACGAACGTTAACGAGATGAACGCATATGTGTTTAAGTTTGTTTGTTTAATTTAACGAGCTCTTCAAACTTGTTTACTTAATTAATCTTATGTATATTGAATGAGCATAAACAAGCTCTTACCAAGCCGAATACCAAATTTGTTCATGAACGCTTAGTTTATTTTCTTAAAAACCACTAATGGGAAGGAGCACTAGCACTGTTGAAGCTTGTGTTAAATATAATTTCCTTAAAACAAATTCATTCCCTCTGGTGGTGCTTAGATATTTGGCAGGATGTCTGATACCATGGTTTGACCACTTTTACAATCAAACACTGGTTGTATGTGACTAACTAATGGATGAGGATCTGAAAATTATTATTATTATCTTTAGTAATTTTATTTTTTTAATAAATTTTCCTATATATCTATATATATTCAGAGTATTTTTTGGTAATTTCTATCTCTTGTATTTTGAGTCCAAATTTTAGGATTGTGAGTCTGTTAAGAATTTTTCCTTTATGATAAATTTTTTTTCTTTCTTTATAAGTTATAAATTGGAGGCTATATGCTAATATTTCTTTTTTTTTTTCTTTGTGTCTTAGATTTTAGAGTATATATAAGTGTCTAGCTACTTGAAGGATGATCCTCGGTTGTTTAATAAAATTTCCTTTTTAAGAAAAATGTGGATGACGGCAGTTTCTCTTTTTATTTTCTCCTTAAATCCTTCTTCTCGTTAGCCCATAGGATAATCGTTATTTTGTCTGGTGCTAGTTGTTATCAAAGCAGGTGGTGTATATATATATATATATATATATATATATATATATATATATGCATTGTTGGACACACATTTCTTGCACTTTATAAGCATGATTTACGTTATCGTGCCTTATTTTATCATTATATTAGCTTAATTTTTTTTTGTTCGGAAATCTACTTATTATGTATTTTCATTGATAGGACGTAATTTTGAAGTAAAAATAGAGTAAAAAACCTTAGAATGTGAAGTTAGAGGAAGGAGCATACTCTAACTGTGTCCCCTGACACGGGCGTGTTCCTATGGACAAGAAAGACGAAGAATGGAGTGGAAAAAGGTTCAACACGAGCTAGCCATGCCTCATCATCGAGCCAAACACATGAAACATACATGAAGGAAAAGACTTTCAAGAGACTTTTAAATTGGAGTTTTAATCAAGGAATACACTCTAACCATATTCCTTGACAAGTGTATGCCATTATGGAAGAAATTTGACGGAAAACAGAACTAAAACAGAGTCTAGAACCTCCAAAACGTCCGGGTTGTGCTTATAGGCATGCCCATGTAAAAATCTGGCATAATCCAATATTTTCCACAACCTATACATGCCTTTTAGGCAGGGACTTGTCTTTTTCAGACATGACCATATCAAATTTTAAATTTTTCTACACTGTAGATCAAAAGTAAAATAATCATAACTTTCTGCTCAGTTGAAGTTACGGCTATTCCAAATAACAAAATGTAGATAACTTCAAAATCTATAACTTTTCTTTAAACTTTATCTAGAGAAAAACATGTTTAGTCATGCAAACAGGCACGACCGTGTCACTTGCTTCGCCTAGACTGAAAATCAAAATTTGAACGGTCATAACTTTTAGCTCAGATGGAGCCATGGTCTGATCCACCTATCAAACTGTAGACAACTTCAAGATCTACACGTCTATGCTAAAATCTACTCCTTTACAGTATGTACCATGGCACGATCATGCCAAAAGGCACTACCATGTCGTATCCTCCTTTAGATTGAAGACTAGACTTTGAACTACTATAACTTTCAGCAGCCACGGGCTGATTCACTTATCAAAATATAGATAATTTCAAGAGTTACAAGTTTTGTTTAGAGCTCAACCCTAGAAAACCTGATCTAATGGGTAAAAAAACTAGTTTTGGAGGAACCCAACAAAAGGGGCAGATCTAAAACTTCGAGGAAGCTATAAAAGGGTCAAACAAACTCTTGCTTGACTCATCTTGGGTTTGGGCTCCGTCCCCTCTCCTTGGGGAAGGATTTTTCCCTTCTAGGGGAAATCCTAGAGCCACTATTTGAGGAGTCATTGATGATTCGTCCACCACTAGAGCATGGAGATCCTCTCAGAGACATCGGCAATGCATTGCTAAGCTTTCTCTTATCCTTTCTTTATGCTTTGAGTTGTAGAATGCTATTCTTCATGTCTTTTGGTTATTTCTTCATTTCTATAGAGTATTCCTCCAAACTCTAGGATATAGGGAGTAATTATGATGTAATATTGATGTGTGAACTATATATTTGATCATTTCTTTGTTCTATGATATGTGCATAACGTGTTCTATTGTGTTATGCCTTATTTGTATTTGATGAAATGTGTCTGTGGTGAATGCGAATGGATGTGAAGAATTGGTCACCATATAGAGTAGATGCTTTGGATTGTATGACTTGGGGGCTCTTAGTGAAAGGGGGTATATCTTTAATCGGAGTTTCTGTGTTACCTCTTTTACTTCATATTATTGAACTTCAATGGGGTAAATACCCCGGAACGAACTTTACAGGTTCAGACTTGTATTTGGTTAGTGTTAGTGTAAGCCCTAAGAGCCAATTAAGAGTTGATTGACTTAGGACATATTGTATCATATTTCATTAATAAAAGATAAAGTTTATGATTATTATATTTACTTCAGATCTGTGCCAGATGAAAAAGTATAATAATGTCCCAAGATAGTAGGTTCTAGTCTACAGTATATCAATTGGTTGAATTGATAGTGGAAACATGTAGATTTATATAAATACTACTCTTAACTATTCTTAGTCAGACATTAATATACATGGATAATATTAATACGTTGAGACTAACATGTAAGTTAATTAATGACTTAATCTCACAAGTCATGGATATGAGATATCAAGTTGACATATGAGTATATATTAGAGAATATGTACTGAATTGATCTGCCATGAGGATGTTTCATAGATTGTTATATGAGTGTCATAAATATTCTTATAGTAACTATTAGTATGAATAGTTCCTAGACCTGAAGTCATTATAGTTCCCTACATAAGGAGTTGTGTACTTTCGTATCGACAAACATCATCTTTAACAGAGTGGACTATAAAGTTGATCACTAGGTATGTAATAAGTTATGTATAGGGATATGAGTGATGTAGATGAGATCTATCTCTTTCATATGACGAAAGTAATATCTATAGGCCCCTTGATTAAGTAAGACACAAGAATGCATAGAACAAATCATCCCTTCGTGTGCTCCTCCCTGCCTCTGTTCCTTCCAGGCCTGACGGCCACCTGCCCTCCTTCGTGCGCAAAACCAAGAGGGTAATTTTGGAAAATTTTGTAATTAACTCTTATATGAAGAAAAACCCTAGGCTTTTCAAGGTAATCAGATTTCCCTTTTTGAATACGTTTTAGTGATGTGGCAGACATCTTTTATTCTTGAGAATCATTGATTATCTAAATCAAACAGAATTTTTGTTGATAACTTTAAATAAATAATCAAAATTATCAAAAATAACCCAATTAGACACATCCTTACATTTTAAAGTTCATTTGAAAAACCTTAGTGTAAGGAAGAGAGTCACATTCATTAAAGTAAGGGGCTCCAATTAATAAAGAGTTGATTTTTTCCTCTACTTTACTTCTTGAACGACAGACATGCTGAATCGAAGGACTACAATTGTAATATTGCTACTTTCAATTTCATCATTTCTCCATTCATTTATTTATTTTTTAAAATCGTTTTTTAGGCTCCCACGATACATTAGCTATCAGAGGGAACTCCGGATGATTCCTCTAATCCGTGTCGTTCTACGTAGAAATCAACCACATCTAATCCGAAGCTGATTTGGAGAAACTGACCATGAAAGCTAACAAAAGTATATTCTAAGGGATTTGATTCACTCTCGTTTTCGGACCGGAACACACACAAGATAAAATCTAAACGTAAGATGCTGGACTATTAGATTGTCCATTATAAATATTTTTAAATTTATTTTTATTTTAAATTTTTATGGAATTAAATCGGTCGGCACTCAAGATCCGCACCGCCATGCGCCTGACTTAGTCATATATCATTAATTCACCCTCGTGATGTTTTTTCAAATCAACGGCGACATCTCCCGTAAACATAACCACTCGTTGCCAAAACTAGCACGAAGACCAGCCGCAAGTGTTGGTCAAACACGACGGCAATTAATATTATATTATAATTTATATTACAGGGAAAAATACACAATGAGTTCAGTCAGTCGAAGACTCAAGTCCATGGGTGCATACAAGTCGTCGTTCAACGCCAGACGAGTCCCGTAGAAAATTAGTATCACCGGACTACACTGGGTCGTCTAATTAAGACACTGAGATTGAATCTTCAATATATCATCCATGATACAGCTTCCGCATGAAATTTCCTCTTCATTTTATATTTATTTACTATCCCTTCCAAAACGCTCGAGAATTTAGTTCCGGCGACACTGTAGTCAACCCCAACGCGTTCAACGTCAACCTGCATGCATGCGTCTGCGTTGTTGTTAAAATGGAAGCCACATATCTTAAATCCTAAATATATATGTTTTCAATCGACTTATTAATTGGTTAATTCGATTTTACTCGGCCCTAATTGCACTAGCGCACAGAACAGCGATCTTCTCTCCTCCTCCCTTTTGGGAGCTTGGAGCGAGTGAACTATTGACACAAAACAAAATATCAGAGTGGATTTGATAGTTGGATTTGATTTGATTTGATGAACATGATCGATCGATTAGATTATAATTTGTTGAGTCCCTTGAAATCCATGGTGTCGGCGCACTCGATGTTCTTCCCCGAACAATTCTCGTTCAAAAATTTAATCAGCTGCGTCGCTCTCTCCTTCGTCTCCTCGCCGCACCCGATTTGCAGTAGCAGCAGCAGTTTCGGAAACGCCCCCACCTGGACAGCCTCCCGCGAGCACTTCCCGCAGTCCCCGCATAGCTTCCACAGCGCCGACACCGCCAGCTCCGTCGCCGCCTCTGACACCCGGAACATCCTCTTCGCCAGCGCCGGCACCGCCAGGGCGTGCGAGCATGCGGCAGCTCTGCCGCGCTCGCAGCTGAGCACCCCCTCCAGCACCGCCAGCGCCTTCTCGCACATCCCCCTCTCCGGCTCCGTTAGCACCTCCACCAGAGCCGGAACCACGCCCTGCTCCACCACCGACTCCGCCGCCCCCTCGTCCTCGCTCACCATGTAGTAGATCGCCGCGAGCGAGGCCTTCATCGCCTGCTGGGAGATCGGCTCCTTGACGAGTTTCGCCAGCGCCTCCACCATCCCCTCAGTCGCCGACACCAGTTCGGAAATTGGCTTGCTCGACGTCGTCGCCAGAAGAGACTTCACCGCCATCGCCGCGTTGAGCCGTGCGGCCAGGCTGCCGTGCCTCAGCATCTCCGCGAGGAGGTTCAAGGGCTCCGGCGCGGCGAGAAATGAAGCGGCCTCGTCGTCCGTCGCCATGCCCGCCGCCGCCATTGCGGCCAGCACTCCCTCCAGAAGTTCCGGAAGTTCAGCATAGTTGGCGGCGAACGCCGAAAAGGCTGCCGCCAAAACCCTTCCCGCGCCGTTAGACGCCAGGCACCGCCGGTTGCGCTCGCTCTCCCGCGCGAGGGCCCTCACCCTCGCCGCCAGCTGCTCGCACCTCCCGGCGTCGCGCCGCCGGGCGAAGGCGGCGAGCTCAGAGAGGAGCTCCTCCGCCTGCGGCGCGGAGAGAGGGATCTTGGGCGTGGGGATGCGCTCGACGCCGGCGTCGCGGTGGGCGCCACACCAGGATTGTATCATCCGGGTGAGCACGAGGTTAGGGAGGAGCTCGTCGGAGCGCAGCTGCTGATGGGTGACCGGGCACGTGATATGCCCCCGCTGGAGCCACCCCTCGATCGACTGTCGGTCGTAGGTGATGCCGGTGCACGCCGTCACCGGGTCTTTCATCAGCTCTAGCGATATCGGGCACCGGAAGTGCGGCGGGACGGCGATCTCCGGTATTTCCGTGGCCGGCTTGGCCTTGGACTTGGCTCTCCTCTTCCATGCCATGGCCATGAACCCCAAATCTCTTGAAGAATCAAGAAGTAGCTAGGATCGGAATGAGTTCTTCAGATTTAAGTTGGAGTTGGAAGAAATCGCGGAGATCGATTGGCGTTTATATAATTTTGGTTTAATTGTTGAACGAGAAGAGCCTGCAGTTGATTTGAACGTTGACCGTTGAAGTTTGAATAGTTGAACCACGGGAAGGAGACGGTAGAAAAAACTCTACTTGGCCCAGGAATTAGGTCAGACGGTGGCGCATAATATTTTTGATATATCTAAAGAAGATTTGACGATTTAAAATTTATCTCATTATACGTGAGGTGTTGAAGTAACGAATTAATAATGTGGTATGGTAACATATAGTTCAGATCATCTGTCTCCTTTTCTCTCTGTCCCATGTTTCATTATACGAATTAAATTAAATTTTAATGATCAAATTAAATTTGATCATCACAAAGATACTATACATATTTTAAAAATGTCATGATACCTTGAGATTTAATTTGATTCGTCCGATCGATAATAGGACACGAAGATAGAGAAATGGGGACAGAGGATCCGAACTAGGTAACATATTACTACTATAGTAAGAAAGTGATTCACCCGTCTTGAAGATGCTGATTTTCAATCCTATAATTTAATATGATAATATTTCGTGTTTTAATCTTAACTACCACAACATCTCAATTGACGAGGTAACATATTAATAAGAAAAAGTTTTATGTTGTTGATTGACCTAATTGTCCTCAATAAACTCGGAATATTATCTACCGGGTCGGTTTAATTGCCCTTTATAATAATGCATTTAATTGGTTCCGACAAGAACAACACCGGTTCGGCAGTCCGATTTAGCTTTGTTTCGGTCGTAGAAAAATGTTTAATTGTAAAATTAATAAAATCGGGATAGATAGTAGAAGGATGATATCTAATGATTTTCACCTAAATAGACTCATTTTTAAATCTATCTAATAATTATCACCAAAATTAGTATATAAACTATTTTTAAAAATTATTATAAAATACAAAAATTTTTATAATAATAGATTATATAAGTTATAAAATTTTAAAATTATTATAAAATATTAAACTTTTAAAAAATTGAGAATAAGTGACATAAATTTTTTTAATTAATTAATTGAAATGTAAACTAGAAAAACTATGGTTTTATTTTAAATTATAATATTCATTTGGCGTCAATTTTCTCTATAAATTTTGAGTAAATATATTTTGGGGAATTATTAAATTTATTCATATTTTAAAATGATGAAATGACTTAGTCCGAATCAAAATTACTATATTATCATATTTATTTTCAATTTGAATAGATAAATATCAATCAAATAATTCGAACGTACAGTCATAGCTTTAGTCCAAAATATTACATGACTATTCAATAAAAGAAATGAAACTTTAAAAATCCATCCACACTTTTAAATTGGACAAATAATTTAAAATTAAATACTAACAATTTTAGTCAAAATTATTATATGTTATTTTCTACTTAAATTGAAATTTTGACTAGATAAAAGCACAACTAGAAATTATTGAAGTTAATTTATATATGCTTTCAAAGTGATTAAAAATATTTTTTATCAAAATTGTTTTATAATCCTATTCTCTTTAAATTTTGAATCTCAGTAGATATATGCTAGAAGTCCATTCATAAGTTTAGCCTCGTAAAATAGTTTTAGCCTTACATATAACAAATTTTATAGACCAAATGCTAAATTTGGATCAATTTATGGGGTATTTTGTACAAAGTTCTAACTCATATGATTTCTTGAGTTTAATGTAACTTAATACAGTTACATAATTATTAGTATAATTGTATCACATTATTTTAGAAATTGGATTATTGCTTCAACAACAACTAACTTGTTTTTTTTATAAAATGTGGTTCTAATGCCAACCTCTTAGTTTATGTTTATTAAATGTTAATTATTTTTTGTACTTATTGAAAAACAATCACATTACACATTTAGCAGTTTTAATATTTATTATTAATTTTTATTGCATGGCTTTTATATGCGATGATTAGGGTGGTAAACAAGTTAAGCCACACCAAGCTTTGTGGCATTCAATCGTATTTGATAAGGTAATTGAGGTGAATTTAAAATGAATCAAGCTATTAAAATGATTGTTCAAGACTTGATTTTTTATTTTTTTTTGAGTTTGAGTTTGGTTCATTTAGATGTTATCGAGCTCTCAATTCAAGTTTGTTTGATTGTTTGAAACATTTATATTTTAAACTTATTTGATTAATTATTGAACTTGATAATATAAATTTATTTATTTATTTTGAAAGTTTTCTTTATTTATTTAGCTAGTTTATAAGAATTTTATTAATGAACATGATTCAAGAATATTGTTCACGATGTTCATGAATATTGAATATTAATGAGCTAAATACACACGTGCTCAAACTTATTCGTTTAGTTAAATGAGTTGTTAAAATTTGTTCATTTAATTGATCTTATATATATTGAACGTATATAAACAAGCTATTATCAAATTAAACATCAACCACCAAACTTCAAACGTTCAATTCATTTACCCCCATAGAATTATTTGTTGATTATATTTTTAATTGAATATGAAAATAAATTTACAATTTTTTAAGGGGAAAATTAGACAGGACTATATATTCTTTTTGGAGCTTTTTTTTTAAGTATAGATTTTTTTTTAATGTATAATATGAACTTTTGTGAATGTATAAAATTTTCAAATTTGCATATACAGCATTTTTGTTATTTTATAAAGTTAATTGATTTTTTTTAAAAAAAAATTGAGGTTTAGTTTAGTCTTATTTTATGATTCTTTTTCAATTTTCATCTATATAATTTGTGTTTTTAGATGTTAGTGAATTTTGTTATTTTATAAATCTAAATTTTACAGTAAACCGCTGTTTGTATTTTTGTCATTTTCAATATTATATTACATTTTATTTTTAATTTAATTAATAATATTCTGAAGTTAGTAATTTTCAGTTTCTTCTATTTATTTGAATACTTTGGTTAGAGGGTCCGTCATTTGCCTTTTTATAATATGGGCGTTTTTATTTTCTAAAAAAACAAAAAAAGGTGGACACCTCTCTCTGCGCCCCTTTTAAAATGATATCTTTATTTAATCATTCAAATCATTCAGACATGTAAAAACTAACAATTACCTCCTATAATTATAAAAACAAACATATAACTTCTACAGCATGTAAAAAAAAGTAACTAGCTTTTACAAATACATTATTTGAACATTCATCCGTGTAAAAACTAATTACTAGCTTTTACAATTGTAAAAATTAATTGCTAACTTCTACAATTATGAAAACTAATTCTTAATTTCTATAACGGTGATTTTATATCATTTTTATTTTGATTTTAATTTTTTGAATAATAATCTAATCATAATAATATTTCAATGAATAAATCAAACAATGAAAACTCTATGACTCATTATATTTCAAATGAATATAATTTAATCATAATCAAAAGTGTAGAAACTAATATGTAACTTTCACATATAATAACTACCGACTAACTACCGTGTAGAAACTAATATGTAACTTTCACATATAATAACTACCGACTAACTACTACATATTATAAAAATTAACCTGTAACTTCTATACATTATAGAAACTAGTCAATAGCTTTTACAACCGCGTTGAATCCGAGAGTATTTTCAATTTTTGCCCTAAGTTACATTCAATTAATAACAACAAATTTAGATGCTTTAAGAACTGCACAAATTAACCCCCATGGACGTAGTCCAGTTATTACTCGGACGGTAGATTTGCACCACACGACACGGTTGACTCATTTATCCGTTAGTGAATAGAAGGCTAAAGCAGTGGCGAGATGAACCAGTTTAGCAGTTAAATCATAATCTTTTCGCTGTTTTTACTAACCAAATATGCTTGTTTAAAAAATAGATGATATGCATTCTATATACCTCATAGTCTAAGGACCAATAACAAAATCAAACAACTCATTAACTCACAGTTGCTTTGGAGTATCAAAGTTTGACAAATCGAAAATATTGCACAGCTCATATACAGAAATGATTCCATGACTCTGACAATGAAGCATTGTTCTTGCTTATCTCAAAGTCATCCATGTGCTTTTGAGTCTAACATCGCCAGAAGAAGTTGACTTAAGTATTCATTTACCTACCAACTGCTAATATTAATAAGCATAAGAAAAGTTAAGAATTAGAGCAAAAGGACCAAGATGGGTATTATCAGTAGTTGCAACAAAAGCAGAAAAAAGAAATTACTCATGTACACCTTCCATCCCTTCAGTTGATACTGCAGCAAATACCTCTTCAGCTTGAAATGATTCTATTAATCAAGTCAATTTTTGCTTTAAGCTCCTGAAAATATAGCACGCACCTTGATCCTTTTCCTTCCCTTTGCTCTTCTCCTCCATAAGTTGTAGGTAGAGTGATGGGCTTTGAGGGATTTCCACTCTAAAATCAATGTAATCACATTGCCTCCATACCATGCAAATCCATGCCTGGTTACTCCCTTGCTGAAGATCCTTTCCCCAGCAGTTGCAAAAAGGAAACTGTGTTTCCTCCATTGGATGGCAAGTGAGTGCATCTGCATGGAAAAACTAACCTATTTTAGTGAAAGCATATTTTGTGAACCAGTGGCATATTAATATCCTCGTCACGTCCACAAAAAGAGCATCTGCCGTCTGGAATAACCATTTCCAATCTTTGCAGCCTGCTGTGTGTTAATTCTGTTCGTCTTAACTAGCCAGTGAAAAATCTTAACTTATTTGGATCAACAGAGGACCAAATGTGCTAGTAAATCACTTATGAACACCCTCCACAAAACTATATCAGTTGCATCAGTCCCTATTGGAGGATTACCCCACTATCTGACAGAGTTTTGAGATTTCTGCTTATCTTAGCAAGCTCGGGAAAGTGGTTACTTAGGATTGTGTCACCTGATCACCTGTCCAGCCAAAAGTTTGTTTTCCAGACATTTCTGATGTCCAATTTTTTAGGCCTATCAGGAAGTTCAGTACCTTCATGACTTCATCATTTCTTTCCGAAGGAGGACCATTTGTGGTTTGATTTAACCGGGGTTATGTGTTCATCTTGATTGATGGTTTGTTCTACAATTTCAGGCCAATCTAGATCCACTTCATCGATATCATCAGTTAACTAGGTTCCACAACCAAGAACACACAGCATTGCAAGGTTGTTAGCTTTCAGATTGAGAACACCCAAGCCTCTGAGTGTTGTTGGTCTTGAACACCTATGCCAAGACACCAAATGTTGCCCTGCATTCAAGCTGCCATGGTTAAACTAGAGAAAGGATTTTCTAACTGTTGATTTTCTGAATGACCCAGGATAAATTACAAGTTGAATTCGAACACTATTTATGAGTGTCAGTCTGCCCTATCAACAATAACTCTTGCTTCAATGGATGAAGTTGTTTTGATACTTAGTTGATGATGCCATTCCAGTAGCCATTATCTAGTCTTCTCAAACCTAAATGGAAACGCAGGTATAGAATTGGTAGTGTCTAATTGGTGTATCCCCAATTAAACTGGTGAGTTTTTACCAAAGTAAATGTGAGTCTACTAAACAATGTGAGCCAGCACGAGCCACAACTGTTCTTCCTCTGCTTTGTGAAGTAAGGAGTCAACATCCATAATTCTTTGTCAGAGTGCTTGTTCAACTTAACTTCATATTATATTTATGCACATGTTCATTCTCCTTTTAGGTGTAAAAGTAGGTTAGTATAGGAAAAATAATGTATGCTACTCGTTTTAGGTTTTAGAAATGGTGGAGAGGGGAACAACTAAAATTATGCCTACCATTTGATTACTGTAAAACTCAACTGTACAAGCTAACTATTGATTAATGTAGAGGAAGAAAATTTGTGCAATTTTCACTGAAAAAATAAACATGATGATCTACTAACTCTTGGAAGTTAGTATTTGATTTATACAAGAAAATAACAGCTACATCTAGAATTACCATACATTGTATTAGAACAATGAAGAGGCTTGAAGACTTGATTAATTAAGATCTACGAAGTTTAGTGGCATGGCAAATGTTTAAGAAAAAGCATGTTCTGGAATTGTGCAAGATTAACTTCAAAGTAAAAGAGGTGAAAATGATTTATTCATTAACATTGAGGCATGTGTGAATATTGATGCTCGACTTCTGTTAATCCATGATCCTATTTCCTCTTTCATTACAGATATTGTGTTCAAGTTCACTAGACAACTCAGATCTTATGTGCTCTCCTTGGAGACAGAGGAATAATTCAAACTTACATTCAGATTCTGATAAAACATCAAGGCTTGTCGTTTAAATTTCAGTTGCAAGTTTCAGAAAAAATAAAAAATTTCATAAATGTCCTACATTACTTGTAGCTTTGACACATTGTGCTTGAATTTGTATGCATTTGTTAATGATACAGTTCAAAACAAGCAGATAATTCAAAACATACCAAGCCGTTCTAGGTGAACAGTTGTTTTCTTTTCAAAAAATTAATTGCAAATCAAATAAGTTCTACATCTTGTTTGAGTTGGGCAATTAAAATCTAGTACAGAAGGAAACAAAACAGACAGCAGCAGGACAGTTCATGGCTCATGCCAAGAAAAGTTTTTTCATTGACTATGAGTAGGAAGATTGTTCCTACGTGCTTTTGGTTGAAGGTGTCTTTAACTCGATGAACAATCAGTTCAGTTCGGCAAACCAACCAATCCAGTTAAGCTAGTCCATTTTTTTTCAAGTAGGTCAGTTTGATCCTTTAGGTTTTGACCGAATAGAAAGAGTACAATCATACAGCAAATTGAACTAAAGAAATTAACATCAGAGAAAGAAAATGCCTCACAACTCAGAGATGGACCAAAGAAACTTTAAAGATTGAACATGATGACACCTACCATTGCTTGGTGGGGATTGGCCGCAATGTAGGAGCCCATACTGTCATTATCGCTTCACATGGCTTGTGGAGATATCATATGCTAACTGACACTTAATTATGTATATCAACTTATTACACCTTGGATCCCCCTGTTGATTTAATATAATATACATAAAATGCCTTTCAATTTAATCATTTATGATTTTTCAACTATTGTTTATTTTAAGTATATAATTAATATAATATATGTATGGTATAAGAAATAATAAATATATAATTGGATATTTAAATGTGAAAAATAAATAAAATGAAAAAAAATGTAGCATGCATAAGGAGACAAAAAAGCTTAAACACAATGTCATATATGCCTCATCGAGTTTTAAAATAATGAATATGCAATTCCATTATTTTGAAAGCATAAATATGTATTTGCTCCATAAATTAACAGAATTGCAATATAAATGACTGGGGTGAAACTTAATTGATTATTGTTACCTCTGGTCAGCAATCTCTTGCATCATCTGATATCTTGATTCCAGTGAATAAATTCAGCATAATGTTTAGCCATGTTCATGTTGACCTACAAAATGAACCCATAAATTCCAACTCTTATCCATTGAAACTGGAGACAACGAAGGTGCAATAAGTTAGTGTAAAGTTTTTTTTTTTAGAAAAAATAGATTTAGAAACAGATGGAGGACATTACATGTGCTACCATATAATTCTGGAAATAATTATGTAATACCCATCAACAACATACAGTGCTTCAACCTTTGAATCGGCTTCATTGCTACAGGCAATGCCCCCGGGTGACGATCCTTCATTTCACGCTTTTGAAGCACTCCATGTATTTTTTTTTGAGTGGTGCGGGTCGCCTTCCAGTTAATTAATTTGGAGCTATCATGCAGGGTAGATAATAAGAACCTGCAAATTACCTTTATGATTGCATACATACCATGAAGTAAAGTTTAGTTCAAACACACCCAAATAAATGTAAAACAAGATAGTTAAATGACAGAAAAAAACAATTTTGCAAGTCCACAACTCTAGCTGTTGGCTCATAA
Source organism: Zingiber officinale (assembly GCF_018446385.1). Lineage (NCBI taxonomy): Eukaryota > Viridiplantae > Streptophyta > Magnoliopsida > Zingiberales > Zingiberaceae > Zingiber > Zingiber officinale. Next base: position 111,494,924 of record NC_056003.1, on the reverse strand, counting down.
AACTAAAGGCAGACAAGCTGCAGGAAGTGGTCTGAGAAGGTTTTGCGAGAATCAAGTACAACAGATGACCATCATAATACATTTAGCAACATGGAAAAACAGAAGTGTGAAGATGAACAATACACGAGAATAAACAAAGCTGAGAACTATTCTTCTTTTTTCCTTCCATAAAATTTATCTTCCATCAGCTGAGGTAAAGGAATCTGCAAAACCTGGGGGTCTTGTTGGTATGCTGGTCTGAGTGTTGTCCAAGCTCACCACCAAAGATGATGTGGCTCCATCGAAACGGCTGCTGTCGTCAAAAGCCTGCCATTTTTTTAGTGCTTGAGGAAGAGACATGTCAAGGTCGATACCATAACTGTCCTCAGAATCAGGATCAGATGGCTTCCAAAGCTCCGCAAGTGATGAAAGCACATTGACAGCATGCCCCATGTCAGGCCTTTGGTAAGGTTCCCTTGCACAGCAATGACCAGCAAGCTCTGCAACAGTGCTAATGCTTGAAAAGGTCTCCTCGTCGAGATCCATCATTGGGTCAATGGCCTTCCGAAATGTGTCCTTGTTGAGTTGCATCCTTCGGAACCATGTGACCAGATGAACACTCTCCTCTGGCTGGGTCTCATCGAGAGCCTTCCGACCAGTGATCATCTCCATCAATATTACTCCAAAGCTAAACACATCAGCCTTTGTGGTGACACGACCAGTCACTGAAATGTAACCGAACAATCAGCATCACAAATAATACATCAGTTCATAACATCATACTTCAATCAGCATGTTGAATCAGAACAGAATGAGATTACTGGAAAATTATTGACCAAAATGAAAAATGTTAGATTGATGCTTATTTTCATGGATAGCCCCATCATCAGAATATTTAGATCATCCAGTTCTTTCTGTAAGCCAGGTAAGAGACTGTGTCTTTTTAAGTTTATCCATACAGGCTCAAATGGATATCATAATTAGGAACAACAAATGCAAATCTCCCCTTTTAAATATGTGTGACCGGAGCTTGAATTATTATTTCCCTATCTCAGAAGTATATTCGCAGAAACTGCCTATAGCTACAACCTCTACTGTAACATGCATAGATCACCTAATTCCTACTGCATCCAACTCTGAGAATTTCTCTCTTTTTCCCACTCCTATTTTGCTTTTATGATTAGTAGTTATATATTAAAGAAGCACACTCATGGAATGCCAATTCTAGCATACGATATTGAATCTCATTGTTGATTTTTTTTTTTTTTTTTTTTAGATTACATTGGAAACCTTCTGTGTTAAGTTCTGCTAGACATCAAATGAAATAAGTTAATATACAATTATCATCTGAGTTACCCAACATAATACTATAAAAATGGTGTATTCATCATAAAAACACAATAAGGGCAGAAAACAGGAAAATTCTAGGTGACTTAATAAATTGCAACGTTTATTTGTATATATAAAATTATATTATTCAATGTTTCAGCAAGCATCTCATAGAACAGTTATTTAACTCAGATAAGCATGCAATTCCTTAACCATACTTTCAAAAAATTGGATAAATGGATAGGTTAGTGTCTTGCAGTATTCAGGCGCATACTAGACTGCAAATCTCAGCTAGAATATAGAACAAAGACAGAATTTAAAGGCTATAGAACCTTTTAGTTGCAGCATAGCAGTAACCATTGATATCAGCAATAATAAAGAATAAAGATGGATATCAAAGGCTGTAACACATTCTAGTTACACGTAAGCACTAATTGTCAGTGAGATAGGGATTGAAGTATTAATCATATTACAGACTGGGCAAGGAAAATTCTGAGCATGCAGGTTCCTATCATGTAATATTCCACAGCTGAATAAGAGGCTTACCAGCATATTCTGGAGCAAGATAACCAAAGGTACCAGCTAGCCTTGTTTCAACAGAACAACCTTTTCCATCTGGAGCAAGACGTACAAGGCCAAAATCTGCAACTTTAGCTTTCATGTCATCCCCAAGGAGGATGTTTGAAGGTTTAAGATCCCTATGAATGAAACTCTGATGTGCCAAATTGTGTAAATACTCAACGCCTCTTGCCACATCCAGTGCAATGCTTAGCCTTTTCTTCCATTCCAAAGGCTTTAGTCCTTCTTCTTTCCAGTCCAAAAGATGCCGACTCAATGTTCCTTGCGGCATGTATTCATAGACTAAGAGCCTCTCGTTCCCATCCAAGCAGTAACCAAGAAGGGAAACCAAATTTCGGTGCCTAACTTTGGTGAGGACTGCAATCTCAGATTTAAATTCATTCAAGCCTTTTGTCCCCATGATGCCTGCCTCCATCCTTTTGACTGCAATCTTGGTACCATCATGGAGTTCACCTTTATACACTGTACCAAAACCGCCACGACCTAATATATTCTCTTCGCTAAAATTGTTAGTGACATTCCTAAGAACCTGAATGGAGATCACCATATTTCCTGCATCAACTACATGAACATCACCAGGACTACTACTTGTACGGCTATAAGACTCGCTTGCAATTGTGCCCCCGTTAGCAGTTGAACCCACAACTGAGATCTTCACCAAGTCATCAGACCCTGAATACTGTGGGTGTATCACAGTTGTGTTTGGACTCTGAACTCTACGAAAATTCTGCTGCTTCCTTCTGTAATAGCCGAAGCCCAACAGTCCCACAAAGATGACAACAATAGCCATGGCAATCGCTGAACCCACAATAGCACCTACAGTGCCAGATGATGACTTCCCACTGCCGCTGCTATTCCCATCAGAAGACCCTCCTGGGATAGGATTGCTTCCATTGTCAGTAGTACCAGACTGTGCGCCAGGAGGAGCAACAGGATCCTGCCCCAAATGGGCATTCCCATCAGTCCTCAGCAGTACATTCTGGCTAAATCTAGGCACTTTCCCCCAAAGAGAGTTATTTGACACATCTAATTCATTAAGCCCTGCCAAATTGGTGAGTGTGGAGGGGATTATCCCAGTGAGGTTGTTATTTGACAAAAGCAGCTTCTGCAATGAGGCAAACAAACCAAAATCCGGTGAGATGCTACCATTTAGGCCCATCTTTTGGAAATTGATCACAGTGATGTTTCCATTGGCGTCGCACCTGATCCCCTCCCATCCACAAGGGTCGTTATTCTTCCAGTTGTTTGCAAAACGAACAGGGTAGTTAAAATCTTTGGCGACAGAAAGCAAGAGATTGACACGGTCATCGCACCTCCCTGGCTTCGTGAGACAAAAGCTCTCGCTTTCTGGGTTGAGGTCCAGGTTTACAGAATTAGGGAAGACTGGCAAAGGGCCCTGCAGCAAGTTATTGGTAAGCGTGACCTTAGTCAGCGACTTGAGCTCAGTCAGAGAGCTGGGCACAGTTCCGGTAAACTGGTTATCTCGGAGTTCAAGAACGCCCAAATTAGTGAGCCTGGAAAAGTCCGGAAGAGGCCCCGAGAAGTCGTTGGATTGGAGCCAGAGCTCCTCAAGGGAAGTCATGTTCTCTATGAAGGTGATCCCGCCCGAGAGGCGGCTCGGGCCCTGCTGGTTGTTGAGCCATAGCGAACGCAAAGGCGCGCCAGCAAAATCTGCAGGGACGGCGCCTGAAAGCAGGTTGTAGGCGAGGCCAAGGTGATCAAGGCCAGGGAAGGAGGTAGCGAGGAAGTTAGGGAGGGAGCCAGTGACATTAGCATAGTAGGCGGAGAAGTTCACGAGAGCAACAGCATCACGAAGAGACGGTGGGAGATTCCAAGGCGCGAAAGGGTTCTCGTCAAGGAAAGCGGCCTGGAGGGAAGACAGCCCAGAGAAGAAGTCATCAGGGATGAAGGAGAAGAGGTTGTTGTGGAGGAGGAGGAACTGCAAGGATGAGAGTCCCGCAAACGAAGGTAGCTTCCCGGCGAGCCGGTTGTGCTGGAGCTCGAGGCGGACGAGACCAGTGAGGTTGCGTACTTCGGGTGGGAGTGAGCCGGCGAGGCTCATATTACCCACCTGGATCGCAGTGACGCGGCCGCCGGAGCAGGTGATTCCGGTCCAAGAGGAGCAGGGATCGGAGGAAGGGGACCAAGAGAGAACGCGGTCGGCGCCCAGAGCGGAGGCGAGGACCTGCATTGCGGCCAGATCGCCGGGGTTCGTATCCGCGCCTGCGGTGCCTGATGCGAGGGCGAGGAGGATGAGGAGGGCGCAGGCCACCACCTCGAGGAGTATCGCCGGGCCGCGGTGCGGCGGGTAATCGTCCATGGTCAGGAAAGCTCTAGGGTTTCAGTGGAGATTAGACGCGCTCCATGTCGTTGGAGATTACGCGGAGAGAGAGAGAGAGAGAGAGAGAGGCGAGAGCGAGAGTTTTAAGAGAGCACATGGGGCGAGGGGAGCAGGATGGGGCCTGCCGTGCCATGGGGACGGCGACACGTTGCCTTGCTGGATTATTGTTGGGTCGTTCTTTTGCGTGACGCAGACGTTACTGCAACAACCGAATCACGCCCGTCACAATACGTAGCGTACTAATCCGACAAATCGCTCTCTTGTACCGTTACGAGCTCGATACTTTTGATTCAGAAACTAGCAAGCCAAGCATACCGCAGTGTGCCGCTTTTAAAAGCCGACATAATTCATTAATAGTCAAAGAGGTGAGAACGGGGATGAGCGGCGGAATCGGCGCCGAGATGCCTGCGTCGGATTTTTTTTTTTTTTCCCCTTTCTTTTCTTGCAACATAAATTTTAATGGATTTATATATTTTTTTTAATTGGTAAAACTAACTTAAATTAGGAAAAGAATGATTTAAAAGGATAATAATAAAAAAATTATTTATTTATTTATTAAAAATTATAGCATTTTTAAATCTTTTAAACCTGAAAAATACATTATTTATTTATTTATTTATTTTTAAGTCCAACTATCCACGTCTTACTTACGATCCGATTAGTTTATTGGATTCGGCCAGGACGCCAGGTAAATTTTAAAGCATGAGAAATCCGGTGGGTCACATGTCCCAATTTTTGAATCCCATGATTTATTAAGGTTTTGTCTTGCGCCGTGTCCGTGGTTAAAAATTCGCATTTTCAAGTTTCTTATATAAATGTTCTTAAATAAAAAATTGGCCCTCTTTTACCCGTTCAAACTGATGACATAAAAAAAACAAAACAAAAAAACAAAACAAAACTTAAGCAACTTAATGCAATTTCTAATTTTAATTTTAATTGCTATATTAATTATAAATTTTAAAATATATATTAAAAATAAATATTTAAAAAAATAACAAAGAGTGGATGAATACAAAATTGTCATATATATATATGACTTAAGCAACTTAATGCAATTTCTAATTTTAATTTTAATTTTAATTAATATATTAATTATAAATTTTAAAATATACATTAAAAATAAATATTTTAAAAAAATAACAAAGAGTGGATGAATACAAAATTGTCATATATATATATATATATATATATATATATATATATATATATATATATATATATATATATATATAATTTTTTAAAAAAAATATATAGAATTAAAAAGAGATAAATTTAAAAATATTATAAATGATATTTTTATATGAACATTTTGTATTTAAATTTTAAATTAAAATATATAAATGTACTCTATGAGACTATTACAATTTATTTGCAATGTGAGTAAATAATTCAAAAATAATTAGCTTAATTTTAAAATTATTTTACAGTTATATTTTATTAAAATTTTGAATCTGAATATAAATATACTCTAAGAGACATTAGAATGCACTTATGTTTTTAAGAACGAGCAAAAATAATAATTTTAATTAAAACCATTATGTGATCAAATTTCAAATAGAATTTACAATAGATCTCATTCAAAATTATAATATGATTATTTTATATTAAAGTTCTAGATTTAAATATATTGTTGAAAAATATGAATAGAAAAAAAAAGATGAAATTATAGGAGACTTCGTGGTGAAAGAAAATTTAGTTCTATATTCAGAGTTTCCGTTCGGAAAATATAATGAAAATTAGTCTCGTATTGAAAATTTTTGTTGGAAAATTATGAATAAAAAGAGATGGAAATAAAATATTCTATTGTGAATAAGAATTTAGTTTCATATTAGGAGTTTTATACTTTATGATTGGTTTATGTTGAATCACAATCCTTGAAATTACGAATAATGTATAGGGAAAGGCTCTTTTTCATGCATGAATTTACGGGTGATGGAAATTCAAGGCCTGACCATGACTTTGAGTTGATAGGTAGAAACATAATCATGGAAATCCTTCCGCCTTCATTTCTTTTATGTACTTTGCTCGACAAATATATCCATGATAGTGTTCGAGTATATGCTCAGTTCACCAAGAACAGTCATTGTTTGGTTGTCTACATGGTTTTCCCATTGTATCCGAGAAAATAGACATCCATCGTAACATCAAAACATAGCTGGAGAGGATGAATCTATTTTAAGAAAATTACAGCAACTCTAGTTTGGATTCAAATACTTTAAATCTAACATGAAAAATATGATTATATGAATAAATGGTGTGTATACTTGCACCAGAAAGAGTATTTAAGAAATTATAATACATCATATTGATAAAATATCATGAAAATTTATGATTAATACTTTATAGAATTTTTCCTTAGTCTCTCACATTCTCACATTAATCAAACAACAACAGAATAGTCTCGGTTATAATTTATGAATTCACACTGAGGAGAGAAAAAATTAATATACACTGCCATATTAATTAATTAAGAAACAAAAAGATATCAAAATTATATTTATTTTTGAATTTTTTATACCTAAAAATATTAGGGATAATTAGGTAAATTAGTGTCTATTATTTTGGACTAGGGAGTGGAAACAAAGATTTTAATCAATGAGGACTACATATAAAATTGAGTTTATGATTGAAGGTTACATGCAAATTTACCCTATGACAACATATCATTAGCTAAGTGGAGTAGATTAAAAAGTCCCTAGTCCCTATATCACTCACCAAGATTGAACATGTTATATAAGAAAAAGAAAGTATATCTACCAAAATTGAAAAAAAATAATAATAATAAACCTCAAGTTAGATGAAGTATAATAATTAATAAAAAAAATCTCTTGAGTCTCGACTATCAAGTGAAAGAGAAGTAAATTGTCAAAGAAAATAAAATGTAGATTGTATCATTCATCACCTATAAGTATCATTGCATAGCCATCACCACATTATAATATGTCTGTGCAGAAAAAAATAATTAACCAACTTTTATATGCATATGTTTTTTTGCATGAAATTTGAATATATAAATTCATATAATAATTTTAGTCAAAACTAACACATGATCATTTTTGAGTTATTTGGTCATAAAAAGAAATTGGAGTAAAGGATTCTAGCCAAAAAATATATATATGAAAAGGATGCCCACAAAAAAGAATTGGCCAAATTTAGAAAAAAGATTCAATGACTCTACTATATTATCACCTAGAAAGGGAGAAAAGGGGAGAAAGATTGATTCTTATAAATAATAATAAAAATAAAACAGAGAAAGTAACATAGAATTCTTACACCTTTTGTGTTATGTGGAACATGCTATGCAAGGAGAAAAGCAGAAAACTAAAGTTGATTGGGTACTTATATGAAATATGTTATATTGAAAAGTATAACTTTGTAATTTGACTAAATTTACAATATGAAAATTTTTAATTTAGTGGCTTGATTTGATATGATGTTCAAATGGAAAATATGTAACCTTGTGACTTGGGCAGATTTAACCCGCGAGACTCAAAAATACAACCTTAACATAAGTCTGCGGCAATGAGAAGACGAGAAAGGGACTCGAGGGAGGAGATGGAGAAGAAAGAGGAAGAGGAAAGAAGGAGAAGAAAGAGAAAGGGCCTTCACATGAGTACCCAGATTTAATAACTAATATAGAAGAGTGAAGAGTGAAACCTTTCTCTCTTTTTTGTCTTCCTTTTTATGGATTAAATAAATTATTTAATTAAAAAACTGAAATTTTTCAGAGAGGATTTGCAATGATGAAATAATGATTTGAAGGTTTATATAGGTGGTTATCTATATTTATACCAAATTTCATGTTCACCCCTGAAGTTTCAAAAAATTATAAAATTTTAATTAAAAATTATGGCCAATAAGATTTGTTTAGTATTAATCCATTGGAATCACTTTTGCATCATGGTAGATCTAAGGTTTCTTTAATCTTCAGGGGTAATTAGGAAAACAACCCTACGACTAGAAGATTTATTAAGAGCATCTCCAATGGAGAATATTTGGAGAGGATATTTCTCTAAATATCCCCCTCTCTCAAATATCCCCCATTGTGGGGGATATTTGAAAAGAGAATAGAAATCACCGGGCACAAAGTTGTGCCCGGTGATTTCATTGTGGGTGGTAGGAAAGTGGGCCCTACAAGTTGTGATTGAGAGATAAAAGTATTTGGTAGGTGGGGCCCATAAATATTTGGTTGAGGGGATATTTTATTGTGAGTTTTGGGATATTTGATAAGTGAGATATTTGATTGATGATATGGAAATGGACCCCATAAATATTTGGAGGAAATATTTGATGTCATTATGGATGCTCTAACACAGAAGATAATAATTAACACAAATTTTCATGTTGCATACGAACAGAGGATTTAGAACTAGAACTCACTAATTTAAAATTGTTTGTGGCGACTTATAAAAAGAGACACAAAGACAAAAATAAACTTTTAGAATGACGACTACTTGCATAAATTTATGAAACATCAATTACTCTTGATTTAAGAATTAAAAAGAAAGAAATCTTCAGCATCCAACGAGGAACCCATGTTACTCCCTCAAACCCACAAGACTTTCTCCCAATTTAATTGACATATTTATGGTCTCATATCTACTTAATATGTCATGAAACTTTTCTTTCTCTCGATTCCTCAAATCGAAATCACAATCAATGTTGCTAAAACACAAAACAAAGTTTTAAAATTTTGTTCATGTCATAACAGTTGAATAGGAAAATGGAATGCATGGATATCTATAAACAAGAAAGAAGAAGAAGATGAAATGTAAAAGTTACTCACCTTGTAAGCTAAAGCCCTTCGATTCTTCTCCTAGAATCTGTTTTAGTTCATGCAAAGATAAATATGTATAGTTAGTTTGATGATACTAATCACTTAGTATGCAGCTCCCTAAATTTAAAATCCTGGATCCACCATGGACTCGGGATTATATAATGGTCAATGAGAAAAATTTAGACATTTTATTTTATATTTCATCCACATTGATTTTTAATAAGACTATTATATGTTCAAATATTTTATATAGTAATTCTGAATGCATGTATATCATGCTAAAATTTTCAGAAAATTGTATGTGACAAAATCATCTAGTAGTTTTGTTGCTATATGAGTATCTTACAGAAGTTTAGTGGTCTGAAAGCATGGGTGACTCCAAAATGCTCCTTGAAGTGAATTTATCTAATCAAATTCATCATGTACTCTTTTGAGCAAAACTTTTATATAGGCATTTAAGAGAATCTTGACAACTTTAAAAGTATAGGTGGTTTTGTAAGGCTCTAAAGAACTTACCTAAAACATAAATATTTATCCATTCGAATTCACCATTTGAGGAGACATCCTATACAACATTTTTTCCTCCAAAGTTATGCATAGGTATCTTGGAGAAGTTTGACAATTCTAAAAGCATGCACTGTATTTACCATTTAAACAAGAATAATCCATGTAATATTTTTGACCAAAATTGCTATATAGGCATTTTGGAGGAGTTTGGTTTGAAAATATGAGTGGAATTCAAAATCAATTAAGATGCATCTATCTACTCAAATTCACCATTTGAGTATACTAGGATACTTCGGCGAACTAGAGGGGGTGGGATGATTAGCTCTAATCGCTTCTTCAATGATGAGTTGCAGCGGATTTACTTGGTATCCATCTCAACGAGATAACTAATCCAAGGATCCACACAGAGTACACGCTCTATTATAAAAATAATGTTGGTGTAATTTACACTAACGGTCCAACTCAGGTTTTTGATGAATGACAAGTGAATTAAGTTAGGTCTTTATGTGATCTAATTATTTTACCAAGTATGCAGGAGTTGACGGTTCTAAAAGATCTGACATCAAGCTGAAATCCAGCTAGGTCTGAGGATCTGATAGTTGGTGCAAAATCCAAATAGGTCAAAAGGTCAACCTAATATCTAACAGGAAGTCTGGTTAGGTCCACGGGACTTGACGACTGACAGAAGTCCAGTTGGGTCTACAGACCTGACAATTGGCATGAGGACCTGGTGGGTCAAGACGCTATTCAACCGACTACAAGTTGGTAAATGAAGGTAAGTCACTGAAGGAGAGTGACTCGGTGAGGACGCGTCCTAATTGAGAGACAGTAGGCGTTTGAATGATGCCACAATTGGAATTTCAGTAAGTCACCCGAGGCCAGGTGAAGAATGGAAAAGAAGAGTTGCGTTTGAATCTCACCAAACGATTTTATATGTCACGATCTAGGGTTCCCAATCGATTGGTTTTACCCCCAATTGATTACCATATCAGATTCGAGTGATCCCAACCGTCCAAACCTCGCAACGGCTCTTATTAGAGTCTCTCAATTGATTACCTGATCGATTACCCAATCAATCAAGAATGTCTTTGTGCTCTCGCGAAAACTCCTATCAATCGATTGCCAATCAATTACTCAGCTTTAATTGATCACCTAATCGATTTAGAAGTCTACTGTTCACTTCGCGAACTTCTCCCAACGATTAAGCACTTTCCCAATCTATTTAGCACAGAAAACATTGTGCTTTGTGAAATCCCCCTACAATCGATTACCTAATTGATTGACTTCAAGGTGAATGGATCACCTGATCGATTCACCACACCGTTGCTTAGAGATGTACTCAATCGATCAACTAATCGAATGATGCAGCTCTTAATCGATCATTGATTGATTGCCCAACCCTAACTTGTTTAACCCAAGTCTAGGGTTCCCTTGCCCAATCTCTGATCAACCGTGACCTGTTGGGATTTCTCCACTAAGTGTCTGATCAACCTTTTGACCCACTTATACTTTGTCAACTTCCCATTGGATTTTCAATTACCAAGTGTGGTCCTCTTTGACCCACTTGGATTTTTTCTCTTATTCAACCGCAGTTAGGGCTTTCCTTTACCAACGTGTAATCCTCCTTGATTCACTTATACTAGCTTGCCTAACAACAATTAGAACTTTCCTTGCTAACGTGCGGTCTTCCTTGACCCACTTGAACTTTCCTTTGTCTAACCGCAATTAGGACTTTCCTTGGTAACGTGCAATCCTCCTTGATTCACTTGATATTCCCTTGCTAACATACGGTCCTTTTTAACCCACTTAGACTTTCCTTACTAACGTGCGATCCTCCTGGACCCACTTAAATTATTCTTTGCTTATCGGCAGTTAGGACTTTCCTTGCTAACTGTGATCCTCCTTGACCCACTTAAATTTTCCTTGCCAACGTGCAATTATCTCTGACCCACTTGGACTTTCCTTTACCTAACCCTCAAGTTAAGACTTACTTTGCCTAACCTCCAGTTATAACTTTACCAGTCAAGTACCGATCCTCCTTGATCTACTTGACCTTTCTTACATATTGTCCAATAATATATTGTCCATGTTGTCCACAACATATTGTCCAAATATCGAAACTCAAGCTTGACTTGAATTCACTTGAGCTTAGTTAAACTAGTTAACCTTGACCCATGGTGTTGGTGCAGTTTGCACTAACGGTCTAACTCAGGTTTTGATGAATGAAAAACAAGTTAAGTTATGTATAATTGTGATCTAACCACTTTACCAAGTGTGCAGAACTTAACTAGATAAATCGACGGGCTGGCCGGATATCTGGTCAGAAGTCTAGATAGGTCAATGGGCCAACCAAATATTTGGAGGGAAGTCTAGCTAGGTTAACAAGCTGACAGGATAGCTGGTGTGAAGTCTAGCTACGTTAACGGGCCTATCAGATAGTTGGTGCAAAGTCCAGATAGGTCGACGGACCGATTGGATATCCGGCAGGAAGTCCAGTTGAGTCTGCGGATAAGACAACTGACAAACTGGTAAGTAAAGGTAAGTCACTAGAGGAGAGTGACAAAATGAGGGCGCACCCCATTTAAGAGGACAGTAAGCGTCGGTCCAGTTTAGGACCATTTTGGATCCCTAAACTGAGACCTTAACTAGTTCCTGGTCTTCAAAGAATAGGAATTAATTACTATCACTTATTATAATTGTGCTAACTTTGTTTTGTAGGGTAGATATTTTAGTTATTAGACTAACACATTTTACAGGGCAAAAAGGAGCAAAAACCTTCAGATGAACGATGTCCGAAGGCGCCTTCAAGCAGTGAAGGCGTCTTCTACTGTTCATAGAAGGCGCCTTCTATGGCTATGGGAGGCGCCTTGTAAGGGATAAAACTTGATCATTTCGATGATAAGCTACAGCAAACTTCGGGATAAAGTTTATCCTATTGGAGGCGCCTTCCAAGGCTATGGAAGGTGCCCTCAATGCCCTATATAAGGCAGTCTCGAGGAAGCTTCAAACAACAACACATATACGAGCTATTACGCGTCCATTTGAGGTTCTGATTGCTCCGGGCTCCTGCTATGACTCTGTTACGAAACTGTTGTGCATGACGACTGCTCTGAGGACTTCTGATCGTGACCGGTAGACCAATATCGACACATGAACAAGCTACTTCATTCCCTAAGTTTCGGTAACATTTTTTGTACTTGAATTATGCAAACAGAAAGTGTAGTCTGTTGCATTTCTCCTATCTTCTTTGTACTTGATTCTCTCTTCCGAAGGTACTGGAAGAGGTTTTTAGTGGATTATCCATCAATAGGTCCGCGGGACGTAGATCTTAGAGCAGGAGTCGTCGAAGGCTCCGAACCAAGTAAAACCACTATTGTTTTTGTAAAATACCGAAAATAGGCGAATATTAATAATGAAATTTTCCGGAATTTTTGAGAATTTTTCGGGATTTTTTCGGAGCTCGTATGGACGAGTTAACTGAGATAAAAAAATGGGGTCCGGAAAAGCCTGTTTAGGCTACCCAATTTAAGCGAGAAAATGTTTATTTTATATTTCCTTTTTATTTTATTCTTTTCGTTTTCCTTTCCTCACCGAAACCTCTCCCCTCGCGCGCCCGACACCCTCTTCCTTGCCCTAACCGCCGGCTGCAGCGGTTTCCTTCTTCTTCCGTGAACAAAAGTCGAGCCTTTTGTCTTCCTCTTCTCATCTTCTTCCTCACCGACTCTCCTCTGTGCCCTAGCCAGCCCCGGCCGACCGGCGACTTCCCCTCCCTTCCTATGGTACGACGAGTTACCGTCGGCCTTCCTTCTGCTCTAGCGCCGGCTGCCACCACCACTGTGCCTGCCGACGTCACCGTCTTCGATCCCAGCGCCGACCTCCTCCACTTGACCGTGCCCAAGCTCCGAACCAAGTCTTCTTCTCCTCTTCCGAGCGTCGGCAGCCGACCAAGCTCCTTTGCCCTAAATCTGCCGACCCAGCGCCGCCATTGCCTGACCTTGCCCGGCCATCAGAAAACTTGCTGCCATCGTCGACGAAGCTTCAGCCACCTACTCGAGGTGCTGTTCCACCGTCAATTTATTTTTGGTTTTCTGATCAGTTGAGGATCAACAGAGGTTTGGGTTTTGGGTATGAGATGTAAGGCTTTAATTTGATTCATCTTACAATCTTGAGATATTTAGATAGTGTACGAGCCTAACCTGTATTGTTTGGGCAGCAACCCTTTGGTTTACAACATCAATCAATCTTTACTAGCAGTAAAGTTTTGGTTTCCAGCAGCAACTATTCCTTCTGTAGCACTATCCCTAGTTGTGGATCAACATCTGTACTGTGAGAATTTAGGTAAGGTGCAGTGCAATTGTTTCTTTTGTTGTAGCGTGCACCAATTTGTAGGAAAGGACAAGAAATGAATAGCACAGAAATCTATTTAAGTCTAAGTTATTATGAGTAAATGGATTAGGTTTGGAATTTATTTAATAGTATGATTAGGGTTTATCCTAATCTAGAGTTAGAGGTTTTATTTAGCTATTTATGTGAATTTTAGCTAAATAAAATATATTTATGTTGGTGATATAGGACTTTGACGCGAGACGAGTATCTCGACGTTGTATTTGGACCAGATTGGACCTTTTCGATTGGAGGCGGGTACTTTTGACTTATGTCATTTGATATACATAGTAGTGAATTTAACAAATTGCATTAATTATGTTTCTCATTCTGTTTCGGTTAATCACTACCCAAAACTTGATAAATGCTTGATTGATTGATTGGTTTGCATCTCATGTATACTTTACCTGTTTATACATGCTTATAGGGGTAGTAATATACCATGCTTCACCATGTTCAGGACCTAAGTTTTATACCTTCTGTGTACCTTTGATTTGATTCGACTCGTTGACCTATGATGCACTTTTATATATATATATGGATTAGGTCAGGAGATTTTGTGGTTAATGCCATGCACCATTTGCATGATTGCATGTTGTGCGATAGTTCGCTCCATTATTGTTGAGCACATCGCCAGTTACATGGATCTGAACACACCACCACTCATGGGTTAGTGGTCTATTCAGGCAGAGTGTGTTGCAGCAGGGACTCTGTTAGGCACCGTTGGTCCGCTCATGGGTAGTGTGACACAACGTGTTATCCGGCAGAGATTCCTCCCCGTCATCGTGTACCGGGAGTTGAGAGCATTGCACTCCCCCATTTATGATTTGGGGTAGGAGGATAGGTGTACTCCGACAGCATCCCGTCCACTCAGTCACTCATCAGGAGTAGTGACGACAGAGTGCACGGTTGTCATAGCCCTACCCACTCGGCCTCACTATTGTGTGAGATGATCGACTGGCGTTAGGGGTGAACAGGACGCATCATTGGCATCATATGCATGATGCATTTATTGCTTGTGTTTGTGTTTGCTGCATTTATATGCTACATATTGTTTGGATACCTATGTTTGACATGCATACAGGATTTCTATATCACTCGGACTGTTTGTCCTTATACCCCGGCTCTGGTTAGTACAGTATTCTCCTGTTTACTTCAGTTTGCATTTACCTTTATTACATCAGGAGACTGTACGCATGATTAGTGCTAGGTGTTATTTCCTTACTTTGTATATCAGTTGTACCTGCTGAGTGTTGGACTCACCCCGCCTCCATTGTTGTTATTTTTCAGGTTGATGCTGTCAGGAGAGAGTTCCAGTTGCTAGTCCCTTGCAGACCACAAGTTGTATTTATCTTTTGGTTTCTTATTTAGATTGTGTTAGACTTATTCTATTTGAGGATTTGGATATTGTATGGATTCTTATGATCGATGGATTTTCGTATGGTTTAGATTTGTTCTACTACATGTCTGCCTAGACGGCAGAAGATGTAAGTTGATCTTATCGTCGGATTTGAGCTTTACGAGTGTAGTTGAGTAGGGTTGATTTCGAGTCAGGGTATTATTATTCTGTTTACTTATTATATAAACTGCGTGGGTGATTGTTTATTTACTGTTATTATTCCAGCCGCATGTGGCTGAGGTATATGGATATGTAGAAAGTTTCAGATTGTCCGCCGTACAGGGGAGATGCTGCCGAAATTTCTTCGGACAGGGACTCCTCCGGGGCGTGACAATTTATTTGGTATCAGAGCCAGGTTTGCGAGTTAAACTGGGCATTTTCGGATTTTCGTTATGGTTATGTTTCAGATTTCCGTTTCGGATTTATATGGATTTCCGGCGATTTTCTCGTTCGGAATTTTGAGGTCAAATTGGGGACTGGACAGCGACGGAACATCTCCAGACGGCAAATAGGTATGATGTTATTTTATGTTTGTTATACTGGTAGTAATTGTAGGACCGTGATCGTTCGATAGAGGGAGGGTGAATATCGATTCGAAAACTCGAGTGTAAAAATATGCAGCGGAAAAGTAAATGAACACAATTGTTTTTACTTCGTTCGGAGCCTGTGACGACTCCTACTCGAAGGCCCGTGGTCCTTGACCACTTTCGTTGGGCAATCACTATCAATTCGAATATTACAGAGTTAAGTACAAGAATTGACAGATAAAGAAAATACCGACAATAGAATTAAAACAAAACCAGCACTGAGTCGGAGAGCTTTTCGTGGCGTCGTAAGAGCACAGAGCAGCAGATCTTGGATTCTGAGTACTTAGATTGATGATTGATTCTGAAGCTCCTGCCTGGGGCTTCTTTTATATGTTGCTCCGGACGCCTGGATCCCTTCCGGGCGCCTGTAATGTGACGTAGCTGCTCAAACCGTGATGCTCCACGTGGCGACGACTCGGCTGGATATAATTTGCCTTCGGGGCGCCCGGACCTCAGGGCGCCCGGATCCCCTCCGGGCGCCCGGATCCCCTCCGGGCGCCCGGACCACCTTGTTCCAGAAAACTCCCTTTTCCTGCAAAACAAAGTTAGTCCGAGGCAATATATAACCTGCAACATAGATTATTAGCACATTTTATAATAGTATGAATTAGCACAAGTTAGTATGACTTAGATTCCGTCTTTCCGAGACCGGAATCTAGTCACGATCTCGACTTAGATATCCGAAATGGATCTAAGTCGGATCGACGCCTAATGTTCCCTTCCCGGGAACGCGTCTTCGCAGTCACTCCCCTCTAGTGACTTACCTCACTTACCTGCCAGACGTCCGGTCAGCTCGTCGACCCGTCTGGACTTCTCGCCAAGCGTCCGGTCAGCCCGTCGACCCGCTTGGACTTCTCGCCAAGCGTCCGGTCAGCCCGTCGACCCGCTTGGACTTCTCGCCAGCTATCCGGTCAGCCCGTCGACCTAGCTGGACTTCGTGCCAGACATCCGGTCAGCCCGTCGACCTGTCTGGGCTTCTCCTGCACACTCGATCAGAGTGTTAGACAACAACAGACTAACTTAACCTGATTTGTCATTCATCAAAACCTGGGTTAAATCGTTAGTGCTAACCGCACCAACAATCTCCCCATTTTTGATGGAATGACAACCTGGTTAAGTTAGTGAAAACATATGCAAGAAAAAAACAAGCATTTAAAGGGTTTTTAAGTTAGTTTGTATTTTCAATTCTGGTTTAGCTAACTTAACCACCTAACCCTCCCCCTTTGGCATTCATCAAAAATAAGCATGGATTAAGTAAGCATAGACTTTAGTAAAAAAATGTTAAGATAATCTGGGGGAGTTCTAAATTTCAAGATCAAATTTTAAATTTTCAAGTTTCAATTTTGAAATGCTTTTCAAATAAGTTTTCAAAAATTCCAAGACTGAGTTTGAAAATTTTATTTTTCAAAACTGATTGAAAAACACTAGAAAAGTTCAGTTTTTTAGAATACTAGAAAAGTACTAGTTTCACAACCATAGTTTAAAATATTACAAAAGTTCAGTTTTCAAGGACTAAGTAAAAAGGATAAAAAGTTTGTGATTTAAAACAAGCAATTGTGAGTTGATTTAAGAAATTTTTCACAATTTTAAACAGGTTGATTTTGAAAATTGATTTTTAAACTTTGATTTTCAAAATTAAGTTTAAAATTCGATTTGAAAAACTGAATTAGTTTTATTTCTCCCCCTGAACCTAACATAAAATTTTGAAAATATTTGCTAAATATATTCAAAGTAGAAAAAAAATTGAGGTAGAATTTTATAGAGAGATTTTAAAGAGAAGATTAAAAAATAACACTTAAAGAGATAATTAAAAACCTCCCCCTGAATTTGATACTCCTTTAATTTATTAATCCTCCTTATTTATTACTCCCTCTTAATATAAAATTTTACAACCGTAACATATTTTCGTACCTAAGTGTTTTAGGCGATTGTATAATTATCTTTATAAAATTGTTCATTTAAATTTGACTAAACGTAATTAACGTTAGATTCAGTTGAAATGAGTTAACCTTTAGTGTAATGTTAAGTAAGATAAGTTGTTATTAATTCAATAATTAATCAATATTAATAATTTATTGATTAAATTTTGCTTGATTCAATAATTTAATATAATCTAAATTTTGTATTAATTGATGAAGATGTTAGTTATAATTTAACTTTTCATTTACTTCCTTTTAAGTTGGATTAACTTAGTTTAAAGTTGGTCTTAATTTGAAGTTAAACTCGTTATTAAACAAGGTTAAGGAAGGTTCAATTTAAGTCAAACTTTAATTATGGTTTAATAAAAATAATTAATATTTTAAAGGTTGTTAAAAAAATGAGTTAGAGTAATTTTAATATTTTTACTAAGGTTAAACCTAGGATCTAATCAAATCAAGCTTAGTTCTCAAATAAAGTGTTAAATTCTACTTATTAATTACATAATTAAGTTTAAAGTTAAAGTTAACGGAATTTAAGCTTTTAAGTTAGGTGTCTAAGTTTTAAATGAATTTAAAAGAATTATAATTATTATTATTTTTAAGGGATTTCTAACAAGATTTTAAAATGATTTTTATAATTATTTAATTAATATACGTTCAATCCAGTTTTGATTTTAGATTAAGATTAATATCAGTGATTAATTTAGGTTTAAGTTTTAAGTTTAAGTTAAATTTTTAAGTTTTAATTTAAGTTTTAATTTCAGTTAGGTTAAATTAAGTTGAAAAGTAATGTTTAAATTAAGTTTTAATGAGTTTTAATTTGAGATCTAATTTTCAGTTAAGTTAAATTAAAAAATAATTTTAAGGTTAAAATGATGTTTAAGATTAAAAATGAGTTTAAAGTCAAAATAATAATTTTTAAAGTGAAAATAGTCTATAGAAATAATTTATTATTATTATTTTTTTTTAAGTTAAAAGAATTTTTTAAAGTTTTTAAAATGATTTTTAAAAGAGTTTTTAAAATAATTTTTAAAATGTTTTAAAAGAATTTTTAAAAGAATTTTTTAAAGTTTTTAAAATGATTTTTTAAAAGAGTTTTTAAAATAATTTTTAAAAGAAGTTTTTTAAAATGATTTTAAAAAGTGTTTTTACAATAATTTTTAAAAGAATTTTTTAAAGTTTTTAAAATGATTTTTAAAAGAGTTTTTAAAATAATTTTTAAAAGAAATTTTTTTTTAAAAGTTTTTAAAATGATTTTTAAAAGAATTTTTAAAATAATTTTTAAAAGAATTTTTTTTTTAAAGTTTTTAAAATGATTTTTAAAAGAGTTTTTAAAATAATTTTTAAAAGATTTTTTTTTTTAAAGTTTTTAAAATGATTTTTAAAAGAGTTTTTAAATAATTTTTAAAATAATTTTTTTTAAAGTTTTTAAAATGATTTTTAAAAGAGTTTTTAAAATAATTTTTAAAAGTTTTTTTTTTAAAATTTTTTTAAATGATTTTTAAAAGAGTTTTTAAAATAATTTTTAAAAGAATTTTTTTTAAAAAGTTTTTAAAATGATTTTTAAAAGAGTTTTTAAAATAATTTTTAAAAGAATTTTTTTAAAAAGTTTTTAAAATAAATTTTAAAAGAATTTTTTTTAAAAGTTTTTAAAATGATTTTTAAAATAGTTTTTAAAATAATTTTTATAAGAATTTTTTTTTAAAGTTTTTAAAATGATTTTTAAAAGAGATTTTAAAATAATTTTTTTTTAAATTTTTTAAAATGATTTTTAAAAGAGTTTTTAAAATAATTTTTAAAATGTTTTAAAATAATTTTTAAAAGAATTTTTTAAAGTTTTTAAAATGATTTTTTAAAAGAGTTTTTAAAATAATTTTTAAAAGAATTTTTTAAAGTTTTTAAAATGATTTTTAAAATAATTTTTTAAAGAAGTTTTAAAATAAATTTTTTTAAATTTAATTTAATTTAAAAATAATTTTTTTTTAAAATTAATTTAATTTTAAAATAATTTTTTAAAGTTAATTTAATTTTAAAATAATTTTTTAAAGTTAATTTAATTTTTAAAATGATTTAGGTTTTAATTTAGTTTTTAATTAATTTGAAATTTAATGTGAATTTGAAATTCAATTTGAAATTCGAAATTAAATTTTAATTAATTTAATTTAATTTGAAATTAATTTAATCCTTATTCATCTCACCCGATCTAAGTTTTCAATCATGGAATCCTATGATTTTGTGAGATGAATTAGATTTAATTATAGAGTTTGGTTTAGCTTGTGTTAGATTCAGGTTTAGCTTTGGTCTCAACAAATAGATATTCTTCGGATAAACTTCTAAGCTTGGTGAGTCACCTGGACGTCATTAGAAGTAACCAACCTTTCGAGGTTTTCCGAATAGTCCTATCCACGGAGCTTAGTACTAAACCTTGGTCTAACTAGTTAGGATCCATTTAAGGGTAGCTTCGGTCAGTTCCACTTGGCCAAATGCACCAGATCGAAGCCATATCTTTCTAGACATGCGATGCCCAAGCTTCCCTAACGTACTATCATCCAAAAACTTCACCAGTACCATGATTCAAGTTAAACTGGGTCCCTTTTTAACTAATCCTAATTACCCTGCCGGGTTAGTTTATTTGGGTTACCCTGTCGGGTAAGTTAGTTTTGGAGGTGCCAGCTATTCTGGAGCCTCCCCCTCAATTATCTTCCTTTAATTTAAGATTTTTGTATAATTAGAGTTGGTTTTAGTTAAGTTTTAATGTTTAATTTGTGATTTAAATTTAAGTTTTTAATTTTGAATTAATTAAATTGGTCAAATTATCTTTCTTTAATAGCTTATTTTTAAAGTTTAAGTTTTTATTTATTTTAAAATTTGAATTAACTAAACTGTTTGAATTATATTTTCTTAACGGTTTATCTTTTAGCTTTTTATTAATTGTTAATTTTGAAATTTCTAGTTTATTTTGTTTAATATGTTATCTTTAACATTTAATTTTAAGTTTGTTAAATTCCGTTTTGATTTTATCAAAGTGTTTGATTTTATCCTTATATTTTCTTTGCCTTTTAAATTGATATTGTTAATTGAATTTATTAGATTAGTTTTATCTTTAAAGTTTAATTTTTTATTAATTAAATTATCTTGGTTTTAGATAGCATTCTCTAGACTGATTTTATCTTGATTATCAAGGTATTTATTGATTTTATCCATTTTCTCATTTTTAGCATTTAAATTCAAATTTATTTTAATGTTTGACTTATTTATGTCTAAATGCTCACCTAATTTCAAATTTTCTGAATTAATTAAATTATTTGAATTGATTTGGTCATTGTTCTGTTTGACCAAGTCAAGGTTAATGCCAAATTGATCAGAGTCTTGATTGACTTGATCAGAGTCTAGATTATTTTGTGATTTTGAATTTAAATCATTTAAATCTAGATTATCATGCACCATACTTGGACCAATTTCATACTTATCATCATACTGATTATTTAAACTACTATTAGCAGTGGTATTTTGGTAAATATTACTAACCTTGAGCGCAACCCCTAATTCAGTAGGCTTCTCCGTTGGATTTGATTCGAGTCCATATTTGACTTTAACTTGATCTTCTAGCTCCATCGGCATCTCGTGAAGCTTGATCAACTGGGTCCACAGCTCATATGCATTCTTGTACTTTTCTAATCTGCATAAAATATTGTTAGGTAAAACATTACAAATAATGTTACTTACCTTTTTGTTCAGTTCCGAGTTTTGAGAAGGTTTCCTCAAAATTAGCATATAATCGATGTCTACGCTTCCTAAGAAGCATTCCATTAATCGCTTCCAGTAGTTGAAGTCTTCATGATCGTATGGTGGTGGTTCGCAGGGGTTCCGTCCTTCTTGAAGAGTCATTATTCTTGCACACAGAGAAACAGAAAAAAATCCCAAGACTTGGTCTTGGATTAGCAGTGCTGGAAAAAAATAATATTTCACTATTTTCGGAAAAAATAATAAAATATTAATAAAATATTTTAAAAAATATTATTTCAAAATTTTGAAAATGTAATATTTTTTAAATACTAAACAATGGTGAAAAGATGACGATGTATTTTTCAAAAACCGTTTTGGAGGGAAAAAACGAAAGGCGTAAGGTTTTATTTAAAAGACAAACAATATCTAATTTTTTTCTTTAAAACGACCCCCCTTTGCTTGATTGGTGGTTGCACCAAATCAGAGCGGTACCTGCTCTGATACCACTTGTAGGACCGTGATCGTTCGATAGAGGGGGGGTGAATATCGATTCGAAAACTCGAGTGTAAAAATACGCAGCGGAAAAGTAAATGAACACAATTGTTTTTACTTCGTTCGGAGCATGTGACGACTCCTACTCGAAGGCCCGTGGTCCTTGACCACTTTCGTTGGGTAATCACTATCAATTCGAATATTACAGAGTTAAGTACAAGAATTGACAGATAAAGAAAATACCGACAATAGAATTAAAACAAAACCAGCACTGAGTCGGAGAGCTTTTCGTGGCGTCGCAAGAGCACAGAGCAGTAGATCTTGGATTCTGAGTACTTAGATTGATGATTGATTCTGAAGCTCCTGCCTGGGGCTTCTTTTATATGTTGCTCCGAGCGCTTGGATCCCTTCCAGGCGCCTGTAATGTGACGTAGCTGCTCAAACCGTGATGCTCCACGTGGCGACGACTCGGCTGGATATAATTTGCCTTCCGGGCGCCCGGACCTCCGGGCGCCCGGACCACCTTGTTCCAGAAAACTCCCTTTTCATGCAAAACAAAGTTAGTCCGAGGCAATATATAACCTGCAACATAGATTATTAGCACATTTTATAATAGTATGAATTAGCACAAGTTAGTATGACTTAGATTCCGTCTTTCCGAGACCGGAATCTAGTCACGATCTCGACTTAGATATCCGAAATGGATCTAAGCCGGATCGACGCCTAATGTTCCCTTCCCGGGAACGCGTCCTCGCAGTCACTCCCCTCTAGTGACTTACCTCACTTACCTGCCAGACGTCCGGTCAGCCCGTCGACCCGTCTGGACTTCTCGCCAAGCGTCCGGTCAGCCCGTCGACCCACTTGGACTTCTCGCCAAGCGTCTGGTCAGCCCGTCGACCCGCTTGGACTTCTTGCCAGCTATCCGGTCAGCCCGTCGACCTAGCTGGACTTCGTGCCAGACATCCGGTCAGCCCGTCGACCTGTCTGGGCTTCTCCTGCACACTCGATCAGAGTGTTAGACAACAACAGACTAACTTAACCTGATTTGTCATTCATCAAAACCTGGGTTAAATCGTTAGTGCTAACCGCACCAACAGTAATATCTGTAATATAACTTAACATATATGAGGAGATCTACGTGTATTGTAGCGAGACGTGGTGCTGGACGACCACGTGCGAGGACCACGGGATCTCTGGATATGCCAGAGATGTCTACTGTTGATGAGCCTGTCAGTCAGGGGCAGACTCAGCATATTGCGGGCGCGTCGGGCTCTCAGACCCCGACGGCTCCTATAGAGGTACCTACCTCGGTTACGCCGAGTGTACCTATCCCTACTGTAGTTCCGGTACCATCAGAGGTACTATTGGCGTTCCCGATATCTGCTCCAGCGCAGCTTACAGCGTATTCAGTACCACCGCCACCTGGACCTACAGTGTACCCGACACCAGTGATATCTGTACCCCCAGTGTCTACAGTAGCAGCAGCTGCTCCACATCCGGTACCATTACCTATCATACCTCCAGCTGCGGCCACCTATGTTCACTCTACAATACCACCGACGGCTTATGCTCCAGTTTATTCAGCAGCACCGAGAGTACCTCCTCCGGTTTATTCCGCGGTACCACTTGTAGCACCAGTTCCAGTGGTTCCGCCAGTTCCTGCAGCCGTCCCGACACACCTCACTGACATTGCCGTGGCACGAGCTAGGATTCCAGTATTAGCAGAGTCGATGAAGACTCGATTCACACTCTTCCGAGGAGATCTTGATCCGAGTATGGCCCTGTCATGGATAGAGACTATGGAGCAGACTTTCTTCTATATGGCTTGCTCCGAGTGGGAGAAAGCAGAGCTGGCTGCTTTCCATTTACGAGATGAGGCTAACGCCTGGTGGATTACACAGCGTTCTATCATCGGCGAGCGGAACGTCACTTGGACCAGGTTCAGAGAGGCTTTTGAAAGCCGTTTCTTTCCACTATCATATCAGATGGCTCTCCGACAGGATTTCATGAGTCTGCGGCAAAACAATCGCTCAGTGACAGAATATAATACTGAATTTAACCGGTTGGCTAAGTTTTGTCCAGAGTTAGTTGCGGAGGACAGATCTCGCATGATGCAGTTTATATAGGGACTAGATGGTTATCTTCAAGTAAGGCTTGCCGGTTTAGGGATTGTATCTTACTCAGATGCACTGGATCGAGCTTTGATGATAGAGTTAGCTCAGCAGAGAGCATTTCCGGACAGGAAGAGGAAGCATACGGGTCAGACATCAGGGCAGATCCAGCAGGCACAGACGACCGGACATCAGCAGAGTAGTTGCAGTCGGTCAGGTCAGGGTACATCTGGGGTATCTCGTAGGCCTCAGAAGTCAGGGCGGTCTTCTTCAGGACGTTCCCGGTTTTCTCAGCAGAACCGGCAACCACCTTCCAGCGATACTCACTGTTTCCGATGTGGATCCAGAGATCACCTTACCCCAGCTTGCTCTCTGGGACAACCAGTTTGCTTTCTGGGACAGCCAGTTTGCTTTTATTGTAGACTGCCTGGGCACCAGAGCCGAGATTGTCAGCTGAAGGCTCAGCACACGAGTTCCGGAGGGTCAAGTCAGAGGGGACAGTCTAGTCAGTCAGGGCATATCAAGGAGGGCAGAAAGCCCAGTCTTCACATCGTCAGCAGGGGACAGTTTCACCTGCAGCAGCGGCATTTGGCATGCTTGGACAGGAGTACTCCAGTGCTTCCATAGCACCCCAGAGTTCTGTTCCAGGACCTTACTATCCGACGCAGGGGCAGTATCAGATGCAGCCTCAGCCTTTAGGCCAGTACCAGACTCAGTCCCAGTCATCGGCACAGTATCAGTCACCGTCCTCACAGTCTCCACTGGCACATTATCCAGCACCGCCTCAGTGGCAGGCAGCGTTACCACCTCCTCCTCCGCCAGAGACTGGACGTGCTCATGTGATTACCAGAGAGTATGCGCAGTGAGCCGACGGATCCGTTTTCCACGGTATGATTTCCATTTATGCATTTTCCGCTGATATATTGATTGATACTGGTAGCTCACACTCTTTTATATCACGTACCTTTATGCGGGAGATTGGTAGATTACCTACTGTTAGACTGCAACGATTGACTGTCTCCCTACCGTCCGGTGATACTTTAGACGTCACCTAGGAGATCAGAGGTTGCCCGTTAGACTTTGGCAACATGATACTTACGGTAGATCTTCTAGTATTGGAGATGGTCGAGTTTGATATCATTCTTGGTATGGATTGGCTGTCAGTATATCATGCTACCGTTGATTGCCAGACGAGGGTGGTCACCTTCCACCCTCCAAACCAACCCTCGTGGAGTTTCACTGGCATCAGAGACGACGACATCTTGATTATCTCGGCGATTCAGGCGTAGAAGCTGTTGTCTCACGGCTGTCATGGTTTCCTATTATCTCTGATTAGTACTGAGGATAGCAGTAGTTCGCAGCTCTCCGACGTTCCTGTAGTCCGGGAGTACCCAGATGTATTTCCAGAGGAGCTGCCAGGTTTGCCTCCCAGAAGGCAAGTGGAGTTCGCTATTGAGCTGATTCCGGGGACCGCACCGGCATCGAAAGCTCCGTATCGTATGACACCAAAAGAGTTGAACGAGCTGAAGGTTCAACTCCAGGAGCTTTTAGACAGGGGATTCATTCGCCCTAGTGTTTCCCCATGGGGTTCTTCGGTATTATTTGTCAAGAAAAAGGACGGCACTATGAGGTTATGTATTGACTACAGACAGCTGAATGCGGTGACTGTCAGAAATAAATATCCTTTACCACGGATCGAGGATTTGTTTGATCAGCTCAGAGGTATATCAGTGTATTCTAAGATTGATCTGCGATCCGGATATCATCAGTTGAGGGTCAGAGACTCAGATATCCAGAAGACAGCTTTCCGTACGAGATACGGTCATTATGAGTTTTTGGTAATGCCATTTGTGCTTACCAATGCTCCAGCGGTATTTATGGACTTGATGAACCGCATCTTTCTGGAGTATCTGGACCAGTTTGTTATCGTTTTCATTGATGACATATTGGTCTACTCGCATTCCGAGGAGGAGCATGCTCATCATCTTCGCATAGTCTTGGAGACTCTTAGACGACATCAGCTGTACGCGAAATTCAACAAGTGTGCATTCTGGTTATCCTCAGTCGGTTTCTGGGACACGTGGTTTCTAGCAGAGGTATTTCAGTTGATCCTCAGAAGATCGAGGCTATCACCAGTTGGGAGCAGCCGAAGTCAGTTCAGGAGATCCGCAGTTTTCTGGGACTAGCAGGATATTACAGACGATTTGTCGAGGGTTTCTCGCGTATTGCTATGCCGCTGACACATCTTACCAGGAAAGGCGTGAAGTTCATGTGGTCCTAGGATTGCGAAACCAGCTTTCAGGAGCTGAAGCGGAGATTAGTGTCGGCTCCAGTTTTGGTTTTACCTTCTGGAGAGGACGGATTTGTACTCTACACCGACGCTTCTCTACAGGGTTTGGGTGCTGTTCTGATGCAGCACGGCAGAGTAGTCTCTTATGCTTCTCGTCAGCTGAAGGAGCATGAGAAGAACTACCCAGTTCATGATCTGGAGTTAGCTGCCATCATATATGCTTTGAATATTTGGCGTCATCATTTGTATGACATTACATTTGAGATTCTCACTGATCATAAGAGTCTCAAATACATTTTTACTCAGAAGGAGCTTAATCTCCGACAGAGGAGATGGATGGAGTTCCTGAAGGATTACGATTGTACCATTAGCTATCACCCGGGGAAAGCTAATGTGGTTGCAGATGCACTCAGCAGGAAGTCCAGAGGGACTTTGGCTTGCCACCGAGCTTCAGTCACGGACTTGATTCAGGGTTTCTCTGAGTTAGATCTTGAGGATCAGGGACCGACAGAGCAGGGTATTCTGGTTACCATAGTTGCTCAGTCATCGATCAGGACGAGGATCCGAGAGGCCCAGGCTGGTGATCAACATTTGCAGTTCATTAGCAGTCAGATAGCTTCCGGGCAGCAGACCGAGTTCACACGAGACGAGGAGGGTGTTATATACTTCCGAGGCAGATTATGCGTACCTCAGTCTCATCCGGTCTTACAGGAGCTACTTCAGGAGGCTCACTGTTCTTGATTTGCGATCCATCCAGGCGGGACCCGTATGTATCGAGACTTGAGGCGTTCTTACTGGTGGAATGGCATGAAGAAAGACATCGCGGATTTCGTAGCTAGATGTCTTGTTTGTCAGCAGGTGAAGGCTGAGCACCAGAGACCTGCAGGGTTACTTCAGCGGATTCTTATTTCTGAGTGGAAGTGGGATCACATTACCATGGACTTTGTGGTAGGGTTGCCGAGGACACGACGAGGCCATGACGCGATTTGGGTAATCGTTGATCGATTAACCAAATCCGCTCACTTTTTAGCGATTCAAAGGACTGATCCCCTGGATCGATTGACAGATCTGTATTGTCGGGAGATTATCAGACTACATGGTGTTCCGTTGAGTATCATTTCGGATAGAGATCCACGGTTCACGTCTCGTTTCTGGCAGAGTCTGCAGCAGGCCTTGGGCATACAGCTCCGTTTCAGTACAACTTTCCATCCACAGACAGATGGACAGTCAGAGCGGACCATTCAGACTTTAGAGGACCTGCTGAGGTCATGTGTTATGGATTTCGGAGGCAGTTAGGAGGACCATCTGCCGTTAGTAGAGTTTGCCTACAACAACAGCTTTCATTCGGCTATCCAGATGGCACCATTTGAGGCGTTGTATGGTAGACCTTGTCGGACACCTGTCCTCTGGGATGAGGTTGGAGAGGCCCAGTTGTTGGGACCTCATAGAGTTCAGCAGGATGTAGAGTTGGTCCGTACTATCAGACGGAGGATGTATGAGGCGCAGGACCGCCAGAAGAGTTATGCTGATCGGAGACGCAGACCACTAGAGTTCTCTGTTGGCGACCATGTATTTCTGCGAGTTTCACCCACCAAAGGGATGAAGAGATTTGGCCTCAGAGGTAAGCTAGCTCCGCGGTACATTGGCCCTTTCGAGATCTTGGAGAGGATCAGAGCGGTAGCTTACCGACTGGCACTACCACCGTCCCTAGCAGGCGTCCACGATGTATTCCACGTATCTATGCTGCGGAGATACATGCCCGACCCGACGCATGTGCTGGCAGATATTTCAGTTCCAGTTCAGCCTGACGTCACTTATGAGGAGGTTCCGGTACGGATTCTCGATCGGAAAGAGCGTCAGTTGCGGAACAAGACTATCCGGCTAGTTAAAGTCGGATGACAACATCATTCGGACGAGGAGGCTACTTGGGAGCTCGAGGATACGATCCGAGCTCGATATCCCCATCTTTTCACTTGAGGTATGTGATTTGTTTACCGTTCAGCATTTATACTTTATATCTGTTGTTGGTACTTGCTGATGGTAGATAATGAAATTTGGGAACCAAATTTTTATTGGTGGGGGAGAATGTAAAATACTGAAAATAGGTGAATATTAATAAGGGAATTTTCAAGAATTTTTGGGAATTTTTCGAGAATTTTTCGGAGCTCGTACGGACGAGTTAACGGGGATAAAAAGAAAATGGGACCCGGAAAAGCCTGTTTAGGCTACCCATTTTAAGCGAGGAAATGTTTATTTTATATTTCCTTTTTCTTTTATTCTTTTCGTTTTCCTTTCCTCGCCGAAACCTCTCCCCTCGCGCGCCCGACACCCTCTTCCTTGCCCTAACCGCCGGCTGCAGCGGTTTCCTTCTTCTTCCGTGAACAAAAGTCGAGCCTTTTGTCTTCCTCTTCTCATCTTCTTCCTCATCGACTCTCCTCTGTGCCCTAACCAGCCCCGGTCGACCGGCGACTTCCCCTCCCTTCCTGTGGTACGACGAGTTACCGCCGGCCTTCCTTCTGCTCTAGCGCCGGCTGCCACCACCACTGTGCCTGCCGACGCCGCCGTCTTCGATCCCAGCGCCGACCTCCTCCACTTGACCGTGCCCTAGCTCCGAACCAAGTCTTCTTCTCCTCTTCCGAGCGTCGGCAGCCGACCAAGCTCCTTTGCCCTAAATCTGCCGACCCAGCGTCGCCATTGCCTGACCTTGCCCGGCCATCAGAAAACTTGCTGCCATCGTCGACGAAGCTTCAGCCACCTACTCGAGGTGTTGTTCCACCGTCAATTTATTTTTGGTTTTCTGATCAGTTGAGGATCAACAGAGGTTTGAGTTTTGGGTATGAGATGTAAGGCTTTAATTTGATTCATCTTGCAATCTTGAGATATTTAGATAGTGTACGAGCCTAACCTGTATTGTTTGGGCAGCAACCCTTTGGTTTACAACAGCAATCAATCTTTGCTAGCAGTAAAGTTTTGGTTTCCAGCAGCTATTCCTTCTGGTAGCACTATCCCTAGTTGTGGATCAACATCTGTACTGTGAGAATTTAGGTAAGGTGTAGTGCAATTGTTTCTTTTGTTGTAGCGTGCACCAATTTGTAGGAAAGGACAAGAAATGAATAGCACAGAAATCTATTTAAGTCTAAGTTGTTATGAGTAAATGGATTAGGTTTGTAATTTATTTAATGGTATGATTAGGGTTTATCCTAATCTAGAGTTAGAGGTTTTATTTAGCTATTTATGTGAATTTTAGCTAAATAAAATATATTTATGTTGGTGATACAGGACTTTGACGCGAGACGAGTATCTCGACGTTGTATTTGGACCAGATTGGACCTTTTCGATTGGAGGCGGGTACTTTTGACTTATGTCATTTGATATACATAGTAGTGAATTTAACAAATTGCATTAAT
Organism: Zingiber officinale; assembly: GCF_018446385.1. NCBI lineage: Eukaryota > Viridiplantae > Streptophyta > Magnoliopsida > Zingiberales > Zingiberaceae > Zingiber > Zingiber officinale. The sequence goes on along the minus strand of NC_056003.1, from coordinate 111,465,098 downwards.
TATATTTCTCATTCTGTTTCGGTTAATCACTACCCAAAACTTGATACATGCTTGATTGATTGATTGGTTTGCATCTCATGTATACTTTACCTGTTTATACATGCTTATAGGGGTAGTGATATACCATGCTTCACCATGTTCAGGACCTAAGTTTTATACCTTCTGTGTACCTTTGATTTGATTCGACTCGTTGACCTATGATGCACTTTTATATATATATGGATTAGGTCAGGAGATTTTGTGGTTAGTGCCATGCACCATTTGCATGATTGCATGCTATGTGATAGTTCGCTCCATTATTGTTGAGCACATCGCCAGTTACATGGATCTGCACACACCACCACTCATGGGTTAGTGGTCGATTCAGGCAGAGTGTGTTGCAGCAGGGACTCTGTTAGGCACCGTTGCCCCGCTCATGGGTAGTGTGACACAACGTGTTATCCGGCAAGGATTCCTCCCCGTCATCGTGTACCGGGAGTTGAAAGCATTGCGCTCCCCCATTTATGATTTGGGGTAGGAGGATAGGTGTACTCCGACAGCATCCCGTCCACTCGGTCACTCATCAGGAGTAGTGACGACAGAGTGCATGGTTGTCATAGCCCTACCCACTCGGCCTCACTATTGTGTGAGATGATCGACTGACGTCAGGGGTGACCAGGACGCATCATTGGCATCATATGCATGATGCATTTATTGCTTGTGTTTGTGTTTGCTGCATTTATATGCTGCATATTGTTTGGATACCTATGTTTGACATGCATATAGGATTTCCATATCACTCGGACTGTTTGTCCTTATACCCCGGTCCTGGTTAGTACAGTATTCTCCTGTTTACTTCAGTTTGCATTACCTTTATTACATCAGGAGACTGTACGCATGATTAGTGCTAGGTGTTATTTCCTTACTTTGTATATCAGTTGTACCTGCTGAGTGTTGGACTCACCCCGCCTCCATTGTTGTTATTTTTCAGGTTGATGCTGTCAGGAGAGAGTTCCAGTTGCTAGTCCCTTGCAGACCACAAGTTGTATTTATCTTTTGGTTTCTTATTTAGACTGTGTTAGACTTATTCTATTTGAGGATTTGGATATTGTATGGATTCTTATGATCGATGGATTTTCGTATGGTTTAGATTTGTTCTACTACATGCCTGCCTAGACGGCAGAAGAGGTAAGTTGATCTTATCGTCGGATTTGAACTTTACGAGTGTAGTTGAGTAGGGTTTATTTCGAGTCAGAGTATTATTATTCTGTTTACTTATTATATAAACTGCGTGGGTGATTGTTTATTTACTGTTATTATTCCAGCCGCATGTGGCTGAGGTATATAGATATGTAGAAAGTTTCAGATTGTTCGCCGTACAGGGGAGATGCTGCCGAAATTTCTTCGGACAGGGACTCCTCCGGGGCGTGACAATTTTCTTGTGTTGTTTTTTTAATTTTCGTTGCGTATACTTTGATTTCAAAATGAGAAAACGTGTTTTCAAAAATCATGTTCTTATCGATCCAACAAGTGGTATCAGAATGAGTGCCGCTCTGAATTGGTGCAACAACTAATCAAGCAAAGGGGGTCTTTTTTTTAAAAGAAAAAATTGTATATCGTTTCTGTTTAAAAATTATTCTTACGCCTTTTGTTTTTTCCCTCTAATTTTTTTTAAATTTCCTTTTATTTTTTCACTATTAGTCAGAATTAGTGAAATAAACCTTTTAAAAAAATTTATCATAATATTTTATCATTATTATTTTATTTTTTTATTATCATTTTATTCGAAATGGGTGAAACGTCTTCATTTCTTTATCTCCCACACTATTTACCCCAAGACAAAGTCTTGGAAATTACTTCTTGTCTATATTTTTTACAAGAATACTAATGTCTCATCAAGAAGGACGGGGCATCCACGAACCACCACCATATGAGAGGTAAGAGAGGCAGAATTTAATCTGTGGAGGATGCAGATGGAAAATTTCATCCTTATGAACAACTTTGACGGCGGCATGGCACTGAGGCGATCAACCCAAAACATAGAAGCTAACAGAAAGGTAATAAAATTAATTTCAGACTTATTACCTAATAAAGTTATATGTAGGATAGGAAATGTCAAAGATGCCTACGAGTTTTGGACCCGCCTGACCAAGCTTCATGAGAAGTCGTTGAAGCTAGATGAGCAAATCAAAAGTGAATTCAGACTCGAGTCCAATCCAATGGAGAAGCCTACCGAATTAGGGGATGCGCTTAAAGTTAGTATAATTTACCAAAATGCCCCTGTCAGTAGTAGTTTAAATAATATGCATGATAATTTAGATAAATATGAACTTATCCCAAGTATAGTGCATAATAATATAGATTCTGATCAAGTCAATATTGGCATCAACCATGACTTTGTCAAACAGAACATTGACCAAATTAATTCAGAAATAATTACTTCAAACATTAAAATAAATTTGAATTAAAAAAAGAGAAAATAGATAAAATCAATAAATACCATAATAAATCATTTAATAATCTAGACAATATCAATTTAGAAATTCTATCCAAAACTAATATAATTTAATTAACATAAAATTAAATATTAAAGATAACATCTTAAATAAAGATAATTCAGAAAATCTAAAATTAATAATTAATAAAGAGTTAAACATTAAAGATAAATATTTAAAGAAATATAATTCAAATAATTTAACTAATTGAAAATGAAAAACTAATAAAAACTTAAATATCAAATATAATATTTTAAATAATGATAATAATTTAATAAATTCAAAATTAAAAGAAAATGTAAATCTTAATTGCACTCCTTCAAAAAAAGGACAATTTAACCAACTTAATTAATTCAAAATTAAAAACTTAAATTTACATTATAATTAATTAAACCTTAACTAAAAATTTGATTACTCTTAATTAAATAAAACAAAAGTTCAATAATTTAAGGAGAAACACCAAACTAGTTGACACCTTCAAAATAATAACTTACCCGGTAGGATAATTAGGACTAGTTTAAAAAGGGAAAAAAAATTTAACTTGACCAACGGTACTAGTGAAGTTTTGGATGATAGTAAGTTAAAAAAACTCTATCTATGCATATCTAAGAAGATATGGATTCAACTGGTGTATTTGTCTTAGTGGAACTAACTGAAGGTACCCCTTATGAATCCTAACCAGTTAAATTAAAGTTTTATACTAAGTTTAGTGAATAGGATTATTTGGAAAACCTCGAAGGCATGATTATTCTAATGATGCTCAGGTGACTCACCGTAACCCAGAAGTTTATCCAAAGAATGCATATTTGTTCAGCCAAAAGCTAAATTTGAATCTAACACAGAGTTAAACTCAACCCTAAAAATTTCATTTAACTCATTTCACAAAATTATATGTGATCTGGTGATAAGGATGGGCGACCCTCGTCGGCGGAAGGTCAATGACACGCGGAGGTCAAAGGTTAAGAGATTCAACCCTGAGACCCGACCGACCGGACTGAGAGGGCCGACCGGTCACCCGACCGACTAGGATGAGATGGCCGACCGGCCGGGAATCCCCTGAGCCGAATAAAAGACAACTCGACTAGGGGTCGGGTTTCCAATGCTCAAGGTAAAAAGGTTTCAGGGTCGAGCGGGCTATCCGTTCGGCCGGGGCACAAGGCAACAAAGACAGGCAGGAGCAATCTCATCCGAGCATACGACTGAGGCAGAAGTGATATGCCCGCCGAGCGGCCGAACCGCTCGGCCCTAGAACAGACAGGAAGCGCAAGAGGACAAACGAGACAAGAGATAACATCATCCTCAAGACGTCTGCCGCTGACAGGAAGCAAGGTTAGCGGCCGAGCCGTACACAGGATCATACGGTGGAAGCTTCCACCGTCACATCCGGGATATGCTCGGACGATTGCGGAATGACGCCAGAGGTACTTTTCTGACAGGGGCTCGTTAAGGTATGTTTGGGGAAGCGTGCACGCATAGAGAAGCGTGCCCGCGCCTCCCCGGGGTCCTATATAAGGACCCCCAGACGTCGACGAAGGTATGCACGATCCCTTACTGTAGCCACAGTTACGCTGCCTCTCTCGTTCCTCGTTGCCTGACTTGAACGTCGGAGGGCCGTCGCCGGGAAACCCCTCCCGGCTCGGCTTCTTTGCAGGTTCGCCGGAGATCTACACCAACAGTCGGAGACAGCGGAGCGTGCCACATCCCTAGTGTCCGTCGACTCAGCGCTCGGACATGATCAAATTGGCGCCGTCTGTGGGAACGCACCTGAATCCGAGCCTAGAAGATAGAAGAAGCTGGATGTCAACTTTTAGTAACGCTCTCTCCTGAGGAGCTCGAAGTACTCATCCAAGCGTGAGCAGCAAAAATTGTAGAGCTGCAGCAGAAAGCTCAGGCCGAGCGGGCAGCGCAGCCGGCGACATCAGCATCGGGGGGTCGAGCGCCACCCGAAGAGCGACCGGAGCAGCTCTCAATATGGGGGCAAAATAAGGGACCGACCGGCACCCAGATGGGCGCCGCCGCCCGCCCCGATACCTTTTCATCGTGCTCTGTTCCATACGCCCTCGGAGGTCGCGCAAGCTAATCAGGACAAAGGATCTTTATCAGACGAAGCACCCGTCCGGGACATCAGAAAAGGAAAAACGCCTCGAACGGATGCGTCACCCGAGCGGATCAACCGGCAGTTCTCAGATGCCATCCTGCGGGATCCACTGCCGAAACATTATGTGCCCCCCACGATCGGGGAATACAACGGGACAACTGACCCAGACGACCATCTGGGTAAGTTCGACAACACTGCCACTCTGCATCAATACACAGATGGTGTGAAGTGCCGAGTGTTCCTCACCACCCTCTCGGGATCGGCACATCGGTGGTTCCGAAGGTTGCTGAACGGGTCTATCATGAGTTTCAAGGAATTCCGAACGGTGTTCCTCCATTATTTTGCGAGCAGCAGGCACCACCAAAAAACCAGCGTCAATCTGTTCGCCATCAAGCAAGGCACGAGGGAGTCGCTCCGAGCGTACATCCAGCGCTTCAACCAGGTGGACATGGACATTCCGACGGTCACCTCGGAAACAATGATGAACGCGTTCACGCAAGGGCTCGTGGACAGTGATTTCTTCCGCTCGCTGATCCGGAAGCCGCCTCGGGATTATGACCACATGTTGCATAAGGCCAACGAGTACATCAATGTGGAGGAAGCCTAGGCGGCGAGAAGAAAGGAAGCCCTGAGTGACCAACCAGCTTCTGCCGAGCGGAAGCAGCCCGTCAGTTATTAGCCCCCCAGAGGACCGCGAGCCGAAGCCGCCCGTCCTCATTAGCACACTCGGCCGCACGCCGTCCAGCAAGTTACGACTGATCGGCCCAAGCCCAAGGGGAAGGTATGGACCCCAATATTTTGTTCACTCCATAAGTTCGCTACTCACAACACCCGCGACTGTCAGAGACTCCCCCCATCGCTCATCCTGCGCCAAGGAGCTACCGCCGCCGATCACCTTCACCAGACCGGTGACATCGACAACGGAGCCTCGTTTAAAGGATAGAAAGGAGATCCCCCGAGCGACAGCATCGTCAGCAGCCCGGAGCCCACCATCGGGCGTCGCATGAATGACTTCGACCATCCGCTCGAGAGGAGAAAAATAGGGGCAACGCATCTCGAGGTGAAATCAACATCATCGCCGGAGGCCCGACCGGAGGAGACTCCAATAGAGCCAGAAAGGCACACGCAAGGCAGCTGAGGATACACGCGGTCGGCTGCAGCCAGGAGAGGGCGAGCGGACCCGAGATCAGCTTCGGGCCTAGGGACCTCGAAGGAGTCGAAGTCCTGCACGATGACGCCCTGATCATTCGAGCGGTAATAGCTAACTACACTATTCACCACATTTTCATTGACACAAGCAGCTCGGTCAATATAATATTCAAGAAGGCCTTCGACCAACTACAAATCGACTGAGCTGAGCTACTGCCAATGACAACCCCCCTCTACGGGTTCACTGGGAACGAAGTCTTGCCGGTCGGCCAGGTCTGGCTGGCTATCTCATTGAGAGAGCAGCCGCTCAGAAGGATAAGGACCACCAGCTTCATCGTGGTTGATGCTCCTTCTGCATACAACGTTATCTTGGGACGACCGGCTCTCAACGAGTTCCGGGCGGTTGTCTCTACCTTCTGCCAGAAGATCAAGTTCCCGGTGGAAGATCAAGTGGGGGAGGTGCGGGGAGACCAGTTGGCAGCTCGAAAATGCTATGTGGAGATGGTCCGAGCCGAAGCCAAGTCCGCTCGGAAAGTGCCGCGAGTCGAGGTAAATACAAATCGCATGCGGATTGACTCTTCCCGACCAGAGGCCACCACCTTCATAGCGTCCGACCTGGAGAAGAAACAGAAGGAAAAGCTGATCACATGCCGGAGGGTTTATAGTCGCCGGTTCGACTCTAAGATTTAACGTCGCTGCTCAACGGTCTTCAGACCGGAGGGTTTATAGTCACCGGTTCGACTCTAAGATTTAACGTCGCTGCTCGACGGTCTTCAGGCCGGAGGGTTACCGGTTCGACTCTAAGATTTAACGTCGTTGCTCGACGGTCTTCAGGCCGGAGGGTTTATAGTCGCCGGTTCGACTCTAAGATTTAACGTCGCTGCTCGACGGTCTTCAGGCCGGAGGGTTTATAGTTGCCGGCTCGACTCTAAGATTTAACGTCGCTGCTCGACGGTCTTCAGGCCGGAGGGTTTATAGTCGCAGGTTCGACTCTAAGATTTAACGTCGCTGCTCGACGGTCTTCAGGCCGGAGGATTTGTAGTCGCCGGTTCGACTCTAAGATTTAACGTCGCTGCTCGACGGTCTTCTGGCCGGAGGGTTTATAGTCGCCAGTTCGACTCTAAGATTTAACGTCGCTGCTCGACGGTCTTCTGACCGGAGGGTTTATAGTCGCCGGTTCGACTCTAAAATTTAAGGTCGCTGCTCGATGGTCTTCTGACCGGAGGGTTTATAGTCGCTGGTTTATGAGGGGGAGGCATGTGATCCGGTGATAAGGATGGGCAACCCTCGTAGGCGGAAGGTCAATGACACGCGGAGGTCAAAGGTTAAGAGATTCAACCCTGAGACCCGATCGACCGGACTGAGAGGGCCGACCGGTCACCCGACCGACTAGGATGAGATGGCCGACCGGCCGGGAATCCCCTGAGCCGAATAAAAGACAACCTGACTAGGGGTCGGGTTTCCGATGCTCAAGGTAAAAAGGTTTCAGGGCCGAGCGGGCTGTCCATTCGGCCGGGGCACAAGGCAACAAAGACAGGCAGGAGTAATCTCATCTGAGCATACGATTGAGGTAGAAGTGATATGCCCGCCGAGCGGCCGAACCGCTCGGCCCTGGAACAGACAGGAAGCGCAAGAGGATAAAGGAGACAAGGGATAACATCATCCTCGAGACGTCTGCCGTCGACAGGCAGCAAGGTTGGCGGTCGAGCCGTACACAGGATCATACGGTGGAAGCTTCCACCGTCACATCCGGGATATGCTCGGACGATTGCGGAATGGCGCCAGAGGTACTTTTCTGACAGGGGCTCGTTAAGGTATGTTTGGGGAAGCGTGCACGCATAGAGAAGCGTGCCCGCGCCTCCCCGGGGTCCTATATAAGGACCCCCAGACGTTGATGAAGGTATGCGCGATCCCTTACTGTAGCCACAGTTACGTTGCCTCTCTCATTCCTCGTTGCCTGACTTGAGCGTCGGAGGGCTGTTGCCGGGAAACCCCTCCCGGCTCGGCTTCTTTGCAGGTTCGCCGAAGATCTACACCAACAGTCGAAGACAGCGGAGCGTGCCACGTCCCCAACGTCCGTCGACTCAGCGCTCGGACAGGATCAATAGGATTCCCTAATTGAAAACATAGATCGGGTGAGATCACTAAGGTCTTAACTTTGAAATAAAATTAAAAAAATAAATTTGATTACATCAAAACAAATATTAAATTAATTAAACACTAAAATCAAAATTAAATTAAACTTAGGTTAATTCTTTTAAGAATCTTTTAAAATTATTTTAAAAATTCTTTAAAAATTATCATAAAATATTTTGAAAAAATTATTTTAAAAATATTTTTAAAATCCTTTTAAAAAATCTTTAAAAAATATTTTTAAAATCATTTAAAAATTATTTTCAAAATCTTTTAAAAAATTCGTTTAAAAAAATTAAAATCATTTAAAAATTATTTTTAAAATCATTTAAAAATTATTTTAAAAATATTTTTAAAAAATTAGTTTATTTTTTTAAAAATCATTTAAAATTATATTAAAAATTTATATAAAAAATTCTTTTAAAATCCTTTTAAAAACAATTCTCTTAAAAATTCTTTTAAGAATCTTTTAAAAATTATTTTAAAAATTCATTTAAAACTCTTTTAAAAATATTTTAAAAATTATTTTAAAAATTCTTTAAAAAATTATTTTAAAAAAATTATTTTAAAAAAATTATTTTAAAAAATCTTTTAAAAAAATTCTTTTAAAATTCTTTACAAATTCTTTTAAAAATTCTTTAAAACCTTTTTTACTTAATTTAAACTTAAATATTAATTTAAATTCAAACATAAATTATATTTGAAATTTAATAATTGTTGATCTTAGTTAATTCAGAATCTATTAACTTATCTGAATTAAGTTAGTCTTAATTTACTAATTCATTCAATAATATGAATTTTAATCATTCTAATCAATTAATCAAACTTAATTACAATTGTAAATTATTCAACTTAATTATTTTCAATCATTAATTCAATATTTACTATTAATCCAAAAATAATTGTAATATTTTTTTATTAATTTAAATTAAGATTAAATTATATTAAACTATAGTTAATCCTAATTAATAAGTTAATCAGAAATTTACCTATTAACTCATTCTTAACTTAGGCTACGTTTGGTTGGGTGTAATGTAATCTAGCTTGTAATGTAATCAAATTTGTAATGTAATGTAATATAATTTTGATTATATTATTACGTTTGGTAATGTAATGTATGTAATCTTTGATTACAAAGATGATTACATTCTTTTGTTTGGTGTCCATTATTTTTTATAAAGAATGTAATTCATACTATTATAAAATAATAAAAATATCCTGTGACCTCTATCGGCGGTCGCCACAACTCTGCCAGAGTTTGCAGCAGCCATCGGCAACCAGCTGTCGCCGCCACCGTCGGTCGCCGCAGCAGGCACCGTCTTCGCCAATCGGCGGCGATGGGCGACGGCAGGAGGGCGACGACGGGCAACGACCAGCGGACAATGGTGGTGGAGGTGGACGGCTATCGGCGACCGGCGATCGACAGCCGACAATTGGCAGCGGTGGTGGCGGCCGATTGCCGACGGCGGCCGGCGACGACCGGCGTCCGGCGACCGACGGCCGGCGGCGGCCGGCGACCGGTGGCGGCCGGCGGCGGGCGGCGGTCGACAACAGACTAGGGGTATATTCGGCATTTAAACTTTGGTGAAACAATGACCTCGTAATGTAATCGGATTACATTGCTTTTGCTTTGTAATCCAGATTACAAATCTTCACTACCTTTTGTAATCCAGATTACATTACATTACAAGTTTTAAATCAAACCAAACAAAATAATCGACTTTATAATGTAATCTAGATTACATTATAAGGTAGATTACAGGCTACCAAACGCAGCCTTAATGCATTAACATCTAATTTATTTCTCTAAAATTAATAGACTAGTCAATAAGAAAATAATATTAGACTTTACTTAAATACAACTCAATTAAAATTCTATTTCTAAATTAAATAAAACTAAATAATTCATGATTAATTAATGATTTAAGACATTAATCAAATTTAATTCATGATTAATTTTGAATTATTTAAGTTAAAATTAAGAAAAAGTAATTATGTTTACATTAGATAATATATATTAAGCATCTCTCTAAACACGTAATGTAGGATCGAAAAGTGTTAGAGGGGGGGAGTGAATAGCGCTCATGGCTATTTCGTTCGTTTTAAGTAAATACGCAGCGGAATAACAAAAGAAAAGAAAACACAACAATGCTAACAAGTCCAAGAGTTTATTTGGTTCGGAGCTTGTGGCGACTGCTACTCCAAGGCCCGCATGTAAGAGTATTTTCGATGGAAAATCACTAATAAATCCGAAACAATACAAAATAATTACAGTTGTAGTACAAGTAACTTTTAAATAAAATAATACCGACAACTTTGTATGAGGAAATCTCTAAAAGAATTGTCGTCAGAGCTTTCGGGCATCGTGGAAGCGTTTTCTGAGCAGCTCGAAGAAGCAAAAGTCGTTCGTTGTTTTGTTATGAAGCTCCTGGTCGAAGCTACTTTTATAGGCTGTTCCGGGTGCCCGGAACCCCTCCGGGCACCTGGACCACGTGACTCGGCCACTCCGCCCGCGCCACATCAGTTTGGTGATAAATTTTGAGTTCCGGGCGCCTGGACCCACTCCGGATACCCAGACCAGCTTGGGGCGCCCATACCAGTTCAAGGCGCCCGGACCCCTTCCGAGCGCCCGGACCAGCTTTTTCAGCCCCTTATTTTCTACAAAATAAAGTTAGTCCAGGCATAAAATAATATATATAAACTGAAGTTTGACAGCCTCTAACTGTCCGGTTCTGACTTTGAGTTTCGTCAAAATTCTAGGTCGAACCGACGCCTACTGTTCACTCTTCGTGGAACACACCTTCACCTACTCCTCTCAGGAGAAGTTATCTGTTGTCAGACCGGTCCTCCAGACCGACTGGACTTTTGCTCAGTGCTAGAGGCTTTCGGTCTTCATGCTGGACGTTCTCTCCATGACTCGTCTAGACTTTCACCCGGTTCACGACACCAGGATTTTAACCTACAGTCCCCAACTCTAGGATTTTTGCCTGAAGCCTTCGACCCACTAAGACTTTCCGCCTAAGGTTATCACCCCCTACGACTTAGGGTTACCACCCCCTAGGATTTCCCATCTACCTAACCACAGTTAGGACTTTTGCCTAAGAACCCTTAGGATTTTTCTACAATTTTATTCAAACTTGTTAGACCATAAATAATCTTAATTTTGAACCCTTTGCCATTATCAAAACTCAAGTTCGATCGTCAGATGCTTCCTGCACCAACAGTAAGATTACTATGTATGAAAATCTAGAATAGTTGAGATGTTAGGAAAAGAAAATTGAATCATGATTACAATTAGATCCCAGACACATAGGTAGTTAATAAGGGTTTCCTAAAGAAATGCCAGATTAAGGGGGAGACTTATTTGAAAGATAAATTTAATCACATACTTTTAAAATTGTTTTGAATATTTTAATTATTTTTAAATATCAGATTTAGGGGAGGATATTTAACGATCATCTTCAAAATCATTTTTAACATTTTTTGAAAAATCATATGTTTTGAAAAATTCTGATACTTATCAAATCATATATTTTGAAAAGTTATTTTAAAAATTGTTTCAATTTTTGTAAACTACTTTTAAATCAACTTTAAAAGATTATTTTGAATAGTTTTTGAAAAAGTTTCATTCTTTCAAAACCTAATGTTTTAAAAGTTTCATTCTTGAAAATTTTTAAAAAGTTTTATTCTCGCAAAACTTATTTTAAAATTTCCTTAAAACTTATTCATATTTTAAAGCATCTTACAAATATTTTCTAAGCTCAAAATTCTTGTTCAAAATATTTTAAATATTGATAGGTTTTGAAAATTATTTTGAAAGTTTCTTAACAACTATTTAAACTTTAAAGTTAGCTATGTAAATGTTAGCTTTCAAAACCTAGTATAAATCTTCAAAAGCTTTCCTTTAAAAAAATTTTCTATTTTTTTTGGTTAAAAAAATACAAGTGTTTTGCAAACATCGTTTTTCGATTAGTTTGAACAAGTTTTCTTTAAATCCCCCAATAATTCTAAAATTTTTCTTGTTGTTGCCAAAATTTCACTACTTTCCCTCATTACTTTACTTAGCATTGTTTTTGTTATTTACTCTTCTTTTTTATGGATGTCAAAGGGGGGGGGGGGGGGGTTAGGCATTAAGTTAGCAAACAAAATAAACGAAAATGATTGTTGATGAAAATCATAATAACTTAACCCTAAAAATGACGAAAAATCATGTTTGTGCTTACTTTGCATATTTTTTTTCCTAACTTAACTCACGTTGTCATTATATCAAAAAGTGGGAGATTATTGGTGTAGTTTGCATTAACGGTCCAACTCAAGTTTTGATGAATGACAAATAAATTAAGTTAGGTATAATTGTAATCTAACCACTTTACCAAGTGTGCAGGAGTTAACCAGATAGGTCGACGGGCCGACTAGATATTTGGTGAGAAGTCCAGATAGGCCGACGGGATGATCAGATAAGCTGCATGGAAGGCGCCTTCGTACTGTTCATGGAAGGCGCCTTCCAAGGGATAAAACTTGATCGCTTCGACGATAAGCTGCAACAAACTTCAGGATAAAGTTTATCCCATTGGAGGTGCCTTCCAAGGCTATGGAAGGCGCCCTCAATGCCCTATATAAGGCAGTCTCGAGGAAGCTTCAAACAATAACACATATACGAGCTACTACACATCCATTTGAGGTTCTGACTACTCCGAGCTCCTGCTGCGACTCTGTTACAAAGCTGATATGCCTGACGATTGCTCCAAGGACTTCTGATCACGACTTGCAGACCGACATCGACACACGAATAAGCTACTTCATTCCCTAAGTGTCGGTAACATTTTTTTGTACTTAAATTCTGCAAACAGAAAGTGCAGTCTGTTGCACTTATCCGATCTTCTTTGTACTCGATTCTTTCTTATGGAGGTACTTGAAGAGGTTTTTAGTGGATTACCCATCGATAGGTCCGTGGGACCTGGGTCTTAGAGTAGGAGTCGCCAAAGGCTCTGAACCAAGTAAAACCACCTATGTTTTCTTGTGTTATTTTTTTTAATTTCCACTGCTTATACTTTGATTTCCAAATGAGAAAATAAGTTTTTAAAAATCACATGATTCACCCCCATCTCACGTGCGTATCGATATAACACATGGAACAATTGCACCAATAATCTCCCAATAGAGAAAACATACCCTACATGGTAAGTTTGACTAAAATTATTGCATGAACATTTGGGAGGGGTTTAGTAGTTTTAAAAGAATATATAGTTAGACACCAAAAACTCACTTGAACATTGTTGATACAATCATGCCTTGGATGTGGAGTTTCAATATGTGATGAGTATGTAGAAAAAGTCCTTGCATGTTTGGAGATTAAATGCAAGACAAGGAAAATCCAAGAGGGTTGAGGATAAGATTTTTAGTAATAAGAAGCCCGTATAGGTCGGAAGACCCAATGCAAGGCAAGGAAAATCTAAAAAGACCAAAGACTAAATTCTTGATAAAAGGTGGAAACCAGAGCATATCCTGGGATCAGATGCAAGGGTAGATAAAGACATGGAGATGAGGAAGTTTCAAACACAAAAGGCTAGGTAACAAGAGGTTCATTTGGCATAAGGTAATTAAGAAACGAGAGTAGAGGAACTTAGATGAACTTCGACCTTTATGATGACTAAAATCAATGTATGAGTCGATTGGTAACATTTAGCATTCAATTGATATGTTGTATACTTGAAGGGGGTTTTATGTTTGAAGGTTAAGTGTAAATACCTAATTGATTTAGAATTTAGCAATTGACTGTTGAGATAAGTCCTGAATCAGGGGTTTTCCACAGCAATTGATTGCTTGGACAAAACAATCGATTGCTAAGCTAAACCCTGAAGTTAGGGTTTGCATAGTAATCATAAGAATCAATTGGTATGTTATATTAATCGATTGATGAACAAATTCAAGCAAACATAAGTTACCCAAATTGACTGGCCAATTCAATTGAGGGCTACCAATCAATTGATAGTAGAATATGTTGAGAGAATAGAAGCTTGAAATTGATTGGCCAGTTCAACTGAACATTAGCAATTGATTGGTGGCGCTCATCAATCTATTGATATTCAAATTTCAAGATAATCTTAACTGTCAATCCAGAGTCAATGATCATTCAATGGATAGTCAACGGTTAACAATCAATTGATGAGCAACACTAATCAATTGATGGCGGCAAAAAGGTGCAGAAACAACCCGATTAATTCAAGCATGTTTAAAAGGGATTTCTTCAACCAATGAAATAGTAACTCTTCTCACAATTTCATTGTTCAACTCAAGCTCAAAAGGTTTCATTCTTAGCATCTTCAAGCAACCAAAGGAAGAGTCTTGTGCTAAAACTATAACTTTACTCTTTTATTCTCTCTTGTTGGTTTTTCTTTTTCCTAAAATCTGTAAGCTCATTGTAATGCTGCTCTAAGAAATTTTCTCCACCTTCGAATTTGATCCGAGAAGAAGGAAATCAATAGAGGTAGTAGAATACTAGATTAGCCTTAGATGTAGTCATCTTGGGAAGACAGTGAACTAAGTAAAACTTAGCTTGTTAGTATGTGTGTTGCGTTTCATGTGCCTCGCTTCAAGTTTTCTATTGTACGATAATGTCAAAGCGATTGGAACTATTCATTCCCTAACTCTCTCATATCCTAACAAATACATCTGTCTACTTAGATTCATCATTTAAATAGACATACGTTATGTAACCATTTTAGTCAAAAGTTTCGATGTATGCATCCTGAAGGAGTTTAATATTTTTGAAAATATGGGTAAACTATAAAGACTTCTTGATATTGCATGACTATTTTGGAGGAGTTTAGAAGTTCTAACAGATGGGTGGTCTTGCAAATAACATCTAGGTAATACATTAGAGGAGTTTTGTAATTACAAGTTGCATTAAAGTGTATCAAGCAACATCTAGGCAATTAATACCAATATCATTAATTTTTTTTAAAAAAATTAGTGATTTAACTTACACCCATTTAGTTTGTTCATACAATTTTGTTCACCTACAATACAAAATGAAAACTATTTCAATAACACAAAATGAAATTGTTCATGTGTTTCTACAAGAATAATAATTCAGCTAGTTGAGTGCACCTTTGAACACTTTTCTTAAATTATCTTACTATACATTGGTTCAATAAGCAAGGGTGGAGGTAGGGTGGAGGTAGGAGTTAGTCTAGGTAAACTTTAGTTTAAGGGATAGGATAGACAATGGATGCATAATATTTCTAGTTAAATGAGTAGTAATTAAATGTTGGTGGGATAAATAATCCAAATTGCTTAATTCTTATAGTATGCATGAGACTCAAATAATATAAATGAGATCATAAAATGGCTCCAAGACCTCCCGAAAACATATTAGCATGGACATACTATTATAGATTTGGATATATAGTTTATATTTGTGTGATAATTTTGATAAAAATTATCATATAAGTTTAAACTAGTCTAAATTTGGAAATTGAGGCAATGAGTGATTCTAGGCGGGTCTTCGTAGTAGTTGGCATAATGAAGGGTCTTCTTAGTAGTTGGATAAGTTTAGGTAATTTTATTCAAGATTATTATAAAAACATAATAATTTCAGTTAGTCTTATTAACTATCTCTAGTGGTAATTGATCCAATTATATAAAAATTTTTCATTAACCATTAGGATAAATCAGAAAGTGCGTACGGTGGATAGTCTATGAGCCTAACATCCTTTGATTATGATTTTCATTTGGAGGAAAAATTCTTATAAATATGTCATAGCTGGGGTCAAATCGTGGGTATCTAGGTGACAACCTGAATATCCTACCGTGGTATCATAGTCCCGGGAACTGTTCAAAATTATTATATAAAAAAAATGATAATCCCAGTTAGTCTCATTGACTATCTTTGGGGGTGACTGGTCCGGTTCCACAGAATTTTTCCACCAGTCAATAGGATAAATCGGGAATCGCACACGGCGGTCAGCCTTGAAGTCTAGCATCATTTGGTTACACTCTCTATTTGGAGGAAAAATTTCTATAAATATATCGTAATTAGTATTCGAACCGCAGATACATGAGTGATAACCTGAATATCCTATTGTGGTACCATAGCTCCGAAGACGGTTCAAAATTATTATAAGAACCTATACAACCTAGCTAAAATTGACAAAATGAAGAGATAAAAGGACTAAATTAACATATTTGAAGGATCGGAGTGCTTGCTTATGAATTTTGACTATATATATTCATGTAATTATTTCGATTAAAATTATCATAGGGACTTATATAATTAATGGTTGTATTGATTTCAATGAGTATGGTAGAGTATGTTAATAATTCTTAGCAATTGGTGATGTGGCGGGATCACCAAGAGCCACATGGCAAGTTCAAGACTTGGTCAACGCGAAGCCAGTCAGTCCAAATCGCGGCTGAACTACAATCAAAGTAAGCCGATTTAAAATCAAACTCGGATCGAACTGATTTGATTCACAATCATCAAGATCACGCAGGAGGATGTGGGAGGACACGACGGACATGGGGGAGCACACGCAAGAGATGCATGTAATGCTCGATGAGGTCATTCCCCTCTATTTTAGGGGCGTGTTTAATTCAGGATTATTATAGACAACCTTAATTATCCGTTTCCGATTATTCATAATAATCGTATTTGATTTGAGATTTTTTTAGATTTTGAAGTTTCAGCAAACGTCATCAATTGAAGCATTCAATCCGGAATCAGAATATTTCAGACTATCTCGATTTTTTTTTATTTCGGATGTTCAACAAAATTTTTTTCAAAATTATCCTCGAAGCGATATGACCATAGCAAGGAGGTGGCTACCAGCGGCAGTAAAAAACGTCGGGCGACAGGCGATAGCAAGCGTTGCCGGAGGTGGCACAAGATTATCGGATGGTGGTGGTCGAAGGGCGACAGTAGGCGTTGTCGAAGATGATAACAGATTGCTTGATGGTGACAACAAGAGGTGAGCGATAGGCGACGATCAACGGGTAAAAGCTGGTGAGAGCCTAGCAGTGGACGTCAGACAGCGCGAGGCAGGCAGACCAAGGATCAAATATTATTTATTCTAAAAAATATGAAATTAATTTAGTTATAAAATACATAAGATTGAACCAAGATAATACCGTAAATATTAAATCAAGTTATCCATTAAAATTTTTAAACAAATAAATTTATATTACATTATGCAGATTGATCAAATAATTAAATTATATTTTATTTCTTAAAATTTTGATTATATAATTATTTAGTAATCCTTAGAAAATTTATGATTATTTGATAATCATATAATCATGATTATCTTTTCTCGTATAAGAAGGTATTCGCTCACATAGGCACAGACAAATGTACAATAATTTTCTCCCTACTATTTATCTAATTTTCTTTTATTTTACGTTCTTCTCCTTTTTCAATCGTCACTTGATCATGTGAGGGTCTTCGTCAAGGTTCGTCTAATCCTTATCAGTGTTTCCAGTTCTCCAGGATTCAGGGGCGGACCCACCCTTGGCTAGGGTGGGCTCTAGCCCCACCAATTTAAAAAAAAATAAAACTAAATTTATTTTATTGCCCATCATTATTAATTTCCTTTTATTTTTTCCCTATTAAAATTTCAATAACTTTTTTCCTATTTGAAATCAGAGCACTTATGTTGTTTGAAGTTTACTTAAATAAAAAAAATTTCATCATTTTATCAGTGCCACCTACATAACGTTTTTGTCGCTCGCCACAAGAGCAACCGACACTATCACATTGCTTGCTACTCCTCGTAGTCGCAGAGTAATAAGTGTGAAAAATTCTAATTTTAATCTTCTTTATCCTTTTCTTTCATTGGGTTCAAATAGATCTATTTTTCTTTGAAATGGATTTCCTTAGACCTCCTTTCTCAACGGTGTAATCTCTATATTTCTTAAAGATTTTTACATTATCCTTCACTTGATATTTTATATTCATGTCTAGTACAAGCGTTAAGCAATGGCTCGATGAGTACAACCACGACATCCCTTCTCTCAAATAACAATGATATCTATGCGACCATTGCTGTAAGTTTATTTTATTTTGATATCATCTCTACGAGTCAACTACTATTAATATCTCTGCTTGATATTATCTCTACGAGTCAACTATTATTTTTCTCATTTGTTATAGTTTATATATTATAATTATATTATTTACTTATATATTAAATCTAATATATTTATTTAATTGGTAGGTTAATTCATCTAGTTTTAATTATTTCCATTTTTATAACAACAATAAAATGAGCATTTTCAATTATGAAATTTGTTGAAACAACTCTTCATAATAAGATGGAAGAAGAATTTTTAGTAGATTCTATGGTCTTCTATATTGAACGAGAGTTGGTTGAAAAAATTAATAATGATATAATAATTAATAAATTTGATTTTAAGAATAATCAAAGAGCATAACTTCGACGGTTAGCTCCAAGTAAATTAAGATCCTGACTACGTTCCTATCAGAATTGTTCATCATCATCAGATGTTTTTACCGGAGCCGGAGTCCTTGGTCGGAGCTATGTCCGACTGACCCAAGGATTTGATCCAGGTGCATTGAGGGTCTGCCGATCCCCTATGTTTAGTCGGATCACGTTTTTTCAAGGAATACCAAGAATAAGTTTACTGAAATATACTTTTAATATTTTGATGAAAATTCAAAATGGATATCTCTCTCTGATTTAGAAACAAACATCAAATTTCTATGAAAAACAAAAGTGACATGGTTTATTCAGATAGTAATAAACATAAAAAAGAGACTAAAATAGCAAAGCGAAGTTTGGAGTGGACTTAACGGTGACAGACAGCCTGGTTGGCTCTGTCGATTTATTAGCTGGCGCCCTGCTGGCGCGTTAATCTCGCAGTTACCAAC
The DNA here is from genome assembly GCF_018446385.1 of Zingiber officinale. Taxonomy (NCBI): domain Eukaryota; kingdom Viridiplantae; phylum Streptophyta; class Magnoliopsida; order Zingiberales; family Zingiberaceae; genus Zingiber; species Zingiber officinale. The sequence goes on along the minus strand of NC_056003.1, from coordinate 111,446,356 downwards.
ATATCGGGGCGGAGTTGGCCCCGCATGACTGAGCGTGATGGATCCGCCACCAGCAACTCAAGTTCCAAGGACATTAATCAATTCTGTTTGTCTCAATTTAAGTGCTGTGAAAGGGAAAGGGAAAAGGAATGAAGTGCCATTTGCTTTATCTTCTAAACCTTATTTTTTTTTAAAATTTTATGTAGAAATAAAATGGAATGTCATTTTCATATTCTAAATTTTGAAACTTTTATTTTGTTTTTTTCTCTCCCTCTTCCATTTCTCTCCCCCTTTCGCTTCAAATTTCATTCTCAATTTATTTGTTTTTTTCTTAGTGGTCCATCACGATCTTGGAAACATATATTTGGAAGTACAAGCATATATCCAATATTTTACCATAAAAAAAACTAAACGATCATTCAATAGAGGCCGCCTATACCCTTTATTTTTATGCTAACATCGAGTATTCAATTATTCAAGCCTATTAATTTTTGAGATGATCAATTAGGTTCCAACAAAGTTTCCTACATGTCATTTGAGTAAATTTGAAATTACTCATAGTGGGTGGCTCAATATCTCAATTTATCATCTATTAGAGGAAGATATTTTACAATATGTTACAATTGAGAATCAAATCGTAAATATTTGGAAGACTATAGAATATTAGGAGTGAGTAGTCAATCCGTCAAACCGATCAATCTGCTTATACTGACCCGAACTGAACCGAAAAAAAAGCCGTCGGATATAAGGCCGGATGTAGGATCCTGATATTGCATTATCCGATCTAGTAGGGTCAGATAATTTTTTATCCCAATAATCGAACCAACCCGATCTGCGATCACCCATACTTGTAGCAACTACTGTCGATAAATTATTACACGTTGTAGTAGTTACTGCCGATAAGCTGCTACACGTTGCAGTAGCTACTGGCGATTAGCTGTTACAACGTGTAATGAATAATGTCTATTATAATTTTAAAATATTTTTTTATTTTTTATTTATATTTTATATTTCATTGGATATAGGGTCGGATATCCAAATAACTGACAACCCGTTGGATATCTGATACATAATAACCGTCGGATATAGGACCGGATGTAGATCCTAATATTGTATTATCTGATCTAGTAGGGTCGGATAGTTTTTTACCCTAATAACCGAACCAACCTGATCCGCGATCACCCCTACAAGATATATTGCTGTATCATATTTTTCTAGAAAAATATTAAACTAATTTAGAAAAATTATTAAGATAAAATTAATAATAAGTTGCCGTAAATATTAAAATTAATTTTAGTGTGAATATAGAGATTTGATAGGCAAAGCGACGTTTTATGTGTAACCGTGAGCGACGTGCAAATGTGGCTTTGCTAGCTTGATGCCGTTGCGAAAAAAATATTCCATTTATTCTCTCTCCCCTTCGGCCTTCTTTTGAAAACATCACCGAGCGAAATTTCCCATTTTCTAAATTTCCCTCGCCGCTCTCTCTCTCTCGCTCCTTCCTTCTTCGTCACCACGGTCTTCCGTCGCAGCTGACTGAAGCTCCCCAAACTGCGCGTCAAACACAAAGGCGACCCTAGTGTAAAAGCTTCCCTTTCTCCATTCTTGATCGTAAGCCTTTCCCCTCCACTGTTTATTTTTCAGCTCTATACAATTTTTTTTGCACCATATATATATCCTACCAAGCACAAGCCCTAGCTGTTATGTTACCAGTTTTTTGCTTATATAATTTGTAGGTAACTTGGTAGATAACTTGCTTATATAGTTTATTGTATTATCAAAAGAAAATATTTCACTTTGTAGCAGCTACTTGGTAAGTCGTTTCATTTTTCAAAACATTGTAGTCGTTTCTCATCATAGTCCTGAGAACTGTTCAACCTATCAAGATCCAGTATAACAAAGACAATTATAAGCCAAACTTTCTTAAGATCCAGTATTACCATCGAGTTAGCTGCTACAACATTGTAGTAGCTATCATTCCAAGTTAGCTGCTACAACGTTGTAGCACTTAACATTCCAAGTAATTGCTACAATGCTGTAGCAGCTAACTTGGGTCGTGGCTGGGAAAAGTTCGTCGAGACGATCATCCTCTCCCTAATCTAGGAGTATTCCTTAGGGCATTGCTGAGGCTCTTCATTGCTAACATGGAATATTGGGCGAACTTAAACCACTCCATGAGCGACCTAACCTCATCAACATACACTCATCGGGGCTAGATGTTAGTGCTCGCTTTAAAGAAATTCCTTTACGAATATGGAAGCTTACACTAGACCGTGGAAGGCAACAAGACCGCTTTGTTATTCTCGATTTGGGAGCAAGATACACTTCAAGATTTATAGTGGATATCATGAAATAAATGACGAAGGTGGTGTCGAGAAAATGTCAGCAATCCATGAATAAGCTACTCGTTTCCATTGGAATGTCATTAACGGAGCCACCCTCTGTTATATAGAAACAATTATACAATTCAATCTGGGAATAGGTGTATTCACGAGCCCACAATTGCCCTTCTGACAAAGCAGGATTTTACCAGTAGTCACGGGTTATGATTTATGACAGCTATGACTAGTCATATGGGTTATGACAACTATGAGTGATCATTCTATGAACGATGAGAGAGTAATGGATTTGATTTAGTAAGTTGTCATTAATTAATTTATATGTCTCCATAAATTCATTAATTTCAATTTATATAAGTGACCATTGAATTACTAATACAGATTAGGGCTTGTTACCTGTATCAACATTAGCTACTACATGTTGTAGTAGCTCACATCTCTGGAGTAGCTACTCCAATTTGTATCAACTAAGTCGCACTAACTGCAACACAGTGTAACAGCTAGTCAGCAGAAGCTGCTATAATGTGTAGTAGCTTCTACTGACTAGCTGCTACAGGTTGTATCCGTGATTATCTTTATTGGACGCCTCGGGTGATAAACTGATAATTAATTCCATAGCTAGCTGCTACAACGTTGTAGCAGCTACTTGGAATGATAGCTGCTACAACTCTGTAGCAATTAACTCAATGGTTAGCTGCTACAACATTGTAGCAGCTACTTGGAATAATAGTTGCTACAACTCTGTAGCAGCCAACTCAATGGTTAGCTGCTATAATGTTATAGCAGATACTTGGAATGATAGCTGTTACAACTCTATAGCAGCTACTTGGAATGATAGCTGATATAATGGTGTAGCAACTACTGCCATGGTAGAGTATACATTATGTGTACGAAAGGAATCAAGGCTCGACGGTTGGTTATCCTTTTCTTTATTGTCTATCTTATCTTTTCATAGGTTTTGATGAGTTGTACTATCTATAATTTGATGACATATTTTTATGGTATTGGAAAGACACTCTGGTTTGACTTGTCTTTATCAAGAGTTAATGATGTTAGAACTCATTTTCCTATAAATTGTCTATCAACCTAACTCATTCTTTCACGCTACCTAGCCCTTCATTTTGTTATACATTGGGTTTATTGTAGTTGTTCAAGGAACATGTCTTGCTTTAGCAGGAAGATGAAACCCATTCTGGGTGGTGTTAAAGAACCCCTTATCAAAGAGGATTCAAGCTCTATGTCTTCTTCCTTTGAAAGATCATCTCTATCAGTAAACTCGTCCGCTTCTCGGTTTGTATTATCCATTCTTCTTCTATTATATATATCTTTCTTTCCTTGAATTTACGAATTTTCTAAAATAATCCTAACAGGTATCTCAGTCTAGCTATGGAACATCATGTTGTTTGTGGCTATATTAAGATTCTCACAGAACAACAGAACCAAGCGAGGAAGGAGTTGGAAGTTTCTCTTTTCCGTGAGAAAAAGAACCAAACTGAACTTGTGCAGTTGCGACGACAATTGTCCCAAGTTAATGGAGCATTAGAGGATGCTATAAATCAAATGAATGAGTGAAATATCATTCTTTGTGAAGTTCAACCTAACATCTCCTTAGCGATGTTGCCCTTCTACGAGAGAAAAAGAATCAAATTGAATTTGCCCAAGTGCGACGATAATTATCCCAAGTTAATGTAGCATTAGAGAATGCTATAAATCAAATGATTATAGCATTAAATTTTGTAATAACCCTTTGGCTTAAAATCTTATTTGTCTTATATTATTATCTTTGTTTAGAATATTAATATTATTCTATTCATGTATATCAAACCCAACTATAGTCTCTAAGTCTTTTTTTGTTTATGCTCAAGAAGATGTTACTCTATCAATATCAATTTTTTATTTAGATCAATTAAATGAGTTTCTATATGTTGTATTAATTAATGTATAAATAGTTAGAAGTTGCTACACGTTGTAGCAGTTACTGCAACACCTTGTAGTAGCTAGTTGTCGAAGCTGCTACAACGCGTAGCAGCTTCTCAAGAGTAGCTACTACACTATGTAGCAGTTACTATAGATTGGTTGCTACACATTGTAGCAGCTACTCCAGAGACGTGAACTGCCACAATAAGCTGCTACAATGCAGCTACTCCAGAGACGTGTGTGTTAGAATGTATACTAAAAGTCTAGCTTTTGGTATAAACATTTATCTAGAAATAAGAATCACATTGGTCAAATGTCTACATTTATGATAAATGTAGTTGTTCAATTAATTTATATTGTAGATAACATGGTGTGTGGTGTCACACACAGAAAATCATGTTATCAGTACCTTATAAATTATAAACAGTAGCTCACGACCAAGATGGAAAGGAACAAACCATTGGAAGGTCGTAGTGTAATTAGGTATTAGTTTATCTTAACTATATAATTACACTAGTACACTTAGAGTGTATTGAGTAGGACCATTAGAGGTCGTTTCTTTTATACTGACTTTATAAAGGAACAAAGACCTCAGTTATTATGGAAGTGTGTGCTCTTAATCCCAATATAATAACAAACACATATATTTGATATTTATTTCTTTAATTTATCAATGGGTGAGATTTAGTTCGATAAATCAATAAGCCCGATAAGTTGGAAAATAATATCACTTATAGTGTGTGTTGTTGATTATAGAAGGAAACTGTGTCCTAGTGATCTAGGTTGAGAATGTCCCCAAGAGGAGCTCATAAGGATTGTCATGTTAAACCCTGCAGGTGGACTTAGTCCGACATGACGATGAAGTTGAGTGGTACTACTCTTGGAGCTAGATATTAATTAAGTGAGTTGTCAGTAACTTACTTAATTAGTGGACATTTGTTATCTTAAACACAGGGAGACTAACACACTCATAATAAGAAGGAGCCCAAAATGTAATTTGGGATTGGTGCGGTAGTTCAATAATAGTTCTCTAGTGGAATGAATTATTATTGATAAAATTAAGTTGTGTGTTCGGGGCGAACACGGGATGCTTAATTTTATCGGGAGACCAAAACCAATTCCTCCTCTCGGTCCCTATCGTAGCCTCTTAATTATAGAGTACTATACCCACCTATACCCACTTTCTTACCCATCTCATAGGGGCCGGCCAAGCTAGCTTGGAGGCCAAGCTAGCTTGGAGGCCAAGCTAGCTTGGAGACCAAGCTAGGGCCGGCCAAATTTTGGTTCATGGGTGCTTCAAGGTGGCCGGCCCTAGCTTGGGTTCAAGCTTGGTGTGGCCGGCCCATATTAAAATAAAAGGATTTTTATTTTTTAAAATTTTTCTTATGTGGATAACATGATTTAAAAAAGAGTTTAAAAATTTAAAATCTTTCCTTTTATAAGATTCTACAAAAGATTAAGAGAAGAGCTAAATCTCTTTCCTTATTTGTAGATTAAAATGTTGATTTTAATTTTGGTAAAAACTTTCCTTTTAATTATGTTCATGATTTAAAAGAAAGTTTAAAAATTAAAAATTCTCTTTTATTAGTTTCTACAAAAGATTAAGAAAAGATTTAATATCTTTCCTTATTTGTAGATTGAAAGGAGATTTTAATTTTTAGAGATAACTTTCCTTTTTAGAAATTATCCACATGTTTAAAAGAAAGATTTTAATTTATAAAATTTCTTTTTATTAACCAATCATGAAAGGATTAAAATTATTGGAGAAATTTTTATAAATTTCTAGAAACAAATTAGGAAGTTTTAATTTTTGTTTTAATTAAAACTCTCCTTGTTTTGGGGAAAGAGGTGGCCGGCCAAATAAATTGGAGAAGAGAAAATTATTTTTAATTAAATAAATTTTCCTTTTCATGGCAAAAGAATTAAGGAAGTTTTTATTTAAATTTCCTTATTTGCCAAGACCAAGGATTATAAAAGAGAGGGTAGAGGAGGCTTCATGGAGAACGACTCTATTCTTTTTCTTCCTTGGTGTGGTCGGCCCCTAGAGGTTCCCCTTCTCCTTCTCTATTCTCCTTCTTGTGGCCGAGACTTCATCATCTCTTGGAGGTATAGAAGTGGCCGGATCTAGCTTGGAGAAAAGGAGAGAAAGGAGTCTTGTTTCATGCGTCCCTTGGAGCATGGTTGGTGGAAAAAGATCTTCATCTTTTGGAAGTATTGTGATTGGCCGAAACTTGAAGAAAGGAGAAGAAGGTGCATTGGTGGTTTCTCATCTCGGAAGATCGTTGCCCACACAACGTCCGAGGTTAGAAGAGGAATACGGTAGAAGATCAAGAGGTCTTTCTAAAAGGTATAACTAGTATTTTTCCTTTCCGCATCATACTAGTTATTTTAGGAAATAATACTAAATACAAGAGGCATACGATTCTAGTATTTTGAATTTATTTTCGATGTTGTGTTCTTTTTGTTTTTTCTTTTCCTTGTGATTTGATTGTTCTTTTTGGTTGACCTAAAGTTATTTAAGGAAATTAAATATTAACTTTCCTTAATAGGCTTTGTCTAGTCGGTGGTGGTTGTTCCCATATCCAAGAAGGCCATGTGCCTCGCCACGTCAGTACTGGGAGCCAATTTTGGAAACTAATATTTAATGAAATTAATAACCTAGGTGATTTGGATCAAACGTGTTAAGTTCCACAGGAGATCCAAGTCAAAACCTAAAAGAACAAATAGATTAAACTTTGGATCAAACGTGTTAAGTTCCGCAGGCAATCCGAGTTTAATTTAAAAGAACACATGGTAGCTAGGAAAAGGTTCAGACCTTTGTACAAAATTTTTGTACAGTGGAACCATTATGTTTTCCGAGTAGCAACCAACAATTGGTATCAGAGCTAGGGTTTTGCCTCTGTGTATTTGGTATTAGTTTAATTATGCACATGTCATACATAATTTAGGCAGGATAATAGTAGGATGTGCTAACTTTGTGGATGCAGGATCCAACTATTATGACTTATATTTATTATGTCTGTGATTGGACCCTTGGACATGTCAAGGGCATTTATTGTGTGTGCATGATTGTATTATAAAATACAGCAGGAGCTGTATTTAGTTTTATTAGGATTTTATTTTTGATCTAGTTACATGTACATTCCTTTTATGGAATATAGGATCGATGGATGTAAATTTTATTTTATGTTCGATCTAGTTTACATGTACATTCCTTCGAGGAATATAGGATCGAAAAATGTAAAATTCTATTTATGTCGCGGATCGAATCTTGCAAGGCGTGGAACCTTTTGAGGACCAGAGGTGCAGCGGAACAAGGAGCAAGATGGATGCGACAACTAGACCTGGTGGCGGTGGCCAAAGATGGCAGCAGCTAGGGTTGGCGACACACGGAGGACAGCAATAGATAAAAGCCATAATAGTTGAAAATTAGTTTTTCTGTTTATGCTGAGACTGTGTGTGCTTGTTAGTATGCATGTTAAGTAGACTAGCATAGTCAAAATTCCTCACTTTAAATAACTAAGTGGGAGAGGGATTTATTTTTAAATAAATTCCACGGTCTCCATTACTGGTTTATAAGTGATGCAACAAACTTGCGCGTTGGCTCTGAGTGCCTTCCTCCATATCGGATGAGTTTGTTTGCGGATCACTAGATTAAACTTCCATTTTGGATGACTATAGGAAGTTAATTAAGAGCGTGTGATCTTCCCCATCGGAAGGGGCACAATCTTATTAATGGACTTAGTGTCAAGTAATGGTATACACTTAGGCACGTCTAATAGTATCCTCCCCATCGGAGTCACTGCTATTGTTTGTGTGACCGAAGAAAAACCAACTATTAATTTGTCAAATAAATAAGTTGACAAGATTATAAAATTAAAAACTCCTCTTACAAATGTTTGATTTTGTATACGTCCACACTATCGTGGTATACAAAATTCACGGTGTTTGAGGTAATTTTATTTTGTCATAAAGATTTATTGACAAGATAATTAATGGGTAAAACCCTCCTCTTACAAATGTTTAAATTTTGTATACGTCCACACTATCGTGGCATGCAAAATTTACGGTGTTTGAGGTGTTGGTGAATTTAAATAATATTGTTTGAGGAATCAATGTTATTTTAAATTCAAAAAGTTTTGACCAAATATTTGATCAAAGATAGATCAACTATTAATTTTATTCGTCATAAAGTAAAGTTGATGAGATAATAAAATTAATGGATAATTTTTTTTTTTGATTTTGTATACGTCCACACTATCGTGGCATACAAAATTCATAGGGATTTTAAAAGAATTGATCTTGACCAAATATTTTTGTGATTCTTAGGATTTAAAATGTTTGTCAATCCCCTAGTTGTTATACTATAGAAAAGACTTAGTAGTCCCAATTGTAATGATTGGAAATAGGACTTGGACATTAAGGTAGACTGTCTTCTTAGAACTAAGAACAATTTAGGTGTATTTAATTCATTAGTTGAAACATGTTTAGTGGTGTTATCTACCAGAACCTAGAGTGTAGATACAGATGTCATTAATCATGTCTGCAATTCATTGCAGGGTTTCAGGAAATCTGATAACTAAATGAAAATAAAAACACCGTCCACATGGGCACTGCTGTAAAAGTGGCAGCTGTTGCAGTGAGAGATGTTTATCCTTTAATAGGAATAAAATATGGATTATTAGAAATTGTCTTTACATACTAAGTTTAGAAAGAACCTGATTTCAGTTTCTAAACTATTATAGAATAGATATTGTGTCTATTTTGATAACAAAGCTGTTATCAAGAAAAATAGAGAAGTTATCTATTCTGGTATGTTGGTTGACAATTTATAATCCAATAACTCCCACGATGCAATAAATGGAAATTATAACACATCTTCTAACTTTAAGAGAAAGCAACCTTCGGAAATAAACCAATTATATCTTTGGCTTCTAAAGCTAGGTTATATTAACTTAAGTAGGATTCATTGGTAGCTGATGAACTTTTGGGTTCATTAGTAGAGGAAATCTTTCCAACCTGCGAGTCTTACTTGGAAGGAAAAATAACTAAAAAGCTTTTAAGTCTAAGGGGTATGGAGCCAAAGATATGTTGGAATTGGTTCATTCTGATTTGTGTGATCCTATGACTATCCAGGCAAGAGGTAGTATCGAATATTTCATCTATTTTATAGATAACTATTCAAGATACAAATACATTTACTTAATGTGCCGCAAGACTAAGTACTTTGATTAGTTCAAAGAGTACAAGGCTGATGCGGAGAAACGTCAAAGTAAAAGTATCAAGACAATACGGTGAGATCGTAGTGGCAAGTATCTCTTTGGGAGAATTTAGGAGTCACTTATCAGAAGTAGGGATTCAATCCCAACTAATTGCACCTGGTACACCCCAACAGAATGGTGTAGAAAAAGGAAGGTATATGACTCTTATAGAAATAAGTAGATTGATGATGAGTTATTTGGAAAATTACCAAATTCATTTTAAGGATATACTCTAGAAACGGAAGTGAACATAGTACCTTCCAAAGTCAGAACTCTCTACTCATATAGAATTGCTGAATAAGCGTAAGCCTATTTTGAAGCATATTCGGATTCGGGTAGTCCAGCACATATGCTGAAGAGAGATAATGATAAGTTGGACATGAATTCACTTGTTTGTGGGTTATCCTAGAGAAATGAAAGTAGGATTATAGTCATAAAAATCATAAGGTCATTGTTAGCATCAATGACCGATTTTTAGAAAATGACTATGTAATAAATCACATGCCCATAAGTAAATTTGTTCTTAAGGAAATAATAAAGGACATGTCTAACCTAGTACCAACTGTACAAGATGAAATATCACAAGAAACTGCAACACGTATCACAAATGATATACAATTGCAGAAAGTACATCATCGTAGTGGGAGGGTTGTCAAACAACCAAAAGGATTCATGTTTTGGGAAAGTTTTTGGACTTGATCCCAAATGAACATGAGTCTGATCTCGAAAATATGATGAAGCACTCCAAAATAAAGATGCAACATCTTGACAAAGAGCAATGAATACAGAATTAGAATATAAGTATTCTAATCAAATCTGGAAGCTTGTAGAACCACCAGATGGTGTAAAAACCATTGGGTGAAAATATGTCTACAATAGAAAAAGATGGATAGACAGGAAGGTGGAAACTTTCAAAGCAAGGCTTGATGAAAAAGGAAACTTTTTCACTGGTAGTCATGCTTAAGTCTATCCGGATTCTTTTATCTATTTAGCAAGTGGATGTCAAGATAGCATTCCTTAATGGAAGTCTTGAAAAAAACATCCATACAAAACAACCAGAAGGGTTCATTGCAAAGGGCAAAGAGCATTTTGTGCAAGCTCAATCAGTCTATGGACTGAGGCAAAGCTTCAAGGTCTTGGAACATCCGGTTTATCAAAGTTATCCAGACCTATGGATTTATTTAGTAACCGGATAAGTCTTGTGTATACAAAAGGTGTGATGGAAACGTGGTGGTATTTCTTGTATTATACGTAGATTACATTTTTGATAGTTGGAAACAATATCAAGGTGTTATTGGAAGTAAGGGTATGGTTGCCCAAGTAATTCGTTATAAAGGACTTAGGAAAATAAGCACATATTCTTGGGAACAAGGTTCGCAAGAAAAGAATGTTATGCTTATCTCAAGCTATATATAACAAGCTCGTTTTAGCATGCAAAACTCCAAGAAAGGTTTTCTACCTTTTAAGCATAGAGTGTCTTTATCTAAAGAGATGTCTCCGATGACATCAAAGGAGATTGAGGACATGTAGGCAGTTCTTTATGCTTCGAAAGTTAGACAGCCTAATGTATGCTATACACGAGATCAGAAATCTGTTTTGCCAAGGGCATAGTTAACAGATATCAAAGTAACCCTAGACAAGGACATTGGACTGCAGTAAAGCATATATTAAAGTACCTTAGAGGCACTAGAGATTATATGCTAGCTTACAAGGCAGTTAATTTGGTCCCTGTGGGTTGCACGAATTTTGACTTCCAATCAGATAGGGACAATAATAAGTCAACCTCGGGGTTTTGTGTTTACTTTAGGAGGAAAAGTCATAACTATGGAAGAGTGATAAGCATAGGTGTTTTTCTGGACTCCACCATAGAAGCTGAGTATATGGCAAGCCTCTGAGGTAGCCATAAAAGCTAAATGACTCAATAACCTCAAGATGGACTTAGATATGATTTCTGGTTTGTCCAAAAATTATTACAATTCATTGTAATAATAGTGGTGCAGTAGCAAACTCGAAGAAACCATAAGTCTATAAGGCAAGTAAACACAATAGAGCGCAAGTACCACCCAATACGAGAAATCGTATAAACGAGAAGAAGTTGTTGCTGCCTAGATTGCATCAAGTGATAACTTAGAAGATCCTTTCACTAAAGCCCTTAAGGCAAGAGCTTTTGATGGGCATGTTGAAGGTTTGGGAATCAGATGTATGGTAGCAGTTATGGCAGCTTAGTCTTTTAGTATAAGTGGGAGATTGTTAGAATGTATACTAAAAGTCTAGCTTTTGGTATAAACATTTATCTAGACATAAGAATCACATTGGTCAAATGTCTACATTTTGTTGGTGCGGTTAGCACTAACGATTTAACCCAGGTTTTGATGAATGACAAATAGGTTAAGTTAGTTTTGTTGTTGTCTGACACTTTGATCGAGTGTGCAGGAAAAGTCCAGCTAGGTCGACGGGCTGACCGGATAGCTGGCAAGAAGTCCAAGCGGGTCGACGGGCTGACCGGACGCTTGGCGAGAAGTCCAGCTAGGTCGACGGGCTGACCGGATAGCTGGCGAGAAGTCCAAGCGGGTCGACGGGCTGACCGGACACTTGGCGAGAAGTCCAGACGGGTCGACGGGCTGACCGGACGTCTGGCAGGTAAGAAAGGTAAGTCACTGGAAGGGAGTGACTGTGAGGACGCGTTCCCGGGAAGGGGACATTAGGCGTCGATCCGGCTTAGATCCATTTCGGATGTCTAAGTCGAGATCGTGACTAGATTCCGGTCTCGGAGAGACGGAATCTAAGTCATACTCTTTTTAATTATCTGTTGAACCTTAACTGTGCTGACAATCTGTTTTACAGGATATACATTTGCCTCGGACTAACTTTGTTTTGCAGGAAAAGGGAGTTTTCTGGAACAAGGTGGTCCGGGCGCCCGGAAGGCTAATTTTATCCAGCCAAGTCGTCGCCACGTGGAGCATCTTGGTTTGAGCAGTTACGTCACACTCCAGGCGCCCGGAACAGCATATAAAAGAAGCCCCAGGCTGGAGCTTCAGAAATCAATCAAGATGAGAACTCTTCTACTGCTGGTCTTGCTGCTCGACGCTCTGTGCGACGCCAACAAAGCTTCGACACTACGCTTCGTCTTTTCCCTTTTGTCGGTATTTGTTTTTCAGTTTCATTAGCATTCCCTGTACGGTTCTGTTGTAATTATTATTCCGAATTGCTAGTGATTGCCCAACGAAAGTGGTCAAGGACCACGGGCCTTCGAGTAGGAGTCGTCACAGGTTCCGAACGAAGTAAAACCACTGTGTCTATCTTACTTTTCCGCTGCGTTTAAACTCTTGTTTTTTCGAATCGATATTCACCCCCCCTCTATCGAATCTAACGGTCCTACAAGTGGTATCAGAGCAGGTACCGCTCTGATTTGGTGCAACCACCAATCAGACAGGGGGTGAATTGTTTTTAAAACTGGTGTTTCGTTAACTTAATATTTCTCTAATCAATTTAAATTAGTGAAACACGAATCTAGATTTTTTTCTCTATTTTTCTCTTCCCGCACTACTAATCCAAGACCAAGTCTTGGGATTTTTTTTATTTCACAGAATGTCCCAACAAGAAGGATTCAGCACAACCTCAACTCTTCAAGGGATGACTTCCCTTCTTGGAAGAAGCGCATGGAGGTCTACCTCAAAGCAGACTTGACCGGTGGATGAGCATTACGAAACCTTACAAAATTCCGAGTGGACAGCGGAATCTAGTGGATCTGAAGGCGGACAGCAGATCTCAAGAAAAAGCATCAACCGAAAATAAAGCGATCAACACTCTATGCGGATTGACAAGAGAAGAACTGAGAGTCGGTCCACACAAAACGCTAAAGAGCTATGGGACAAGCTGATCGAGCTGCAGGAACGAGCGACGATAAGGTAACAAAACGAGACCTGCTTCTAAATAAAATTTTAATATAAAAATGCAGGAAGGAGAAACAGTGAATCAACTACACGCGAGGATCAAGGACATCCTCAACGGGCTTCATGCGATAGGCCACCAAATGGAGAGCAGAGACTTAATAAGGTACGCTTTAAACGCCTTTCCACGTAATAGTTTGTGGGCATCAATAGTGGATGCCTACAAAATTTCTAAGAATCTTTCAAAATTAAATGAGCTGTTTTGTGAATTAGAATTACACGAACAAACTAATCTGGCCGAGAAAGGTATAGCTCTATTTGCGGGTTCCTCCAAAGAAAAGAAAAAGTGAACTTGAAGAAGACTCATCAAGATTCAAGACGAAGAACACCCAGTGAACTTGGTAAGAAAAATGTTCACCGGAGAAAGAGGAGCTTCAGCAAAAGGATCAAAAGATCAGCTCTCCCTCGGAACAAAAGAACGTGACTTGCTACGGCTGCAAAAGGGACATTACAAGAACGAATGTCCAAAACTAAAGTTTGAAAACCAAAGCCAACCAAAAGAAGGCACTCAAAGCAACGTGGGACGACTCCTCGGACGAATCGGAGGAAGAAGAGCGAAACATCAAAGCCACCTCGCATGGCCGAAACAGAAAACGAGTCGGAAGATGAAGACGGGTCCGAACCCGAAACAAGCCACGAGTCCGTACTCGTTTCCGAAGGCCCGAATGAGGTATACTTTAATTTAAACAATTTTTTTAGAATTATTTCCTGTTTAAATAGTAAATTAACTAAATTAGAAAATGAAAACAAATCACTTCTTGAGGAAAATCAAAACCTCAAGGAACAATTAAAAAATTCGAATCCAACTCAAGATCTAACACTTGAAGAGGAAAATCTATCATTAAAAAATGATGTTAAAGATTTAAAAGAAATGCTAGAAAAATTTACAACAAGATCAAAAAATCTAGACTTAATCCTAAATAATCAAAAAGCATGTTATAATAAAACCGGACTAGGATATAAGTCGAATTCAAATAAAACCTTCAAATCATTAATAACCCAATACAAGTCAACCAATTTAGCTTGGGTTCCGAAAGCGTGTCTGACCACGCAAGTAGGACTTAATCAATATTATATACCTAAAGAAAAAATACATTATATAAAATTAAATAAACCAAACCAAAATCCAAAATACAAACCTAAATCAAATTCAAAATCTAAACAGTTTAAGAAACAACAAAATTATCACCAAGTTAACTATAACTATAAAAAGAATCGACACAAGCCTAAAATTAAAACTTAAATTAATGGCCAATAATTCAGGGGGAGGCTCCAGAATAGGTGGCACCTCCAAACTAACCTACCCGACAGGGTAATTAACCCGGCAGGGTAATTAGGATTAGTTAAAAAGAGACCAAGTTTAACTTGAATCATGGTACTGGTGAAATTTTTGGATGATAGTACGTTAGGAAACTTGGGCATCGCATGTCTAGAAAGATATGGTTTCGATCTGGTGCATTTGGCCAAGTGGAACTGACCGAAGCTACCCTTAAACGAATCCTAACCAGTTAGACCAAGATTTAGTACTAAGTTCCGTGGATAGGACTATTCGGAAAACCTCGAAAGGTTGGTTACTTCTAATGATGTTCTTGTGACTCACCAAGCTTAGAAGTTTATCCGAAGAATGCCTATTTGTGGAAACCAAAGCTAAGTCTGAATCTAACACAAGTTAAACCAAAAGTCTGTAATCAAACCAATTTCATCTCACAAAATCATAGGATTCCCTGATTGATAACATAGTTTGAATTGTAACTTAAAACTTAATTTCAAAATTTTAATTTTAACTTTAAAATTAATTTCAAAATTTTAATTTTAACTTAAAAATTAATTTCAAAATTTTTAATTCTAACTTAAAAATTAATTTCAAAAAATTTTAACTTAAAAATTAATTTCAAAATTTTAATTTTAACTTTAAAATTAATTTCAAAATTTTAATTCTAACTTAAAAATTAATTTCAAAATTTTAATTTTAACTTTAAAATTAATTTCAAAATTTTAATTTTAAACTTAAAAATTAATTTCAAAATTTTAATTTTAAAACTTTAAAATTAATTTCAAAATTTTAATTTTAAACTTAAAATTAATTTCAAAATTTTAATTTTAAACTTAAAATTAATTTCAAATTTTTAATTTTAACTTTAAAAATTAATTTCATAATTTTAATTTTAAACTTAAAAATTAATTTCAAAATTTTAATTTTAAACTTAAAAATTAATTTCAAAATTTTAATTTTAAACTTAAAACTTAATTTCAAAATTTTAATTTTAACTTTAAAAATTAATTTCAAAATTGTAATTTTAAACTTTAAAAATTAATTTCAAAATTTTAATTTTAACTTTAAAAATTAATTTCAAAATTTTAATTTTAAACTTAAAAATTAATTTCACAATTTTAATTTTAAGCTTAAAAATTAATTTCAAAATTTTAATTTTAAACTTAAAAATTAATTTCAAAATTTTAATTTTAACTTTAAAAATTAATTTCAAAATTTTAATTTTAAACTTAAAAATTAATTTCAAAATTTTAATTTTAACTTTAAAAATTAATTTCAAAATTTTAATTTTAACTTTAAAAATTAACTTCAAAATCTTAATTTAAACTTAAAAATTAATTTCAAAATTTTAATTTTAACTTTAAAAATTAATTTCAAAATTTTTAATTTTAACTTAAAAATTAATTTCAAAATTTTAACTTAAAAATTAATTTCAAAATCTTAATTTAAACTTAAATTAATACATGCTCAAAAGACTAACTTTAAATCCTACTTACTGTAGGAAACCAAGTGGATTTTGGACAGTGGTTGCTCCAAACATATGACTGGAGATCACACCAAGTTCACTCAACTCACTTACAAAAGCCTAGGAACAGTTGCCTTTGGAAACAACGGCAAACTCAAGGTAATTGGTATAGGTAATATTGAATTAAAATTAGACTTTATAATTACAAATGTCTTACTTGTTGAAAACTTTAAATATAATCTTCTAAGTATAAGTCAATTGTGTGATACTAGGTATAAGGTCAAATTTCTATCTACAGAATGCTCAATCAAACATCTAGATAATCCTACCATAAGCCTAAAAGGTTTTAGAAAAGACAACATCTATGTCATCAACTTAACCATTTCTTCCATTAAGTGTTATTTAACACAAAAAGAAGAAACTTGGTTATGGCATAGGAGGATGTCTCACACCAACTTTAGAAATATAAGTAAACTAAATAGACTTGTAAAAGGATTACCAAAGTTACCTAACTTAGATTCAACCATATGTAATGCTTGTCAACAAGGCAAACAAACTAAATCAACCCACAAACAAACAAATCAACCACAAACTATCTCAATCTTAGAACTTCTACATTTAGACCTTTTTGACTCCCATGGAGTCAAATCTATAAATGGAAACTTATATTGCTTAGTAATTATAGACAATTATTCTAGGTTTACTTGGGTCAAATTCTTAAAACATAAAGATGAAACTTTTGAAATTTTTTCAAATTTTTGCAAACAAATTGAAAACGAAAAAGATATCAAAATTAAAAGAATTAGGAGTGACAACGGGGGAGAATTTAAAAATCACCACTTTAATAGTTTTTGTCTAGAAAACGGTTACCATCATGAGTTCTCATGCCCTAAAACCCCCCAACAAAATGGAATTGTAGAAAGAAAAAATAGAACCTTACTTGAAGCTTCTAGAACAATGTTAAATGAGTATAACCTACCTAAATACTTTTGGGCAGAAGCCGTTAGTACAGCCTGCTATGTCCAGAACAGAACGACAATAAATAAAACTCATAACAAAACGTTCTTCGAACTGTTTTATAATAAACAACCAAATATAAAATATTTTAAGGTATTTGGGTGCCCAGTTTTCATCTTAAATACAAGAGAACACTTAGGAAAATTCATCTCTAAAATTGAAAATGGAATTTTTGGAGGATATTCCCTAAATAGTAGAGGCTACAGAATTTACAATAAGGTTACCTTAAAAATTGAAGAAACTACTAATGTAAAGTTTGAAGAAACTAAATAAGACATAGGATCTACACAAACACCTGAGTTTGTTCCAGATTATGTATTTAAGTTAAAGAAAGCATTATATGGACTTAAACAAGCACCCAGGGCATGGTATGAAAGGCTAACATCCTACCTAACATCTAAAGGATTCAAACAAGGTCAAATTGACCCAACCTTGTTTGTTAAATCATTAAATTCAAACATATTTATTGCACAAATTTATGTAGATGATATAATATTTGGTTCAACAAATTCAGATTTTTTAGAGGAATTTATTAATCTAATGGAAAAAGAATTTGAAATGAGCCTAGTAGGAAAATTAACATATTTCTTAGGATTACAAATCAAACAAACAAATGAGGGAAATTACATTTATCAACACAAATACACTAAAGAATTACTTAAAAAATTCGGAATGGAAAATACAAAAGAAATAAAAACACCTATGGCAGTAAACACAATCTTAGATAATGACCCAAATGGAAAATCAGTTGACCTAAAATATTATAGGAGTGCAATAGGTAGCCTACTATACTTAACTGCAAGCCGACCTGATATTTTATTTGCAGTTAGTATGTGTGCACGATACCAAACTTGTGCTAAGGAATCCCACTTGACACAAGTTAAAAGAATTTTTAGATATCTTAAAGGAACAATAAATGTAGGAATTTGGTATCCTAGAACTAATAATTTTGAACTAATAGGGTATTCTGACTCAGATTATGCTGGATGTAAATTAGACCGCAAGAGCACAAGTGGAGGATGCCAATTATTAGGTTCATCACTTGTTAGCTGGTTTAGTAGAAAGCAACATTGTGTTGCTCTATCTACAACTGAGTCAGAATACATAGCTATAGGTGAATGTGTTGCACAATTACTATGGATGATGCATACTCTAAAAGATTTCAACTTAAACATTACAAATGTAAAAGTATTAATTGACAATATAAGTTCAATTAACTTAACCAAGAACTCTGTGCATCATTCAAGAACCAAACATATTGAAGTTAGGCACCACTTTATCAGGGATCATGTTACTAAAGGTGATATTGAACTCAAATACATTGAGTCCAAATCAAATTTAGCTGACATTTTCACAAAACCACTCCCTGAAAGTGAGTTTAGCAACTTACGTCGAAAATTAGGAATGTGCTCAATAGACTAGAAATTTTAAGTTTCAAAATTGCTTTCAAAAATCACTCTTTCAAATTATAAGTCAAATTTGGTTGTTTTCAAAACTTTCCATTTTTAGATTTTCAAAAACAGTTTTGGCCTTAGACTAGTTTTGAATCCTTAGAAAGCATGTACCCATAAGACTAGTTTTTGAGCATCTCACCAACACCTTAGGTTTACCTTGCTTGTGTTTGACAAACATAGAAAGGGGTGAGATGCATAGGCCAACTGTCTGGACTTAAGATGCTTATTTCAGTGCATCAACATAAGTCTGGACGTTAAATACAATTCAGACATTAATCAGATTAAAGTTCATCAGTCAAGACAAACACTGACTGGTTATAATTAACTTAATCTGACTAACCAAGTGAAAGCTACTATCTTCTGATAGTCAGTTAGTAGCTAATTGGTTAGACAGCTGATTAGAGTAAGTATCAAGTTCAGGGGGAGAATAAACTCAAATTTTGTATGTTTGAAAATGCCTTTTAAAACCTAACCTATGTTTGAACATTGATTTACAAAAAAAGTTAAATTTAACTAAGTATTTGAAAAATGTGAAAGTTTAATCCCACCTAATTTTCAAACCTGATTTGAAAAATTAACTATTTCCAAAATTAGCCTTAAAAATTAATCTTGACAAAAATTTTATTTCTTGAAAAGTTTAAATTTTGCTTTGTTTTAAATCGAAGTTGAAAATTTTACCTTTTGAAAATTAAATGTTACTTAAATTTGAAAAACCTGTCTTGAAAATTTCTACACGCTTGAAAAGTTAAACTTGATTAACTTTAACTTTTCAAAACTCAACTTGTCTACCCCAAGTCAACTTGACTAATTTTTAAACTTGGTGTTAAAAATTGCACTTTTATCTTTCAAATTTTGAACCAAACTTAGCTATCTTTCAAAATTTGATTACCTGTTACAGTAACTCTTCACTATGGTTATTTACCTTTGTTCATTTTTTTGATGAATGCCAAAGGGGGAGGAGGGTTAGGTGGTTAAGTTAGCTAAACCAATTTGAAAATACAAACTAACTTAAAACCACATAAATGCATGTTGTTTCTTGCATATGTTTTCACTAACTTAACCAGGTTGTCATTCCATCAAAAAGGGGGAGATTGTTGGTGCGGTTAGCACTAACGATTTAACCCAGGTTTTGATGAATGCCAAATAGGTTAAGTTAGTTTTGTTGTTGTCTGACACTTTGATCGAGTGTGCAGGAAAAGTCCAGCTAGGTCGACGGGCTGACCGGATAGCTGGCAAGAAGTCCAAGCGGGTCGACGGGCTGACCGGACGCTTGGCGAGAAGTCCAAGCGGGTCGACGGGCTGACCGGACGCTTGGCGAGAAGTCCAGACGGGTCGACGGGCTGACCGGACGTCTGGCAGGTAAGAAAGGTAAGTCACTGGTGTTGGTGCAACATCCCTCAGGTCAAGGTTGACCTGGTTGACCAAGCTGAGTCTTGGTTTGAGTTTAGATGTTTGACAATAAGAAATTGATTGAAGAAGAGTCAAGTAGGTCAAGGTTGACCGGATACTTGACTGGGAAGTCC
The DNA here is from genome assembly GCF_018446385.1 of Zingiber officinale. Taxonomy (NCBI): domain Eukaryota; kingdom Viridiplantae; phylum Streptophyta; class Magnoliopsida; order Zingiberales; family Zingiberaceae; genus Zingiber; species Zingiber officinale. The sequence continues at coordinate 111,426,178 of NC_056003.1, read as the reverse complement.
TGAGGATGTTAGGTAGAATGGAAGTCCTGGTGAGTGAAGCCAGGTGAAAACCCTAGTGAGTGAAGCTAGGTGAAAGTCCGGTGAGTGAAGCCAGGTGAAAGTCCTAGTGAGTGAAGCTAGGCAGATTGAAAACCCTAGTGAGTGAAGCTAGGTGAAAATCCTGGTGAGTGAAGCCAGGCAAGGAAAATCCAGATGGATCAAGGATGATCGGACATCTGGTGTTGGGAAGTCCAAGTAGGTCAAAGGATTGACTGGATACTTGGCACGAGGAAATACAGATAGGTCAAAGGGATTGACCAGACATCTGATGGAAGTCCAAGTAGGTCAAAGGGAGTGACCAGATACTTGGCATGAATAGAAAAGTCCAAGTGGGTCAAAGGGATTGACCAGACACTTGGTGGGAAGTCCTAGCAGGTCAAAGGAGTGACCAGATGCTAGGCATGATGTACCAACAGGTCAAGGTTGACAGGGTGTTGGTTTGGTAGGCTTGAGACTTGGTTTTGGGCAAAAACCAAGTACTGGATCTATCAGTGGATCGATCCAAGCCTTTCCTAGCGAACAGAGAGTCTCTGGATCGATCCGTGGATCGATCCAGGTGTCCTGATCGATCAGTGGATCGATTGGGATGCGGCTGCTTCGCGCGATAAGCGCTGGATCGATCCAGGCATTTTTCCCAGAGCACAGAGGTGCTCTGGATCGATCCATGGATCGATCCAAAGCCTCCCCGATCGATTGGGAACATTCGAATCGATCGGGATCCGACCGTTGGCGTCGATAAAGGCCGCAGGCGCACGATTCCTTCAGTACTTCTTCTCCGATTCACTCCAGATCTCTCGCCAGCTCCTCCACAGCACTCACAAAGCTCAGATCGCCAGTTCTTGAAGGATCTTGGAAGTTCTCCAAGTCAAGAGGCGGATCAAAGCCAAGAAGAGAAGCTAGGGTTAGGGTTTATACTCATTGTAAGCTTGTAAGCTTGTATTTCTTGTATCCTTTCCCTCTCTTCTTGTATTGAGTCTTGTAGGACTTCTCCGCCCTTGGTAGTTACCATAAAGGAGAGTCTTATTTAGTGGAGGGTGTGTGTGTTGGTGTGGATCCTTGGATTAGTCACCTCTTGTGAGGTGGATACCAAGTAGACCAACCGTGTTAGCGTTGTGTGATTGTTTCTTTGTATTTCCGCTGCACATCTTTGAAGAAACAAGCAACGCCGAGCAACAAGCGAACGCGACGAGCTATTCACCCCCCCTCTAGCTACTTTTGGTCCTAATAAGTGGTATCAGAGCAAGGCCGCTCTTCACCGGAATCATCGCCGGAAGGGTCAAGCATAACAAGAAAAGCTAGAGGGCGAAGAAGTTGGAGCAAATTCATCAAAGTCAAAGAAATCAAAAGGCTCAACTTCAAGATGCAATTCCAAGATGGACTTGGATTTGACACAAGGGTGGCTCCACCATACACTTCCACGAGCTTCGATTCTTGGAAATCAAGAATCGAAAACTTTCTTATGATGGAGATAGAGCAATGGTTTGCTCTAATGGAAGGATTTGAAGCTCCAATAAACTCGAAGGGCAAGCTTCTCAAGAAAAGCAAATGGAGCTCGGAGCAAGTTCAAAGGTGCGATGCAAATGACAAAGTGACCAAGCTTTTGGTCAATTTATTGCCAAGCACCATCCTTTGCAAAATTGGAGAATTTGAAGATGCAAAGGAATTATGGAGCAAATTGGCCAAGCTTCATGAAGAGATCCCCTCCACTGTACAAGAGCAAGAAGTATCCAGAGAGGGTGACTCTTTGGAGCAAGACCAAAAGGAGGACTCCGAGGTTGAGAGATGCTCAACCTCCGAAGAAGAGGAAATCCAAGAAGCTTCATCCTCAAGGGAATACAACGAAGGGAACAAGGAGGGAGCATACTCCTTGTTTCATATTCAAGATGATGAAGCCTCCACCTCTAGGATTGAGGGGGAGCAATCCTTGGTGACGCCGGATCAAGAAGAAGTAGAAGCTTCTACATCCGGGTCAAGAGACAAAGAGGAGGAAGAAGATTCTACCTCCACAAGTCAAGAAAAATCAAATGGAGGAGAATCAAGGTCCGATCAAGAGGAAGCTTCTACCTCCGGATCTAAAGAAAATGCCACCCCTACAAGCAAAGGTATAAATATTTCAATTAATAATAAAAATCATATTATATGCTTTGAGTGTAGGGAACATGGGCACTACAAGAGCAAGTGCCCTAAATTGGCCAAGAAGAAGGGCCAAGTGGCACAAAAAGGCAAGGTGAAGCCCAAGGAGATCATCCCCAACACAAAGAAGAGCAAGGAGCATATTATATGCTTCTCTTGCAATCAAAAGGGGCATTACCGAAGTCAATGCCCCAAGGGGAAGAAGGTGGTCAAGGCTCAAGGAGGCACTAGTCAAGGGGGAGCCTCTAAGGTAAAGAAGAAGGTATCTTTTATTGAGCCTACCCCTTTACATTATGGTAAAAAGCATGATAGTTCTAATTTTTATCATTTTAATGTGATTTACCATAAGAATAGGAAGCATGAGGGTTTTAAGGAAAAACATGTGGCCCTACATGCCAAAACTACCCAACCTAAGGTTAGGAAGGTAGATGGACACTTGGGCAAGAACACTAAGGATAATAGATACAAGCCCAAAAACAAAAATGCTCATGGGTGTAATGAAAAATCAAAATCTAAGGATTTAATGATAGAAAATTAAGTCTTGAGATCAAGACTTGATAAAATGGAAAAGACCCTAAAAAGGATGGAAAATATCCTAAAAGGGCAAAATGAGCATAACCTAGGTTTGGGATACAAATCCAAAGCTAAAAGGGACGTGCCTAGTTATCATAGGGTTCCATATAGCTATGGAACAAACCCTAAGTCTAGAGGTCAAGTCAAAGATACAAGGGAAGATATCCCTAGAAGTCTCTTTGCAACCAAAGTGACTAAGACTTCTAAGAAGTCTAAGAAAGTCACTAACAAGGTCACAAGGGAGGCTATCCCTAGAGTTGACCTAGAAAATGTGACCAAGGCTTCTAAGAAGCCCAACAAGGTCACTAGGAAGGTATCTAGGGAAGTTATCCCTAGTGAGTACCTAGAGCATCCAAGGAGCACCAATAGGTGTTGGGTTCCTAGGAGCATTTTCTCTACCCCATAAATGGGTTAGAGAGTGTCAACTTCGATTAGAAGGGTAGTTAACCCAACTTTGAGGAAATTGACACTCAAGGAGCATTTTCAAGGTTTTGTTAACCTTTGAAAATGAAATTGAAGTATTATTTACTCCTTGAAAGAGTAAAATGTGCCTAATGGTGGAAGAATTGATTTTAATCTTAAATGGCACATATCGGGAAATTCAGAAGAACTACCAAGTTGGGATTTTGGTATGTTCTTAGGAAATTTAAGGCAACCCGGGCCTTAATTTAAAAGTGCTACTCTTGTGAAAAATGAAATATGCCAACATTTGAGGATATGCTTAATTTCGACTGGCATAAATTAATCAAGGAAATTAGAAATGCCAATTTAGGCTTTGGCATTTTCTTGAAGCACTTTAGGGCAATCTAGGTTTAAGTTGTAAGTTTAGCTAAGATTTTAAGGATACTTAGATAGTTAATCTAGGTATATTTTATTTATGCTAAATCTTGCCATGATTGTTTGCCCATCATATGCCATGACATCATGTCTATTTTTGCATTCATGTTTTATTATGAAAAATTCAAAATACCATGTCATGACATTCATACATCATGTAGTTATAGGAATCTTTCTTTTGAAAGTCATTTTATTTTGATGTATACCATAACATTATCATGCATTAGTTTAATTCCTTGTAATTAAGGACAAATGGCATTTTAGCAACACTTATTAACAAGTGACATCCTAGGTGGATGTCTAATATCTTTAAAATGCCTAGATAGATATGCATGATTCCTAGATTAGGGCAAAACCAAAATCTACATCTCACAAAGACTATAAGGTGACTTGTATGTGGTTTAGTGCACATTAGATACAAGTGAGATGTTAGGATGATGAACAAAGCTCAAGATGTTGATTTAGTGCATTCTTTTGAGTTTTTAGGTTCATCAAAATACATAGTTATGTGTTTTCCCATCATTGGGAAAGCTAATGTACAAGTCATGTGCATTATGCCCAAGGAACATGATGGGATATTGGTTTTGAAAATGTTTTAAAAAAATGTTTTTGGAAAACCATGGTGAAGGCTATCTTTTGGTAGTAATCACCATTGAATAGTTAGACACAAACTTGAAGAAAACGCTAAAGTTTTAGCAAGTTTTCAATCTTGTGTCAATCTTTGAAAATATGATGTATTTTTATAGAAAACTATTTTTTCATGATTAAGTATGCCCTAAATAATGTCTACACGAAATTTCATGATTTTTGGATTTTTGTAGAATTTTCTAGGGGTTTCTGAAGTTGACTGAAATGGAATTTCAGCAACTATCAGAGCTCCGATCGATCCATGGATCGATTGGAGTGCCTGAATCGATCCGTGGATCGATTCGGAAGGCAAATCCCACGAGCAGAAGCTCGCTGGATCGATCAGCCGATCGATCCAGGTAGTCTGAATCGATCAGTGGATCGATTCAGAAAGGTTCAATCGATTGGAACCCAACTCCAATCGATCCAAGTTGCTGATTTTGGCTGGGAAGGCCTGATTTCAGCATCTTTGAACCTCTTTGAGTCTAGGTAACCATTCCAACCCCCTAAAATACATTTGTATACATACAAAGGGTGTTTTCATGTGAAAATAAGGCATGGATTGGTTAAGGAAGGCTTCATTGAAGTTTAGGTTGAGGTTTGTTTCAAATTTTGAGTATTTGAACCTCAAAACTTCTAAATTTGGGTTTCCTAAAGGTTTAGGGATTCCAAGTCATTGTTGGTGCAATGACAGAAGTTACCACCATGTCTTTAGGGGGAGGGACTCTTTAAAGACATGAAAAATTATTTTTCATGAACCTTGGAAGGTGGTTAACCTTCTTTAAAGAAAATGCTCATGTATGAGCTTTTGAACTTGAAATGGGGAGTGGATATCCTCATTATTTCAAGTGGGAACTCAAGTGGTTAGAAAATGCTCAAGGTTGGGTATTTGTCTACATTGAGGGAGAAGTTAAGGATAAATGAAGGGTATGGGACCTTCATTATCGTGTTGATCACAATGAGTGATGTTGTGAACAACGAGGAGCAACTCTTCAGGGGGAGAGTCGTCAACAAATGGATTTGTTGATGTGTACCCAAAATTGGGGCATGGGTTGATATGTGCCCAAAGATTTGTTGATGTGTACCCAAAATTGGGGCATGAGTTGATGTGTGCCCAAAGATGGGTTGATGTGTGCCCAAAGATGGGTTGATGTGTGCCAATAGGGGGAGAATGAAAGGACCTGTGAATGGGTGTAAGTTAGGCTTTCATTACCTAGAGGGAGTGTGCCCTCTTAGGAGGAGAATGAAGAGCTTAATTTATGTGTTCATTACCTAGTGGCATAAAGATTGAGGTTATAGGATTAGCCTAACTTACATGTGGTATTGTAAGTGTTATTGTGGTATTGTCAAACATCAAAAAGGGGGAGATTGTTGGTGCAACATCCCTCAGGTCAAGGTTGACCTGGTTGACCAAGCTGAGTCTTGGTTTGAGTTTAGATGTTTGACAATAAGAAATTGATTGAAGAAGAGTCAAGTAGGTCAAGGTTGACCGGATACTTGACTGGGAAGTCCTAACTGGGATGTTAGGTAGAATGGAAGTCCTGGTGAGTGAAGCCAGGCAGAAGGAAAACCCTAGTGAGTGAAGCTAGGTGAAAGTCCTGGTGAGTGAAGCCAGGCAGAAGGAAAGTCCTAGTGAGTGAAGCTAGGCAGATTGAAAACCCTAGTGAGTGAAGCTAGGTGAAAGTCCTGGTGAGTGAAGCCAGGCAAGGAAAATCCAGATGGATCAAGGATGATCGGACATCTGGTGTTGGGAAGTCCAAGTAGGTCAAAGGATTGACTGGATACTTGGCACGAGGAAATACAGATAGGTCAAAGGGATTGACCAGACATCTGATGGAAGTCCAAGTAGGTCAAAGGGAGTGACCAGATACTTGGCATGAATAGAAAAGTCCAAGTGGGTCAAAGGGATTGACCAGACACTTGGTGGGAAGTCCTAGCAGGTCAAAGGAGTGACCAGATGCTAGACATGATGTACCAACAGGTCAAGGTTGACCGGGTGTTGGTTTGGTAGGCTTGGGACTTGGTTTTGGGCAAAAACCAAGTACTGGATTGATTAGTGGATCGATCCAAGCCTTTCCTAGCGAACAGAGAGTCTCTGGATCGATCCAGGTGTCCCGATCGATCAGTGGATCGATTGGGACGCGGCTGCTTCGCGCGATAAGTGCTGGATCGATCCATGGATCGATCCAGGCATTTTTCCCAGAGCATAGAGGTGCTCTGGATCGATCCGTGGATCGATCCAAAGCCTCCCCGATCGATTGGGAACATTCGAATCGATCGGGATCCGACCGTTGGCGTCGATAAAGGCCGCAGGCGCACGATTCCTTCAGTACTTCTTCTCCGATTCACTCCAGATCTCTCGCCAGCTCCTCCACAGCACTCACAAAGCTCAGATCGCCAGTTCTTGAAGGATCTTGGAAGTTCTCCAAGTCAAGAGGCGGATCAAAACCAAGAAGAGAAGCTAGGGTTAGGGTTTATACTCATTGTAAGCTTGTAAGCTTGTATTTCTTGTATCCTTTCCCTCTCTTCTTGTATTGAGTCTTGTAGGGCTTCTCCGCCCTTGGTAGTTACCATAAAGGAGAGTCTTATTTAGTGGAGGGTGTGTGTGTTGGTGTGGATCCTTGGATTAGTCACCTCTTGTGAGGTGGATACCAAGTAAACCAACCGTGTTAGCGTTGTGTGATTGTTTCTTTGTATTTCCGCTGCACATCTTTGAAGAAACAAGCAACGCCGAGCAACAAGCGAATGCGACGAGCTATTCACCCCCCCTCTAGCTACTTTTGGTCCTAATAACTGGAAGGAAGTGACTGTGAGGACGCGTTCTCGGGAAGGGGACATTAGGCGTCGATCCGGCTTAGATCCATTTCGGATGTCTAAGTCGAGATCGTGACTAGATTCCGGTCTCGGAGAGACGGAATCTAAGTCATACACTTTTTAATTATCTGTTGAACCTTAACTGTGCTGACAATATGTTTTACAGGATATACATTTGCCTCGGACTAACTTTGTTTTGCAGGAAAAGGGAGTTTTCTGGAACAAGGTGGTCCGGGCGCCCGGAGGGGATCCGGGCGCCCGGAAGGGATCCGGGTGCCCGGAAGGCGAATTTTATCCAGCCAAGTCGTCGCCACGTGGAGCATCTTGGTTTGAGCAGTTACGTCACACTCCAGGCGCCCGGAAGGAATCCAGGCGCCCGGAACAGCATATAAAAGAAGCCCCGGGCAGGAGCTTCAGAAATCAATCAAGCTGGGAACTCTTCTACTGCTGGTCTTGCTGCTCGACGCTCAGTGCGACGCCAACAAAGCTCCGACACTACGCTTCGTCTTTTCCCTTTTGTCGGTATTTATTTTTCAGTTTCATTAGCATTCCCTGTACGGTTCTGTTGTAATTATTATTCCGAATTGCTAATGATAGCCCAACGAAAGTGGTCAAGGACCACGGGCCTTCGAGTAGGAGTCGTCACAGGCTCCGAACGAAGTAAAACCACTGTGTCTATCTTACTTTTCCGCTGCGTTTAAACTCTTGTTTTTTCGATATTCACCCCCCCCTCTATCGAATCTAACGGTCCTACACATTTATGATAAATGTAGTTGTTCAATTAATTTATATTGTAGATAACATGGTGTGTGGTGTCACACACAGAAGATCATGCTATCAGTACTTTATAAATTATAAACGGTAGCTCACGACCAAGATGGAAAGGAACAAACCATTGGAAGGTCGTAGTGTAATTAGGTATTAGTTTATCTTAACTATATAATTACACTAGTACACTTAGAGTGTATTGAGTAGGACCATTAGAGGTCGTTTCTTTTATACTGACTTTATAAAGGAACAAAGACCTCAGTTATTATGGAAGTGTGTGCTCTTAATCCCAATATAATAACAAGCACATATATTTGATATTTATTTCTTTAATTTATCAATGGGTGAGATTTAGTTCGATAAATCAATAAGCCCGATAAGTTGGGAAATGATATCACTTATAGCGTGTGTTGTTGATTATAGAAGGAAACTGTGTCCTAGTGATCTAGGTTGAGAATGTCCCCAAGAGGAGCTCATAAGGATTGTCATGTTAAACCCTGCAGGTGGACTTAGTCCGACATGACGATGAAGTTGAGTGATACTACTCTTGGAGCTATATATTAATTAAGTGAGTTGTCAGTAACTTACTTAATTAGTGGACATTTGTTATCTTAAACACAGGGAGACTAACACACTCATAATAAGAAGGAGCCCAAAATGTAATTTGGGATTGGTGTGGTAGTTCAATAATAGTTCTCTAGTGGAATGAATTAATATTGATAAAATTAAGTTGTGTGTTCGGGGCGAACACGGGATGCTTAATTTTATCGGGAGACCAAAACCAATTCCTCCTCTCGGTCCCTATCGTAGCCTCTTAATTATAGAGTACTATACCCACCTATACCCACCTTCTTACCCATCCCATAGGGGCCGGCCAAGCTAGCTTGGAGACCAAGCTAGGGTCGGCCAAAGTTTGGTTCATGGGTGCTTGTGTGGCCGGCCCTAGCTTGGGTTCAAGCTTGGTGTGCCCATATTAAAATAAAAGGATTTTTATTTTTTAAAATTTTTCTTATGTGGATAACATGATTTAAAAGAGAGTTTAAAAATTTAAAATCTTTCCTTTTATAAGATTCTACAAAAGATTAAGAGAAGAGCAAAATCTCTTTCCTTATTTGTAGATTAAAAGGTTGATTTTAATTTTGGTAAAAACTTTCCTTTTAATTATGTTCATGATTTAAAAGAAAGTTTAAAAATTAAAAATTCTCTTTTATTAGTTTCTACAGAAGATTAAGAAAATATTTAATATCTTTACTTATTTGTAGATTGAAAGGAGATTTTAATTTTTAGAGATAACTTTCCTTTTTAGAAATTATCCACATGTTTAAAAGAAAGATTTTAATTTATAAAATTTCTTTTTATTAACCAATCATGAAGGGATTAAAATTATTGGAGAAATTTTTATAAATTTCTAGAAACAAATTAGGAAGTTTTAATTTTTGTTTTAATTAAAACTCTCCTTGTTTTGGGGAAAGAGGTGGCCGGCCAAATAAATTGGAGAAGAGAAAATTATTTTTAATTAAATAAATTTTCCTTTTCATGGCAAAAGAATTAAGGAAGTTTTTATTTAAATTTCCTTATTTGCCAAGACCAAGGATTATAAAAGAGAGGGTAGAGGAGGCTTCATGGAGAACGACTCTATTCTTTTTCTTTCTCTCTTTTCTTCCTTGGTGTGGCTGGCCCCTAGAGGTTCCCCTTCTCCTTCTCTCTTCTCCTTCTTGTGGCCTAGACTTCATCATCTCTTGGAGGCATAGAAGTGGCCGGATTTAGCTTGGAGAAAAGGAGAGAAAGGAGTCTTGTTTCATGCATCCCTTGGAGCTTGGTTGGTGGAAAAAGATCTTCATATTTTGGAAGTATTGTGCTTTGCCGAAACTTGAAGAAAGGAGAAGAAGGTGCATTGGTGGTTTCTCATCTCGGAAGATCGTTACCCACACAACGTCTGAGGTTAGAAAAGGAATACGGTAGATGATCAAGAGGTCTTTCTAAAAGGTATAAATAGTATTTTTCATTTCCGCATCATACTAGTTATTTTAGGAAATAATACTAAATACAAGAGGCATACGATTCTAGTATTTCGAATTTGTTTTCGATGTTGTGTTCTTTTTATTTTTTCTTTTCCTTGTGATTTGATTGTTCTTTTCGGTTGACCTAAAATTATTTAAGGAAATTAAATATTAACTTTCCTTAAAAGGCTTTGTCTAGTCGGTGGTGGTTGTTTCCATATCCAAGAAGGCCATGTGGCTCGCCACGTCAGTACTGGGAGTCAATTTTGGAAACTAATATTTAATGAAATTAATAACCTAGGTGATTTGGATCAAACGTGTTAAGTTCCGCAGGAGATCCAAGTCAAAACCTAAAAGAACAAATAGATTAAACTTTGGATCAAACGTGTTAAGTTCCGCAGGCGATCCGAGTTTAATTTAAAAGAACACATGGTAGCTAGGAAAAGGTTCAGACCTTTGTACAAAATTTTTGTACAGTGAAACCATTAGGTTTTCCGAGTAGCAACCAACAGTGTGCTACCACAATGTGTAGCAGTTACTGCGGATTAACTGCTACACATTGTAGTAGATACTCTAGAGACGTGTGCTATCACAACGTGTGGCAGTGGTTTTGTTGCTACACATTGTAGCAACTACTCTAGAGACGTGTGATATCACAACGTGTAGCAGTGGTTTTGCTGCTACACATTGTAGTAGCTACTCCAGAGTTGTGAGCTACTACAAGCTGTAGTAGTTACTGGTGATGCAACTAACAAGCCCTACTCTATATTAATAATTCAATGGTGAGTTATATATTTTAAAAATAATAAATTCATGAAGACACATCAATTAATTAATGGTGACCTACTATATCTGGTCCAATGATTCGTGACGTCCATAGAATGACCACTTATAGCTGTTATGACTCGTGAAGAATTCAAAAACTTACTTTGTCGCAAGGTCAATTGTGGATGCGTGAATACAACTATTCCCAGATTGAATAGTAAGTGCTTCTATTTTCCTATATAACAGAGGTAGCCAGGCTCATTTCATGACATTCAAAGATAAATGAATAACTTATAAATGGATTGACCACATTTTCCCAACACCACCTTCACCATTTCTTTCATGGCATCTAGTCTACATCTTCAAGTGTTTCTTGCTCTGAAAGCGGGAATGAGAAAGCGGTCATGTTGCCTTCTACGGTCTAGTGTAAGCTTCCATATTTGTAAAGGAATATCTTTAATGCGAACACCATTGTCTAGCCCCGATTAATGTACATGCATGAGGTTAGGCCGTTCATGGAGTGGTCTAAATTTTGTACAAAATCCTGTGTTCGTGACAAAGAGCCTCAGGAATCCACTGAGGAATCCTCATGGAGTAACCATAGGATTCTCGCCTCGACGAAATTCTCCCATCCTTGACCAAATGACGTGAGGGAAATGGAAAACAATAAGAGATCAATGTGAGCGGTCATGGGGGGTTCAGAATACTGTGAACACTGTGTTTAATATTACACTTATGATGTAAGGGAAATGTAATATTTTATTGACAATATTACACTTACAATGTAATCTCTACCATATTGACAATAAATGTATTATTCAAATTTTATTTCTTAGGTATGTTGTGATATAATGATGCGGTAAATTAAAGTAGACTCATGAGCCATTATCAAACTCACAAACAAGGAACATGAGGTCCACGTTGTAGCAGCTAGAGTGTGGCAGCTGCAACACCCATGTAGTAACTGATAGGGTCGGTGAAATTTAATTATAATTAAGTTGATGTTGTAGCAGTTACGGGTCGGTAACTGCTACAACATATGACTTCATGTTGTAACAGCTATCTATCCGTAGCTGCTACAACACAAAGGGAGGCATTATGTAAAACATCTCAGATTATTAATAGAATAATAGCGTAGAAATCAGAGTAGAATAAGAAATTCTACCAATCCTCATTATTTTAGGAAAAAGGTGATGATTTGAATAAATCTTACCTTGTCTAAAGGATCAAAAGAGGAAGCCTTAAGAATAGAAAAGGAACGAAAATGTTTGTGAATATTCTATTATAATAGTTAATCTCTCATTATAGGCAAGAGAGTATATACATACGCCGCTCTACATACAAAATGTCACTTTTTGGCTATTATGATATCAACAATATGACAGAAGTTTTTCAAACCGATCTATAATAACCAACAAGGTTGTCAAATTCATCTATATTAACTAATAACCGCTCGCCAACACATTGTAACCCTAGCTTCATAATTCAACGATCGTGTTGTTAGAACTTGCAACAACAAAGATAATTATAAGCTGAAATTTATTAAGATCCAGTAATAAAGTGAACTTCTCCAATATGTATAGATTCTCAAAAATAGCTGCTTCACTCTGTAGCAGTTAGTACGGATTAGTTGCTACAAATTATAGCAGCCTCTCAAATGTAACTACTTCAACGTGTAGCAACTTCTGAAGATTATCTGCTACACTCTATAGAAGTTAGTGCAGATTAGCTGCTACATATTGCAGCAGCTATTTTAGAGACATGATCCGCTACAAAGTGTAGAGATCTACTGCTGATGTAGCTAACAAGCCATAATCTCTATTAATAATTCAATAGTCACTTATATAATTTAAAATTATATAATTTATGGAAACCCTCAGACCCATCAAATAATAATTGCCAGAAAGAGGGATGGTGATGGAAGCAAGTTTAATCGAAAAATTAATTTGTTATAACAAAAAGTTAGACTTTATGTAATACATCTTAGATTATTAATAGAACAACAACGTAAGATTTAGAGTAGAAGGAAAATCATCTGTAATAAGTAATAACCGCTCACCGAGAGTTTGGAAAACCTAGCCTCATAATTCAAAGGACAAGTTGTTAAAACCTACAATAACAAAGATAATTATACGCTAAAATTTATCTATGTACAATATTAAAGTGAAATAAAACTTTGAAAGTACTAGCTATAGATGCCAAATCTTCTTCATATGATTCATCATCGTTGATATTATCTTTTTCTATAGCAGTTGATCTGGCAATCGACTCGTCATCAACTTTACTATTAATGGATAAAAAATGATTGATTCGGGAATAAAATTGTACTACAAATGCATAATTAATGGATGCATACCCTTGTTGCAATAATGGACAGTTGCGCTTGTCGTGTGAGACACCTCGGTGACCGTATCCACGACATAGCCTGGACTTTGAGGTTGACGTCTCTTTTGAAGATTTCAATCTTTTCCCGCATCCCTTTGCCCTTACTAAAGAAGGATCAACAATAGAGGGGGCCCCATCGATGACTTTCTTCCTTTGACTTTGATTGTCACATTTTATGCTAATGTTCATCTCTTGAATTTTACTGTATATACAATTGAATTGTTCATCCAAGAAGTTTGCCCCCTCATCAGTCAAAGATGCATCATCGATCACTACTGAAGCTTTATAGGACAACCTCGAGTGTTTTGCCATCAATTTCACATCTGGACTGCCAATGAAAGTTTGCTCACCAAAAGCATAGATTACCGCAACCTTGGCATTTCTTGTCCATCTGTTGAGTATGTATTTATCAGGCAGTAGAAACACTTAGTTGATATGGAAAAAAGCTAACATATGCCTACATGCAAAACCTCGAAATCAAATTTTCTACAACTACAGGATATGTACTCTGTATGTTTTTCATGCGTGAGGACCCTTGGTTTTGCAGATAAACCACGTTGAAAATTCATGACATGATAACCTACTAAATCACCACCTATAGATGCTTATTGCACATAATAACCATGACTCACACTCACTTCACTTTGAAAATCCAACCATTTACTTTTTGTGTACACCTTAACCATTTGAGTTTTCATAAGCCAGTTTGTCTTAATCTTTGGTTGCTCGATCATATCAATATGGTCAATAACTAACTCAGTGTGTCTTTGTTGTCGTAATGCCCTATTGAAGCATGTGATAAAATTCATCAATGAGTTCTTATTTGATACATACTTCTTAAAAAATGAATGTGAGCTTTCAGATCGCTGACTACTTACCATTCCAGTACAAAAAACATGGCTAAAATATAATGAGACCCACCTTTGTCGTAATTCATAGATCAATGATAACCAATCATTTTTATCCAAGATAGACAACTTGATAACTTCTTCCCATGACTTCTCAAATTCATCAGGGGTTGAGGAGTTCACAATGACATCCTTTATGGTGTGATAGTAATTACGAAAAGTCAAAGGGGGTAATTTATCTGGAAATTTATTGAGTATGTGCCACAAACAATATCGATGCACTATTTGAGGAAAAACTTGGGCAATGACCTTCATCAACGCTGGATCCTGATCAGTGATCACGGTTGGTGGACCTTTAAGCATCGCTTCTATGAACTTTTGAAGCAACCAAATAAAAGACAGTTTTCTCATCACTTAGAAAGACGCATTGTATTTGTTGATTATCTCTGATGATGATGATTAACTCCTATGAAGGGTGTAAAAATCAACCCATATTTGTTGGTAATGCGGTGATAAGGGTCCACCTGTCATGGATCAGTTGACACGGTGTCGGTCAAAGGCAAGGCGGTCAACGCCTGAGCTTACGGAAAGAACCTCAGCCAAAGGTGGTTGTCTGGTTATCCCGATCGGCAAAGGAGTGGTCGAGTGGATCACCTGGCCGGTCAGACGAATAGACATCATAGACCGATCGGACGAATGGACAACTTGTAGTTAGTTGTTTTGGTCGATAGGAAAATGAGCCTCTCGGACCGCCCATTTGGCAGGAAAACGAGCCGCTCAGACTGCTCGTCTGGTGCAAGAATGACACTACACAGGAGGAGATGAGAAAACAAAAGAGAACATTCCATCTATCATCATTAAAATAAAGAAGCCAGGACCAAGAAGAACACTCCATTTATCATTAATGCACAGAAGTCAAAACAAAGAAGCCTTCCTCTGACAATTAATATCATTAAATAAGGGTAGATGAACGATCACAAAGAAAGGTATAAAAGGGTACGCCAGGTATGAGGAAAGAAAAGATATTCCTATTTTTGGATTACTCATTCCCTCTTCTTGATTCTGACTTGAGCGTCAGAGGGTCAACACCAAGGACCCCTTCCCTGGTTTGGTTTTGTTTTACAGGATCGTGGTCTTTATCCCGTCAACAGTCACCCCATCCCCAGCTTTCCAGCTTCCCTCATTCGGGCAGGATCAGTTGGTCTTATATGTGGTATCAAATACAACTAAATCACCAAAGACGCTATATGTCCTCCTGGATACATGATCCGTCCAAAAACACCTAGTGAATCTTTCAATTGAATCTGTCTCATAATCATAGAAAAGGGATAAATTCTTCTCTTTCTCAGTTGCAAATAACTCGATTAATGTTTCGATATCAATACCCTTTTGTTCATCCCTTAGCTCTTTCTCAAAGTTTCTAATATCCCTTTCTGTGACCTAGATGCTCAGGCACTCTAGAATTTGTTCGTCCCTGTGGTTATTTTGATGTGATCAACTAAGTTAGGTTAAGTCCTGTTTGATTTTGATCCCTGTGTCTAGGTGTGCAGGAGCTTAGGAGCGCAGGGGAGTCGAGCGGAAGACGCAGTTAGCGAGAAGGACGACATGGGAAGGGAGCCGATGGGCTCGGTGCGTCCGAAGGACGAAAGAGCTGCGAAAGAGTACACCAGTGAGGAGAAGAACGTTCGACGGACGAGAAGTCAAGGCGGAAGCCTGCTAGAGGAGAAGGCCAGAAATTAGGTTTGAGTAAGCCCTATTTCGGTTGGGCACAATCACCCAAGCTATCGGGACTTCGGAAGCTAAAGAGAAGGCGAAGAAGGGCTGGAAAAGCAGCTGGAGGCACCCTCCCTCAATAACATTGAGGGCGCCCTCAATGCCCTTGGGGGCGCCCTCAACTGGGTCAAACAGAGCATTTACGAGTGGATAAAGTTTTATCCGCTTATCCCCTTAGAGGTGTCCTCAACCCCTTTAGAGACACCTTCAAGACTCGAGATAGGATTTCCTGGAGCTATATAAAAGTTCCTGGAGCTAGGAAATAATTAATTCAACTTAGTATTCAATTCCTAACAACATCTGAGCTTTCTTAGTGTGTAAAAAGGCTTCTCTGCCTACAGTGAAGGAGACGTTTCTAGTAGAGCTGTTCAACTGCCTTGGATTAACAACCACCTAGGTTGTAACCAAGTCAAATCCCTGAGTCTTCTTTCTTTCCTTTCTGTTATTTTGTTTTTATTTTATTGTTGCTATTTTAGAGTTAAAAATATGAGGAGGGTATATTTTATTTTGTAGGCAATTCACTCCTTCCCTCTTACCGGCCCCGTTGCACTAATAAGTGGTATCAGAATCAGACCGCTTCAGAAGGTCTGACCGCCGACTGAAGCATCAAGATCAAGACGATGGCCGGTGCAAGTATTCATCCCCCGAAATTCGACGGTGACTTCGCAACATGGAAATGCTGAATGGAGGTATTCTTAAAAATAGAATTTGATATTCTTTTAATAATGAAATATGGTTTTGCAGCCCCAAAAGATAATGAAGAATATAACTAGAGGAAAAAGGAGCAAGCTGACTTCGTGGCCAATAGAAAGGCAGAGTTCCATCGTCTCGATGAGATTTCATGGCCAACAGGAGGTAAGTCAGATCGGAAGCTATGCTTCTGCCACCTCTGGGAAAAATTCCTGGAGCTCCACGAAGGCACCTCAGAAGCGAAGTTAGCAAAGCGCGACATCCTCTGGACTCAGCTGACAAATCTCTGGATGAACAACGACGAAAAGGTAGCACAACTCCAAGCGAGAATCAAGGAGCTAATAACTCAACTGAACAACCTTGGGGAATCAATAACAAATCGAGACTTGATCCGGTATGCGCTCAACGCCTTCCCAAGAACTCTAGAATGGACGTCCTTAGTAGATACATATTACATCTCTAAGGACTTTGAGATAAGTATGCTAGAAAACTTATTTTCAACTTTTAAATTTCATGAATCTCGAATTGCAGAACCTAAACAAATATAGAAGTCAAATCTCAACGTTGCCCTACAAGCCGAGATGGACGATCTTGACTCCGAAGCATCGAACGATGAAAATGAAGCGACACTATTAGTAAGTAAGTTAAATAAGTTTATTAAAACTAATAAATTTAGATCGCAGTCGAGAAAGCATCAACGCAATAGAAGGGCGGTCCGATGCTACAACTGCAACGAGGAATGACACATCAAGGATGACTGCCCAAAGTTAAAGAAAAGGGACAAGGAGAAGTCCCAAAGACCGACACCCACTAAACACAAGAGTCTGAAGGCTACATGGGATGAATCATCATCCTCAGAATTTGAAGTCGAAGCCTTCTCGGGATTAGCACTGATGGCCTACCATCAAGTTGAAGAAGATGAGACCAACTCAGAAATGAGCATAGATGAAGGGGGAGGATCATCAGAAGAAGAAAACTGCGATAAAGGGGGAGCATCAGAAATTGAGGTAAGTAAGGTACATGCTCTAACTCCCAAGCAGTCCTTTCAGTTCATTAAAGTGCTTAGCAAAGATTTAGTTAAATTAGAAAAGGAAAATGATGAGTTAAAGTTAAACTTAGCAAAAGCATGCCCTCTAGAAATGTACGATAATCTAAAATTAGAAAAAAAAAATTGAAAATTGAAAATTGAAATTGAAAAATTGAAAAATGATCATGCATGCTTAAATAAATTTCAAAAATCAAAACTTAGAATTTATGGTAAATTAAATTGGTACATTAAACATCACCAAGGATAACTTAGAAATGTTCCCAGAAATTATGTACCCCTTAAATTTTTGATTAATCCAGTAGGAAGGAACCTATACTAGGTTCTAAAATCTTTACTAGATTAAATTTTTGTAAGTTTACGCTTTCAGCAAGAAAAATTAAACAGTTAATTTCTTTATGAGACTTTGTCTAAGAAAGTGGTTGTTGTTTCAATAACCAAGAAGGTCTAGTGTCTCGCCACTGCCTGGAAGCCAAAATATTAAAATAAAATATTTAATTAACTTACTGATAAAGTATGAAAATAGAAATTAGATGATGTTTTAACAAGTTTTTTTAAAAACATTTTTAGAAATTTCTCAAAAATATTTTAAATTGCCTAAAGGTTAGAGTTCTTGGTTAACTTAAATTTATTTTGAAATATTCCTACCCCATTTTTGTTGTTATCAAAGGGAGAGAAATAAGAACAAGTTTAGGGGAAGTTAATTGATACTTAAATTTTTTTTTTGGATAGGAACAAGTTAATATTTTTTCTTAGAAAATTATAAATTCTATTATTGTAATCCTTATGCTTAAGATGTTAGTTTAGTAATTTATTTAAATTACTACTTGTTTGTTTTTTTACCCTAACTTGAATTTGGGTTGATGTACATCAAAAAGGGGGAGATTGTTGGTCCCCGTAGATGTTTTGATGTGATTAACCAAGTTAGATTAGGTCCTGTTTGGTTTTGATCCCTATGTCTAAGTGTGCAGGAGCTTAGGAGTGCAGGAAGTTGAGTGGAAGACGCAGCTAGTGAGAAAGATGACACGGGAAGGGAGCCGACAGACTCGATGCGGCTGAAGGATGAAAGAGCTGCGGAAAAGTACACTGATGGACGAGAAGAACGTGCGTGACGTTTGAGGGATGAGAAGCCGGGGCGGAAGCCTGCTCGAAGAGAAGGCCGGAAATTGAGTTCAGGTGAGCCCTATTTCGGTTGGCCACAATCACCCAAGCTATCGGGAGTTCGGAAGCTAAAGAGAAGATGAAAAAGGGCTGGAAAAGCAGCTAGAGGCGCCTTCAACAACTGTTGAGGCACCTCCACCCTCACCAGAGTGAGCGCACCCTCAATGCCCTTAGAGGCGCCCTCAACTGGGTCAAACAAATCGTTTGCGAGCGGATAAAGTTTCATCCGCTTATCCCCTTGGAGGCGCCTTCAAGACTCGAGATAGGATTTCCAGGAGCTATATAAAGGCCACTAGAGTTAGGAAATAATTAATTCAACTTAGTATTCAATTCCTAGCAACATCTGAGCTTTCTTAGTGTGTAAAAAGGCTTCTCCATCTACAGTGAAGGAGGCATTTCTAGTAGAGCTGTTTAACTGCCTTGGATTAACAACCACCTAGATTATAACCAAGTCAAATCCCTGAGTCTTCTTTCTTTCCTTTCTGTTATTTTGTTTTTTTATTGTTGCTATTTTAGAGTTGAAAGTACGAGGAGGGTATATTTTATTTTACAGGAAATTCACCCTTCCCCTCTTGCCGGCCCTGCTGCACCAACAGAATCTATCTCCAATATTCGAATTTGTTGACAAGTTGTCACATTAGCATCTGAAAAATGTTGTGTTAATACTTTCTTGGCTTTAGAAACATGATGATGTGAGCATAGTAAATGCACCTTTGAAGGAGTGGAGAGTGGATGATTATGACTTTCCATGAATTTTGTGACAATCTAATTTGGCACAGTTTGTTCTTTAACAAGTGAAAGTTTTGACCTACATCCAGTCCTTACTTCGCCACGTGCTCTTTCTTTATACTGTCAACTTGTGCTTCTTTTTTTTGTTTATCACCTGTATGTCCTTCTTTAAAGCATACAAATTGTTTCCATCAAACTTCATTTGTCCTCTTATTTTTCTTACTGTTGCCTAATCTTGCACTAAATCCAGCTTCACATGTATATTGGTTATAGAACGAAAATACCTCCTCCAATGATGCAAATTCCATCTCAATTCATGGGTTTCGATCTTTAGCAACTTGGGGAATGTATAGTTGATTAGCATCATAGGTGTCTTCCATTACTAGAGAATAACATATTTAGCTCGAAATGAATTTAAAATTTTCAATCGTACATGATGATTAATTAGGAGAAAATATAATATAGAGGAAATATTTAAATGCTTGTAGATGTAACTACGCTATTCAAAACCATATAAACCCTAAAAGTCTAAACCCTAATTCCTAAGTGAAGAATCAAAATAAAATAACTTACGACAGGGATAAAGATTCGAAGGCGAAAACCATGTGTTGTAGTGAGGTTGATAGACGAAGTGACGGTGACCACTCCTAAACTTAGTATGGGTTAGTAGTGGTCATGGTCGTGGAAGTGTGGACAAAAGGGTAATTAGACTATCACTTTCACGTTTTAGCAATTGCAAGGGAAGTAATATATACATGATGTAGCATCAACTGCTGAATAACTGCTGCAACGTGCAGCAGTAGATGCTACAAGGATAGTTAGAAGTAACAAATACCTAGCTGCTATAACGTGTAGCAGTTACTGTCGATAAACTACTACACGTTGTAATCCAACTTTTATTTGTCCACTATAGCAACTACTACCGATAAGCTGCTACACGTAGCAGCTACTGCCAATTAGCTGCTACAACGTGTAGCATTTGCTCTATAGTAGCTACTTTATGTTGTAGCTGCTACAATGTGTAGCAGCTACTGTCGATTAGTTGCTACAACATGTAGCATTTATTCTATAATAGCTACTTTATGTTGTAGCTACTACAACGTCTAGTAGCTACTGTCGATTAACTGCTACAACGTTGTAGTAGCTATTGCCGATTAAAAAAAGTTAAAATTGTGTTTTACCAAGTTGATATACATAACAATAATATTGTTAGGAGTAATATGTGCTAGAAAATTTAGCTGTTGTAAAAATGACTTACCAAGCGGTAGCTAGAAGTTGTAGCAGCTACATGGATAGTTAGCTACTAAACGTGCTCTAGGCAGCATAACAATACATTTATAGGTGATTTATAATAGATTAATCCAGCTTTTATTTGTCCCTTATAACATCTACGGTCGATTGACTGCAACACATTGTAGCAGCAACTGCCGAGCAGTTACTCGATATTAGCTGCCATACCCTATAGTAGCTTGACAAGACATTTACAACAGTTTTACAAAACATTTACACCACCTAGACAAAATTTATGTGGGTTACAATAAATTTACAATCATTTGTACAATAAATTTACACCATCAACTTGTTAGTAATCCAGTGTTTGCTAGTAAAAATCTTATGACCAACATGAAAACTATATTCTTTTATTCCAGCTTGTCCAAAATTTCTTGATCTTCGGTACATTAAACTCTCAGCATATCGTATAACAAAAAATGCATAATTTGACCTGAAAGATAGAGTTGATTTCACACTGTTAATAATCTAATTGCAACCAGAAATATGGAGATGTATAAAAAAAATATGGATAAACATATGCTTACGATTTTACTTGTGTTAGACCCGAGATTGTAGATACGTCAAAGTCTCTTGACATTAACGATTGTAGTCCTGGATACCACATATCATAGTAAGATGAGTCCATATTTTTTAAAAAATTCACCTGTATTAGGATGAAGTTTGTAACCAATACACACATAAATCTAATACATAATGATTTCTTCAACATGGCAGGTACTTACAGAACTTTAAAACTTAGATGTGTAGAGTTCTGAGGCTCCAAGGGAGTTATAATGCATATAGTGAGCTTCTTAGAGGTCTATGATCAGTAGGTGCCAGTGATCGTCTGCACAAGAGCTATGGTCTGATTGAGCCATGTGGGTACAATATTGACCTCGAACAAAGAAAGTGGGGGCTCCTATGTTCGGATCAAGAGGACCAAACACCAGGCAAGAAGTCCTAGTTGCGGCTAGGCAAGGAAATCCTAGTAGGTCGGGTGGACCGAGGGCCAGGAAGACCTGGTGGGTCAAGGATCGGACGTGGGAAGTCTGTGGTCCTTTGTTTGGGGGGGATTGTTGGGGTTGCAAGGTTGCAAATATAGTCCCACATTGAAAACACATAGGAAAGATCATGAATTTATAAGAGAAAAGATATCTCCATTGGTATGAAGCTTTTTGAGGAGAGCCTAAGAGCAAAATCATGAGAGCTTAAATCCAAAGTAGACAATATCATACCATTGTGGAGATATCTAAATTCTTTTCGATCCTACACTATGATCCAGGGGGAGCCAATAGAAAGACTATTTTTATTTAGACTTGTTTGATGATTGTCTTTACTACTTTTTATACATGCTTAGATTAGGCTAGATAAGGACTTAGGCGTAATTTACACTTGACTAGTTAGACCAGGGATTTTCAAAAAGAAAATTAAATACTCAATTTTTTTGAGAGGCTTTATCTAGAAGTGGTGGATGATCCCATACCCAAGAAGGCTTAGTGCCTCGCCACAGCCTGAAAGCCAATCTTTGAAATAAATATTTAATTAACTGATTGAAAAATCTAAGCCCAACTCAAATGTAAATTAATCCTTAGATGATAACCTAAATCAAAGATTGAATTAACCATCTCTCAAAAACCTATAAGGTTCCCTGATTGATAATTTAGAAAAGGGTAAGATGGACTTAGGTAAAATTTAGAGTAAATATTAATCCAAATTACTATTATTATTTCACCAATCCAAATTATTAAAACTTAATGCAAATCTAATTAATCTAATTAATAAATCTAATTGATAAAACTGATCAATTAATCCAACTAATTAACCTGATTAATTTAATTTAATCAATTTAATTAATTAACCTAACCCAATTAACATAATCAATCCAATCAATTTAACTTAATCAATTTAATTTAATCAATTCAATTGCTTAAATTGAATTGAATAATCAATTAATTAATAACTCTTAAAACAAATCAATTCAATTCCAAATTAATGTAACTTAGTCAAATCAACACTAACTTAAAACTTAACTCAACTAAACTTACTTAAAACTAATTTAAAGTTACCTTAAGATTTAATCTAACTTAAGATTAAATCCAACTCAAATTTAAACTTAAACCTAATTAAAAACCTAAAACTTAACTTAAATAAAAAAAAATAATAACATAATAATAAATAAATGAATAAATAAAAAAATTTTAAAAAAATTGACCGTAAGGCGCCTTCCGAAGGCGCCTCCACGCCTCCTACCGATAGGAGGTGCCCCCCATAACGCATTGAGGATGCCCTCCATGTGGTTGAGGGCACCCTCAACCATGATTTTTTCAGCGAACAGAAGCTTCTGTCCGCATCATTTTGTCACGATTTGAGTCACGCTGAGGCACCCCTTTCAGCCCTATTTTTCTCCCTTCAACCCTATTAACACCTCAAGATGCCTCCTAGGTATACCCCGTTTCATTTTATTTGTTTGTATATATTTTTATGTGCATTTTTATTATATATGTGCATGTATACAAATAGGAAAAGACGGATCGTAGACCCTGCTTCCAGTAGTACCCCATCCATCGATGTTAAGTTTCCTACTGAGCGGCATAAACTAGAGTTCATTAGGCATACCTTTTCCCCATTAAAGTGTAGATATTTAAGCAAATCCTTTTTCGATAAATATTGTACATCTATCACCTAGATGATTGAGCATTACCAGCTAGATAAGCTGGTTTACTGTAGCCATGCAGTTAATCATGACTTGTGTGCTCAATTTTATAATAATCTAGATAGAGTAGATAATCTGACTTACTCCATCAGAGTTGGTGGAAGGGATTTTCAGTTTTCACCCACCCTTTTATGTACTAGTCTAGGACTTAGGCCATCTACATGTTCATTTTTGTATTACCCTAGTAGGGACCGACCATTTGGTGAGTCCTACTCCCATATTACCTTATATATTATCTATGTGTATATTTTTGGGGAGGAGAGACCACCTGTAGTGACTAACTTCAAGTCACTCTCTCTTAGGGTCCAGGACTATATCATGTATTGGGTCCTGACTTCCTACATTTTGCCGATCGCATCTCAGAACGTTTCGACGATGCACCCTCCTCACTCCTTCTTTTTATACGTCCTCTGTCATTATTTGGATATAGATATAACATTACATATGTTTCATAACATTATACATGCATCCGGTCTTGTCACTAGACTCGAGATCCATATGCTCTATTGTCATGTCTTGACATATATGTTTTCGACCTTAGGGATAGACACGACCTAGTGGAGGGTTACTTCCCTTAGTCCTTATGACGAGTTCGATCAACGTCATTTAGCCTTAGTGCATATAGACATTACCGCTCAGGGGATCATAGCCTGGAGAGGTGGGTCGCAGCCAGCTGCTCCAGCAGGAGATGAGTTTTATGTCTCGACCGAGGGAGAGGAGTGGTTAGAGCTTACGAAGGCAGAGATCTTTGAGCATCCTCCTTCTCCGGCATAGCCCTCAACCTTGACCCGACCCTCGACTTCACTGTCCGTTGAGGATCGACTCACTCATCTCGAGGATTCCTCTGCGTAGTTACAACAATCAGTCTCGGATGGTTTCAACACACTCTGGGGGGAGATGACTGCTCTCCGGGATGACATGACTACCATACTTGAGCAGATCCTTTAGACTCTACGGGGCCCTGAACGACCATTACCATCACCTACTGATGATGCTCTAACTTGATCAGACTATATACTTTCATATGCATTGTACATGATTGACATACTATCTATAGACAGTTTGGTTTGGTTTGTTTGATAAACATGCTTTATAGACTTGGATTTTTTTACTTTTCAAAATTCCTTTCAAGTTTTTTTTAACTTCTAGGAAAAATGTTTTTTTTTTAAAAAGTTTTCAATTTTATTAGTATTTCAAAATTTGGACTTAGCCTAGGCATTTACCCCCAGAAAGTATGTACCCCTAGATTTCAACCAGAGCATTTCACAAGCATACTAGGATTACCTTGCTTGTGTATGAAAAATACTTAGAATGATTTGAGATGCATAGAGTACTGCCTGGACTTTAGAATACTTATGTCTGTGCATCAACATAAGTCTGAGTATTAAATACCAAATTCATATTAATCAAATTAAGTTATCCATGCTTAGTCAAACTAACTGGGCCACTTGCTTAATTTGACTAACCAAGTGAAAGCTACTACCTCATGATAAATAGCTAGTAGCTAAATGTTAGACATTTGTTAAGGAAGACGTTTATTTTCTTTTTAACACTCATGCTTGGACTCTAGGACTTTGAAGGCTAGCATTAGTCAAAGGGGAGTGAAAGAAACTAAATTTAAGTTTTTTTTTTATAAAATACCTTTCAAAAACTTCAGTTTTTGGTGTTAAACAAATTATTTTTAAGCTTAGAACTTAGTGTTCAAACAAAATTATTAAACTTAGTGTTTATTCAAAATCAATTTTTATTTAAAATCAATTTTTAACTTAATGTTCATTTAACATCAATTTTTGAATTAAAATTATTATTAAGCTTAATGTTGAATTAAAATTAGTTTTTTAAGCTTAGTGTTTATCAAAAGTATTTTTATTAAGAGCTTCTTACTAAATACTTGACTAAGCTAACGCTTTTAAAGTTAAGTTTTTAATCAACTTGTACTTACCTAAGTTTCCTTTAAAGCTAAGTTATTTTCAATATTTAGTTAAAGTCTCTTTCAAAATTTTCTCCTTGCAAAACTATATTTTTCAAGTAAAGCTACCTTTCAGGGAGCTAAATCTTTCCTCTTTTTACCTAAATATTTCCATTGTTTTCTAAGTAATAATTTTGATATATGGAAAAGGGGAGAGAAATATAAAGTTAAGTAATTATGAGGGAGAGAAATGTGAAAGTTAAGTGATTAAGGGGGAGATACAAAAAGGTGCAACTAAATGTTTATAATGCTTATATTTCTGTACACCTACATATTTGATTGCATTGCACTTGAATCTATTTTTTGTGCTTGTACGCATTTATACTATTTTTATATTTTACTTAACTTTGAATTTTATTGTCATAATAAAAAAGGGGGAGATTGTTGATGTAGAAAGCATCCGACGATCGAACCTAGGTTTTGATAATGACAAAGAGTTCAAAGTTAAGGTAATTTGTTGTCTAACATGTTTGAATGAGTTTGCAGGAAAGCCCTAAGTATCCTTAGGTAAAAGTCCTAGCTGCGGTTAGGCAGGTTGAAAATCTTAGGGGATGGTAACCCTAGGTCCTAAGGGGTGGTAACCCTAGGCGAAAAGTCTTGACGGGTCGAGGGCTTTGGGCAAAAGTCCTAGAGTCGGGGACTCTAGGTGGAAAGTCCTGGTGTCACGAACCAGGTGGAAGACTGGACAGGTCGTGGAGCGGACGTCGAGCAGAAAGTCTTGGAGCCTCGAGCACTTAGCAAAAGTCCAGTCGGTCTGGAGGACCGGTCTAGCAACAGGTAAATTCTCTTGAGTGGAGTAGGTGAGGACGCGTTCCCCGGTGAGGGAACAGTAGACATCGGTTCAACCTAGGATTTCCGGACGAGAAATCCGAAGTCAAAATAGGATAGTCTGGAGACTGTCAAATACTTATGTTTGACTTATTTTATTGTGCTAAACTTTGTCTTGCAGGATATGTTTTGTATTTTGGACTAACCCATCTTGCAGGGGGTGAAAAAGAAGTAAAAGCCTCGAATGAACAATCCTGAGACACCCTCCATGGAGCTTGGAGGCGCCTTAGGTCACTAGTTGAAGACCTTCGCGTAGCAGGGCAGAGGTGGCCTCATGGAGCTTGGAGGCGCCCTGAACGCAAGGCGCGAGGGTGCCTCCATGGATCTTGGAGGTGCCCTGGACGCTAGTGGAGGGCGCCCTCTATGCGGTTGGAGGCACCCTCAGACAGATAAGCGGTGAAAGAGTCAAAGCTTATCAACGCTGCATTTTTGACGGGGTTGAGGGCGCCCTCCATGTGGTTGGAGGCACCCTCCACAGGCTTTATAAGGCAAGTTCGAGCAATAGCAAGAAGATAACAAGAACTCGCAACCATTCTTTCGTGTGCTGCTCAAAGGACGATCCGATAAAGCTGTAACAAGACACCGATGACCCGAAGTTTCAAAATTCTGTGTTTTCCATTGTTGGTATAATTTTATTACTGCTTTACTTGCATTTCAAGTTGTAAATTTCCGAGCTTATATTGATTGCCCAAAGTAAATGCTCAACGAGCGTGGGCCTTGGAATAGGAGTCGCCTCAGGCTCCGAACAAAGTAAAACCCTTGGTGTTTGTGTGTTTGCATTTGTTTCATTTATTTCCGCTGCGTATTCTACTCGATAGTTCCAAAATGAACGTAAAAGCCACGAGCGCTATTCACCCCTCTCTAGCGCTTTCGATCCTACAGTTTGTAGTAGATGTCGGTCTTGCACGTCGTAGTATAAATCCTTCCATATATCCTTCTACGACCACCATTCTAAGTTAGCTGCTACAAGTTGTAGCAGTTATATGGATAGTTAGCTGCGAAGTTGCTGCTGCAATGTTTAGCAGCAAAGCAAAGGTGTTGCATCAGCAAAAATAATTTCAAATAATTTTTTTACCAAGTTGATATACATCAACTTAAATAATTTTAGGGGTAATATCTGCTAGAAAATATAGCTGCTACAAAAATGACTTAGCAAGTGGTTGCTACACATCGTAGTAGCTACATGGACAGTTAGCTGCTATAAGGTGTAGTAGTTAATTATCGAAGTAGCTGCTACAACATGTAGCAGCTACCTTTCCAAGTGGCTACAGCCTGCAGGCATTTGTAGCAGGCGTCGTTCTTGCACGTTATATCATTAATTCTTCTAATATATGTTCGGATCATGGTGGAAAATAACAAATTAAAATGAAACAAATTACCATTGTGTATGAAATAGAAGGAATTAATGACGTCGTCCTTACGATCGAGATTGGAGAGAGGTGGTAAGCACAACAACAACTGTCAGACGTGGTGTTGCCAGTGAAGGAAGAGACGAGAGCGTGAGAGAGAGAGCGGCGAGCCAAGTAGCTTGTAGCGCGCTTTACTTTCCCGGCAGGAGCGCGAGGTTCGACGGACGATGAAAAAAGAAGGCGAGAGAGAGAGAGAGAGCGGTGAGGAAAATTTAGAAATTAAAAAATTTCGCTCGATGATATTTTGAAAAGAAGGTCGAAGAGGAGAGAGAATAAATAAAATATTTTTTTATAAAGAAATCGAACTGGTAACATCATGTCTACGCATCGCTCATGATCGCGCACAAATCATCTCTTAACATATTAAATTTCTCTCTCTTTTTTTCTCTCTCTATATATATATATATATATATATGTCTCGTGAGATAAGTTGCCTAACCTACAACCTAAGATTGAATTTGTTTTGAGATTTTCCAATCCATCAGCATAGTAGACTGGCCTGCCCCGTTCTGCTCTATCATTTGGTATGATGGATATTTGATCGATTAACCAACTCCGTCATTGATATGTTTGATAGTATTATTCATGAGATCATACTTGATAATGAGAGGAGAGTTGACGTAGAAAATTAACCTAGCAAAAGAGGCAAAATTAAAGCCGATAAATGATGCAATAGGAAAAAAAAGGTCGAGCCTTACAAAAAAAAATATGGAATCGTGATATTGCTGACCCTCCACGTGACGGCCCACATCGATAGAAGGGAGGTTGATCATGAGCACAATTATTAAATGCATAATAAGATGAGCACAAATAGTATATTTTATTTAAGGATCTAATTCAATCGAGTGGAATTGAGTCGAATTTTTAAATATTTATATTTGATTCGTTTATAATTAAATCGAATTTAAATTTTATTTAATGAATATATTACTTACGAATTTATTGAAGATTCGAATCTCACTCACTACTGATAAATTACATGTATTTATCATCTATGTCAAATCCTAGGACAAGGTCGAACCTTACACGTTACTCTGAACGGCAGAGAAGGGAAAAACAATATTCGAAGTAGGGAAAAAAAAAATCATGAAACCGGAAGATGAAAAAAAATCTTAGGAGAAAAAAAAAATAAAAAAAAAAATTGAAAGAGAAACACAATTGAAGAAAAAAAAACACACAAAAACTTCGGTCTAGCGATCCCGTGGGTGCAATGATTGCACGAGGTTGTGCGACCGTGTGAGGCAATCTCGCATGGGCCCATTGGTCGTGGTCACAGAGGGCTGTCATATGAGGGGATCAGATTTTCTTGATATTTTTTGTGATCTAGAAGATGATCCTTTTATATATATTGATAGAGATAAATAATTTCTATCTTTTTATAAGTGAGGTTATCCATTTCATCCATGCATGTAAAATGATTATCTTCTAGATCACAAAAAATGATCCATGAACTGCTCTCTCATCTGAGGCGGTCCTTCAAGGCCGTTGTTTACGATTGCACGAGATCCGATTGCGAGTTAGGAAGAATTTGATTACACATAATTGGGACGGAGGAAATTACTTTTAGCCTGATTTAGGCCCATTTAGTAAACAAAAGAATAAAGGAAAGTAATTTATTCTTTTTTACAAAATAAATAGTAAAAAATTTTCCGTGAGAATCTTATTATAATTTTTATTTCCGTCTAAATAAATAAACATGAATATTAATGTCTCACAAGTTTTTCTTTTAAGCGTGTCCGATTTGACAATAAAAGTATGAAAAGGATACTTCATCCAAGTTTTTTCATCTAAAAATTCAAATTATACTACTATTATAGTAATTTTGATTAAAATTACTATAATGTATAATAATTTTATACATAATTATTATAAATAATTATAGATGTGATCTTCTCTCCCAGATTCTTATGTCCCCATATCTCTTTATCGATCAGACGGTCATGACATCCTCATGATTTACACTATATTTTTGAGATATGATCTAATCCGTCTGATCAACAAAGAGACATGAGAACACAAGAATCTGGAGACAGAGGATCTCATCTCAATAATTATGATCAAATTATTCTATATTATAATAATTTTAATCAAAATTATTCTAAAAAAATTATTTTAATATTGTTATAATAATTTTAATCAAAACTTGCGTATTATTTTTGATTATTTTTTTAACCTCGTCCAAAACTCTTGAATAACAAGATTTTATATATTCCTTTATAAGATCGTGCAACCACATATGAATCAACAAAGCATATTCAAACGATTCAACACAATGTTGGTGTAATCGATTTCAGGTCAAGGTCGATCAAATTGATCAAGATATAATTAACCCAAGTTTATATTTGATATTTGATCAATATATTAGTAAGGTGTCACATAGGTTAAAGTTGATCAGATATTTGACGATGTCAGAAGTCCAATAAGGAGTTGACACAAGAAGTCAAGTAGATCAAGGTTGATCGGATACTTGACGATGTCTGAAGTCCAACGTGACATTGGTTGGTATGAGGTGAGAAAAGTATAGGTATAATAGTTGACTGAACACGTGGTGATCAGAAAACCAACAAGAAGTTGACATGAAGACGAGAAGTCTAAGTGGGTCAAGGTTGACCGGATACTTAACGATTGGAAGTCCAATAGAGAGTTGACATTGTTGGAGTGTATACTTAAAAGTTTAGCTTTTGTACACATTTATTTTGATATAAAGAATCACATTGGTCAAATGTTTACATTTATTTGTTAAATGTAATTGTTCAATTAATTTATATAGTAGATAACATGGAGTGTGGAGTCACACTTAGAAGATCATGTTGTCGGTTGTCTATAAATTATAAACAGTTGTTCACGACTAAGATGGAAAGGAACAAACCATCAGAATAGACGTAGTGTAATTAAGTATTAGTTTATCTTGACTAATAAATTACACTAATACACTTTAAGTGTATTGAGTAGGATCATTTAGGTAAGTTCTTTTTGTACTGACTTAGTAAAAGAACTAGACCTTAGTTATTATGGAAGTGTGTGCTCTTAATCCTAATATAATAACAAGCATGTATATTTAATATTTATTTCTTTGACTTATCAAAGGGTGAGGTTTAGCTCGATAAATCAATATGCCCGATAAGTTGGGAAATGATATTACTTATAGTATGTGTTGTTGATTATAGAAGGAATCTGTGTCCTAGTTATCTAGGTTGAGAATGTCCCCAAAAGGAGCTCATAAGGATTGCCATGTTAAACCCTGCAGGTGTACCTAGTCCAACATGACAATAAAGTTGGGTGGTACTACTCTTGGAGCTAGATATTAATTAAATGAGTTGTCAGTAACTCACTTAATTAGTGGACATTCGTAATCTTAAACACAGGGAGACTAACACACTCATGATAAGAAGGAGCTCATAATGTAATTTGAGATTGGTGCGGTAATGCGGTAATAACTTTCTAGTGGAATGAGTTATTATCGATGAACTTGAGTTGTGTGTTCGGGGCGAGCACGGGATACTCGAGCTCATCGGAAGGCCAAAACCAATTTCTCTTCTAGGTCCCTGTTGTAGCCTCAATAAAGCCTTAAGTCCATCCAAAGAAAAGCCTATCTTGGTGTCCAAGAAGGGGCCGGTTCATTGCTTGGTGACCAAGCAATGGCCGGCCACATATTCTCTAGAAGTGGCCGGCCCTTGCCTTGGGCAAGGGGGCCGACCGCAATATTTAAATTAGGAAGGTTGTTTTTGAATTTTTAAATTTCCTCAGATATTTACAATTTGTAAAAAGAGAGATTTTAAAAATTTATAAAATTTTCCTAATTTAAATGAGGCCACAAGGTTTTAAAAGAGAGTTGTAAAATTTATAAAACTTTCTTTTAAAAAGAAATATTATTAGAGATGTTTTAAAATTTAAAACTTGGTTTTAAATTTTAAAACTTTCCTTTTAATATCCACATTAGAAAAAAGAGAGAGTTTGTAAAATTTTATTAGAAGTTTTCTTATTTTAAATTTTATAAAAAAAATTTCTTTCTTTCCCTTTTAATAAGTGGCCGACCACCTTGCTTGGTGCCCAAGCAAGGGGCCGGTCAAATAATTAAACATCAACAAATAGTTGTTTAATTAATAAATCATTCTAGGATTGATTAATTAAAAGGAAAGAAAAAGAAAAAATTAAAAGGAAATAGGAATGAGTCTAATTTTTTATAAAACTTTTTCCATAATTTTCCGTTGGGAAACTAATATAAAAAGGGGGGAAGGGGAGGCCTTGAAAAACATAACAATTGATATTGTGTTGTTGGAGATCATCAAGTGGCCGGCCCCTCTCCCTCTCTTTCCTTTGCTCTCCTTTGCTCCTTTGTGGTGGTGGTGGCCGAATTCTAGAGAAGGAGGAGAAGCTTTCTGGGTGGTGTTCGTCTTGGAGGATCGTCGCCCACACGACGTCTAAGAGGAGGCGAGGGATACGACAGAAGATCTCGAGGTTTTTAGCATACAAGGAAGAGGTATAACTAGTATTTAATTTCCGCATCATACTAGTTAATTTTTCTTTGTATAAATACCAAATACAAGAGGCATTCGATTCTTGTTTTTCGAATTTAATTTCGATGTTGTGTTCTTTTTCTTTTTTCCTTGTGATTTGATTGTTCCTTTTGGTTAACCTAGAGTTATATAAGGAAATTAAATATTAACTTTCCTTAAAAGGTTTTGTCTAGTCGGTGGTGGTTGCTCCCATATCCAAGAAGGCCAAGTGCCTCGCCATGCAGCACTGGAAGCCAATTTTGGAAACTAATATTTAATTGAATTTATAACCTAGGTGATTTGGATCAAACGTGTTAAGTTCCGCAGGAGATCCAAATCTAAACCTAAAAGAACAAATAAGTTAAACTTGGAATCAAACGTGTTAAGTTCTGCAGGAGATACAAGTTTAACTTAAAAGAACACATGGTAGCTAGGAAAGGTTCAAATCACGTACAAAATTTTTGTACAGTGGAGCCATTGGGTTTTCCGAGTAGCAACCAACAGACATGAGAAGAAGAAAGTCCAAGTGGGTCACGGTTGACCAGACACTTAGTAATCGGAAGTCTAACAGGTAGTTAACTATAGAAAAGTCCAATTGAGTCATGGTTGACCAGACATTTGGCAGTCGGAAGTCCAATAGGGAGTTGACATGAAGTGTGAAGTCCCGACAGGTCAAGATTGATCAAATGTCAAACAACGAGGAAGTTTGGACAGAGCAAAGTTTTGAAAACCATAACTTTTGACTAAGATATCAAAACAAGTTAATTTTTGATGCAAAACGGATCTCGTTTAGTCTATATCTTTACTTGGTTAGTCAATTACACCAATCAATTGCTAGCTTCTAATCGATTGGACCAATCAATTGATAGCTTATTTCTAGCGAACAGAATGCTTCTGACTAATCGATTGGTAAGGTAAAAAAAAAATACCATTCTGTAGATTTAAACGATCGGATCCAACGTGACAATCAATTGTTGTGTTATATTTGAGATGCATCCTAAGACAATCGTCTTAGATATTATATTATTTATTGGATAAATAAATTCACTATTTTAGTGTGTATTCTCTATATATATGATATTGATCTAAAATTCAATTAATGAAGTCTACAATACAATGCATAGCATGAGAGAAGTTATGATTGAATTACAATTAGTGGATATCTCTCTATGTGTAATTATATACGTATTAAAAGATTTTCTAGTCGATGAATTGATAAAATTGAATATTATCAATTCTGTAAGACTAGTATATGTTATACTCCTTGGTTTATCCAAGCAGCCAATTCTCATTGATTTGAAACATTAGAATGTTGAGAGTTAACATATGGATATTGGTTAAGGGTAACTAGTTCATTGAATGTGACCTACTATAATACTTCATATGATTCTATATATGTCTATAAAGATCTCATTGCAGTTCGAATGCAAGTTTTCTTTGACTTGAGATATTCAAGTCATCTTGGTCATGAAGACTTATGCTTTGACATCTTAAGCAAGCATCTCATTGAAGGTGCAACTCTGGGATGATTGGGTATAAGTCAAAATGCATAAAAGTATTTGAATAGTCCACAAATAATTCACCACTCCCTTTTATAAGGAGATGTATACCTTATGGCTTGTTGTTAGGATTATTACTCATAAGTCTTTGGCCAAAGCATTACACGTCAAGAGGATAGTCTTCTTAGATATGTGTTTGTGTAATTTGAAGCCATAGGACAAGGAACTACTATTTGGGCTAGGTGCGACGTAGTCAGCCTAGTGGGGACTGATACATATACCATGTTCTGAACCAAGTGAGTATAAGATGAGTGAAAGGAATAGACGCATTGATAATTATCTTTGTTGAAATGTTTCAGAATAGTTTTGGGATCAACTGTGATTTTTCAATTAATTGAGGTTCATGATGCATTAGTAGGTGTCACTCATGATCGATCTATAATTAATGGTTAATTATGAATGCCAAACATAAACCATGAATTTATTGGGTCACACACACTTCTAGTATATCTGAAAGACTTAAAATAAGTTTGAGAATTTGATTTTTTTTATATTGAGAGATACTAAGTTTGGTATGACCAAATGAGAAGCAAATATGAAAAATATTTGTTCGACAGAAATGATGGTGGATCACACCTCTTGTGTTGAATTTTGTTTTAAAATTCAAAGCATTTTTTTGTAGTGTTTTTAGTCCCACATTGCTAATTGGAAAAGCTTGGAAGGGCTTATATAGGAAGCCCTTTTATCCTTGCTTAGCAATGATA
The DNA here is from genome assembly GCF_018446385.1 of Zingiber officinale. Lineage (NCBI taxonomy): Eukaryota > Viridiplantae > Streptophyta > Magnoliopsida > Zingiberales > Zingiberaceae > Zingiber > Zingiber officinale. Next base: position 111,392,041 of record NC_056003.1, on the reverse strand, counting down.
AGGGGACCTACACGCATGCGTGGGCCAAGCCCAAATCGAGTGGATTTGGGGGGTTCGAGCCGGAAATCCATAAACCGGGCATCACGTGGGGGGTGCAAATCCCCAGCCCGTGGGCCTTGCGCTCACGGGCGGCCCGGTTTGTTTTTGCTGGTTTGGTTCAGTCTGAACCAAACCAATTTCGGTTCCGGTTCAATCTGAACCAGTTTTGGTTTTTGTTCCGTGCGTGAGGGCGTGAGGGGAACGGACGCGACGCGACACTGAGACGCGTTTCCTCGCTAGCGAAGCAGTGCTTCGTACCTTCTCGGAGTGAATAAAAGGGGAGCAGCAGCGCCTCTATTCTTCACTCAAGCCTCGAGCTCTCTCCTTCTTTCTCCCTTCTCTGTGCGATACATTCTGCACAGTTTTTTCTGCCTTTCTTCTGGTCGAGTTTTTCGTTGCTTTCTTGTCCTGAGGCTTAGTCTTTCGGCGATCTGAGGTTGGGTCCGAGTGTCGCGTCCGTTTTGGAGTGCACCTACGGACGAGACGAGCGGTTGTCAGATCTTGGGGGAGTTTTTGCCGGGGAGCCTTTGCACCGAGAGGCGACAATAAATTCTCTAAGGACAGTCGGCGTGCCGACGCTTCAACCGGATAACTATATTCTAAACCCGACTCCTTTATTTATCAGTCTATTGCATGTTATTTTTTGTGCAAATATAATACTGTTTTTATTGCTTTAATTACAACATCTTGTAGGTAAGGTTAGATTCATTATAGTTTAATAATAAACCAAATTGGTTTAGTTTAGCTATAAACCAAAATTGGTTTGGTTATAAAACAATATGGTTTGATTTTCAACCAAGCTTAATGCTAATGGATTAGGTTGCTATTGGGTCTTAGGTTTGGGAGATGATTTACTCCCTAAGTCATATGAAGAGGTATATAAATACCCCTCCATGAGGAGAAGAAAGAATTAATTATTCATAAAAGAGGATTTCGTAGAGGAGTTCGAACACCGATTCTTAAAATTATTGAAGGGAAAGTGCTACTGTATTCCATATCTTCATAAAGCAAACCAAAATAATCCAACAGTGAACATAACAAAAATCATTTGGGTAAATTGTTGTTTATATTGTATTTCATTTTTCATTCTTATTTTGTGTGTTTGTGTTGCTTGTTAAAAGAACAGGTTTGTTTATATTTTGTAGACGAAGAATGACATAATCAAGCGAATTGTTATTCACCCCCTCTAGCGACGGCAACGGTCCCAACAAGTTTTATGTGTTGATTATTATGTGCATTAAGCACCTATACTTTTTAACCATGAACAAATTGTTTTCTGGGCTTCAAATTTACTGATCCTAAAAGTACTGCAAGACTGGATTAAGGGCATTGCATTGGCATCACAAGCTGTGCATATATTCAACCATTGCATCCAATAATAATAGTTAGTATTCAGAACTATTTTATTTCAATGTTTTGAGTCGATGTGCACTTCTCTTGGTCATTTGGGTTTCATTTAAAGATTTATGCTACTATATTGCATTGCCAAGAAGATGCCACTATATATGTATTGTTGTAAAACTTGAGGTTTCTTTTGTTTTTGTTCTATACTATTATTGTAGTAAAAGATGATTATACTCATCTCAGGTGTCCCTCAGAGTCTGTCCTTAGGTTATAGGGAGGTAAATCATATGATCAACTTATAGCTAACTGTCAAGTTCCTACGATATCATTGTTCTACAATATCATGCTCCTGCATAAGAATGCTATTATGTGGTAAAGAGAGAATCATAATCAACATGATAGGCAGGATATTGAGTAGTCAAAATGATGTTTAATTGATAAAGAGCCATATATTCAACTCTATTGCTATTGTTTCATTTTCTAGCATTTTCATATATATTGGATATTGTTTAGCAGACAGAGATGCTGTCTTAGAAAGTTCCAACTTGATGAATGCAATCAGATTTTCTGACATAATCGTCTAATCGAGTTGCAAATTGAAGTTCATTGTTATTACCATATATAACCATCTTGAGGTCATCCCTGCTATCCTTTCTTTACCTGCAGCTGACACACAGATAAGATAAGAACAAACTAAGCATTGTCGTCAACAAAGGAAACCTTAGTTCTCAGTCACTATTTCATCTATGGAGATTTAGTTGTGATAAGAGAAGATCTTTCTCCTGCATCATCATTTGCAACTAGATACTTAACTAGTGAATTTATATTTATCTCTTCTTCTCAACTTGAATTATTATTTTCCTACGTCTGAAATTCAGTTCCTAGAGAATAGCAAGTTGTATTACAAAATAAATATATGATAAGATTATATATTAACCTATGCTATGATCTAGGTATGCCTACCCTAGTGAACATATTAATTGAATGGTTTGGGAAAATTTAAAGGTCAATATCACTATCTGGTTGGTGTTTAACTGCCTGATCCTGTTGAATCATAATCGAAACCAAACAAACTTTCATCCATAAAATGTATGACAGCAGAGGTTTTATTGTTAAATTGTAAGATATTTTTTTAACAATGTTTTATGTAGACCCAAAACTACCATTCTTAATGTCTAAGAACATTAAATCAAAACAATTAGTGGCATACAATGTCAACATGGTTTATTAAGTTTTTTCTATCATCATCATCATGTGATATGTGCCTTAGAACATTCCGATACTTAATAAACATATATATATATATATATATATATATATATAGAAAGATGAAATCTATTAGCTGGTAGAGATAATATTTAGTATAGAGGAGTGGTGTAGTGTCATATTAAAAAAACAAAAAGCACATCAAATATAATTACTCATTGCTTCTACGGCTTTTTTATAAAAGGAATGGTGATGTTTTTTTATTTACCCAAAAGAACATTATAAATTTAAAATTATTTGTGAAATTTAAATGATTTGAATCCATGTAGTAAGTTTAGTCAAAACTTATTATATGAATCTAGACGGTCAAAATTGAAAAAAATAAAGGCATAAAACAATAAAAGAATATATAGGCAACACGTAAGGGGTTCATTTTTGTAATTTCAGCAATTTGGATCAGTGTAACAATTTTGGCCAAACTGTTCTTAACAATTCATAGTAGTTTCCTTCTGATTGCACAAGAACCCTCTTCCTCCGAAGAATTGTTGGATTGGAAAATCATTGTGTATTTATTATTCCAAATTATTTGAAACTATGTTTGTGAGAAAGTCATACAAAAGTTTCTTCTCTGATGATCACAAACGAGAGTATGCGATCTATCTAATTAATTTTGGAAAATCATCTATCCAATAATATAGAGAATATGATGTTTCGATTGATAGAACTAGTAAAGCATGAAAAAAGAGATGCTCAACATCTCCTATCTCGTTCATAATGCAATTGAAGGATGGAACTTTATTTTTTATTTTTTAATCTAATTTGCTGTGCATCTTAACTTTGACTGAGAGTGGCATATGCATTGAGCAAAGTTACCTTCCATGAAAGATCCCTAATGGGGGAGCAATCATCTCAGAGACACACACACCGTGAACAAACTCCAAGAGAGCTCCTAGTTGCCAAAGGCAGCCTTTGATTCTTTCCAAAGACTCTCAAACTGAGTTGTGCTAAAAACCAACAGGAGCAACCAGTTGAATGACGGCCATTGTGCAAGATTGAGGCTTATCAAGTTATACCTTTAGTGTAGGCTGGTGCATTACACTATAGGAATATCCTCAAATAGTTACGGAATTAAATTTCGTTGCGATTTAGCGATTGAAATAATATATCAGTTGCAAGTGTAGAGATACGGCCACGAAGCTTAAGATTTAGCAACTGATTTTAATTTCGGTCGCTAATGTAGCGACTGAATTAAAAAATCAGTTGCTAAGCTATGTAACTTATGGGGCTAGGGCAAAGAAGGAATCCAAAAAATCTGGGTTTAGCGATTGAATTAGAATTCAATCGGTATTTCACTGACTGAATCTAATTTAGTCGCTAGATGGTGACTGAATCCTAATTCAATTGGAGAAATACTGACTGAATTTTAATTTAGATATTGAATTTTATTCCCAAAACTCTGACCCTGAACCTCCCATCATTCTCCTCATGTTATTTCGACTGCAACTTTTCTCCGGTGTATCTTCTCTCTGCTAGTACCCCAAAATTGTTTTGATGTGATCAACCAAGTCAGGTTAGGTCCTGTTGGTATTTAACCCCTATGTCTAAGTGTGCAGGAACTTAGGAGCACAGGAAGTCGGGCAAAAGATGCAGCTAGTGAGAAGAATGGCACAGGAGAGAGCCGACGGGCTCGGTGCATCCGAGGGACGAGTTGCTGTGGAAGAGTACGTGGGCGGACGAGAAGGAGGCGCACGACGTTTTCAAGGGACGAGAAGATGAAGAGGAAGTTTGCTCGAGAAGGTCGGTGGGTTTGAGTGAGTCCTATTCCGGATGGCCGAGATCACCCAAGCGAGCGGAGCTGGAGCGGAAAACCCGGACCAATGCAAGTGGAAACGGAGCGAAAAACCGGGACCGAAAATCAACAAAAAGTTGATTTTTCGGTTCGGGGTGTCTGGACCTGTCCGGGGCGCCCGGACTTGGTCCAGGCGCCCAGACTCCGGGCGCTTGGAACCTTTCTAGGTGCTCGGCCCGAAAAATTTAGCCAAATGCAACGTAGTGTGTTGCGTTGTGACAGAGATAAAATTCTATCCCCCTAGAGGTGCTTGGAACCCTTCCAAGTACTCCGACTAAGGTTATAAATACAACCCTAGTCCCAGAAGGTCACAACAACACTTGTGATTGATTCCTATTCAGTTCTGTTCTGTAATCTAGTGCTTTAATTGCTGTAAAGAGACTTCTCCGCCTGAAGAAGAGTTTAATGAGCATTCAATTTCCTTGGATTAACAACCTCTCCGGTTGTAATCAAGTAAATCGTTTGTGCCTCTTCCTTTCTTTATTTAAGTATCTTATTTATTTTATGCAAGTGTTGATTTTAAGTTGTAAAGCCGAGGAAGATTCATTTTTCTTTGTAGGGCTATTCACCCCCCCTCTAACCGGCCGCTAAGGGTTCAACACTCTCTAGCGCATTCGTAGCTTCTCTCCGGCTCCTCTCCAGCCCCGGTAAGCTTCTCTTCCTCTCCTCTCCCCTTTAGATCTCATTTCCACAAGCTCGGCCCTAGCCAGCTTGCTCGCGAAAAACTTGGTCAACCGTGTACAGCTCGGTCACGACCATCTTGGCCTGCCGTGGCCGACTTGCTCGCAACTCCTTAACCGCAAGCTTGGTTAGTCATAGCTAGGTTGCTTGCGACTAGCTTGGCCCCGATCAACCATGGGGCTGGCCACGTGGCTGCCACGAGCTCGGCCTTAGCCAGCTCGGTCTAGATTGAAATAAATCTAAATTTTGATTTAAAAATTTTGTATATCTTGATTTTGCATATTATGATAGCTTCTATGCATTAATTTTCTTCCTTTGCACCAATTCTTAGATTGAATATGTTGTAGTTGTTGGATAGGTATGTTAGGTCATAAATTTATTTATTTTATGTATGTTGTAGTTGTTTATGAAAAAGTTAATTCTATGTTACTAAATTAGGTCATAATTTATGGTACTTGTGTTGGTAATGTTGGAAATTTTATGATCATTAGGATATAATGTGCATAAACAAAACTTGAATGTACAATAAATTAGAAAATGGATTTATTCAAGATGAATATTTGCTAGAGTTGAAGAGTTTGTGAACTTTTCTAAGAGTCATCCACAATGTATGAATGATGCTGAGTTACGTTGGTCGTGTAATTATTTCAATTGTAGAAATAAAACTTTTCGTGATGAGGACACTGTGAAAGTACATCTTTGTAAAAAAGAATTTGTTTCAAATTACTACAACTGGTACTATCATGGAGAGCCTTATTTGTTTAATTCAATTGAAACTTTGGTTGCTTCTTCATCTGGCACAACTACTCTAGGGGAATCATTATATAATGACAATGTAATGCAATCAATGGTCCACGATGCAATCAATGCAATTGATCAGCCCAATATAGATGCAATACCAACATTGAAGTTCGACAATTATATGACATGATAAAGGCTAGTGAAAGAGAAATGTGGGAAGACATTCCATCTAGTCATTCCTAACTATCAGCTACTATTAGGTTATTGAGCATTAAGGCAGAAATATTTCTCAGAATGATGTTATGATGATATTTGTCAATTGATGTCCTCCCTGCTGATCACCTAATGACTGATAGTTTATATAGTATAAAAAAATTGGTGAGAAGTTTAGGTTTATTTGTAGAGAAGATTAATTGTTGCATAAATAACTATATGATATTTTGAAATGAAGATAGTGACAGATTGAATGTAGAATCTAAATTTACCCTCGTTATAAGCATGATAGTCGCATAGCAAGGAAGAAGAAGAAAAAAAACTGCATGTAAAGTTATGTATTACTTTTCGTTAACTGCTAGACTTAATTCTTATGTGCATCTGCTGCAACAACATGCCACATGAGGTGACATCATGAGCATATGTACAAAGGAGGTATAATGTGTCATTCTTTTGACTTTTCTCCTTGGAAACATCTTGATACAATATTTTCCTCCTTTGCAATGGAACTACATAATATGAGATTAAGACTTTTTGTAGATGGATTTTAGTCATTTGATCAGTTGGGACAACAATATTTATTTTGACTAGTTATATTAACACCGTACTGTTGGGACCGATTATGTAGCTAGAGGGGGGGGTGAATAGCTCGGCGCGATCTCGTGCTCTTCGTTGCTTGTTTCTTCAGTGATATGCAGCGGAAATACAAGAAACAATACATACAACGCTAACACAAAGGATTTACTTGATATCCACCTCAAGATGAGGTGACTAATCCAAGGATCCACACATACGAACACTCTCCACTATGAAAGCACTCCTTTACGATGACTACCGAAGGTGGAGAAGCCTTTACAAACTCACACAACAAACAAGAAGAGAAGAAGAAGCAAATACAAGTAAATCTTACAAGATTGTGTACAATAAGCCCTAGCTAGCTTCTTCCTCTTGCTTGGGATGCCTCTTGACCTTGGAAACGCTGCTCCAAGAAGCTTCAAGACTGGCGGTGAGCTCTGGAGAAAAACCCTAGAGGATCGCTGTGCTCGTGGAGAAGAAGGCTGAGAGAACTGTCGACGAAATCGCACGCCAACGTCTTTATCCAGCGCCAATGGTCGGATCCCAATCGATCGGATTACTCCTAATTGATTGGGGAGGCTTTGAATCGATCGACTGATCAATCCAGAGTGCCTCTGTGCTCCTGGAAATCGCCTGGATCGATCGGTCAATCAATCCAAGTCCCATCGAGCGAAATCACGCCTCCCAATCGATCCACTGATCGATTGGGGGCTCTGGATCGATCGACCGATCGATCTAGAGCTGTTCTGTGCGATCGCGCACTTCTCCCAATCGATCCACTGATCGATTGGGAGGAGGCTTGTTGCGAAGACTCGCCCAATCGATTGGGCATGAGCCAATCGATCAGCCGATCGATTGGCTCATGCCCAATCGATCGACTGATCGATCCAGCTCATGATTTCTCCCAAAATCAAGTCTAAAGCCTCCTAAACCAACATCCGGTCAACCATGACCTGTTGGTCCATCATGCCTAGCATCCGGTCACCCTTGACCTGCTAGGACTCCTTGTGCCAAGTATCCGGTCAATCCCTTTGACCTACTTGGTCTTTCCAACACAAGATGTCCGATCAGCCTTGATCCATCTGGATTTCCTCGTACCTGGCTTCACTCACCAGGACTTTCAACTGCCTAGCTTCACTCACTAGGTCTTTCCTTCTGCCTGGCTTCACTCACCGGGACTTTCACCTAACTTCACTCACTAGGATTTTTCAGTCAAGTATCCAGTCAACCTTGACCTACTTGTCTCTCCTTCACAATCTCACCACATGAACAATTGCACCTGCAATCTCCATGTCTTGTCTTCATGTATTGTCAAACATTGAAACCCAAACATCAAGACTCGAGCTTGACCCAATTCAAGCTCAGTCAACCAGGTCAACCTTGACCTAGGGAATATTGCACCAACAATCTCCCCCTTTTTGATGTTTGACAATACCACTTGTAAGTTAGGCTAATCCTATAGCCTCAACTCCTTTCATGCCAATATGAGAATGATGGTTTCCTTCATTCTCCTCCTTTTCTAGAGGGCAAACTCTCTCTTTAGGTAATGAAGGCCTAACTTAACCACACATTCTCCCCCTATTGGCACACATCAAAAACTCTCCTCCTGAAGAGTTACCCAACGTTGTTGACAACTTTACTCGTTGTTCACAACACAATAACGAAGGTCTCATACCCTTCATTATTCTAAACGCTCATCCTTGAGCATATACCACTTGGTATATTCACACACGATTCAAATGAAGGTCTCATACCCTTCATTGTCATCAAATGCTCAACCGTGAGCATACATCACATGAATAATGAAGATATCCACTCTTCATTACATTCAAATGCCCAACCTTGAGCATTTTCGCTAAAGAATGTTAACCACCTTCCAAGGTGTATGAAAAATATATTTTCATGTCCTTAAAGAGTAACTCCCCCTAAAGACATGCACGTAACTTCTGTCATTGCACCAACAATGACTTGGAATCCTTAAACCTTTAGAAAACCCAAATTTAGAAGTTTTGAGGTTCAAAAATTCAATATTGAAACCAAACCTCAACCTAAACCTCTACTTAGTCTTCCTTAACAAATTCATCCTTGTTTTCATCATGAAAACTCCCCCTAAATGTATACAAATGTGTTTTGAGAGGTTAGGAATGGTTACCTAGACTAAAGGTGGTTCAAAATGCTGAAATCAGGCTTTCCCAGCCAAAATCAGCATCCCCAATCGTTTGGAGTTGGGCCCCAATCGATTGAACCCTACTGAATCGATCCACTGATCGATTCAGACTACGTGGATCGATCGGTGGATCGATCCAGCGAGCTTCTGCTCGCGAGAGATGCCTTCTCAATCGATCGCCCGATCGATTGAGGCACTTCAATCGATCGGTTGATCGATTGAAGCTCTGAAATTGCTGAAATTCACTTTCAGTCAATTTCAGAAACTCCCCAAATATTCTATAAAATTAAAAAAATTATGAAAATTCATGTAGACATTCCTTAGGGCATATACTTTCAAGGAAAAATAGTTTTCTATGAAAATACTTTCTATTTTTCAATATTGACACAAATTAGAAAACTTATAAAAACTTTAGTATTTTCTTCTAGTTTGTGTCTAACTTTTCAATGATGAGTACTATCAAAAGATAGTCTTCACCAAGGTTTTCCAAATCATATTTGAATCATTTTCAAAAACCAATTTCCAACCATGTTCTTTGGGCTCAATGCACATGACTTGTACATTAGCTTTCCCAATGATTGGAAAACACATAACTATGTGTTTGATGAACTTACAACTCACAAAAATGCACTAAATCAACATCTTGAGTTTTTGTTCACCATCCTAACATCTCACTTGTATTTAATGTGTACAAAACCACATACAAGTCACCTTATAGTTCTTAGTGAGATGTAAACTTTTGGTTTTGCCCTAAGCTAGGGATCATGCATATCTACTAAGGCATTTTGAGGTTATGAACATCTACCAAAGATGTTATTTGTTAATAAATGTCATTTGTCCTTAAATAGCAAGGAATTAAAATGGTGCATGATATGTTATGACATACATAAAAAAGAAATAAGTTTCAAAAGAAAATTTTCTATAACTACATGATGTATGTATGATATGACATGGTATTTTTGTGTTTTTCATAATAAAACATGAATGCAAAAATAAATATGATGTCATGCCATATGATGGGAAAATAAAGTATGGCAAATTAGCATAAAAGAAATACCTAGATCCTTAACCCTTAGCCAAATTAAAATTTAACCCTAGATTGCCCAAAATGTCCCAAGAAAATGCCAAACCCCAATTTTGACTTTTCTTTTGCTTTTCCTAATTTGTGTCATTTTAAATTAAGCAAATTCATCAAATTTTTGGCACAAATTACTATTTTAAAGAGTAACAAATTAAAATAAGGCTTAGATTTGCCTTTAACTTCCCTAAGAACATACCACAATCCCAACTTGGTAGTTCTTATGATTTTTCCTATTTGTGTCACTTAGAATATCATCCAATTTCTCAAAATGTGACACATTTTACTCTTCCCAAGAGTAAACATATACCCCTTATCATTTTCAAAGGTTAATAATAATAACCTTGAAAATGCTCTCCGAGTGTCAACTTCATCAAAGTTGGGTTAACTACCCTTCTAATCAGAGTTGATACTCTCTAACCCATTTATGGGGTAGAGAAAATGCTCCTAGGAATCCAAAACCTATTGGTGCTCTTTAGATGCTCTAGGTATTCACTAGGGATAACTTCCCTAGATACCTTCCTAGTGACCTTGTTAGGCTTCTTAGAAGCCTTGATAACCTTTTCTAGGTTAACCCTAGGAATAACCTCCTTTGTGACCTTCTTTGTGACTTTCTTAGACTTCTTAGAAGTCTTAGTCACATTTGTTGCAAAGATACTCTTGGGGATAACCTCCCTAGTATTTTTGACTTGACTCTTAGAACTAGACTTGGTTCCATAGCTATATGGAACCCTATGGTAAGAAATTACATCCTTCTTAGCCTTGGGTTTGTATCCCAAACCTCTATGGCCATTGGATGACCTTTGTGCTCCTAAACCTATGTTTTGCTCATTTTGCCCTTTTAGGATATTTTCCATCCTTTTTAGGGTCTTTTCTAACTTATCAAGTCTTGACCTCAAGACTTGATTTTCCATCCTTAAGTCCTTAGCTTTAGGTTTTTCAATGAATTCATGAGCATTTTTATTTCTAGACCTATAACTAAAATTCTTAGTTTCCTTGTCTAGATTTTTATCTACCTTTCTAAACCTAGGTGTGGTAGTTTTAGCATGTAGAGCCACATGTTTTTCTTTAAAGATCTCATGCTTTTTATTCTTATGGTAAATAGCATTAAAATGATAAAAATTAGAACTAACATGTTTTTTACCATTTCTCAAGGGAGTAGGCTCAATAAATGATACCTTTCTTTTTACCTTGAAGGCTCCCCCTTGAGTTGTGCTTTCTCCATGAGCCTTGACCGCTTTCTTCCCTTTGGGACATTGGTTCCTATAATGTCCCTTTTGATTGCAAGAGAAACACACAATGCGCTCCTTGCTCTTCTTTGTTGTGAGGACGGTCTCCTTGGGCTTCTCCTTGCCCTTTAGTACAACTTGGCCCTTCTTCTTGGCCAACTTGGGGCATTTGCTCTTATAATGCCCATGTTCCCTACACTCCAGGCGATTCCCAGGAGCACGGAGGCACTCTGGATCGATCAGTCAATCGATCCATGTCTCATCGCGTGAAATCGCGCCTCCCAATCAATCCACTGATCGATTGGGGGCTCTGGATCAATCGACCGATCAATCCAGAGCTATTCTCTGTGCGATCGCGCACTTCTCCCAATCGATCCACTGATCGATTAGGAGAAGGCTTGTCGCGAAGACTCGCCCAATCGATCAGCCGATCGATTGGGCATGAGCCAATCGATCGGCTGATCGATCCAGCTCATGATTTCTCCCAAAATCAAGTCTAAAGCCTCCTAAACCAACATCTGGTCAACCATGGCATGTTGGTCCATCATGCCTAGCATCCGATCACCCTTGACCTGCTAGGATTCCTTGTGCTAAGTATCCGGTCAATCCCTTTGATCTACTTGGTCTTTCCAACACAAGATGTCCGATCAGCCTTGATCCATCTGGATTTCCTCGTGCCAAGCTTCACTCACCAGGACTTTCAATGTAACGCCCCAACTCCTGGGTACTAAGCTGTGAGCCGGATCGCTACATTAACTACTGAAGCTACTGTGCTGTACTGTGCCCTAAACTGGGTAAAATAAAGTTTCACTAACTGACTCTGTTAAACTGACAACTGGTACACCCATGCTGTTATAAGGAAGGGTTCAAGACCTTTCCGGTTGGGGTATATGTGCTAAGGAAGATACTTGACCTCCCGTCTAAGCTAGAACTCCAAGCTAACTTCCCAACTAGCTGTTGTTCGATCCACGGCTTGGCCAAACTTGCCGCGATTCTGTGCCCTGTTGGATCGGTCTGCGGACCGATCCAGCAGAGGCTGGATCGGTCGGCAAGACCGATCCAGGCACCTAGAGACGCTGGGATGCCTTCTGTTCGATGCTGGGTCGGTCGGCTGACCGATCCAGGGGAATACAGTAGGCTATTGTATCCATCTGGATCGGTCGGCTGACCGATCTAGGAGAAGGAATGGCACTGGATCGGTCTGCTGACCAATCCAGGTTCTGATAGTCTGAAACGAAATCAGAATTTCTGATTTCCAGCACTGATTCATGCCAAAAATCACATACACAAGCTCTATATACATGAAAAACACTCTAGCATGTAAATACTAACGTTCTAAACATGATAAACTAAACAAGACATAGTTTACTAAACTATAACACCTAGTAACAAGACTAAGTCATAAAACTAGACATGTTAAGTACTAGAACTGAAATAAAAGCGTATAGATCCTAAGGATCTTTATTCCAGACCCCTTGCACACACATCATCGTAGCATCGCCCCCCCAGCCTCCGCTAGTCCACTTTTCTTTTACCGGTATCTGCAGTATAAGAAAAATAGCATCTGTAAGCTAAGAAGCTTAGTAAGAAACCATCTACCTCACAAAAACATGCAACGATGCGATTATGGTTTTAAATCATGCTGTTTGAAAACTGAACTGAGCATGGCAACATGGCATGGCATACAACATGTACTGAACTGATCATGGCATACAAACAAGCTGAGCATAGCATACTGTATCTGAACTAAGCATAAATACTGAACTGATCATGCATATACATCTAACTGGTCATGAACTCAAATCATGAAACTTAACTGAGATAATTAACTGAAACTGAAACTAAGTTAGTGTTTCCATCACTGATTACATATTTGGAAAACTATATATATAATAATAGATGAAAATACTAAACATGCTGCTGGGCCCTGACAACTGTACTTACTGTGCGCGCATCCCTACGAGACCCGGGATTGCAAGTTCCGAATCCAGCAGGGTTACTAGGTTATCTGAACCTAGGGACGACTGTGGGAGTCCAGCCCATGGATATCTGATCCAAGTACAGTGCCAACTGAATAAAAGTAAAATACTGAATACTGTTTTATTTTACTTTGCTGTTCTAGGTTATCTGAACCTAGAGCTAGGTTATCTGAACCTAGAGGCTACTGTGGGAGCCCACCCAATGGATATCTGATCCATATAGCTGTAATAACTGATAATAAGCTGAATAAAATGTTTCTAATACATTTTACATGCTGTTAGGATGCCTACTAGTGCATCCTTCTGAACTGGGCATTCTACCGAATGCTTGGTGTGCACTAAAAGCACACCCTAAAACTGAAAACTGTAGAACTACTGAACTAACAAGCGAGAGCAATTATACTGCAGGTGAGGGGTTTCTTACCTCAATCGCAAGGTTTTCTTACGATTCTATCCGCTAGGTTTTCCGGAAAAACTGCTCCGTTCGACGAACCGCTTACGTCCTCGCGTTCCTCTCGCGGAGAAGAACCGACTTCGTGCTGGTGTTGTCGCCGGAAAGTGAACACACGATCCTAGGGAAGGAACCCTAGGTCTCCTTTGCTTTGTTTGCTGCGCCGAGAGAAAGAAACGGGAGAGGGAGAGAAAGGAGAGAAAATACCAAACCAAAAAAAAATAAACCAATCCCACTTAAGTTTTCTATTTATATCGAATAGTTATTTCTCCCAAATCAAATATAAATATATTTGATTTCCTATCCTTTCAGCACGGCCCTGCTGGGTTCACTTGGTTTCCGGAACACATAATAAGTCGTAGGCTCCGATGGGTCCCGGGTTCGATTCCCGCGTAAACCATTTTGCGACTTATTTGTTTTTGCTACTTCCGGTACTCCAAAAATTATGTAAAAATATCCTAAAAATCTAGAAAAATCATAGGGTATTTCTAAAATAAATTCGGGAATTTTTTCGGGCTTTACATTCAACTGCCTAGCTTCACTCACTAGGTCTTTCCTTCTGCCTGGCTTCACTCACCGGGACTTTCACCTAGCTTCACTCACTAGGATTTTCCAGTCAAGTATCCAGTCAACCTTGACATACTTGACTCTCCTTCACAATCTCACCACATGAACAATTGCACCTACAATCTCCATGTCTTGTCTTCATGTATTGTCAAACATTGAAACCCAAACATCAATACTCGAGCTTGACCCAATTCAAGCTCAGTCAACCAGGTCAACCTTGATTTAGGGAATATTGCACCAACACGTACAACTTACCATCATGGATGTGCATATAAGATGAATTCATATTTCTTACTGTACTTATTCCAGGTCCAATGAATTTGAAAGAGAAGATAAATATTTTCTTACAACTTCTAATTACCGATTTGAATGAATTGTAGAATGGAGACTCGAAGACTTATGACATTGCAATTAAAACTAATTTTACATTGCATATTTTCTTATTATGGGCTATCAGTGATTTTCTACCATACTCAATGTTGTTAGGATATAGAACGGCTAGTAAATTAGCATGTCCACATTACATGACAAAGTTGGATGTATTTTTATTACCTTGTAGTGGTAAAGTGTCTTGGTTTGACAATCGCCATAAATTTTTGTCAATTGAACACCCTGTTAGGTGAAATAAGAAAATTTTAATAAAGAATGTTATAGTAAAAAAACTTCCACGAACAATCAAGTTAGGGAAGAAGTCATTGACAAAATAGACAGCTATGGATTCCTACCAATATCTCAGTCTGATTCTGATAAGATAAATAAATGCATTGTTAGATAGTATTGCTGGATACCGTGATAGTTTTGATGTGATCAACTAAGTTAAATTAGGTCTTGTTATATTTTGATCCTTGTGTTTAAGTGTGCAGGAGCTTAGGAACACAAGTCGAGCGGAAGACGCAGCTATCGAGAATGATAGCACGGGAAGCGAGCCGACGGGCTCGGTGCATCCGAGGGACGAGGTGCTGTGGAAGAGCACACCGGTGGACTAGAAGGACGTGTATGACGTTCGAGGGATGAGAAGACGGAGTGGAAGCTTGCTCGAGGAGAAGGCCAGAAAATGAGTTCGGGTGAGCCCTATTTCGGTTGGCCAAAATCACCCAAGCGGAAAATCCATAGGAAGAGAGTGAAGATTAGTAGCTGCTGAAGCCATCTACTGGAAGGTACCTTCTAGCACTTGAAGGTGCCTTCAAGCCTTCATGGAAGGCACCTTCAATGTGCATGGAAGGCGCCTTCAACCCTTCATGGAAGACACCTTCAGTGTATATGGAAGGCGCCTTCGACCAGGCTGATTTTAGCCGTTGCCAAAGGATAAAGCTTTATCCTTTAGCGCCTCACTAGAGGCGCCTTCCAGTCCTATGGAAGGCGCCTTTAAGTCACGGATAAGATTTTTTAGAGGCTATAAAAAGACCTCTGGACCTAGGAAATAGATAACAACTCTTGTTTTAATTTCCTAGCAACTTTCTAAGCTTTTTAACGAGTGTAAAAAGCTTCTCCGTCTTCAACGAAGGAGATTCTCTTTTTAGTACCTTCATTGGTCTTGGATTAACAACCACCTAAGTTATAACCAAGTAAATCTTATGCCTCATCTTTTAAGTTGTTATTTTCATTTATTATTATAGTTGCTTTTAATTAGAGTTGAAAGAATGGGAAAGATGTTTATTTTTTTATAAGCAATTCACCCCCTTTTGTCGGCCCCGCTGCGCCAATAAGTGGTATCAGAGTCCAACCATCTCAGAAGGACTAACCGCTGATTAAAGCACCGAAACAATGGTCAGACCGATAATTTACCCAGCAATGTTTGAGGGAGAATTTGCATCTTGGAAGAAACGCATGGAGATATTTTTTAAAACTATTTTTAAATTATTGTTAATATCAGAATATAGATTTGTAGCACCGAAAGACAAAGAGGAGTATCAATGGACTAAAAAGGAGCAAACATATTTCATGGTAAATGGATGAGCGGAATTCCATCTGTTGAGCGTGCTACCTCCACAAGAAGTCAACGGAATCGGCGCCTACGAATCAGTAAAAGAACTTTGGGAGAAGTTTATAGAACTACACGAAGGTACGTCTGAAGCTAAACTCGTAAAACAGGATCTACTCCGGAACCAAATCAGCAATCTCTGAATGGAAGAAGGTGAATCGGTTGCTCAACTACACGGAAGAATCAATGAACTAATCACCAGACTAACAAACCTCGGAGAAATGGTAACTAATCATGACACGCTAAGGTATGCTTTAAATACATCCCCGAGAACACTGGAATGGACATCTATAGTAGACTCCTACTATATCTCCAAAGATCTTGAGGTGAGTACTTTAGAAAATATTTTCTCTACTTTCGAATTACACAAATCTCGATGTGCAAGATAAAGAAAGGGACCGAATCAGAACATCACCCTAAAGGCAAGAATGAACAATCCAGACTCTAAAGAGTCAATTGATGAGGACGAAATAACTTTAATGGTAAGGAAATTTAATAAGTTTATACGATCTAATAAGTTTAAATCATAGATGAAAAAGGATTATCAAAACAAAAGAAAGGCCCGATGCTACAACTGCAATGAAAAAGGATACCTCGAGGATGAATGCCCTAAACTAAAGAAGAAGGAGAAATACAAGGGCAACAGACCAAAGCACAAGAACTTGAATGTCACATGGGATGAATCATCATCCTCTGAGTCCGAGATCGAGGCCTTCTCTAGACTAGCCCTACTAGCCGACCACCAAGAAGAAGATGAGAGCAGCTTAGAAATGAGCATCGATGAAAGGGGAGAATCATCAGAAGAAAGCTGCGATGAAGGGGGAGCATCAGAATATAAGGTAAGTGAGGTACGCGCTCTTTCACCCAAATAATCTTTTCAGTTCATTAAAATACTTTCTAAGGATTTAGTAAAACTAGAAAAAGAAAATAATGATTTGAAAAGACAATTAGCAAAAGCATGCCCATTAGACCTGTTTGATAAGTTAAAATTAGAAAATGATAGGTTAAAAATTCAAATCAAAAGTTTGAACAATGACCATGCATGTTTGAATTTGAATAATTGTCAAAAATTAAAATTTAGGAAATATGGTAAGCTAAACTGATATATTAGACATCACCAGGGACAGATTATGATTATTCCTAAAAATTATGTACCTCCAAAATTTTTGATTAATTCAATAGGTAGGAACTTATATGGGGTTCCAAGATCATACTTAGACTAAAATTCTTTTAATTTTAAAAGGGTTAAATGTCAGAAAGGAAATTGAATATTAATTTCTTTAAAGGCTTTGTCTAAGAAAGTGGTTGTTGCTCCAATATTCAAGAAGGCCTAGTGCCTCGCCACAGTCTAGAAGCTAATTATTGAAATAAATATTTAATTAACTAACTATTAAACGAATTACTGTTATAATCTTTTAACAACTGATTTTTTTTTAGAAAAATTAGTTGATTTTTTTTTAACTCTTTTACTTTTATCAAATACAAAGTATGATGTTATGAAATATTTGTTAAAAATTGTTAAACATTTTGTTTCCTATGTTTAAGTGTCTCATGAAATTTTTCCTATTTTTTTAACGTGTTCAAAGGGAGAGGAATATGTACAAGTTTAGGGGGAGATTTTAAAATCTTAAAATTTTGAATCTTTTGAATTTTTCTAACACATTTGCAACATTATAATGTTATTTTTTTCTAACACATTTGCAACATTATAATATTATTTTTAACTTCTTTTATAATGTTATTCTTGCAATTTCTTTACAATACTTATTGCAATTTGTTTGTTGTTACCCTAACTTAAACTTGGATTAATGCACATCAAAAAGGAGAGATTGTTGGACCGCGTGATAGTTTTGATGTGATCAACCAAGTTAAGTTAGGTCTAATTATGTTTTGATCCTTGTGTCTAAGTGTGCAGGAGCTTAGGAATACAAGAAGTTAAGCAAAAAATGTGGCTAGCGAGAAGGATGGCACAGGAAGGAAGTCGACGGATTCGGTGCATCAGAGGGACGAGGTGCTATGGAAGAGTACATAGGTGGACGAGAGAAGGATGTGTGTGATGTTCGAGGGGCAAGAAGCCAGAGCGGAATCCCACTCGAGGAGAAGGCCGAAAAATGAGGTTCGGGTGAGCCCTATTTCGATTGACTAAAATCACCCAAGCGGAAGAGCCAGAGGAAGAGAGTGAAGCTCGGTAGCTGTTGAAGCCTTCTATTGGAATGCACCTTCAAGCACTTGAAGGCGCCTTCAAGCACTTGAAGGCGCCTTCAAGCCTTCATGGAAGGTGCCTTCAATGTGCATGGAAGTTGCCTTCAACCCTTCATGGAAGGCGCCTTCAGTGTACATGGAAGGCGCCTTCGATTAGGCTGATTTTAGCTGTTGCCAAAGGATAAAACTTTATCCTTTGGTGCCTCGCTAGATGCGCCTTCCAACCCTATAGAAGGCGTCTTCCAGCCCTATAGAAGGCACCTTTAAACCACAAATAAGATTTTTCAGGGGCTATAAAAAGACCCCTGGACTTAGGAAATAGATAACAACTCTTGTTTTAATTTCCTAACAACTTTTTAAGCTTTTCAACGAGTGTAAGAGGTTTCTCTACCTTCAATGAAGGAGATTTTCTTTTTAGTGCTTTCATTGATCTTGAATTAACAACCACCTACGTTATAACTAAGTAAATCTTATGCCTCATCTTTTAAGTTGTTATTTTCATCTATTATTATAGTTACTTTTATTAGAGTTGAAAGAACGGGAAAAGTGTTTATTTTCTTTTTGACAGGTAATTCACCCCCTCTTGCCAGCATTGCTGTGCCAACAACTATAAGTGTGGTTGAAGAAACAAAAGCACTTTTTGTAGAGCCATCAATTTGGGTTGGGTATGTCAAGTTGGCTCACCTTGCAAATAATTTAAGTAGGTTGAGTTGAAATTTTATCAATCCATTTAAAGGCAGATCGAGGCGGGCCTTTACATGGAAAGCATTTTTTGTATATCATTTTCTATAATGCATTGATGCAATTGGGGTTACTAGATTGGTTTATAATCATCTTTATGGTAAACTTTCTTAACTTACATTTTCCTAAGTAATAGGTGTTAAATTCATTTTGCTTCATGAATATTTTCTCTAATTAACTGATGAACAACCTACGGGCTAAGCTAAGCCGTCATAGACTTTTTTTTTATTTTATTTTTTGATGGGCCCGTCGATTGGCTTGCCTAACCCATAACCCGCTTTGAGTTGGGTTAGGTTGGGAATATTTTAATCGGCCAAGATGACGGGTCAGTCTGCTCTACCTCGCTAAATGGCTGACCCACCATGGGTCAACCTGCCCTACCATGGGTTGACTCGTCTTAAAACTCTAATTCTTTTGGGAGTTGCTACATTAGAAGTATTTACTCATTCAATATATTTAGATGGGATGAATGTTGATAAAATTTTCTTAAATAATATCTTTAACACTGTGATGAATATGCTTAGAAAAACTAAAGACACTGTAAAATCATGTGAGAAATTAATATAACTAATTAGTAGACTAGGGTTGTACCAGAATGAAACAACTAATAAATTTCTAAAGATTTGTTATATATTGGATAAAGATGATAAACAAGCTTTATGTAGTTGGTTAAAAGAAATTTGTTGGATCAAAAGCATTAGAGAGTGTGGGCGGGGGATAACACTTGTGGCTTTTTCACATTTTAGTAAATCGATCGAGAGTAAATACAGCAGAAAGTAAAGTAAAGAAAAGAAATCACTAACATTTTTCTTTTACTTAGTTCGGAGCCTGTGACAAATCCTACTCCAAGGCTTGCACTTGAGAGTGCTTTTATTGGGCAATCATTAATCAATAGAGTCATTACAAAATCAATTCAAATTTAAGTATAAGTAATAAAAGATATCGACAACTTAGAAGAAAAAGATCTCGAGTGTAGTAATCGTTAGAGCATCGTTCGAGCGTCGTAGTGTTGTCTATCGAGCAGTGTGCAAGAGAGAAACTTCTTAGAATTGATGTGTTGAAGGTGTTGGTTGAACCCTCCTTTTATAGTCTCATTCAGGGGCCTGGACTCCTCCCCGGGTGCTCCCACTGAGCTGACGTGGTGTGCTCTCGTAGAAATGCCATCCATCTTCGGGCGCTTGGACCTGTCCAGGTACCTGGACTGTGATGTAGGCCAATGAATTAGCGCGCGCCACCTCAGCTCCTGAGGTCGCCTGCTCGATCCCATCTTGGGCTCCTGAACATCCGACGCCCAGACATGCTCATTTCCAGCTTGTGTCTTTCTGCAAAATAGAGTTAGTCCAACAGATAATATATAAAGTAAAATAATATTTGAGAGTGCTCGGACTGTCCGATCCTAACTTTGAGTTTTCCTAAAAATCTAGGTCAGACCAATGCCTATTATTTCCTCAACAAGGAACGCGTCCTCACCTATTTCTCTTAGGAGAGTTTATCTTTTGCTAAACTAGTCCTCCAGATCATTTGGACTTTTGCACAGCATTCGAAACTTCAGGACTTTCACCTAGCATCTTCGACCCTAGGATTTCCCACTTGGTGTCCGCGACCTCTAGGACTTTCACCTAGTGTCCTCGTGTTAGAGTGTATACTGAAAGCCTAAGCTTTTGTAAACATTTATTTCGAATAAAGAATCACATTTGGTCAAATCATCTACATTTGTTGTAGTTGTTCAATTAATTTATATTGTAGATAACATAGTATGTGGTGTCACATACAAAAGATGATGTTATCAATACCTTATAAATTATAAACAGTAGCTCATGACCAAAATGGAAAGGAACAAACCATTGGAAGGTCATAGTGTAATTAGGAATTAGTTTATCTTGACTATATAATTACACTAGTACACTTAGAGTGTATTGAGTAGGACCATTTGAGGTCGTTTCTTTTATACTGACTTTATAAAGGAATAAATACCTCAGTTATTATGGAAGTGTGTGCTCTTAATCCTAATATAATAACAAGCACATATATTTGATATTTATTTCTTTAATTTATCAATGGGTGAGATTTAGTTCGATGAATCAATAAGCTCGATAAATTGGGAAATAATATTACTTATAGTGTGTGTTGTTGATTATAGAAGGAAATTGTGTCCTAGTAATCTAGGTTGATAATGTCCCCAAGATGAGCTCATAAAGATTGTCATGTTAAACCCTGCAGGTGGACTTAGTCCGACATGACGATAAGGTTGAGTGATACTATTCTTGGATGAAGATATTAATTAAATGAGTTGTCAGTAACTCACTTAATTAGTGGACATTCGATATCTTAAACACAGGGAGACTAACACACTCATAATAAGAAGGAGCCCAAAAATGTAATTTGGGATTGGTGCGGTAGTTCAATAATAGTTCTCTAGTGGAATGAATTATTATTGATAAAATTAAGTTGTGTGTTCGGGGCGAACACGGGATGCTTAATTTTATCGGGAGACCAAAACCAATTCCTCCTCTCGGTCCCTATCGTAGCCTCTTATTTATAGAGTACTATACCCATCTATACCCACCTTCATACCCATGAGAAAGGGGCCGGCCAAGCTAGCTTGTGGTTCAAGCTAGGGTCGGCCAAGCCTTGGTTCATGGGTGGCCGGCCCTAGCTTGAACCCAAGCTTAGGTGGCCGGCCCCCATTAAATTAAAAAGAATTTTAATTTTAATTTTTATTATGTGGAAGATATAATTTATTACAGAGAATTAAAGTTAAAATATCTCTCTTTAAAAGATCCAAAAGATTAAAAGAAAGAGATTAGATCTCTTTCCTTATTTGTAGATTGGAAAGATATTTTTTTTTTTTCTCTTTGAAAAATTATTCACATGTTGAAAATTAAAATTATAGAAATTTCTTTTATCAACCATGAAGGGATTTTAAAAGTAAATTTTATTTTTTAAAATTTCCAAAGACAAATAAGGAAGTTTTAATTGTTGATTAAAATTATCCTATTTGCTCTACATGAGGTGGCCGGCCACATACAATTAATTAGGAAAATTTATTTAATTTTTCTTAATTAATTGTTGTCAAGGAAAGTTAAGGAAATTTTATTATAAATAAATTTCCTTATTTGCCAAAGCCAAGGAATATAAAAGAAGGGGTAGAGGTGCCTTCATGGGTTACAACTTTTATTGTTCTCTTCCTCTTCTCCTTGGTGTTGTGGCCGGCCATCATCCTCTCCCTCTCTTCCTCTTGTGGTGGCCGAATCCTTCATCTCCCTTGGAGCTCTTGCGGTGGCCGGATACTACTTGAAGAAGAAGAAGAAGGAGAGAAAGCTTGCATCTCTTGGAGCTTGGTTGGTGTTTTGTTCTTCATCCTTGGTAAAACTTCCTTGTTGTGGCCGAACCTAGCTAGGAGGAGAAGAAGGTGGTTCGTGGTTTCTCATCTCGGAAGATCGTTGCCCACACAACGCCCGAGGTTAGAAGAGGAATACGGTAGAAGATCAAGAGGTCTTTCTAAAAGGTATAACTAGTAATTTTTCTTTCCGCATCATACTAGTTATTTTTGGAAATAATACCAAATACAAGAGACTTACGATTCTAGGATTTCGAATATGTTTTTCGATGTTGTGTTTTTTTGTTTTTTTTTTCCTTATGATTTGATTGTTCCTTTCGGTTAACCTAAAGTTATTTTAGGAAATTAAATATTAGCTTTCTATAAAAGGTTTTGTCTAGTCGGTGGTGGTTGCTCCCATATCCAAGAAGGACATGTGCCTCGCCACGTCAGTACTGGGAACCAATTATGGAAATTAATATTTAATGGAATTAATAACTTAAGGTGACTTGGGTCGAACGTGTTAAGTTCCGCAGGAGATCCAAGTCAAAACCTAAAAGAACAAATAGATTAAGTTTTGGATCAAACGTGTTAAGTTCCGCAGGCGATCCAAAATTTAATTTAAAAGAACACATGGTAGCTAGGAAAAGGTTCAGACCTTTGTACAAAATTTTTGTACAGTGGAACCTCTAGGTTTTCCGAGTAGCACCTCGACCCTAAGATTTTTGCCTGACATCCTCGATCTACCAAGACATGACCCAGTCCCACAAACCAGGACTCATTGCCTAGTCGTAACTAGGACTTTCCACCTGTTTAATGTCCGCTAGGACTTCTTTGCCAAGCCTCAATTAAGACTTTTACCTTGCTTAAGATCACTTAGGACTTTGCTGCGCACTCAGTTAGACTTGTTAGATCACATCACAACTTAACTTTGAACTTTTAAAAATATAAAAACACAAGTTTAATTAGCTAATGCTTCCAGCACCAACAAAATCAAATTCTCAGATGGGTATGCCTCTAATATAGCTCGGTGCAAGGATATGAATAGGTTAAAGATGTTTGGAATGAAGATTCATGACTGTCATGTGTTCATGTAAAGACTTATTCCAATTACTTTACATGACTTACTTTCTCAAAATATTTGGTAAGTACTCACGTAATTTAATCTATTTTTTTTAGAGATTTGACAATGAAGTGTATTATGATGGTTGATGTGCTTCTGCTAGAAATAGACATGCCTCTTATAATGTGTAAAAATTGGGCACATTTTCCTATCCAATTTTTTAGATTCAATGGAACATCTACCAGTGCACCTATCTTACGAAATACAATTAGTTGGTCCTGTACAATACAAATGGATGCATCCATTTGAATGATTTTTGAGAAAACTAAAGAATAATATTCTTAAAAAAGCAAGAGTTGATGAATCGATATATAATACTTATTTGGTTGAAGAAGCATATTCTTTCTACTCTTATTATTTTGTTAATAATGTGAAAACCATAAGTGTCCTGGAAATTCTAATGATACTCAACTGATATACCAGAGATGGTTTCTATTTTCAAGTTTCCTGATAAGTCAATAAGTGCATCTATTTCTAGATGGTTAATTCAATAAGAATACCATGTTGTAAAAACATATATACTCATAAACTGTGATGAGGTCAAACCCTATATAAAGTAAGTTAATTTTTTTAATCAAACATTTATCCTGTTATATTTGTTTGCTATCCCAATTATTTTAAAATTACCTTCCATGATAACTTGTACAAACAATAACTACAACTACAAATTCCATCAATAGGTGTAAGTGAGACAGCTGAAAAGTTAGAGACGAAATTTGTATTATAGTTTCAAATCTATATAAGTCAGAGAATAATTTATATTTCATATATCTTTATCAAATTTCCACCTAATTTATATCATAACGATTTTTATCGGTCAACGATCGTAGAATATTCAATGTGCAAAATTTTAGGATAATAAATCTTGCATTTCGACCTTTTTATAAGATAACATTGTACTCTGGATACTATGTTAATGAATTCAAATTCCACGCGACACAACAAGATTTACATAGATTAACCTATAATTTTGATGTTTGCGTTATAGGATCTATTGACAATAGTGTCACTGGTTTGATTATTATTGTAGACTTGATGAAATCATGGAGGTTGAATATTTTACATTACCTATAAAAAGGTGTGGGTTATTTAAATATTTATGGTATGATCTGACTTTAAGAACAGGTACCAGAATACATGCAAACTATAATTTAGTTGAGGTTAATGCAAAAAAAAAGGTTTAATAAGTTTGAACCATTCAATTTCACTGTACAAGTGGATCAAGTTTTCTATCTTGAATACCTCACAAAGAGAAGAAAATCTAGTGAATGGTTGGCTATTTGTCAAATGAAGTCTCGCTCGACTATAGAAATGTCGAACACCATCACTGCTCAAAATCATGATGCATTTCAGAATGATGAAATGGAAAGACATTCAGTTGATTCACAACTTTAATCCACATTTTAATTACTTGTAGATATTAATGTCACTTATAAGTAGATAGATGATAGAAAGATGTGCATCAGTAAGGAGCTTATTGAACTAACAGAGTCTAGCGGTGAGGACTTAAGAAACTGTTAATGTTCATAATTCAGACTGTGATGATGATTAAATATTAATATTATTGTTCATCAAGTAAGTTATGATTTCATCTTATTTTTTTGCATATATCATCATGTTAGTAATAATATATTATGATGTGTTACAATGTTAGTTTACAGATATTATCATGCAAGACCGACAGTCACACCCAATGACCAAATTGTGCCGAGGGTTGTTGGGGACTCGTAAGTATTTATGTTATTTGTAGTTCAAATTTATATATGACTTTATTTATAACATATTTCTTATACCTTAATTTTTTTCATGTAGTTTTACTTTAGATGGCCATCGAATAGCAACGTACATTATGAAAAAAGTTTAAAGAACGAGTCTGCACTTTTAGTACTACATGGAGATATGTAAACCAGGCGATGAAGGATTTCTATTATTTGAAATTTTTGGTAAGTAAATTGAATATGTTTAGTATTGTATCACATATCTATCCTTTTTATATTAATTTGTCAACTTATTATTGTAAAAAAATATACTTGGGAGGCAGGTTAAGAGGCTCCATTTAAAGACACTTGGAACACTTATTGTGCAAGACCGTACAAAGATCTTCTATACAATTAGAGAAGTAAGGGCACGAGGCCAGCGCATGTATCAAAAGAGATCTAGACTGCATGGACTGCCACCTGGGATGCAGATAGGTGGAAGTCAAATTCTGCAGCTATTCAATTAAATAGAAATACAGAGCTCGTCGGTCATACTTCCAGATCTCGATCTATTGTAGAGCATGCCATTGATTTGGTTAGTTTAATTTAAAGTTATATAAGTAAAATTTAATTTATTATCGAACTTGTATAAATTTGATGCTATTTTTTTTTGTGTATGCAAGAATGTACTTTATAGAGACAGTCCACTTGTTGAGAGATATTTAATAAGACTTACAAGAAGATGCCACAATTGTCAATTTTCGATCCCGGAACATAGACGTAAAAATATTAACTTTATTACATATAAGCATTAACATTAGCTTTAATAATTCTGTACCAAATATTAATCAAATACTTTTCTTCACACAAGAGCAAAAGACTAATAGAGTGATCCAAATATCTCAACCACTAGTAGAGGGAGGGGAGTCACAGGCTATATCCAATGAGGTGATAAATGACATTTATTATGATGTTATTGGTGGAAGAACAAAGAACTCCTCCCTTTACGGCCTTGGCTTTTAGGCTAAAGTGACATTTTATCGTTTGAGGACTTCTAGGGGTCATCCTAGTTCTTCTCTACTGACATGCAATCGTTAAGACAAGAAAATTAAGAACTGAGGGATCGACTAGAGACAGTGGAGCAAAGGATGGCTGACCAGGATGTAAGGGATGATGTTGCTTTGGCCAAGATACGAGTAGTCATTACTCAATTTACCGCATCACAACATCGTTTGAAGTTACAAGAGACTCAAGACCCACGAGACCATGTTGAGTAGCTCACTATGAGATTTGTTCAACTACAACTTTTTGTTTGTATCATAATCAGTTTTGATATTATAATCTACTGAACTTTAATTGTATTACATTTTCTTAGGAATAATTCGTCGCTATTGATATATTCTATATATCACCACCATCAGATATCCAAAATATTATTCAAGTATCTCTTTTTTTTAACATGTAAGATTAGTTATATATTCATGTTTTTAATGTATTGTTCTCATTGTTAATTTTTGAATCAATTTGCCTCCGGTGATTCTAATAATAATCTCTCGTATTTTACTTTTTATAAGATTTGATAGTACTAGCTCATAGAATTGTATTTGGATGTCTTTGTAGTAGATTATGGACATGGTTTGTATGTCTTTGAATTTGTACATCGTTATTGGATTTGGACAGCTTATTGTGGATACCTGTGATAATTTATATGGATTTGGATAGTTGATTGTGAATGTTTATGATATGTTTGTATCACAATTTGTTTATGATTGTTATGAGTTTGTGAATGTATCATTGATTTTATTGTTTGTGTATGGATTATAATGAAATATTAGCGACAGAATTAAAGGTTCCATGGGTAATTATCATAAATTAAATAATATTTTATTTATGACAATTACTGACGGAATCATAAATTCTGTTGGTATATACTGATGGAATTTATGATTTCATCGGTAATGGAAACAAGTTTTTGTTTACTATTTAGTGACAGAATCTATGTGTTTCATCGCTAATTACCGACGAAATTTTTTTCGTCGCTACATTTAGCTGCAAAATTATGTTCCTTTGCTAATCATGGTGACAGAATCGTAAATTCTGTTGCCAAAATCGTCTATGACCCAATTTATTCAGACGATCATATGTCTGTCATAATTTCGTCGCTAAACCCAAATAGCGACAGAAATACCCATCGTTAATACTATTTTTTTTTTGTAGTATTAGTGTTGAAAATTTGAATGGAAACAATAAGAGATGGATGAAGGAGACTTCATTATGTATTAGTTTTTAGTTCCACATTAGGAGTCTCATGAATGTATTGTTGGTTTATATTGTATCATATGCATTAATGTTGTGGACATATGTATGAGAAGATGCTCTCTTTGACTCATGGGTGTGCAGGAGTTGCAAATATATAGATTGCATTAAACTAAGTTAATTTGTGTGCAAGCACGATCTGAGCGCGTTGAATGTCCGATCCGTCAGGGCAAGATTTAAGTGTGTATGATTAATGACGAATTCATAACTGACCGAGCGACAACTACTGATAAGCAAAAATCTTCCACCCACGTCCTCTAGTTTTCTCTCTATCATACACCCTCTCGGCAACTCTACCATGATAGCATTTGGGTACTCTCTTAGTTCACCATGAATAACTTGTACTAGGTTGTATTCGTGGTCTTCTCGTTGTATTCTGGGAAACAGACATCCAGTATGACCCTATAGCACTGCCGGATAGGTCAGCTCGACTCATTGTGGACGATTGTCCGACAATTATTTGCTGGTTGATGGATCAAGATTTGTCTACTACTAATGAAATGCTTATTTGTGTAAGCTGTGACATGATATATAGAACGCTCTTGTTCAAGTAGACATTTGCTCATTCTTCTTGAATCCTCCATGATACAGACCGGAAGCCAACCTTGGCAGCATTTCTACCCACAATCTTAGTCATGATACCTCTAACAATTTTCATGATTGCTAATGTTTTATGCGACTAGATAAACTACTCTGTTATTGTCTTGTAGCTTAAAAGAATGTAATGCAATCCACAATCTTCAATATGTACATATCTTCTCAGCTCATACATATGGTTGCCTTCTCATTACTTGGCTTCACCACAACCTCACTTCCATTTCGTCAAAGGCAAGATACTGATTCTTATGTTCAAGTATTATTCAATTTTAAATCTGAACTTGAAAATGCTGAAACAAGATTGTAATTTACTTCTACTTCATTAATTCGCTTGTTTCAGACATGCAAGTTGGCTTGCCAAGTTGAAGAAATTATTTAAGAGCAAGTGGCACTGCTAGATCAGGTTGGAGGCCACCCTAAGCTACAAGGAAGCTATCTAGCTTAAACAAAGCTCTTTCCACATGAAACCAGTAGCAACATCCTTCAGTGAGGCCATGGACATGGTCCCCAGTTCCTTCTTTGTCTCTCCTTAGTAGACTTATTGTCTCTCTGATTTTATTCTCATCAGTTTGCATGCAGTGTGGCATGCAATGTATGTCTCTACATGCTCATACTATTCAATAAATCAGAAGAGTTTCTTGACTTATTTTTATCTATTTATATTCTCTTTTCAGCCCCATGAAGCTGAAGCTTCTCCTCCTGGATTAGAGTCGTATAGCCTTTTTCTCCTCTCCCTTGCCATTCCTTCAAGCACCAAGTGATCATGCCAGAGAAAGAAAACCAAGGAGAGGTAAGCACTCTTTCCTCTGCAATTTGCTTGCAAGAATCAATCGAGAAAGGCTCAATATACCTTCATGAGCAGGTCTTGTGGCCTAGATTGGTGGCAAACAAGCTGCTGAGATGGCCGGTCGGGAGTAACTCATTTGTCACAGACTTCTCTTGCTCCCAAACATCGCTCGATTTCATCGATTTCGACCGACTGATGATTCCGAAGCAGCTAGTTGGTGATCAGAAGGACACTAGGAAATACAAGTACTTGATCAGAAAACTCAACCTCTGTCATTTTTTTCCTGGACAATTCTAATGCCGGTAACTTACTGTTCCAGACTATTTGTTGGCACTTGGAATGTCGGTGGAGTTCTGCCTTCGGATGATGTGAGCTTGGAGGACTGGTTGGACATACACAACAACTATTATGATATCTATGTGTTGGGGTGAGCTTTAATCAATACCTTCTCATCCCAATGCACTCTTAACTGAACGAGTCGATTAAAATTTGGTTGCAGGTTTCAGGAAATCGTGCCGCTCAGCGCGAAGAATGTGCTCGGTAAGGAGAAAATGAGGATCCTTGCGCAGTGGAACTCACTGATAAGGAAGACGCTGAACAAGTTTTCATGTGGTCTTGGAGGAAGAGAAGGCAAGGCAGGGGAGAAGCAGAAGGTGCACCCGGTAAAGGAAGGCTGCAGCTCTGACGGCGGCGGATTCATGACGGATTTCCACTGCATTATAAGCAAGCTGATGGTCGGCGTTTTGGTGTCAGTGTGGGTGCGTCATGAACTTCAGTGCTACGTTCGCCACCCATCGGTCGCCTGTGTTGGCTGTGGCATCATGGGATGCCTCGGAAACAAGGTAGTCAGTCCATGTCTTTCATTGAAGTTTCTTATTCAGATGGATCATCAGACTTGAGTTTGCATGTAGGGCGCTGTTTCGGCCAGGTTCTGCCTCCATGAGACGAGCTTCTGCTTCGTGTGTTGTCATCTGGCTTCAGGTGGAAAGGAAGGAGACGAGATGAATAGGAACTCAGATGCCATGGAGATTCTCTCAAGAACCAGCTTCCCTCGAGGTCCCTCTCTTGATTTGCCACAAAAAATATTTAACCATGAGTAAGTCTAACTATTCACCCAATTTGAATGTATCAGTCCTTAACTACCTTAAAATCTGGACTAATTCCATCAAACTATCCTTTAGGTGAGTCAGCTCCACATAATCTAGTGCAGAATACTGCAAGTTGTTTTTTTTTTAAAAAAAAAATGATCAGACCAATAATTCAGTTTTGGGGTACTGAATGCAGACGAGTGATCTTGTTGGGCGATTTGAACTATAGAATCTCTTTGCCTGAGGCGATGACGAGATCACTGGTGGAGCAAAAGCAGTGGAACACATTGTTTGAGAAAGATCAGGTAACTCTCACTCTTGATTGAAGTTATAATCTCTGCTCTGTTTTCACTGAGGACAATGGCTGCAGCTCAGAGCAGAGTTCTCCAAAGGAAGGGTGTTTGAAGATTGGCAAGAAGGTGGCATAACATTTCCCCCTACATACAAATACTACCCCAACTCCGACGACTACTACGGATGCATTCGAGGCCAAAAAGGCGAGAAAAGGCGAGCTCCGGCATGGTGAGATATTGATGATATTGGGTTGTTCAGGGTTGACATTTCCGTTTACTTTTTGAATTATCGAGTGTGACTTTGTACAGGTGCGATAGAATTCTTTGGCACGGAGAAGGAATTAAGCAAAAGCGATACGAGCGGTGTGAGTCAAAGCTCTCCGACCATCGACCAGTGCGAGGAATCTTCACTGTCAATGTGGACGTCCCGGTGAGTCTGAACTCGCTAAGAAGAATCTTCTTCTCAGAAAGGTTTCATTCTGGAAGAAACGGATTATTTGAGGAAGATGATCACAGTATGGAAAGAGCAAACAATCGTATTCACTATAGTCTGTAGCTTTCTGCATGCTAGCTAGCTACTTCATATCCAGGCCTCTCACTATGGCTTTTTATGATGGCATCATAGTGAGATTTGGTTATATAAACCATAAATTTTGTTGAACATATATATATATTTAATAAATAAATTCTTCCATTTGAGAAGTTTTAGACTATTAATTCTGGAATGGTTACTTAGATATGGAGGAGGAGAATGAATACGTATGGATCTCAGGAATTTCTGAAATGCATGCAAATGCTGAGCTAGGATTCAGTTATGTGGCTCACACCTTCTTTTGCTTAATTATTACAATTTGAGGTAAGAAATTGAACTAAAGAAGATTTCATTAATCCCAAATAGTCTATGATAAGATATAGACAAATAAATTATAGAAGAGACATTTTATCTTAACACAATAACTCTTTATATGTTAGAGATCAGACACTCAATAAAATATTTTATACCTATTAAAAATTAACCCAAATTCTATTAAAATACATATAGTAAATATTAACTATGTCAACTCGTGATAATAAGAAATCATTCATTTGGATTGTAATTGATGGTTAGAATTGGAGAGAGAAGGGGCATTGATCTCAAATAAGTATTTGTGGTTCAAAGTGGAGGAGGTGAATAATCTCCAATTGATTGATTTATTTTGTGTTTGGTTTGAACAAGTATTTAATTTAATAGATTAATTTTGAAGGTGACTAGATGATCTTTTGAATATTTATTATTTACAGTACCAAAGGAAAGTTACTTATGCTGGAATTAAAAAAAGGGACATGACAAAGTCTTGGACTCATTTGTCAATTCTCAATAAAAGCAGCATTGGTCGAGAAGGATGAGATATCATATGTGATATTTATTTATTAGGTGAAAATTAATATATATTAAAGGGCACTTGTGTTTATATATTCATTGTACATCCTTACCCCTCATATCCGTAGACTACTGAGTTTGATCCGAGCACTTGGAAGTCCTTCCGGATGCCTCGATCTTCGGAAATGAATTGGGACGTCCGGATAGCTCTCGCCTATGGATGTATAAAGTAAGAATACGCAGGATAAAATTTTTTAGACAATTTTACTATGCTGAGTGACACGTGTGGGATATATGTATAAATAAAACTTGCGTACATGAGAGCAATGATCTCTTAAAAAAAAAAATAAAAAAATAATTTAAATAGAGCTTAATAGAAATTAAAATTTAAAAATTAATATATTTTATTTAAAATATGATAAATTTTATATAAAATATATTTCTCAAGATTTTTTAAAAAGTATAACACCATACAAAATATGTTTTCCAAATTTTTTCAAAAAATGTAATACCAAAAAAATAAAATAATCATTGAAAAAATCTAGATGTTCTAGCATTTTGAGAAGCAAAATCAACCATAAAATTTTCAAATCAATTTTTTCTAATACCTAATTTTCGATGCATAATATTGTCAAGTCATTTACATTAAGCATCACTTTCGTCCTTTTAGGACGGTCTAGTGACTAGCGCATGAGGTGTTGTCACCATGAGATTTGGGATTCGAATCTCGACAAAGCTGAGGAGGGGGTTGGCGGAAGCGTTGGGAGTGAGCGTATTCACATTTTACTACCAATTGGCATCACTTTCTCTCAATTCTTCCTACTCATTGATTGCATAATCATTTAGTTTTTCTTAATTATTCGATTGTTACTCATTTGTTATTTGATCCTTTATTTTTTCTTAATTATTCGATTGTTACTCATTTGTTGTTTGATCATTTAGTTTTTCTTGACTTTCTTCTTGTAATTTATCAACTGAATATTCAATTGAAGAGCTAGGTTTAAAAAACTTATGAAGAACACCTTTGTGAATTTAAATAATATGTTTCACTCTTTTTCTTTCTTTTTTTTTGTTTTGACTCCTAGATTGATATTTCTTTGGAAATATGTTTGTATTACAAATTTCAAATGTAAAAATAAAATACACAAAATCAGCAACAAAATTGGCAATGAAACAAACACAAGTAATAAAAAATAATAGTGAAAGAACAATAAAACATGTTCGTGCTTAGAACAATTGATATAATCTATTCTATGATGATTAAAATTGAGATGATTTATTTAAACTCTTTCAAATCTATAAGAAAAATCATAAAATATTGGACTCCAATACAATATTAATAATTAATATTGAATATTGACTAAGTTTATATATTAATGAATTATAATATTGATGAAATTAAAATTTCAATTGGAGAATAGATTTTTCTTATTTAATTAGAAGATATTCAAAGGAGAAAAAGGAAGAAAATTAATGTTCATGATTCAAATTTTACTTTTCAAAGTCTTTAGACTTCTATAAACGAATTAATAAAAAAAGAGTTGTACAACGAAACAAAAGAGAATTTGTTTTTTCTTTCTTGTCTTTTTAGAATTTTTTTCCTTAAATTTAATGGAAAATATATATTTTTTTCTTTATTAAAATAATACAATAGTATATATATTTTGGACCTTTATTAAAATAATCCAATAAAATCTTTTTTTTAGATTTTTATTAATACAATCTAATTATATATAATATATATTATATATGCATATCAAATTTAGGGCCCCTAAAAATTAGGGGACCTAGGATATCAACCCCGGTGACATGCCTCAGTGTCAGCCCTGACTAAAACCGTACCCACTATAGATAAACTATCATACATTGATCATCTGTGCCACGCCATGGGGACAGAATGCAATGAGCTCAAGATCACTCACAAGATTGTTCTTCCTAAAAGAGAATCATCAGGATTGACCGGATTAAATCACCAAATCAAATCAAATTAATATTAAAATTATTAAAATAATTCTATTATAATTATTAGAATAATTCTAAAAATAATTCTTAGAATAATTATGTTATTTATTAATTGGTCAATTGACCAAGTACTTCTTAAACATTATATATTGTATTATCTTTAGGACAAATGTTAATGAACAATAAGTTTTATTATTGCTATCATATTATTTCTTACTCTCTCCCTATTTTTCTTCTCCTTCTTCTCCTCCTCCTTCTTACACTTCCTTGTTTAAGGCCAGGAACAACTATTTCTGAAACTCCAATTCAGGAAACAAATTTCAACTAACAATTCCTCAATAGATGATGATACGGTGCATAACGATGGGGTCCAATAAGGCCAAATAGTCAGAAGTCAAGGGGACGTGACAGTCAACAGTTAGGGAAAGAAAAAGTGGGGTCGCCTTACGTCCACAACCGCATGATTCTCGGTCGAGTGCTTACAGATCAGGATCCCAAATCTGAGACATGATGTGCAACCGGGAGTAATGCCTGACCTGATTCGATTGGTCGAGTTTTCTCAGCTCGGTCTACATGTCTAGGCCTAGTGCTCTTAATGGGCCAACTCTCGATCAACTCTTTAGCAATCCAAACGGGAAGATGGGGCTCTCGCCATAGCTCGTCCTTCTCATCAAGACTCGAGCCAGGTGTTATACCCGAAAGATCATCCCGGGCTGCCCCTAGTCAAACTCGGGTGGGACAGAAGGTGCTAGGCGACAACAAGGTCAAGGAATCGTAACTGTTTGTTAGAGAATAGTTGTTGTATGCTAGGGAATATACCCATGGTCCACTGTCATTTGCGAATAGAACCTTCTTCCATTCTATAGAAGGGTGTCACGTGTCCTCCATCATCCAACAGGTCATGACATCCGACATTCTCTGATATCAGTCAAGCTCCAGATCTACACACGGTCATATAAAAAGGGAGGTCCTCTCCTTTGAGTAGGTACACACGTACATTTGCACTTGTCCTCTACAGTTCTTTTTCCTTCATACACCTTTCTTCTGGGGAAAAAGTACCTGACGAGCGTTGGAGGGCATGTGTCGGGGACTTTTCCCCTAGCGTCTGGTCTCTAACGTTCCGTGTGCTTGTTTGAGTATGCGCAGAGCTTAAGTACTGCCGGCTTAGTTACCGTCGTCCGTTAGTGCCACGTGAGGGTCCATTCTCTTGGGTGCGTACGATAAGGGTGTCCTAGTCGCCTCTCCGTTAACACTAGTAACAGCTCCTCCGACCTTCGTCTAGGATTAATTTGGCACCGTCTGTGGGAACTTCCCTTCGCCTGTTTTGGAACGTGAAGATGGAGGATACCGGAAGAATCAATGTCACCATGCCAGTAGAAGAATATGAACTATTCAAGGAAGCCAAGAGGCAACGGCTTTTGAAAAACAAACCACCGCTTCACACCCACGCAAGATGACCGCAATTTCCAAGGACCAGACATGGGATCTAAAAGAAAACAGCTCGAGGGATTTCCCTCAAGCCTTCTACCGAGAGCCCTGCCCGGACTTTTACAACAAGGGCCCACACTGTTATAATAAGAAAGAACAACCACAGGTCTCCATGACTGAAAGCTCCCCGCCTAGGGATTCAAAGAAGGGGAAAGTCATAGTCATCTAGGAGGAGCCTAGGGAGGTACCCAAAGAGCAAGTGTCCTCTCTAAGGGTACTTGAGGAAAAGCTATCGAAGGGGTACAAGACACCAACTATTGGAGAATATGATGGTAGTAAGGACGCGGAGGACCACCACCAAAAGTTTCAGAATGTTGCACTGCTGCACCAATACAGCGACGCCATCAAGTGCAGGTGTTCTTAAACACTCTATGCGTCTCGGCACAAAAATGGTTCGATGGACTGCCAAACGGGTCCATCACCTACTTTCAAGACTTCAAGACCATTTTCCTACGCTATTTTCCAGTAGTAGGAAATATCAGAAGACAGATCACTATCTCTTTGCCCTCAAACAAGGGTCTGCTGAGCCCCTGAGAAGTTATATCAAACGCTTTAACCAGGTAGCCCAAGATGTCCCGTCCGCTACCACAGAAATATTGATGAGCATCTTCTCCCATGATCTGGTGGAGGGAGAGTTCTTCCGAGCCCTCATTCGGGAGCTCGTAAAGAACTTTGATGAGATGCTGGGGAAGGCCTCTAGCTAGATTGACATAGAAGAAGCCCAGGCAGCTCGGCGGAAAGTAGACAAGGTGTCTGCTCCTGCCAACAAGCCGAAGAAAAGGCTGCCCTAACCTCCAGCTCGGCCTTTTCCCAACTCCCTGGATGCTCGACCAGGATTCCCACCCAATCAGGATGCCAAGATGGGTCAACGGGTAGAATTTGTCCAAGCCCCAAGACCTGGTTAGTGGGGATCTTGCTATTGCACTTACCATAGGTCCCACACCTATGCCATGGGTTATTACATCCAGTTCGCTCGTGACTCTCGACGCGCAATTGAACTAGGCCTACCCCCACCGAAGATCATGCCCAAACTTTAGAGGCTGCTGGCTAGCTAGCTTGCCATAGCAGGTCAGTCAGGTAAATCCCTGCTCGAAAATACAGGTCAGGGGAGCCAGCAGCTAGGCCGGGGCAAGGAGCCAGGGGAATCCCCTGAGGAGGAGAATAGGGGAAATGTGGCCATCCGAGAGATCGGCATGATCTCTAGGGGGCCCACAGGTGGAGATTCCTCCAAGACTCGGAAATCTCATGAGTGCCGCCCGAAGATACATGTTGTAGAATGAAGCCGGGAACAAGCTGCCGGGCCTATAATCAGTTTTGGACCACAAGACCTGGAGGGGTTAGAGCTCCCACATGATGATGTCCTAATAATCAAAGCTATCATAGCCAACGGCCGCGTGGCCAGGGTTTTCGTTGATATCGAAAGCTCTATCAATGTGTTGTTCAAGAATGCATTTGAGGGCATGCAAATCAACGCCAGTGAGCTCTGGCACGTAGCCACTTCATTGTACAGGTTCACCGTTAATGAGGTAAGACCAATGGGCCAAATCAAGCTAGCCATATCTTTGGATAGCGAGCCCCTAGTGAGGACGCGGAAAAGCACTTTCATAGTGGTGGATTCACTATCCTCGTACAACGTTATCCTGGGAAGACCGACACTGCACGAGTTCCAAGCGACAGTCTCCACTTTCCATCAGAAGATTAAATTCCCTGTAGGAGACCAGGTCGGGGAAGTCAGAGGTGAGCAATTGGTCTCTCGCAGGTGTTATATTGACATGGTGAGAGTAGAGGTTCGCAAGGCTCAGAGAACCCAGGATGGTGGAATCCACGTCATCCAAGAGGAGCCTCTACCTATAGCTGAGGAACTCATTCCTCAGGAGGAGGTCCAGCTCTATCCAAAGCGCCCGAAGAGAATCACCCGTATATCAGGCGATCTACCAATCGAGATCAAGACAGATCTGATCAAATGCCTGACATGCAATAGGGATGTTTCGCTTAGTCCCCTAAGGAGCTACTAGGAGTCGAGCTCGAGATAGCGGAGCACAAACTTTATCTTCTATCTGATGTTCGGCTAGTCAAGCAGAAGAAGCGGAACTTTTAAACTGAACAAAATAAGATCATCCGAGCTGAAGTAGACCAGCTCTTAGAAGCAGGGCACGTTAAAGAGGTACAGTTCTCATCTAATAATAAGTGGAGGATCTGCATCGACTTCAGAGACCTCAACCGGGCCAACCCCAAAGACTACTACTCGTTACCAAGAATTGACCAGATGGTGGATTCTACTTCGGGTTGTGAGAGGATCTGTATGCTTGATGCTTATCAAGGATACCATTAGATCCCTCTCGCTCGGGAAGATCAAGAGAAGGTTAGCTTCATCACAGCCGATGACACTTTCTGCTATTATATCATTCGGTCTACGCAACGCTGGAGCTACCTATTAGCGAATGATGGACAAGATCTTCCAGAAGCAGATTGGGTGAAACATGGAAGTTTACGTAGACGACATCCTCATCAAATCCACCACAACCACTAGCCTTATAGCCAACATGGAAGAAACCTACGGTACCCTACGGCAGTATGGCTTAAAGTTAAATCCACTGAAGTGCTTGTTCAGGGCCCGAGGAGGAAAATTCTTGGGGTATCTCATTACTGAGCGAGGAATCAAAGCTAATCCAGAGAAGGCTCAGGCCCTCTGGGACATGCAGGCGCCCAGGAATCTGAAGGAAGCACAAAAGCTGGTAGGCAGGATTACGGCACTCTCTCGGTTCATATCCCGATCTGCAGATCAAACACTCCTCTTCTTCAAGGTGCTTAGA
Organism: Zingiber officinale; assembly: GCF_018446385.1. Lineage (NCBI taxonomy): Eukaryota > Viridiplantae > Streptophyta > Magnoliopsida > Zingiberales > Zingiberaceae > Zingiber > Zingiber officinale. Next base: position 111,354,154 of record NC_056003.1, on the reverse strand, counting down.
AGGGTTTCCAAGTTTCAATGGGATGAAGAATGTAGCAGAGCTTTTGAGGAACTGAAGCAGTATCTGGAAACCTTACCCTCTTTATTTAAGCCTATTGCAGGAGAGCCGCTCTAGGTATATCTATCAGCTACCCCTGAGACCGTGGGGGCGATATTTGTAAAAGAGCAAGACGATGTACAACCGCTAGTGTACTTCTTCAGCCACTTATTGAAAGGAGTCGAGTTCCGATACACGACCCTAGAAAAGTTGGGTTATGGATTGGTCCTCATGGCTCGTCTCTTAAGACCTTACTTCTTAGCACACCCCATTACAGTCCTGACCAACAACACCATGGGAAGACTCTTACTAGCATGGAGATAGCTGGTCATCTCATCAAATGGGCAACTAAGTTAGAAGAATACGATATACAATATCAATCCCGAACTGCGATTAAGGCGCAAGCCCTGACAGATTTTTTGACGGAGGTTCATCAGCTTGACTTTGAAGAAACCTAGAAGGTCCATGTAGATGGTGCTGGAGCAATCTGGGTGCCCTAGGTTTTGATGTTTGGGAAAAGGTTTAAGTTAGGTTTATTGTTATATTTGATATGCATTGTGAGTGTGCAGGATAGAGGTACAACAAGGAAAGTCTAAGGGTGATCTTGGCAAAGGAGGAAAGTCCAAGGGTGAGTCTTGACGGTGTAAGTCCAAGTATGTAGTCTTGACAATGTAAGTCCAAGTGTGACTTGACAAAGGATGAAGTCCCAGAGCATGGATCTTGACAGTGAAGACCCGATAATGATGACAAGGTTAATGGAAGCTCCAGAAGGCAAGTCGTGAAGGATGGGGAGGCATCCGAGGGACGCAAGGTTGATGGAGGAGACTAGAAGGCTAGGTCTATGTTATGCGGACAAGGGCGAGTGTATGAGAGATTGTACTTAGGGTAAAATTTCGTTGTGCACTGTAGCATTACTGCAGCAGTACTGTAGCGCTACTGTAGCAGTCGATTGGTGTTTTCATCAGTCGACTAGTAGTCGACTGTTGGCTTGTAACAGTCAAATTTCACTTATGATCAGTCGGCTGGTGGTTGTACTAGTCGACTGGTGAATTACTTCTCCAAGTGGGTGGAGGTAGAAGCCCTAGATAGGATAACGGAAGGAGCTATCATCCAGTTCCTATGGAAGAACATCTTGTGTCGATTCGGAATCCCTCACAAGTTGGTCTCAGACAATGATCGACAGTTCCAAGGATGCAAGATTCAAAAATGGTGTCGAGGATTTGGCATCACTCAGACTTTCACTTCTGTGGCCTACTCGTAAGGCAATGGGTAGATCGAGTTCACTAACAGAGAGATAGTTCGCGGGCTAAAAGTCGAGCTGGACCATGTAGGAGGTGATTGGGTTGAAGAGCTCCCTAGCATTCTTTGGACATATCGCACAACTCCACGAGAGAGCACGAGACTTACCCCTTTCCATCTCATCTATGGCAACAAAGAAGTTGTGCCAATCGAGGTAGGCGTCCCGTCCGATCAGCGGTTACTGTATGACCTTGAGAATGCTGAGCGACGACTTCTAAAGCTAGATTTAATCAGTGAAACCCAGAAAAGGACGACTTCCCAGTTAACCGCGTATTGGAAGAGGATAAGACAGACCTATGACAAGAAGATGATCCCCTGCTTATTCGGAGAAGGGAATTTAGTATGGAAAAGGATCAGACCAGTCAAAGAGGTAACTAAGTTAGTACCTCAGTGGGATGCCCCTTATAAGGTCATCAAGAAGCTTGCATCCGATGCTTATTATCTAGAGGATGTTCAAGGTAGAAGTTTGGAGCACCCCTGGAGTGCTAATTACCTCTAGCCCTATCGTGTCTGAGAGTATGATTCTTTGTAACAGTGGTTGTTTAATAGAAAGATCTCAGGCCCAGAGATGAGAGCTACGGGCATATGAGCAAAACCCTAGTCGGTTAAACCTGACCCGAGTCAAGCTTTCGGTTAGGCACTTTGGAAGTCCTCATTAGACGACCTCGAGTCGCGAATGTAAGACTTAGATAGATTCTACTACAAGCCTCAGACTAAGCTTTTCAACCCTGGTTGGTTGTTTCAGCCGGGGCGGGTAGAGATTCAAAAAGATCTATCACATAAAGTTCTGGGGCTAGTGACCTAAAGCACTGTACCTCACTTACACACGTGAATCTAGCTCGAGGAAATAGGAAAACCTTTAGGAAAATACTAAGGAGCCATAAAACAAACTTTCATAAATAGGGAACAAGACAATACATGTGCTAGACAGAGAAGTCATTGAAATTCAGAAAAAATATCATCCGACATTTCTCTAATGATCTGATGATGGTCTAAGAAATCATCAGGAGGATCAGACGATAAATACCCTCCCTCTTGGAGTTGTTGGACTACTCCTACTACTCCATAGGCCAGTGATCGAATGAAGCGATCTCCTACCTGAGAGCCAAACTCTTGAGAATGTAGATACTTGGCCCGATCAGCCAATCGTTGCTCGTCCTCTCCCACCCGATAAGTCTCCAAGGCCTGAGTTGACTGAGACAACACCAATTGGGCTTGAGATAGCTCTACTCGCACTGAGTCTAACTCTGTAGTCTGAGATTCCAGATCCCTTCTATGGTCTATGAGGAGCATGTTCTTAGAGTTAAGTTCCTGGGTCAAGTGATCCATCTCTTGTTTGTGCATGAGCTTGAAGTCCTCTAAGGTTGTAGTTTGTTGAACCAGCTTTGCTTGTACCCTCCTTCAGGGTTAGCTCCTCTTGGTACTTAGCTTCAGATGACTGGTGGAGTGCTTCTAGTCTCTTCTTGTCATCTTAGAGTTGGCCAATCTCTAGTTGGGCCTCGCCTAGGGTCTATTCCTGGGAGGCATTCATCTTTCTTAAGGTCTCCACCTCTGCCTTTAGTTGGAACACGACCGAAGAAGGGTCAGAGAGTTGAAACTCTAGGCCAGCCACACGATCCGTTAAGATCTTATTCAACTGATGTATATGTGATAATGCCTGATTTAAGCGCAACGACTGGGCAAACATCTATTCATAAAAATAGGTAGTTAGAATAGGAGGAGGGGATCCGCAAGAGAAAGTGAAGGCTTACCATGGTGGCAGTTTCAGAGGACAGGTCCACCTGGGCAGGCAGTGATAAGGTATCCATCGCCTTTATAGTCTGCTCCCATTGAGTCGCTAGTTGACTCTCTTGATGGTCGGTTGCTTGGATGTGAAGAAGTAGAGAAATGAGGCATTGTTTTCTAGCATCCCTTGGAGCATTGTGGTGGTGGCCGAAACTTGGAAGCAAGGAAGGCTTTGGTGGATTTCTTCTTGGTAGATCATCACCCACACGACGTCCAAGAGAAGGAGAGGAATACAATAGAAGATCAAGAGATTTTTGTTAACAAAGAAAGGTATAACTAGTTGTTTTGTTCCGCATCATACTAGTTTTCTTTGTACGGATTTTGAATTACCAAACACAAGAGACTAACGATTCTAGGCAATCGAATTTATGTTTCGATTTTGTGTTTCTTTTATTTTTTTGATCTTGTGATTCGATTGTTCTTAATGGTTAAACCTAGGATTACTATAAGGAGATTAAATATTGAATTTCGTTGAAAGGCTTTGTCTAGGAAGTGGTGGATGATCCCATACCCAAAAAGGTCTAGTGTCTCGCCATGTTTAACCTGGAAGCCGATCTTTGAAATAAATATTTAATCAACTTTGTAACATGGGTGGATTTAGATCAATAATGTTAAACATCGTTTGCTATCCAAGTCAAAACCTCTAAGAACAGATAAGTTGAATTTGGAATCAATAATGTTAAGTTCTGTTTGCGATTTTAAATTTAATTTCTAAAGAACACAATAGGTTGTTAGGAAAGGTTCGGGACTTGTACAAAAATTTTGTACAGGGGAACTAGTACGATATTCCGAGTAGCAACCAACAGCTATAACGCGTCGCAGCAAACCAAAGCAAAGGCGCTGCAGCAGTGGAAATAATTTAGAATCATTATTTAAGCAAGTTTAAATAGGAAGACGACAATTAAATATTTTTAGGGTTAATCTTTTGACAGAAATATGACTTCTAAAAAAATGACTAAATGAGTTAGCTGCCCCAAGTTGTGACAGTTATATGGGGAGTTAGCTACTCCAAGGTATAGCAGTTATGAGTCGAAGTAGTTGCTATAAGGTGTAGTTGTTATATAGTCGAAGTAGCCATTCGCAAAATGTAGCATGGTAGCAAAGCAAAGCAAAGGCGCTGTAGCAGCGGAAATAATTTAAAATTATTTTTTTAGCATGTTGATACACTGCTACAAAAATATAGTTACTGGGTTAATTTATGCTAGAAAATATGCCTACTAGAAAAACGATCGATGCTAAGATAGCTGCTGCAAGGTGTAGCAATTATGAGTCAAAGCAGTCATTCGCAAGTTGTAGCAGCACAGCAAAGCCAAGGCGCTGAAGCAGCGGAAAGATTGAGCAAAAATGATTTTTGAATCAAGTTGATATACACAATATGAAAACTATGACTATTGGGTTAATCTCTGCTAGAAAATAGGGCTTCTAGAAAAAAGACTTATCAAGTTAGCTGCTACAAGGTGTTGCAGCTACACGGAGAGTTAACTGCTACACGTTGTAGCAGTCACCTCTTCATGTAGCTGCTACACCTTGTCGCAACAAAGAAAGGTCCAATGTAGAGCAGACGGTTGTTGCAGCCGTCGACCTTCCACGTAGTAACATAATTCCTTCCAACCTTCTACAACGACTAATCCAAGATGAGCTGCTACAAGGACGGTTTCCTGCAAAGTAGTTGATGCAACATTTAGAAGCAAAGCAAAGACGTGATGCATCTTTATACAATTATTTCAGCTATTATGATAGACCAATTTTTGTAAGCTATAGCGGTGTGGATTAACAAATTAAAATGGAGTGAGGTGGTAGGATCTCACAGCAGCTGTACGATTGAAGACGCCAGAGAAACCTTCCCGCCGGGAGCGCGAGGGACGAGGGACGAGTTTCGACGGAGGACGTTGAAGGAGGGAGCGAGCGAGGGGAAGAGAGAGCGGCGAGGGAGATTTTAATATTAAACTTTCCCGGCGGGAGCGTGAGGTCGGTCGGACGTCGGACGTCGGAGACGGAGGGAGCGAGGGAGTGAGGGAGAGAGCGGCGAGGGAGAGATTTTAATATTAAACTTTTCCGGCGGCTTGTGAAGTCAGTCGGACGACGGAGGGAGCGAGAGTGGGAGAAGCACGGCGCGGGAAATTTTAATTTTAATTTGGGTAATTTTCGCCGCTGAAGTTTTGACCAGAGGCCCGAAGGGGAGAGAGAATAAAAAGGAATATTTTATTTGTAGGGAAACCTTGCTGGCAACGCCACGTCTGCGCGTCACTCACGGTTGCGCACAAAGCGTCACCCAGCATATCAAATATATATATATATATATATATATATATATATATATATATATATATATATATATATATATATATATATATATATATATATATATATATATAAATCTAAATAATAATATATTAAATACATATTTTACATAAAATATAAATAATCAATAAAATACATTATCTATATGTATATATAATATAAAATATAAATAAAGAGTGAGACCATAAAACATTATTGAAAGGTTTTTTTTTTTTTTTTTTTTTGAAAACGGAAATATGAGTTAAGAGTGATATTGCAGGAGCTAGAGAAAAACTTCTACAACAACTTACCATTGAACATAATCTAAAAGTTGGATAATTAAAATAAAAACCTTTTATTTTATCTTATCAATTAAATTTAGCTTTCTAAATATACTAAATTATTACAGCTTCACTTGCCCGCGGGAAAAGAAATAGAGTTTAGCTTTTTAACAGAGGGGAGGGAAAGCGAACGCGGGAATGGTTGATGGTGGCGTTGGCCTTGATGGCGTTGTCGTCGGAGGATGAAGATGAAGCTACGTACGTCTAACTTGTTGAACTTCGGCAACTCCATCACATCTGCCGATATGCAGGAAAAGAGAAGGAAAAAAACTATATACGGGAGTGCAATGAGCTCAAGATCACTCACAAGTCAGAAGGTTGTTCCTTTTTTATGACCAGGAACAACAATTTCTGAAACATCATTCAGGAAACAGATTTCAACAAACAATTCCTTAAAAAGTAAACAAAAAACATAAAAATGATTTGTTTGATAGAAGCGGTTCTAATGGATACAGTGGACAGGTTGTAAACCGGCCTGTTATCTTTCCACCATTGAAAGCGAATGGGTGTGATTGCTCTGTGAAACCAGCCTGACCCAGTCCCCTCCCACATTATGAAACAGCCAAACCGGGCTTACGCTCAGTTTCACTGTTTTACTATCAACTTGGAACGGGCAGGCCAGCGACAATACAACCGTTCACACCACAGAACTCAACTGTCTCATTCAAACCATTTGCTGCCCCCGCTTGAGTGAAAAGCTGACGCAACTCAGCCCGGCGAGCAACACATTCACAAAAACAAATATATTTTTACAAAAAATCATATAATTTAACAATGTGGGACTACGAGAGTTTCGTTTTGGACCACGTGAGAAGGCGTTGGTTCACCTGGGTCAGCTTTACAATTGTGACAGAAGATAAGACCTTGCTTCGCAGCGGCGCGAGATGGTTGGTGGCGGCGGCGCTGGGCTCGACGGCGGCTAGATCGTCGTATGAATAGAAGTTCAAATGCATGCCGTTCGTCCTTGTGCCTTCCCAAGAACAATTGTCCTGAAACTTCAGCTGAGCAAATATAGAAATCATGCTAAGGGTCGTCAGCTAATTAATCGAACACGAATCGTTGCATTTTCTGCAATTACACTCTACTCGGCCGATTCCTTCCCGGGGTCAAAACTTGATACGATGTATAAAAGTGGGTCTGATAAGGTCAAACAATAAAAAGTTAAGGGGACGTGATGATCAATAGTCAAAGGGACGTGATAGTGAAAGGTCAAGGCGACCTGGCGATCAATAGTTAAGGGGGCGTGACAGTCAAAAGTCAAGAAAATGTGACAATCAACTGTCAAGAAAAAGAGAATTGGATCGTCTCATATCATTAGTCGCATATTTTCTGGACGGTCATAGCTAGGGCATGCCCCCCATATCTGAGACATAAGATGGAGCTCGTGCTAATTCCTAACTACCCCCGATTGATCAGACATTCCCAACTCAGGTCGTATAGCCATGCCTAGCTAATACTTTCACTATGACAACTTCCGACCTGCCCTTTAACGATCAAGGCGTGAAAGATGGGCCCCTCACCACAGCTCATCCTCCTCATCAAGACTCAAGCCGAGTGGTACATCTGAATGGTCATCCTGAGCTGTCTATAACTAAACCTAAGCAGGACGGAAAGCGCTAAGTGACAACAATTTCAGGGAATCGTAACCTCCTGCTGGATAATAACTGTCATACGTCATGGAATATTCCAGTGATCTGCTATCACCTGTGAATGGAACTTTCCTTCCATCAATAGAAGGCCACCGTACATCCTCTCTCACTCGACAGACCCTGACACCCGACATTCTTTGACAACAGATAGGCTCTGAAGGTACGCAACGTCATATAAAAAGGGAGGTCCTCTTCCTTAGCCAGGTACGTGCACATACGCACTCGTCTTCAATAGTTCTTTTTTCCATCATACACTGTTCCTCTAGGGAAAAATGACTTGACTTGAGCGTCGAAGGGCCTGCAAGGGGGACTTTTTCCCTAGTTTTTGGTCTCTAACGCTCTGGGTGCTTGTCTGAGTGTGTGCAGAGTTCAGATACTACCAGCCCTCATACTATAAATCAGGGAATTCCACGTGGGGGTTGGCTTTTCGGACATGCATACATCGGGTGCGTCAAAGTTGCCTCTTCATCAACACTAATGCCATCTTCGTTGGTCTCCGTCTAACTCAGATTCTGGACAAGATTAATTTGGTGGTTGTTTGTGGGAATTTCCTTCACTTGTTCTGGAACATGACGATGGAGGACACTAGCAAGATCAACATCACCATGACAGCCGGAGAGTATGAACTGTTCAAGGAAACCAAAAGGTGAGCTACTTCCGAAAGGCACACCACCACTTCACAACCACACAAGATGCCTATAGTTTCAAAGGACCAAACCCACGCTTTAGACAGGGGGTCTACGAGGAAATAGCCCGAGGATTTCCCCCGAGCTTTCTATCGCGACCCCTGCCCAAAGTATTACAACAAGAAAGAGCAACACCAAGCCTCCACGGCCGAAAGTTCTCCACCTAGAGATTCGAAGAAGGGGAAGGTCATAGTCGTCAGGGAGGAGCCGAGGGAGTTGCCCAAGGAATTGTAAGTACCCTTCTCTTTGAGGGTGCTTGAGGAGAAATTGTCAAAGGGGTATAAGCCTTCAGCCATCGGAGAGTATGACGATAGCAAGGATCCAGAAGATCACCATCACAAATTTCGGAACGCTGCGTTGTTGCACCAGTACAATGACGCCATTAAGTGTCAGGTGTTCTTAAACACTCTATCTGGCTAGGCATAAAAGTGGTTCGACGGATTGTCAGTCGGATCCATCAATTTCTTTTAGGATTTCAAGAACGCTTTCCTGCGCCATTTCACCAGTAGCATGAAATATCAGAAGACTAACCATTGCCTATTCGCCCTCAGGCAGGGACCTGCAGAGCCCCTGAGGGTCTACATAAAACGCTTCAACCAGAGAGCCCAAGATGTCTCGTCCGCTACCTCAAAGATCTTGATGAGCGCCTTCTCCCACGGTCTGGTGGAAGGAGAGTTCTTTTGAGCCCTCATTCGAGAGTCTGTGAAGAATTTTGATGAGATGCTAGGGAAGGCAGCAAGCTACATTAATGTAGAAGAAACTCAAGCTGCCCAGAGGAAAGTAGACAAGGCGTCTGCTCCTGCCAACAAGTCAGAGAGAAGACCACCCAAACCTCCAGCTTAACCCTTTCCCCACTCCAAGGATGCTTGACCGGGATTTCCGCCTGGTCAGGAATCCAGGGTGGCGCAATGTATCGAAACTGTTCAAGCACCCAGACCGAGTTAGTGGGCGCCCTGTTATTGCACCTACCATAGATCCCACACCCATCCCACAGGAGATTACGTCCAGTTTACCTGAGATTCTCGACAGGTAGCTGAACTGGGCCTGCCTCCACCTAAGATCACACCCAAGCTTCAGAATCTATTGGCCAACTCACCTACTGCCGCAAGGCAATCAAGAAAATCCTTGCCCGAAAGTGGAGGTCAGGGAACTGAGCAGTCAGGCCAGAGCAAGGAGCTGGTGGAATCCCCTAAGGAAGAGATAGGGGAAATATCACTATCCGGGAGATCGGCATGATCTCCAGGGGGCTCGCAGATGGTGACTGCTAGAGCCTGAAAGTCTCATGAACACCGCTTAGAGATACACGTGGTAGGGTGCAGCCGGGAACAAGCTGCAAGGCCTGTAATCAGCTTCGGGCCACAATACCTGGAGGGAGTAGAGCTCCCTCATGATGATGCCCTCAAAATCAAAATTGTCATCACCAACAGCCGTTTGGCTAGGGTTTTCATTGACACTGAAAGCTCTGTCAATGTGCTGTTCAAAAATGCATTTGAGGGCATGTAGATCGATGCAAGTGAGCTCCAACTCGTAGCCATCTCCTTGTACGCGTTCACAAGCAATGAAGTACGACCAATGGGTCAAATTAAGCTAGCCTTATCTTTGAGTAGTGAACCATTGGTGAGGACATGGAAGAGCACCTTCGTAGTAGTGAATTCTCTATCCTCCTACAACGTCATCTTAGGGACACCCGCCCTACATGAATTTCGAGTGGCAGTCTCAACCTTTCATCAGAAGATAAAATTCCCTGTGGGAGATCAGGTCGGGGAGGTCAAAGGCAAGCAGCTGGTCTCTCACATGTGTTATATCGACATGGTGAAGGTCGAGGCTCACAAAACTCAAAGAACCCAGAATGGAAGAATCCACATCATCCAAGAGGAGCCTCTACCTATAGCCGAAGAACCCATTCTCTGGGAGGAGGTCCAGCTTTATCTTGCTCGTCCAGAGAGCACCACTCGCATATCAAGTGACTTGCTGATCAAAATTAAGATGAATTTGGTCGAATGTTTGGTGCACAATAGGGACGTCTTTGCCTGGTCCCCCAAGGAGCTGCCGGGATTCAACCTCGAGGTAGCTGAGCACAAGCTATATCTCTTGCCTGATTCTTGGGCGGTCAAGAAGAATAAGAGAAACTTCTTGACCGAACAAAATAAGATCATCTGAGCTAAAGTTGATCAACTCTTGAAAGCAGGACATGCTAGAGAAGTACAATTCCCGCCCTAGCTCTCTAACATGGTCCTAGTGTCCAAACCCAACAATAAATGGAGGGTCTGCATCGACTTTCGGGACCTCAACGGAGCTATCCCTAAAGACTACTACCCACTATCGAGGATCGATCCTATGGTGGATTCAACCTCGGGCTAAGAAAGGATTTACATGCTTGATGCTTACCAAGGATACCACCAGATTCCGCTACCCCGGGAAGACCAGGAGAAAATTAGCTTCATCACGGCCGATGATACTTTCTGTTATATAGTCATGTTATTCAGTCTACGGATTAGATCTTTCGGGAGCAAATCAGGAGGAGCGTGGAAGTCTATGTAGACGACATACTGATCAAGTCTATTGTGGCAATAAACTTAATTGTTGATGTGGAGGAGACCGGTAGTACGCTGAGGTAGTATGGGCTAAGGTTAAATCCCTTGAAGTGCTTGTTTGAAGCTCGAGGAGGAAAATTCCTGGGATACCTCATTACCGAGTGGGGGATTGAAGCCAACTCAGAGAAGGTTCAGGCACTCCGAGACATGCAGGCGCCTCAGAATCTGAAAGAAGCCCAGAAATTGGTGGGCAGAATCATGGCACTCTCCATCTTTATATCCCGATCTACAGATTGAGCGCTCTCCTTATTTAAGGTACTCCGAAGAGCTGCTAAGTTTTAGTGGAATGAAGAATGTAGCAAAGCTTTCGAGGAACTGAAGCAACACCTGGAAACCTTGCCTTCATTGTTTAAACCTATTACTGGGGAGTCACTCTGAGTGTATTTTTCAGCTACCCCAAAGGTCGTGGAGGCAGTTCTGGCAAAAGAGCAAGACGATGCACAACAGCTAGTGTATTTCTTTACTCATCAATTGAAAGGGGCCGAGTCTCGATACACGGCTCTCAAAAAGTTAGTTTATGGGTTGGTTCTCATGGCTCGTCACCTAAGACCTTATTTTCTAGCACACCCAATTATTATACTGACCAATATTATCATGAGGAAGGGCCTTACCAATATGGAGATAGCTGACCGTCTCATCAAATGGGCAATCAAGCTGGAAGAATATGATATATAGTATCAACCTCGAACAACGATCAAATCACAAGCACTGGCAGACTTTCTGACGGAGATCCATCGACATGATTTTGAGGAAACATGGAAGGTATACATAGATGGGGCATCTACTTAACAAGAAAGTGGAGTCGGGATACTTCTTATATCCCCTCAATAAGATATCATGCAACTAGTCGTCAGGTTAAACTTTAGAGCTACTAATAACGAGGCGGAATATGAGTCACTTCTGGCTGGACTGCAGGCAGCTCGACATGTAGGAGCCATGTGAGTAATCATTTACTCAGATTCCCAATTTGTGGCTTAGCAGGTGGCCGACAACTTTGAAGTCAATAATGAGAAGTTACAGCTTTACAGAGAAGTGTATGAGAAAATAAAGGAAGGTTTCAAGGAGGTCATAGTAACCAAAGATTCCCAGGGCAGACAATAAGAGAGCAGATGAATTAGCCAAAATGGCCAGCTCTTTGACCACTTGGGTTCTATATAAGTCGATAGCCCAGAGTTTCCTGATAGCTAAGATCGACTTGCAGAACAACTTGGAATAACCAATTGACTGGAGAGCCCCAATGATCCTTTATCTTCAACAAGGTATCTTATCCGTTAATGCTAAAACAGCCAGATCGATTAGAAAGAAAGCTCATGCTTATAAACTGATCGGGGATCAATTATATAAGCAGACATTCTCTTGACCACTGTTCAAATACTTAGGCCCAGACGAGGCGGAATATGCCCTGCAAGAAATTCAACAGAGATGTTGCGGTAGTCACATAGGAGGAAGGACGCTAGCTCGCAAAGTATTGCTAACCGGGTATTTTTGGCCCACCTTGCGAAGAGATGCCCAACGGTTGGTAGCCACTTGCATCTCTTGCCAAAAGCATCAGAACCCGACCCATCGGTCGACCGAGATTTTGAAAACCTCAAATGTCTCTTGTCCATTTGACCAATGGGGTATGGACATCGTGGGATCTTTCCCCATGGCTCTCGAGCAAAGACAATTTTTACTCGTCGAGGTGGATTACTTCTCCAAGTGGGTGGAGGCAGAGACCCTAGCTAGGATAATGGATGGAGTCATTATCTAGTTTCTATGGAAGAATATCTTATGCCGATTCGAAATCCTGCATAAATTGATCTCAGACAATGGGAGACAGTTTCAAGGGTGTCAGCTCTAGGAATACTGTCAGGGGTTTGGTATCACCCAGGCCTTCACTTTCGTAGCGTATCCTTAGAGCAATGGACAGACCGAGGTCACTAACAGAGAGATAGTCCGGGGGTTGAAGGTCAAGTTGGACTAAGTGGGCGACAATTGGATGGAAGAGCTTCCCAGCATCCTTTGGGCATACTGAATGACTTCACTAGAAAGTATGAGACTCACTCCCTTTCATCTCGTCTACGGCAACGAAGTAGTTGTGCCGATCGAGGTTGGGGTTCCATCCGTCCGACGGTTACTATATGACCTTGAGAATACCGAGCGATGACTCTTACAGCTGGATCTTATCAGTGAAACTTGTGAGAGGATGGCCGCTCGGCTAACCGCGTACCGACAATGGATGCTTCAAAACTATGATAAGAAGGTGATCCCCCACTTCTTTGAAGAAGGAGATTTGGTATGGAAAAGGATCAGACCGGTTGGAGAAGTAACTAAGTTAACACCTCAATGGGACGACCCTTATAAGGTCATTAAAAAACTAGCGTCTGGTGCCTATTACCTACAGGACGCTCAAGGTAGAAAGTTGGACCACCCATGGAGTGCTAATTACCTTCAATCTTATCGTATCTAAAAATGTTACTCTTTGTACTAACAGTTGTTTGATAGAAAGATCCTAGATTGGGAAGTAAGCACTACTGGCATGGGCACTAAATGCCAGGTCAGATAACCTGACCTAGATTATGTTTAAATCTTTTAAGAAGTCATGAAAACTGAGGCACTCTTGATGAAGTCCTTGTGGCCTTATCGGGTCCTAGTGCCTCTCTCCTAGTGGAAGCCGCCAGCTGGATTCCTCTAGACCTAGACTGACATTTAGACCTGGTCAAGCAGAGATATGAAAATCTCACTTGCGAGTAGCTCGTGCAGCTCTTAGTATAATAAGTGCCTCTTAACTTACGGTCACTCGAGGACACGAGCTAGAAAGCATCCACATGATGAGATCTGGCCTAAGGAAAAGTCATGAGGCATGCACAGAAAGTAGGAATGCGAGAGGCAGAAACAAGCTTTTATAAATAAGTAATGGATGCATTATACAGAGAATCATTTGAACTCTGAAAAAACATCATCGGGTATTTCTTTAATGATCCGACCACTAGGAAATTCACTGGAGGGTTAGATGATAAGTACTCTCCTTCTCTGAGTTGTTGGACTGCTCCTATTGCGCTATACATGAGCGACCTGACAAAGCTGTCTCCTACTTGGGAGCCAAACTCTGAAGAACACAGGTATTCTTCTCAGCTTGTTTGAAAATGGTCGCTCTCCCCTACCTTATAAGCTTCTAAGGCAAATCAAGAGTTGTATAGGGTGGCTCGTGCTTGAGATAGCTTTATCTGTAAGGAACCTAGGTTTGTGGTATGGGATTCCAAATCTTTTCTGTAGTCCATCAGGAGCAAGTCTTTGGCAGTGAGTTCATTAGTCCAATGGTCCATCTCTTTCTAGTGCGGGAGCTTACGGTTGTCCAGAGCCTCTGTCTGTCGGGCTAGTTCTGGCAATGCCTTCTCCTTGAGGGCTAGCTCCTCATGGTACCTAGCATCGGTTGTCTGATGGAGGGCTTCAAGCTTTTTCTTACCATCCCGTAGAAGACTGGACTCCAGTAAAACTTCACTGAGAGTTTGTTCTTGAGCTGCATTTAACTTCTTCAAAAACTCCACTTCCGCCTTAAGTTGGCACACTTCTGGAGTGGAGTCAGAAGGATGGGATTCCAGATCTTCAATGCGATCTTTCAGGATTATGTTTTGCCTGTACATGTTCATAGACACCTGGCTCAAGCGCAACCCCTCAACACAAGGCTAGCCATAAAGAGGATCAGTCGAAATCGGAAGGGAAGAGTAGTAAAGGAAGGTAAAGGTTTACCGTAACAGAGTTTTTAGAGAATAAGTCTACTTGGTCGGGTAGTGAAAGGGCATCTAGTTGCTCCACAGATTCTTTCCAAGCGTTTGCCAGTTTTCCCACAACAAAATTGTGCCGGCATAAGGAAGGGGGTCTTCATGCAGACTTTGCTAGGAAGGCATAGCGGCGTGAAAGTGAAACAGTCGCTCCCTAGAAGAGTTAGGAGCAGTTCCGCTGGTAGCAGAACGGGTGGAAGAGGAAGGTTAAGGAGAGGAAGGCCTGACAGGATCAGCTGGTGAAGATCGCCTCTCTGGAGCGCTTTTCTCCTGATCGACTAGGGCTTTCCCTCAATCGAGCACTGTTTTATCTTTAGGAAGAACGGTAGGGTCGCTCGAAGGTCTGGACTCTAAAGCGAGGGTGGAAGCAGGTCGAGGTAGCTAGGTAGCCAGGGAGGCTTCCACAGGCCTACGCCTCGATCCACATGCGAGCAACTGCTCGTCTGAATCTGACTCCTCTTTCGAGGTCCGGGGTCGACGAGCACGAGAAGCAAGTAGAGTTTGCCAAACAGGAACAGGAGTACAACGGATGGGCTGTGTCGCTTAAGGGGCAGAAAGGAGAGAGGTAGAAGTACTCGAGACCACCCGTGAAGCATTTGAAACGGAGTGCCGGACACTTCGATCAGCCAAAATTATTCGTACTTGGTGATTTATTTCCAGAGCACTCAACGAAAGAGGCCTAATCATAGACGCCTGGGCAATAGTATTTGCTGTAGAGAAGCAAGGATCAGAATAAGAGGACATAAGATGACTAAAACCGGGGTAGTACTTACCCAGAGAGTGCGGCAGCTCTTATGGCACAAAGTTTATCCCAAATAGATACAAGACGTCCTCCATCAGTAGCACGTGCAAATCAAATCGCCAGCCCTCTAGTTGTGCTGATTCCTCTATAAATGCGGGGTCTGAGTGATAGTCTCCCAGAAAAGGCGTAGAAGGGAGAGTAGTCTGGTGCCCGGTTGGCCACTCTACGGTAGAGGGAAAGTGAATGAAGAAATACCTCTCCTTCCACTCTGGCTCTGAGGAGTGTAAAGGAGTGAAATAGTTGTCCTAGGGTGAGCCTCAAAACAAAAGAGGCTTTCACTGTGGCGACGAGGGGTGAAAAAAATAGTAAAAGAGGTGAGGAGTCCAGCGGATGTCACACAAGTTGCAAATGAGGATGAACCCACATAGAATCCGGATGGAACTAGGAGTGAGATAAGAAAGGAAAATGCAGAAATAGCGGCTCACGTTTGAGAAAAAGGGGTGGATGGAAAAACGGAGACCTGCTATGATCTGCTCCTTAAAGAAAGTCACATAGCCTTGAGGAGGCTAGTAAAAGCGATGGATCTTGGAGGGTATGATAATATGCATGGTAGTAGACATTTTGTACGTGAAATGAGGATCGTCTAGTGATGTGCGTAAATATTATGATAGTTTATGCATGTTTTTAACACACATTCACTTTCTTTATACGCACATATTCTCTGTATGATCGTCTCTTTTATCATATACTCATCATATATACTCTTTTGTTCGGATATCTGCTTTTTGTTTGATTTTGTGTTGACAGGGACAACTTTCAGAGCAAAAACAATGATTGTCGACACACCGGAACAAGCCAGAGAACACGGTCATGCAACCTCGCACGACCATGTGACCGCCAAACAGGAGAAGTGCACGGTCGTGCAACATTGCACGACCGTGCGACCAACCTAGAGGCAGATCAGTACATGTCCGTGCATACTTGCACGGCTGTGCCCCCCATGACCGAGGCCAAGCAGTACACGACCCTGCAATCCTGCACAACCATGTCCCCAGGGCCGAGCCCCAGGTTCACATGGCTGTGCAGCGCAGCCAGAGACAAGAAAGGGAACGACCGTGCCATCCTTATACGGTCGTGCCACCGCAGCCGCGCCCTAGCCTATAAAAGGGTTTTAACCCTTTTCCTCAAGGGGGGGGGGGGGATCGGGAAGCGAGCCGTCAGGGAGAGAATCGACTTGGTGTCGTTCTACGCCATCTAGGACCTCCGTCCAGCGATCCTTCATCACCACATCAACTCCAGAAGCAAAGGATTGGGGTCCGAAGATCGTACGTCGTCGTTGGATAGACATATTTTCTCTTTCTCTCTTCTTGTTTGAGAATTGTATGCTTAACATTATGTCTTCGGGTTTTCCCCCAGCGTCTATGGAGTAAATTCTTTGTTCTAGGATGAGGGAGTAGTTGTAGATTGGTTTGATATAGACTCATACTTTTGCCTCTATTTCATTGGATGATTTCACTTGCTTTATTTCGACTACTCGATCTCTATATCGTGTTAATTGATTGTGTAGGAATTGCCTATCTTGTAGAGAGAATATCCTAGATCATACACCCAAGGGGCCCTAGTGACAGGGGTAACCCGTGTTGGTGCAGTGAGCACCAGATGATCGAACCTGAGTTTTGATTATGGCAAAGGGCTCAAAGTTAAGTGGTGGTGTTATCTAACAAAGTTCATGGAGCTTGCAGGAAAGTCCTAAGTGATACTTAGGCAAAAGTCCTAGCTGCGGTTAGACAGGTGAAAACCCTAGGGGGTGGTAACCCTAGGTCATAGGGGGTGGTAACCCTATGCAGAAAGTCTTGGCAGGTCGATGGCTTCAGGCAAAAGTCCTAGGGGGTGGTAACCCTAGGTGGAAAGTCCTGGTGTCGCGAACCAGGTGAAAGTCTGGACTAGCCGGGAAGCGGATGTCCAGCAGAAAGTCCGGAAGCGTCGAGTGCTGAGAAAAAGTCCAGTCGATCTGGAGGATCGCACTGGCAACAGGTAAATCTCCTGAGTAGAGTAGGTGAGGACGCGTTCCCCGTAGAGGGAACAATAGGCGTCGGGTCGACCTAGGGTTTCCGGTTGGAAACCTGAAGTCAGACTCGGACAGTCCGGAGACTGTTAAATACTTCATTTATAATATTTATTGTATTATGTGCTAAACTTTGTGCTGCAGGGTAGTGTTTGGGACTAACGTATCTTGCAGGTGCAAAGGAGCAACTTAAAGCCTCGGATGCAAGGCTGGAGCTGGCTGCGAGAAGCTGTTCAAGGCGCCTTGATGAACAGTGGAAGGCGCCTTGAACAAATGAAGGCGCCTGGTGAACAGTGGAAGGCGCCTTGAGTCTGTGATAAGATTCGACCAGTTCGCTCCTCATCTCCCCGGCTGACTCGGCTGTTCAAGGCGCCTTGGTGAACAGTAGAAGGCGCCTTGAACACCCTTTATAAGGGGTTTCGACCAGCAGCTCTAAACAACAACTTCCAAGCAATCTTTCTGCTACAAGCTGCTCACGAGACGATCCCGAAGTGCTGCTACGAGACACCGACGACCCGGAGCTCCGAAATCTTCAGATTACGATATTATCGTCGGTATAACTATACTTTTCATTATACTTAACTGTAATACTTGTACTCTTGTCGAGCTTATAGTTGTTGCCCACGGAAAGCGATCAAGGATCGCGGGCCTTCGAGTAGGAGTCGTCACAGGCTCCGAACGAAGTAAATTCTTTTGTCTTTCTGTGTGTTTGTTTACTTTCCGTTGCGTTACTTCTCCGATAGTTTTTACGATTCCGATAATAGAACGATTTTAGCCACGAGCGTTATTCACCCCCCCTCTAGCGCGTCTCGATCCAACAACCCGTTCATGGACATCTAGGGTACTTCCTTGAAAGGAGAGACAACTCCTCTACAAGGAAGTAAGGGACCAAACTAAGCTCCTTATCTCTATCCTTAGTGACACCAATTAGAGTAGTGTTCTTGTGATCTACCGAGACGCCCTAGTGATAGGGGTTAACCGTAAAAGGATTTCATAGGGATCTTCTTTATTTGACACCTAAGATTAGATACTTCAGCTTCCGAAGAATACATGTTGAGGGACAATGAGTAAAGGATAGGATGTGATACATCAACACTACCACAATAAAACCGAACTCCTAGGACTCTTCATAAACCAAGTCTATTACTTCCTCTTTGCTAGTTCTCGCTTCCGTTTCCAAACCCCTTTCTTTAGATAATTTACAACCATCGGTAGTTTAACTAATCCTAAGTGAGTCATCGCTAGTGCTTATAACCAGTCCTCATGGGATCGATAATCTTTATTACTGATGACAAATCCGTGCACTTGTGGTTCGTAATATCTAGATCTATGTCGCTAAAGGTCGACACTCCGGGAGCGTATCTAGACTCTAGCGGGTCTATGAAGAATTTACACAAGGGAGCGAGGAAGGCAAAGTTAAGAAGAGAGGAAAGAAGGGAAGACGCCTCTGGCTGACAGTGACAAGTCCTGAAGAGAAGGCGAAGGAGACTATTTATAACCAGCAGAAGGGGCGCAAGGTGTGGGACCTTGACATCAGCACCAATCATACCGTCATAGTAAGAGTGGATGGCGTTAGGAGGTTATGTCAGTCATTGGATCATCATAAAAAACCGCACCAAAGTTTGTCTTGATTGGAGAAAGGGAAGAAAATAACCACGTGGTAGAAGGATAATAGAAGCCTTTATGACATTGGAAATATGCGAGGCAACGGTAATCCTGCTTGGGAAAGTAGGGTGACTCTGGAATCACGGGACTTCATGACTAGATGGGCGGTTGATAGTAACATTGGGCGACCTGCCGAGGAAAAGAGAGTGACTAATGTTCATAGTCAAGCACGACCAGGAGAAGTGAACCCCCCTTGAAATAGTACTTGCTCGGGCAAATGGCCCGACCAGGCATCCACTGAGTGATTAGGCATTTAGCTTATCAATTAGCCATAAAAGGGGTAATGCTAAAAGGCCTTGGGTAGGCCTCTTAGACATTTAAGCAACATAATTCGCTAACAACATATCCAACACAATAACCACAGTGTAAAGGTTCAATAGAAAATCCAAGACATTACATTATTAATTAGAGGAAGATAACTATAGGATGCGTTAGACTATTCAAAAATAGAGAAAGTCTCTTCAGGGAGCTCGTTGAGTAGGTGGGTGCGATCTAAGAAATCTTTGGGAGGAGTTGATTACAACAGACCCTTCTCTTGAAGTTGCAACAGGGCCCCTTTGTCGCCATAGCACAACATTTAGTCTATGAGGCGACCTACCTTAGCCCCAAAATTCTTGGAAGCTAGCGACTCAGCTTGTATCATACTGCCAGAGAATGAGGTAAAATTATAACAAAATTAAAGGGTCATTCCTAGATTTTTTCAAGAAGGTGATTTAGTTTGGAAGTGCATCAAACCGGTCGGGGATATTAACAAACTGGAACCGCAATAGAGAGGACCTTATAGGGGGATACAAAAACTCGCTTTGGGCTCTTATTATCTTCAGGACGCAGATGGAAGAAATCTCGATCAGCCTTGGAGTGCTAACCATTTACAACCTTATCAAACATAATAAGTACGCTTGTGAATCATTTATACATTGTGTTCATCTTTTTGGTGTAATTAATGAAAAGCATAAGCAATATTATCTCAAAAAATATATACATTTTCCTGATCAGATAGATTGGTTTCCCTTCATTCAGTCAATCGGGGACCTTAAGGGATGACCGGACAAGCTCCTTTAAGGGGAACCGGAGACTTTAAACATTCATTCAGTCAATCGGGAACCTTAAAGGGTGATCGGACATGCTCCCTTAAGGGGAATCGGGGACTTTAAACCTTCACTCAGTCGATCGGGGACCTTAACGGGTGACCAGGCAGTCTCGCTTAAGGGGAACTGGAGACTTTAAATCTTCACTCAATCGACCAGAGACCTTAAGGGGTGACCGAATAGGCTCCCTTAAGGGGAACCAGAGACTTTAAACATTCACTCAGTGGACCGGGGACTTTAAGGGGTGACTAGACAAACTCCCTTAAGGGGAAATCAGAGACTTTAAGCCTTCACTCAATCGATCAGGGACCTTAAGGGGTGACCGAACAGGCTCCCTTAAGGGTAACCGGAGACTTTAAACTTTCACTCAGTCGATCGACGACCTTAAGGAGTGACCGGATATGCTCCCTTAAGGGGAACCAGAGACTTTAAACCTTCACTCAGTCGATTGGGGAGCTTAAGGGATGACCAAACCGACTCCCTTAAGGGGAACCAGAGACTTTAAATCTTCAACAAGTTGATCAAATCATATGGATTGTGGGTATTATATTTATCTTATTTCGGTAGGTAGTATATGGCCGATCGATTCATCGTGTAAACTGGAAATTCATTATGAGAGGCTTATATGTTATATTCAGCCTATTTACTTTGCTTGGAAGCATATGATTACATAATCTATCATATAGGTTGAAGATTTCTTATAAAATGATTATATTGCATCTGGTTTACCTATCTCATCCAGGAGTATATGCTCGACTAGTTTATTAGATAGGTTGAGAGTCATTTATATAAGCAGGGCGTTCAACCTATCATGAGTCCGGAGATCATCAAGGAGAATCCATTCAACATTATGTGTCACTTAGAAGATAACTATGAGGTCTACGTATTCTAATTATAATTTCTCTATGGGATTTCTCTACAAAATATATATGACAGATATACTAAAGAATTTAATCTATATGGATACTTGGGTGGTTCCGAAGACATGAGAAGCTACATAAGACAAGGAAGAATAGGTAATTACTAATTTTTATTAGTATTTGATATATAACAAGTAGTTCAAAGTAATGACGAAATAATATGAAGATATAAATACAATATCCCAATTTTATTCAAATTTGCTTAAAAAATCTTTTAGAAGCTCCTTGTTAAGTCGTCGATGGTTTATAAATAGAAGAGGTTCTCTAGATAAGTAACCCCCTTCCTTAACTGTTGGACAACCCCTTCAATGGAATGAGTGAGGGTTCCTATGATACGCTGGACATATTCCCCACTAAACTCAGGGGAGTCCAAATAGGATCTGCGCCTGCTTTTCCAGCACTCCTCATCACCTGTCTTATATGTCTGAAATTCAGATTGCAAGTTATCCTTCTCGCCCTTCAGGGTAGCTTTTTCTGCCTTAGAGTTCTCTAGCTCTTTCAAAAGTGAGCCTATTTGCAAATCCTGGGTTCGTAGTCTTTCTTGTTGTTGTAACAATATGAAATCTTTGGAGGCTAATTCTTGAGCTAGCTCAGAAGATCTAGAGCCATGTGATAATTGTAGTTATTCCAAAAGAGCAGTTTTATGGGATAATCTAAAAGGACTTTGTCTTTTAGAGATTTCTTTACCCAGAGTTGAGGCTCACTCCTTTGCAATTGGAGTTCCAAGTTTTTCTTTTCTTCTTCTCGAGATTGTAGCAATTGACGACAATCTTGTAGAGCCTTCTCTAAGCTAGTAGTGAGTTCGACTTGCGAACTTACTGTGCCCCGTAGCTGAGTAAGTTCATCATTAGGAAGGTTGGAGGTGGTCTGCAATTTCTCCACTTTGTCTTTCAAAACTTGGTTAGCCATTTCTAGATCCGTAGCTAACTGACCCAAGTGTAAGCTCGAGGCATAAAACTAAAACAAGATAACAATATAATTACACTTTATAACCATAGACTAAGGAAATTTAATTATAAACTTACTAGGGTAGCTTGGCGATTGTGGTCATCGGCATGCTCAGAGATGGTACGCCATGAATGCAACCATGACTCAGCTAAACTTCGCACTCTTCAATTTTCCCATGGAAGAGCAAAGAACAGGGTCTTCAAAGATATTGCCTAAGTGGAGAGGAGGGGGAAGACTTCGCTGCCAGGTTATCGGATATGATGAAGGAGAAAGAAGGTGCATGAAAAAGAATCTGTCCCTCCACTCTCCTTAGGGTGGAATTCTATTGAAAAGAATGGCTTTAGGGCATGACTGAAACTTAAATAAGCTATTTTCTACTTGATGGGGAACAAAAAAATGATGGAATAGGTGAGGAGACAAAGGGAAGTCAAGTAAGCGAGAAACGACAACAAAGCCAACCATAATAGAGAATGATTGGGGAATGAGTTGATGTAGAGGAAGGTTGAAATATCTATTGGCATCAATAAAGAAGGGATGAATGGGAAACCTAAAACTTGATAAGACTTGTTCCCAGAAGATCGCAACGCTTTTTGAAGGAGGAAGGTGAGGATGATCCGCCAGAGTAGGGACAACTAGGTATGGGGGAAAATCATAGTTCCACTGAAGTTCATAGGCCTCTTAAA
Organism: Zingiber officinale; assembly: GCF_018446385.1. NCBI lineage: Eukaryota > Viridiplantae > Streptophyta > Magnoliopsida > Zingiberales > Zingiberaceae > Zingiber > Zingiber officinale. Next base: position 111,331,612 of record NC_056003.1, on the reverse strand, counting down.
TAGTAAACATAGAAGAGCATCGAGTGTACCACTTGTGGAGGGTTGACATTGTTAGAAGAAAGGATTAGTAAGGATGAAAAGAAAAGCTACCGAAGGATGGGAAATGAGAAACAGGCAAACTAGAGGAAGAAGAGGATGCATTGGGGATTTTCCTCTTTTTTTCTCTTTAAAAGCCTTAGCCAAGTATCGAAAAAGGTGTTTTAAGTAGAAACGTTAGATTGAGATGATAAAAAAGGCTGGGTCAAGGGTGAACCATTAGATGGATTGATAAGTCAGTGGATATACTGATATGAGTACATTTAGGATGTTAGCAACACACATGTTGCCAATAGAAAAATAATATTAGCAATCGACATAAAAGGTTACGTTCTCAAGATATTAGTGCCACTAGTAAGATTAGGTTTAAAAGTTCTAAGACCCTAAACAAGGCCAAATATTTATAATACAGAATATGAGTTATATTCTTTTCGCATTATAAACTTGATCGACCATTATAAGCTGATTGAGTCTTAAGGCCAGTTAAGAATATATATAAGTATACATGAACTTGATAGGTCGTCAAGAGCTGGGCGAGTATTAAATCTAATCAAAAATAGATACAGAGGTAAACGAACTCGATCGGCTAATAGAAGTCAAGCAAGTCTTACGATCGGGAGATAATAGGTATGAATTAAAATAAGAGCGATCATCTTTTAGAAGACTAATGAACAATAAATCTAAAGGAGATGGAACAAATCTGGTAGGACATTAAAAACTAAATGAGAAACAAATATTAATTTAATCATCAATAGGAGAATCAAACCAACTTTAGAAAAAAATCAACATAACCTCATTTGGTTATATAGATTTTCATGTACTTAATAGTTAAAGTTAATGATAAATTGTGCAAATATTTGAAACATCATAGGAAAAGGTTGACACTTAAAATTGTTAAAAAAATTCTTCCATACAAAGATATGTTATAGATTATATCAGCTTAGGAAATAAATCAGGAGGCCTGGTCCTGAGTAATCTCCTACGGTCAAGGAAATTGGTAGGAGGGTCGGAGGCTAGATATCCTTTATCTCTTAATTGTTCTACGGCCCTTTCAGCTCCATGATTGAAAGTTTTGGCAATAGATTCTGCAATAGGAGTATTGAAGTCGGGCGACTCAAGAAGTATCCTTTTTCTCTCTATGAATCGATCATCTTCACTTGCTTGATAGTTTTCTAGAGTATCTTGAGAAGCTTTCAGTTCAACCTTCTAAGAGGAAATGTCTACTTGAGATTTAATTAAGGACGAATGTAGAGAGGCTATTTCGATATCCTTAGAGTGGAAATCGGAGACTTTAGTAGCCAACTCTAAAGCACGAGCATCCTTCAGTGTTTGCAACTGAGATGATAGTTGAGTATTCTCTGTAGTGAGTTTATTTAGTTTTGATGTTAACTCAGCACGAAGCTTGATCTCTGACTGAACTTGAGATTCAAAGTTTTCTGCAGAAGTTTTCCATTGGCTCAGGTTTTCAGATTCAATCTCGAGTAGTCTTTGAGTCTCTTGTAGTGGCATAGATAACTAAGCTATCTTTCTAGAGGCTTGGGTAGAAGATGCCTTAGAGGCTGGTTGTCTCAGCATTTCATTCTCTTGAGCCAAGTCATATAATTGGATGGCCACACTCATGTTGGTGACCCAACGCTATAGAATGGAAAGTCATCAGTAAAGTGCATAAATAAGAGAATAATTGAATAAAGAACATTTTACCTTAGTTTCTTTGAGAGAAAATTTATCTGCTAACTCAGTGGAAGTGAGTTTCTCAATCTGTTGGCGAGTCTCTGCCCAAGCTGTTGTCAAAGAACCCTCTAGTAATATTGGGAGGGTAGAAGAGAGTGTGGATGAGGATGATAAATAAGTGTGAATTGATGGTGGGGAGAAGAAAAGAAAAAGAGGATCCTGAATTTCTTGGAGAGGTAAAGGGATTTGCTCCTGAAAAATCATAACAAACCTAGGATCCAAACTGGTACCTTGAGTTGGGAGGTCCCCCTAGGGTGGGATAGATGGTGAAGCAAGAATAGGATATAAGGAGGATAAGATAGGTTCAAGAGAAGTAGTTTGGACATCTCCTTGGGCCACATCTTCAGGAACAGAAACGGTACGTCTCTTGGGGAGGGGTGCTAGGGTCAGTCTGCACCCTGGATGCTTTCCCTTAGGAGTAGCTTCTTACACTTGCTCTTGTATTTCTAGAGGAGTAGCTGCTGGCAATAGAGGTGAATTTGCAGATGTTTTCCCAGGAATGGTTTGGGAACTAGAGGCAACCACTTGCTGGATGGAGGTTTCATGCAAAGGAGCAGTAGAGGGTTGATTTTGCTCGACATTAAGTTCTTGTTCTTTGGCTAAGAACCTTCTAGACCAATTTCCTTGTCGACTAAAGTTTCAAATACAGCATCCACTACATCAAATAAAGAGTATTTTAGTTAGTAAAAAAGTAATGGTGAAGATGACATAACTTACCAAAGGAGCATTGCAATTTCTTTTGAGCAGGGCTTAGGACAAAAAGGTATAGAAGGTCACTACGTATCCATTTGTGAATGTAAAATTGATGACCAAGTAGTCTATTGGAATAATCAGAAAAGATTGGCTGCTGATGAAGTTCTTTTATGTCAGGTAGAGGGGGGAAAAAAGATTACCATGAAGTAGACCATATGACGGGTATAGGAAATCTTATGAAGAAGAAGCATGACTTCCAACCCTTAATGGATGAAGACATTTCTTCAAAGAAAACCATCTTCGGATGGGATTGGAAAAGAAATACTTCTGCCTCTGATTTTTTAGGGTAAGAGAACATGAAGAAATTTTGGGGAGTAGGAGGAATACTGAAGAGGCGAAACAACATGTACAACCCACATAGATATCGGAAAACATTTGGGGTGAATTGTTGCAAAGGAATACTAAAGTACTGACTTATCTCTGCTAAGAAGGGAGGAATAGGAAAACATAAACCCGCCACTAATTAGTCCTTGAAGAACGTAACATAATTAGCAGGAGGGAGATGAGGATAAACATCAGGTTGAGGGACCTTAATATGATACTCCTTAGGGATTTCATACTGAAGATGAATGGAAGTTCTATTAGCGATACTAAAGGATGAATGAGTTTGAGCGTACCAAGGAACTAGTGATTCCTCAGTCATGGTGAAAAATAGAAGCACTTAAGGGATAAGTGACTTACTAAGTCCTTACGAAAAGGAGGTAGCAGTAGAAGGTCAAGGAAGATGAAGAAGCGTTGAGTGTTGGAAAGAGTCGAGAAAAAGAATTGCCAGGAAGTGAGTTGAGGAAGATGAAGGGTAAAGAAATAAAAAAAAAGGCATAGAGTTTTAGGATGATATAACTAATAAGGATTGTCGTTGAATTGAAATAGCTCGTGATGGGAGAGTCGTTGATCTACTGAGGAGAATATGTGATAGTGTTAGTAATAGCCCTAAGAGCCAATTATAAGATGATTAGGCTTATTGGGTTAATGGTTTATCCAATATAATAATCCAACCTATTAAGAGGAAAATAAAGAGAAGTTTAGTCCGAATTAGACTCATTGATATGACTCAATTGGATCCAATTATTAGTTTGAGTCTAATTTGAATTAGATTCATGAAGTCAATTTGGATTGATGTCCATGGAGTCAATTGGGAATGATAAGGTTCAATGAGTTAGACTCATTGGGTGAACTTGAATTCACCAAAGAAGAAGAAAGGTCAATTTTGACTTGACCAAAAGGGAAGAGGAAAGGTTAATTTTGACTTGACCAAAAGACTCTTCATGAAAGATGACTAAGAGTCAATTCATGAAAAAGATCAAGAGGCAAAAGGAAGATCAAGAGCCAAATGGACTTTTGGTATTCCATGGGAGTACAAAAGGAGAAATTTTGGCCATTGATTGTAAGAAAGTTCATTCTTTGTCTTCTTCTCCTTCCTCCTCTTCTTCCTCATGGTCGATCCTTCCTCATGGTCGAATCACCTTGTGTGGCTAGCACCACAAAGCTAGTTCTTCTCCAGATCGAGAGTTCGTGAGATGAACGAAACATGTTCGTGTGGATACCGTAGATGCGCAGTCACTTGATTGCGCTAAGATATACATCCAAAGAAAAGTTACTGTCAGGATTGTGAAGGGCACGCAACAAAAGTATACTTCTCATGTAAAACTTAGTATATGTAGTTTTATCCTTCGCATGGATCTTTTGGGAGAGGATCTAGTTAATTTTTCCACTACGCTTTCTGCGTGTTTAGCGCCCTAGTTCCTTACAGATAGGACACTGATAAAGAAGCATGTTAATGGTTGTTTCAAGAAATAGAAGAAAATGCTTCGTGGTGCTCGCCCATAAAGAGGCATTTATGATGGACAGGACAGACCAAATCATAAGCTGAGGCGCCATATCTTCGAGCGCCTCTAACATTATCTTTTTGTTGAAGAACCAATTACCAACAAAATAATTTTGAAAAGTTGCTCGACTCTTAAGGCATAATTGAGAGAGAAAAGAAAAGAAAGTATAAAATAATGAGTTAGACGAGTAAAGCAAACAAAAGAAATTAAGACTCGTGCCTAGTCAGTCGATTACACCTCCTTTGATTAGACTTGAGGGGGAGGCTAGTGATATGGGTTATGATAAGTCGGCCTGTAGGATGACGTGGAGGTCATGGTTGAAAGAGAAAGAAGAGGCCATAACTGGGTGAATGTATGGTTAGTAGGGTAATGGCTGACCAAATTAAAGGTTTCCCGTAGGCACCTGGTCAGGTGAAGCCCAACTGAGCTTAAAAGCACTTAGCTTTATACAACTTTTAGTATATTACCAGTCGAGCGAAGGCCGAGCGAGCACCAGTGTGCTTATATGTGTTCGACCGGACCAAGCCCGACCGAGCTTAAAGACACTTAGCTTTATATAGCTTTTAGTATATTATCGACCGAGTGAAGGTCGAGCGAGCACCAGTGTGCTTACATGCGCTCGGCCGGACAAAGCCCGATCAACTTTAAAGGCACTTAGCTTTATACAACTTTTAATATATTATTGGTTGAGTGAAAACTGAGTGAGCACCAGTGTGCTTATATACGCTCGGCCGGACATAGCCCGACCGAGCTTAAAGATACTTAGCTTTATACAACTTTTAGTATATTATCGGTCGAGCGAAGGTCGAGCGAGTACCAGTGTACTTATATGCGCTCGGCTAGACAAAGTTCGACCAAACTTAAAGGCACTTAGCCTTATACAACTTTTAGTATATTACCGGTCGAGCGAAGGTCGAGCGAGCGCCAATGTGCTTATATGCGCTCGGTCGGACAAAGCCCGACTGAGCTTAAAGACATTTAGCCTTATATAGTTTTTAGTGTATTATTGGCCGAGGGAAGACTGAGCTAACACAAGTGTGCTTATAGACACTCTGTTGGGCAAAGCCTAACCGAACTTAAAGGCACTCAGCCTTATAAAACTTATAGTACATTATTGATCGAAACATGCTTAACATAAGGTATTCTCAATATATACGTGACCGACTTGAATGACCGGTCGAGACATGTTTAACAGAAAATGACATACAAGTAGTGAACAACTTTATGATAACTTGGCAAATTTGGCGGGAAATATTTTCTAGAAGCTTCTTCAGTTACGGGGGCATATTTCTATTTATACTTCATCAGGAATATGAGTCATAAATGACAAAAGAGGTACATCTGAGCTATAAAAAAGATTTCTTGAGGGATTATTGCACGAAACCTAAAGTAGTACTTCATCTTCTAACAAACTCTAACAAACTCTAACAAACTAGGGATCACTTCATTACTACGGAGGTTGTATGAGATAGTATAAAAAGGGGATCCTCTCCGTTGGCAAGGTATGCAACTCTAGTATCCAAAACTCTACTTCTGAGTACTTTCATTACGGTACTTCTTCTTCTTCTTCCACCTTCAAGAGAGAGAACTGACTTGAGTATTGGAGGACCTAGCCAGGGATCTCCACTCCGATCTTGGGTTACTAATGCTTTGTTGGCTTGTCTCACTGTGCGTAGGATCGTTGAGGAGCTCTTTCGGATCTCCAAGAGTTCATCTTCCTTGGAATCATCATTCATCATGACCAGTGCACCCCCTCGCAGATTTCAGATGTAACGCCTGCCCTTCCTCTTGCCCTGGCATGGCAAGGGCGGCGCTACGCAAACATATATTCATGCATATGAAATCATTGCAGCGGAAGAATTTTTTTTAATAATTTAATCATATAAACAAAACATGTGAACATGCTAGCATTCAAGCATATAAAATTTGGTTTTTTTCTATCTATTACTTGAAACATGATACATGCTTGTTTAACTAGATCATAAAGCTTACTAAATAAGGGGAAAACTAAACATGTATATTGTTCTCTAGAGTTCATGATAACTAACAATTCTCTAATTAAACAAGTACTTAACATTTCAAGGTTTCATGGAACAGAAGAGAATATAAGTTCACATTAAGCATTCAACCATCCAAACAAGTTCAAGATAATATCAAGTAGCAACCATCAAAAAGCATCAAATAGGAAAAATAAGTTAACATGTAGAACTTAAAATATGCATAAGTCCTGAAACACAAAACAGATCTCTTCTACCATGCCACTGCCACACATATCTTTGCCCTTCCTGCTGCTCCCTTTAGTTTAGCCATGCTTTTCCCTTTTCTGCAGTACAAGGAAAATAAAACTATAAGCACATAGGCTTAGTAAGATCCTTTCCTACTTACAAAAGCCATAAATCATGAATTAAACATGGAGTAGTGATATATTCATTTAACCACACCTAGATTTCACCTTTCATGTTAGCACGAGGTAGTGTCATATTCATTTAGGCAAATCATAACATAGTATAAGAGAGCATAAGCATAAAGTAGTAGCATGTTCTTCTAGGTATCATAGACATATCTCAAGAGAGCATTTTCCTAAAGCATAATAATCACATAACATGAAATCACATATAGATGCAAGATGTTCTTTTGAAAACATATATTATATAAATACTTAAACATAAATCTCAACATGACGACCCGACATTGTACCACATACATGAATTACGCGCATCCTAAATAAATCCGAGGTAGCTAATCCCGAACCTACTAGGAACTAGGCCCGTGCTTCGACCTAGGGGCAACTTAGGAGCCCATCCCATGGACCATTCTTAGGGTCCGGTACAAGTCATACAAAAGTAAAATAACATATCATGTTTCTTGTCATATCATGAAGAGTGCTCTTAATCCCAACTTATAGGGAAGCATCTCTTAGGTCTTATGTTACTTGTCATATCATAAAGAGTGCTCTTAATCCCAACTTATAGGGAAGCAACTCTTAGGCATTTCCTCATACATAAGCCTTGCATAAGCATAACATGGTAACATAAAGTCCACATATCACATAACATATCATGAAGAGCCATTATCATGCATAATTGGGGTTTTGATCTTTCTACAAACCCTAATTCCATGGCTTGGCCGAAACCTATAAGCATGAAACATTAAATTAATATCACATGATACATGGCATAACAAGTGAGACTCTTAGCAATCATACATGAAATTTCCAACCCTACTTCCAAATCTTGGCCGAAACCTAAAGAGCATGAATCTAGGTTTTCTTTCAAGCAACTTCAAGCATGAACTTTAAACTAATATCATATGATCATAGCATGACATAGGAGAAAAACCTAAGCAAGTCTAGTTAGAGTTCAACTTCCCTAAACCTTTTCATTTTTCTTCTTGGCCGAAACTTACAAGGCTTGTTCCTAGGTTTTTAAGCAACATAAATCATGAATAACATCTTAATAGCATTACATAACTTATTAGGTATCATGAGAGAAAGCATAAACAAAACTAATTGGAGCTTAACTTTCCTAGGCCTTTTCATTTTCTTCTTGGCCGAAACTTACAAGGCTTATTCCTAGGTTTTTAAGCAACATAAATCATGAATAACATCTTAATCATATCACCTAACTATTTAGGCATCATAAGAAAATACATAAGCAAACCTAAATGGAGTTTAAACTTTCCTAGGCCCTTTATCTCTTCTTGGCCGAAACCTACAAGCATGATTTCTAGATTTTCAAGCAACATAAATCATGAATAACATCTTAATAACATCACCTAACTTATTAGGCATCATAAGAAAATACATAAGCAAACCTAAATGGAGTTTAAACTTTCCTAAGCCCTTTATCTCTTCTTGGCCGAAACTACTAGGCATGTTTTCTAGATTTTTAAGCAACATAAATCATGAATAACATCACCTAACTTATTAGGCATCATAAGAAAATACATAAGCAAACCTAAATGGAGTTTAAACTTTCCTAGGCCCTTTATCTCTTTTTGGCCGAAACCTATAAGCATGATTTCTAGGTTTTCAAGCAACATAAATCATGAATAACATCTTAATAACATCACCTAACTTATTAGGCATCATAAGAAAATACATAAGCAAACCTAAATGGAATTTAAACTTTCCTAGGCCCTTTATCTCTTCTTGGTCGAAACCTATAAGCATAATTTCTAGATTTTCAAGCAACATAAATCATGAATAACATCTTAATAACATCACCTAACTTATTAGGCATCATAAGAAAATACATAAGCAAACCTAAATGGAGTTTAAACTTTCCTAGGCCCTTTATCTCTTCTTGGCCGAAACCACTAGGCATGATTTCTAGGTTTTTAAGCAACATAAATCATGAATAACATCTTAATAACATCACCTAACTTTTTAGGCATCATAAGAAAATACATAAGCAAACCTAAATGGAGTTTAAACTTTCCTAGGCCCTTTATCTCTTCTTGGCCGAAACCACTAGGCATGATTCTAGATTCTTAAGCCACATCGAACATGGAAAACACTCGTAAACTACTTGTACCGCAGGTGAGGGAGATACTTACATCCTCTTGCTTGGTTTACTAAGAGAATACCCTTGGTGGAGAAGAAGAAGAAGACCCTTTTCGCTTCTAGAATTCCCTTTCCCTTATTTTTTGCTTGTAATGAGAAGTATGTTTCAAGAACTTGCCTTTGTGAAGTTTCCTTAGGAAGAAAACTCTTAGCTTGAATTCGGCAATGGGGGAGAGGAACTTGAAGTTTCGGTGGAGGAAGAAGAAGAAGAAGAAAGGAGAAACCAAATTCCCTTGCCCTTTTCTTCCTTCGTATTCTACATGAAAAGGAAGAAGAAAGAATGAAATTTTCTTTCTCTTACCTTTTTATTTCCATTTATTTCTAAAAAAGGAAGAAGTAAAAATGAAAATTTCCATTCTAAGTGGAGGGAGAAAGAAAAGATAAACTTTTCTTCTAAGTGGAAGGTGTCCCTTCACCCTCCCTACCCTTAACTACAACTTCCCTTTCCTTCCTAACAATACTTCCTCTTGGGCTATTGGTTATTCCATTCTACTTAAAGCTTTGTCACATACTAAAAGGTTCAAGGTTCGAACCTTGGCCATGCATTTTTTTTTTGGGTTCTATTTTCTTTCTTTTTTTTTTTGTAGAAGGAACCCACATAAAACCCATTCTAATCATGCAACAACTACATAAAATTTACTAGAGACTTTATGGGTATTACATCAGACAGGATCACTCCTGATCTTACTAATGGGCTCAAACATAATATTTAACCAATGCACTCATGTTTATAAATTTTTAGAACAAGAATTAAATATTTATTACTCGTTCGTGGTAAAAAATTTATAAATGTTAGTGATATGGGTTATGATAAGCTGGCCTATCGAACGACGTGGAGGTTATGGTTGAAAGAGAAAAAAGAGGTCCATAGCTGGGTGAATGTATGGTTAGTAGGGTAATGGCCGACCAAATGAAAGGTTTCCCACAGGCGCTTGATCAGGCGAAGCCAGACCGAGCTTAAAGACACTTAGCTTTATACAACTTTTAATATATTACTGGTCGAGCTAAGGTCGAGCGAGTATCAGTGTTCTTATATGCGCTCGGCTGGACAAAGTATGACTGAGCTTAAAGGCACTTAGCTTTATATAGCTTTTAGTATATTACCAGCCGAGCGCATCAATGTGCTTATATGTACTCGACCGGGCAAAACCCGACCAAGTTTAAAGGCACTTAGCTTTATATAACTTTTAGTATATTATCGGTCGAGTGAAGGCCGAACGACCACCAGTGTGCTTATATGCACTCGGCCGGACAAAGCCTGACCAAGCTTAAAGGTACTTAGTTTTATATAGCTTTAGTATATTACCGGCTGAGCGAAAGCCGAGTGAGCACTAGTGTGCTTATATACACTCAGCCGGACAAAGTCCAACCGAGCTTAAAGGCACTTAGCCTTATACAACTTTTAATATATTACCAGTCGAGCAAAGACCAGGTGAACACCAGTGTGCTTATATGTGCTCGGTCGGACAAAGCCCGACTGAGCTTAAAGGCACTTAACCTTATATAGTTTTTAGTGTCTTATTGGCCTTGGGAGGACTGAGCTAACACAAGTGTGCTTATAGGCACTCGGTCAGACAAAGTCCGACCTATCTTAAAGGCACTCAACCTTATAAAGTTTACAATACATTATCGACCGAAACATGCTTAACAAAAGGTATTCTCAATATATACACAACTGGCTTGAATGACTGACTGCAGGGGCGGATTTACCTAATGGCCCGAGGGGGCCACGGCCCCTCCAAAATTTTTAAATAATATTATTTTTATATTAATTTTTTTAAAATAGTTTAGTATATATATCATTTGGCCCCTTTGAAAAGTAATATGTATTATTGGTCTAATGGTATGTATAATATTTTTTCAAACGCACCTCTCAAGTTCGAATCCTTAGAGGACTATTTTTTTTCATATTTCAATTAAATATATATTATTCATGAAAGTTAGGAAGGATTATTATTATATAATATATTTAATAATTATTTTAATTTTGTCACTTAATATATGGCCTCCCCAAACTTAAAATCCTAGATCCGCCCCTGACTGACTGAGACATGTTTAACAGAAGATGACATACAAGTAGTGAACAACTTTATGACATCTTGGAAAATTTAGCGGGAAATGTTTTCTAGAAGTTTCTTCAATTACAGGGACATATTCCTATTCATACTTCATCATGAATATGAGTCATAAACGACAAAAGAGGTACATTTGGGGTACAAAAAAGATTTCTTGAGGGATTATTACACGAAGCCTAAAGTGGTACTTCATCTTCTAACAAACTCTAACAAAATGGGGGTCACCTCATGACTACAGAGGTTATATGAGGTAGTATAAAAAGGAGGATCCTCTCTGTTGGCAAGGTATGCAACTCTAGCATCCAAAACTCTACTTCTGAGTACTTTCATTACTATACAATTCTTCTTCTTTTTCTTCCACCTTCAAGAGAAAGAACTGACTTGAGCATCGGAGGGCCTAGCCAGGGATCCTCATCTCGGTCTTGAGTCACTAACGCTTGGTTAGCTCATCTTACTGTGCGCAGGATCGTTGAGGAGCTCTTCCGGATCTCCAGAAGTTCATCTTCTTTGGAATCATCATTCATCAGGACCAGTGCACTACCTCGTAGATTTTAGACAGGATCAATCAGTATATTGGTTAAAAATTATGTTTGAACCCATTAATAAGATCAGGAGAACGATACAAATCCATAGAAACTGTTTCGTGTCATTTCAAGCTCTCTAGTGTCATCTTACAATTTTTAAAAGTATAACTTAAAAAAAATTGGGACAAATTTGAAAATTCATCTCAAATTTGCGATGAAATTGGTGACAAATAAATATTTGTTGCCAATTATTGATGAATCTAGATATTCATGACAAATATTGCTTTGTTTATGTTAGTTTCTGTGTTGAATAAATTTTTTCGTCGCAGATTTTATAAATTTTCCAATGAAATTTATATTTCGATGCTGATTGGTAATGAATTCTACGATGAATATATATTTGTTGCTAATTTATGACGAATTTATTTCCTTGCCATTTTTGTACATTGCTAATTAGTAATGAATTTGGTTTTTGTTGTAAAACCCATCGTAAATTTGCAACGAATACTATTCGTCCCAAATATTCATCCCTAAACTGTAGTTTTTTTTGTAGTGGATACTTATCCCTATTCCCCATCGCTACAGAATAAATATCATTAGAAGTGTTTGGAATGAAAGAAGATCGGAAAGCTGAAACTTACCATGGTTAAATCATGCGAATACCCGTCCGCCATCTCCGTTGGTGTATACTCCTCTGACCGACTCATAGCAATCTCCCAGGCCTTGATCAACTGGCCCTTCAGTAATATCCGACTGTAGACCAATCGTGGAACCGATGACGAAGATATCGTCTGGATGGATGATAGATCATAGATGACTGAAAATTGATAAAGACTTTTTGGCTCGATAGCGGGAGTTGCAACAAGCAAAGCTTTGGAGGATGGAGCAATTTGAAGGGAGGATGATGGATATGAAGAAAGAGCCAGAGAGCCGCTCGGTTGGGATGCAACCTCCTCTCGGGCTGGATTAATGGAAGGAAGAGCGGACAAAGTCCGCTCGGAGGATTGAACAGAGGCTTCTTCTTGGACTGGTGTAAGATGGGGCGAAGACACCCTGATTGGAGACGCCCACCCCTCAGGAACCCGGGTGGAAAGAATGATTGGTGCCTCTTATGCCTCCATTTCAAAGGCACCTCGGCTTTGGAGGGAGAGTCTTTGGGTGTTGGGAGAGAATCAGAAGGAAACTCCTCTTCTGCGGCGGTCGACGCGCTGGATTCAGCTCTCGCTCGACTAAGAGCATTTTCTCTTGCGGAGTAAATTCTTCATCTTCCAATTGGATATGCTTGGAGACCAAGGCCTCATAAAAAGCATCCACTACATAAAACAAAAAAGACCTTAGTTAGTGATAATATAATGTCTAAGTTGTTAAGGCTTACCGAAGGAACAAGAAAGTGATGCTCAGATAGGGCTCTATTCGAACAGGTAAAGTAGACCATCGTGCAACAATTTCAGAGTTTTGAATTGCACGCCGACCAACTTCTTTGAGGTGGAAACGAAGGTCAGGTCGTGTTTATAATTCTCGAGGTCGAGAATTAATGGGAGGTCGGACCATCATTCGATCGGCTAGGAAACAGATTCATGTAATTGAATAAAAAAAAAATGAAATTTTCATCTCTTAATTGGTGAAGAATGGTCATTGAAAAACACTTTGTTGGGGCAAGACTGGAATAAAAAGATTTTAGCTTTGATTTTTTAGGGTAAGAAAAATAATAGTAGTTACCGGGAGTGGAGGAATTAAAAGACCCCTTACTCCGATTCATTATCAAAGCAAATAATTAATCCCAATTAATTTCAACTCAATAAAAGCATTTCAAAATATGCAATTAATTTTAACAATTGATACCAATTAGTTTAATTTAACTTTAAAGTAATCTTTCATTAAACCTAATAATTAATTTAATTCTAAACCCAATAAAATTAAAACTAATTACTTAATTATCAACTTAACTTTAGAATTTGAAAATATAATACTTAATTAAATTAAATCAAATAAATTATTAAATCAATAATCAAATTCTTAATTAAATTAAAACAATTAACTATAAATCAATCCTTAATTAATTAACTCAAAGTAATCTTAATAAATTCGAAACTTAATCCAAAAATATCAAATAATCAAACTCAATATTTAATAATTTAATTCAAAATTAATTGATTTATTAATTACTTTAATTAAAATTGAATTTCCTAACTTAATTCAAAATCAAAATAAATTTAACTTAAAATGCTGATCTAATCTAACAATTATATTAATGTAAATCTAACCCAAAACCAACTTTAACTAATTAAACTAAAATCTAAATCTAAATTATATAATAACTGTTAAGATATTTTCAGATTAGAAATATATTGGAATTCTATTTTAATATTTTTTTTAAAAAATAAATATCTTTTTATGAAAATGATAATAAAGGTGACTGGCCTGAAAATTAATCGCCCCTGTAACTGGTAAAGTTAGGCATCGTTGGATCAAATTAGACCGGATGAAATCGATGTTTAGTTCGGCAGATGGTAATAGCAAATGCTCCGGGGCAGGGCTCGACCGCTAGTTTCAGTTTGTACCTGGTTAGGGCAGGCTCCTCGAGCAGCGAAACTAGGCGTCGCCCTTTCTCCGGCGCCGGCGGTAGAGGCGCTCGTTGCTCTCCGGCGATTCGTCGGTGTTCTCGGCGTCTTGTTCGTGGGACCGTAGGCTCATTTCTTCTCCCCCCTTCTTTCTTATCATATTACATTCGCCTCAGAGTTCTCAGTCGTCATTTGAGATTGCGCTCCGCCGAGGAGGTGACAGGTGGAAGTGAGAGTTAGTTGGGTGGGAATTCTACTGCTTCTGCTAATCGATTTATTTCTTCTTCCTTATTTTGGATTTTGAGGGGAAAATAGTGAAGCTTTTCTTCTCTTCATTATACGATTATTGACTCTATTTCATATACTTCATGCGTTTCAGCGTACTGCGTTTATATCACCCATCGTTTCCTAATATACTCTTGTCTTGCTGATTCTGTCTATTAGGAAAATAGAACATGATGTTCACATAGAATAATTGCTATACACATAACTGAAACACACGGATGTTTTGGGTGTAGCTTTATCGTAGCAACAAATTTTGGGTATGTGATTTATTTTCTTGTGTGAGCTTTGCCAACTAAATACCTAGAAATTACTTTCATCTTGAACAGACTAGTAGGAGGATGGAGTAATCTTTGCAAAACAGGGGAACATTTTTTCTTTTCTTTTTCTTTCTCTAAGCAATGGAGGTAGATTTATATTCTTAGCATAACGTTGTAGTTTATGGTACACGTCTAGGTTTAGGGTGATTAAATGAGACTTTTTTGTTATTTTTTTTAATAGAAAATAAATATTCATGAGCTAAATTCATAGACATGTTGTGTTCTGAATGTTGTTTCACTGACAATTTTTTAAACATTAGATTTTAAACATCCATTTGTTTGGTTAAGATTTAAGGCCAATATCCATCAGCTCCATGAATTGCTTCATTTGTGCCATGCTATCTGACAATTTCTTTAGGCATGTCCTATCACTATCAATTTTTTTTAACATTATATGCCTCACTTTATCTTATTTCAGGACATAATATCTCCATATGGAAACTACCTCAAGTGAGGATGATGAATCACTTAAGGATAACAATGTGGATCTCAATGATGATAACATTGAACAACATATGTCATTTGATGTCAGCAGTCAGTTGACTGATGCAGATAATCTCTTTTCCTCTCATCAGCATAACTCAGAGAATATTGAACCTTTCGTAGGTATGGAATTTGAATCAGAAGAGTCTGCAAAATTGTTTTATATGGCATATGCTAGTCGTGTGGGTTTCTCTGTACGTATCAGCAAGTCTCGACGATCAAGAAATGATGAGTCCATCATCATGCGGCGCTTTGTGTGCTCTAAAGAGGGTTTCCATTTGAAAAAAGGGAAATTTGATGATGGAAAGAAGAAAAGAAAGCGTGCAACGATTCGAGAAGGTTGCAATGCTATGATTGAAGTAATTCAAAAATACTATGGAAGATGGGTAGTTACGAAACTTGTGAAGGAGCACAATCATGTAGTGGCAGCACCTAGTAGAGTTCTCTATGTGGCACCAGAATCCTATGGTAATGCAGACCCATACCTGGGCATGGACTTCCCATCTCATGAAGCTGCCCAAACATTCTATTATGCCTATGCTAGCCGCATTGGATTTGATGTCCGCATAAGACTATCCCGTCGTTCAACAAGGGATGAGTCCTTTGTTATGCGGCGCTTTGTGTGTACTAAAGAAGGTTTTACTCCATATGAAGACAATTTTGATGAGAGTAAGAAAAAAAGAAATCGGACTCCTACAAGAGAAGGTTGCAAGGCCATGTTTGAGGTGATTAAGAAAGATTATGGTAAATGGATTGTTTCTAAACTCGTCTTGGAGCACACTCATGATCTAGCAGTTGCACCAAGCAAAGTGCACTATATTCAATCTGATTGTGAGGTAGTTGTTCTTGCTAAAAGTGGTACACTTAACCGTGAAAAGCCAGCAGCTCCTAGCTCGAAAACACATCTTGGAAAATTTGGGGAATTCAGTGATGTTCCTTCAAATGGCAATGGTTTTAGAACTGAAGTAAGAGATACAGTACAATCTACCTTTGAGTTGGATGACACACAAAATCTTTTGGAGTATTTCAAGAGAATGCAAGCAGAAAATCCTACATACTATTATGCATTTCAAGTTGACAAAAATAATTGTCTGACTCATGCATTCTGGGCTGATGCAAAAGCTAAGATGGCATACTACTATTTTGGTGATGCTGTAACAATTGATACGTCATTTATGGAGAATAAGGACATGGTTCCTTTTGTCACCTTCACTGGCGTGAATCATCATTTGCAGTCTCTAAATTTTGGATTTGCTCTACTTACAGATGAGTCAGAAGCTTCATTTGTTTGGCTTTTTGAAAATTGGATCATAGCAATGTGTGGACGCCATCCAGTTTCTCTGAGCACTGCCTATCATGAGGCCATCGGATCAGCAATTTCTAGGGTGTTCCCTGGGACACGTCAAAGAATCTGTAAACAGCATGTCTTAGATAAGTGTAATGAATGGTTGTCTGATGTTTATATGACTCGAAATACTTTCAAACAGGAATTTGAAAAATGTGTCAATGTGTCTGGAACAGCTGATATATTTGAGTCATGTTGGTTGGCATTGATTGAGAAGTTCGACCTTGGTGAAAATTCATGGCTGCAACTTCTGTTCGACATCAGACAAAAATGGGTCCCTGCTTATGTGAAAGATGTATTTACTGCAGAAGTTTCATTTACTCAAAAACCTGAAAGCCTCGTCAATTTTTTTGAAAAGTACTTCAATACAAAAACATCCTTACTGGTGCTTGCTTCTTTGCTTGAACAAGCTATGGCAGGTTGGTATGAAAGGGAGGCATTAGAAGATCTAGCTTCATCTTATACTAGACCAATTCTGAGTACACCATCAAACATGCTGAAGCAAGTGGTGGACATCTACACAAGAACAATATTTGATGTATTTCAGGAGGAATTTGTGGAATCACTTGGTTATTTAATTGACAAAATAGATGATGGCGTTATTTGCAAGTTTAATGTCACTAAGAATGAGGATATCAGTACCTCTTTTATAGTGACTTATAACTTCTCAAACAAAAGAACAAGTTGCAGCTGCTGTAAGTTTGAGACATCTGGTATCCTGTGTAGGCATATATTGAGGGTCTTTCTAACAGTTGATGTTCGCTCCCTTCCAGAGTGTTATATATTGAAGAGGTGGACCAAAGATGCCAAGAATGGATTTGTACTGGATGAGAGCTTACGTTATAATGAACTTTATCGTGATGCTGTAAAGTATGCAAAAGAAGGATCAACATCTGAAGAGGTTTATGCAATAGCAAAGAGTGCACTTCAGATTGGTTTCTCTCAAGTATTGACTGCAAAGAAGAACATTGCAAGTCAATGTACAATGTGATTATAGCTGTTTTGAATCATCAATTGGTATTTTTTGTTGGAGCTCCAACCTTGGCATACGTGTATTAGTAATCTTGTACTATTTTCTTTGTTAGTTTTCTCACCTATTTTTTCATATCCAACCTTTTCTCTCATCATAAACCAGTTTCTTAGCAAGTCTGTATAACTTGATTTCTAGAAGTATTAAGATATATTTTCAATTCATGCCTCTCTTTTTTTTTTCCTTCTGGAAATTGCTGATCCTAAAATTGTTGACTTGTAGGCTATCTAGTTAGTATAATTGGGGTATCTTCTGTTCACTAGTAAATTGCTGACTTAAATAAATTATAGAGTTGGATTTTTCTTTGTAGTTGCTGATATTAATTTAGTTTGTATAGCCGATTCCAAATAGTGTGGAGAACATGGCTAGATGATGATAATGATAATGATGTTTGCTTGATGATGTCATTGAAGTTTGAGATTCTAATTGGTTGTTTATAAGGATTGTGCCTTAGGTTAGGCATGAATGACTTGGTCTAATGGCTCAGGTTGGTCTACCAGTTCAAAAGCCACTTAGAATTAGGATCATAAAGCTCATATGTCCTCCTAGCCAAGTTAGAATCTCTCTACTCTGGGTTGAAGAGGTGGGCTCCAAAGCAATGCACTCAAAACAACAAACAAGTCAGCATGAGCAGAAGATCATATCAGGTCATCTCTAATTAATGCAAGATCTTTTTAGATTAGTCTTTTATTGACAGACGGCAACCAAGGCCTGCTGATCGTGATCACCTTGTAATTCACCATTGATCCTTATTGAGTGCCACATTTGAAGGGTTGATTGGTTTTAATCAATATCATGACCAATCCGGCAGCCACAATTCATTTGACAAGATATTACTCATTCAATGGACTATCAGCCATGATTTAAATTAAATACAATATCCAACTTTATAGCCAGAGGGTCTAATCTGATCATGGCGACTTACTACCTACGAGTAACGGCAAGTCTTACCAGAAAATAAGGCATTGGCCTCTGCTCATATCATCCTGTAGCATTCTTATGCATGTAGGGACAGATTCTCACAAGCTATTTTCTTCCTAAAGTTTGTAGCCTTTGTTGGCTCGATTACAGGCCTTCATTAGGCCTGTTCCTGGAATAACTTTTCCTTCCATGAGGGTCTTTGTAATCCCCTGTGGTTCTCTCACTTGCTTGATTTGGTTTTCCATCAAGTTGCGGAAGAGTATCTGGTTCACCCAACTATCAATGTTAGGAGGACCGTCACTGATGAGATGAGTCCTGAACAAGTAAATGGGATCCAGCAAGGACAATCATTGGAGCCGCCACTAGAGCATCTGCAAACAACAATAGCATCCGTTAAGTTTGTACCTTCATTCTAGGAGATACTAACTGTTGCTTCTTTGCGACTAGTTTTCTTGTGTAGGTGTTCAACAACCTTTCACATTCAATTGGACTTTTTCAAATGATTTGCTCCTTTGGCCAACCAAGAGGGTAATTCTTGGAAGAAGGTAAACTTCAAGAGCAAGGAGGAGACAACTGGAACCTTGGGAGGTCACATCCGTTGGAGGAGTTGATAGAGGAGGTTAAGGTTCCGAAGCATTTTGATTCGCCAATTATTCCTCCTTAGCATGGATCTAATGTATCTATTGGTCCTATAGAGCACCTGGAGGACTTCCACACTCAAATGTTGTACAACATCTCGAAGGAATTCCCTGAACCTTTCCTTTGACTCTAAAGGTGTTATATGATAATGGTACATGGATCTTCCAAAAAATCCATTGGTTTTTTTAAGCAATCTGCTAGGAGTTCTCCGAGCATTTCAGAGGTTGACAATGCTGAAAGAGAATCCCTCAAGTGTTATTGAATGTAAAGCAACATACTGAGAAAGCCTTAGGGAATTTATGCGGAGATTCAATGCTGAAATGCACATTATTCCTGACTTCTACTATGATGTCCTGTTGATGGTAGCGCTAGTGAGGTTGACTGATCTGGAATTCATCTACCATATCCACCACAACTATTCAAGAACTTCTACAATTTTCTAAAGAGAGCTCACTAATTTGATGGGACAACCAAGGCTTGAGAATCCAGCAGTAGAGAAGTTTGGGGACTGCGACCTTCACAAGCAAAATCATATGCTAATGAAGATGCAACCGTTAGAGTTATATTGCAATGCTCGTATATTATTAAATGAATAATTTAATTATGCATCTAGATACTACAATGGTAAGTTCAAAGTATTTATATTAATATGACATATTGAATGTTAGTTGATATGATGCATTGTGTGTCAAACATAGTTCTAAATGTACTTCAATTAAATTGTAGGATATCCTACAAGCCAAACCTATTGATCTCTTGTTCCTAGATAGGATCTGACTTCTAACAACCTTGACACCTCAAGGCTCTTTGTAGATGGACACAGTGGGAATTCCCTTGATACATGATGCCTTATTTATCATTTTTGACATAGTTTATGTGAGCATTCCTTGAGGTTTTGTTGTCATGAAACAACTAAGCCAACTTGACCCTCGTCCACATAACTCTAATCAAATTTATAAGTTATTTTGGTTTGGACACTATTGTGTTGGAGTTGCAATTAAACCCCAGCTAGGTTGGTCCGAAGGCTACAGATCGGCTTGCCAATTCAAAAAGTCACTTGGAATCAGGGTCCAAAAGCCATCTCCCAGTCAACTCTCTAATCTTTGCCAGAGTTGGGCTTTGAACCAACACCTCAAGCAACTAACAAATCATCATGGACGCAGGATCATGCATGTTATCCACAATTAATGTAAGATCATCAATTTTGTCATTTATTTGAAAAGGGCAACCAAGGCTTGACAATCATGCCTGATCAACTTTACATTTCATGTTACAATTGATTTGATGGCCACAAACCATTTAATGAGATATCACTCATTTAATGTGGATATCACACATGATCTTACATAAAATACATCATCCAACTCCTAACGGTATTACTATAATTTGATCATGGTGTTGACTGATTGCATAATCAATATCAAGTATCACCAAAAAAACTAGGCCCTTCCTTCTATTCCTATTTGCATCTTCAACACACACAAGCACACACACTATCAAGCTCAAGCTAACATCTGTGTCCTGAGGTCCATGGTCTTTGCTGACTTGACTGTCAAAAGTGTGCTCTCATAAGGCCCATTTCTGGGAACCGTTCCTCTTTCCTTGTAGGCCCTGACTTGACTGGTCTTTGCTGACTTGACTTTTTTTTGGTTCTGTCACTTGCTTGGTTCAGTTTCCCATTGATTTGCCCAAGATGATGTGGTCCACTCTTTCGTTTATCGTCCTCATCATCAATTAAGTTTGTTTGTGTCCTCTAAGAGCTTGGCTGCACAGGAATCCATATAACTGAAATTGTTGTTAATTTTTCATGTAAGCCTCAAATAGAATCTTATTTTGCTTTCTATGCTCCTGAATTGCTTGAATGGTGTTTATCATCCTTTATTTCCAATTTGATCAGCAAAAGATTTTAGGAACTAAAAAAGTTCACAATATGAAGCAGACCAGCTTGGAACTAGTACATTATCTTGTTTCTGTATAAAATAAATTTTTTGGTTAACTTACTTTTTTTGGAGTAAAATAGTTTCAAATATTTGGAGTCTGAAGTGTGAAGCTAGGTTTGTTCTTTCTTTGCAACTGGATTTCTAAGGATGGTTATTTCTGTTTGTTGCCATTTCCCATTCAGAGAGAGATTGTATTTTTCACATTTCAGGCTATCTTCTATGGCAAAATAGAAATATTATGGTTTGGTTAATTTCTTGATAGATGGTGCTGCCTAGTAATTGTTAGTCATGTTTGTATGTATGACTATAGGCTGGATTATGGATACTTGAAATCTTGTTGAATTGCAATAGAAATTTCAAAAGACTGTACTTTAACAAGTTCAACAAATGTGGCGTTTATTTATGTGTTCTGCTTTATGGAATCAGGAATTGCTAACTACTCATTACCACATAAAATCATTATATTTCTTGTTACCATCAAGGTAGTGCAGAGTTTTGTTCCATTTGTATCCTGTAGTTTTAAAAGACAATACAACTTGGAGGTTCTTACTGATACAAAGCTTTGGTATACTCTTACTTAGAATAAAAAGTGTTATTTGGAGCTTTCTCAATTAATGCCACTTCATATTCAGGTAAACATCCAGGATTTTTTCAGCTTTCTATACTTCATGGTAATCTACTTATTTTACTTCGTCCACTATATCACACTGACTTTTGGTTAGTGTTCTGTTATGGAATGTCATATTCGTGTACTAATTAGATAAGAAAAATGATCTGGAGCAGGAAGCCGTCATATTACTCATGTCTTATTTTTGATGATTTTCTTTCTGAAGCTTCTAGTTTTCAACCACAGACTGGTGCTTGTCTGAAGCCATTAGTTCAGCAATAGATTGTTCATTGCAAAACACTATGTGCAGGTGACATTTTTTTAATATAATTTTATAATCATGTAGCAAACATTTAACACAATAACTTGAAAAAAAAATCAATGACTGAATTTTGTTTTTTTTTTTTCTGTTGTAAGTTTACATGAGAATCATTAAATTCACATAGGGAAGTGGTTGGCATATATTCAAAGAATTTATGAATTCACAGTTAGATCCAATTGATATGAAATTGATGATCTGAGTTGTGTGCTTTTAAATTTTTGATACAGAGTACTCATATCGAACAGGTCAGCCCTAACACTCTTAGTAATTTTTTTCCTAGTCAACTTGCATAATGACTTTTGTAAGTAATCTCCAAAGCTTTTGTTAACAAATTTCATTCTCCTTTATGTGAGAAAATCTCACCATACAACTTTATTCCATGGATGCAAAATCATGATTACCTCATTGCTGACCAAGAGATGATACAATTCCTTACCTCAAGGGGAGATGTGACTACATGATTATGAAGGTGGATAGGGAAAAAGCATATGACCACTTAAACTGGACTTTATCAAGGACTCAATGCTCCTGGCAGGTATCCCTACATCCCAAGTTAATACCACCATAGGTTGTATTATTCACAAAAGGATCAAGTTATGTGGAATGAAAGAAATATTTCCAAATCATCAAAAGGAATCAGACAGAATTGTCCACTCTCTCCAGGTTTTCATGCTTTGAAAACCACTACAAATGATTAAAGAACCAGTTGACTTAGATAAATGAAGAGGAATAGGTTTTGGAGGAACGGTCTTATTCTTTCCTTTCCTTTTTGGCTGATCACTAGGTCGTATTTGCACAGACAATTAGAGACGTAATGGTTAATATATTTTCCTTTTTCCTTGCTTTTTGCAGTTATTCTCTACTTAACTGATTGGGATAACCTGACATGTCCTCAAGCCTTGGAATTCACAAAATGAAGCAAAACAACATTGCATCTTGTTGACGCTATGATTTGAATTAGTTTAATCCCAACTTGTTTTAGTCACAGATTCTCAGTTCCATTGACAAAAGCTCTCAAGAAAACATCCAACACATATTGAAAGCCAAAAAATTCCATCCTATAAAGAAGTATGTGAAGCATGCACCACACTTGCTAATGGCTAAATATTTTTGGCAACATGAGCAAAACTCTAGCTGAAGCTTGCCCTGCACAAATTCCACGTGATGTGACCAATTGAATCTACAAACGGCAGCCGATCAATGTAGCCACTCTGTCTAACAATCTTTGCTATTAGTTAAAAAGAGTTAACAGCTTGGCATTTACAAGAGATGTGGTAACCATGGCAAAGATTCCATGGCTTTGACTTTTGCAGTTAACATCATGCAGGGATCACATGGCCTGTTTTGGTTCCTTTTGTGCTTTTGCTAAGTGGCCTTTGCCATAAAGTAAGACAACAAAGCCCATCCCCCCAGAAGCTTTATGCCAATTTGAATGATTTGGCTTACCTTTGCTTAAAGTGGGCGAAGGGAGAAGACAATATACCACAAAACGACATGCTTTTTTGATCCTTCTCTTATCTTTATGATTTTTCTCCATAGCACCTTTGTCTTTGCTGAACATGGACTTGCTTTTGTGGTGTTCGCGGCACCTTTCTTCTTATCAGTTATTTCTTTCCAGTGTTACTGACACACATGCTTGCCTGCTTTGTTTCTGAGTGCATAAATAACTTGTTGGATCACTTTTTGTTCCAATTATTTTTTGTCTTTCATGTGATGTGATGCAGCACCAAGAGAGAGGGAAGAGGGATGGGAGCACATGGAATGGGGACTCCCCTTCTCCTACAGCTAAAAGGGACTTGTCAGCTAAAAAGGAGAGCCTGGAAAGCACCCAAAGGCATATGGCAAAGGGAGAAAGGAAGAGGTACTGAAGCATCTTCTGTGACACTATCTCTATGTCACCGCTAACTGCCTTTTGACCCTTGTTGTTGACCTGTCCTAACACATCATTGTGGAGTGAATAGTACTCAACGAGTTAGAGCTCAAGTGGGATCCAATTGCTTCAGCAAGAAATAACTTAATATATGATTCATTCAACTAAAACCAGCTTAGCTCCTTCAGGTCTTCCGAAGGGAAATGATGACCCGTTCAATTGTCAATTGGGTCAAGAAACAATTTGATAGTCTTCGATGTGAAATGTTCATTTATACTACTCACTACTTTTACATGAAGATCTATTACAAACACTAAGTGGTTAGAACTGGATTTGTTGCTATTAGGATTTTTGATATAGATCCACATTGACTTGTTTTGATCTTAGAGACGAGGATGAGGAAGAAAAATTCCTTGTCACTCATCTTACTGCCTTCCTAAGCAACACATTACATTATTAACTCATGATCCTCCAAAATTTGAAATGGAATTCCAGTTCGCCCTTGTCATCATCATTATCATCACAGATAGACTATGCATTAGGATCGAATCCTGTGGCATCATCATGTGATTTGATCCATCTTACCTAATAGAAAAAGTACACGGTGATGTTTAGAGTTGATATTATACCATGGGATTTGTACTTGTGCTCGTAAAGACAATCTAAAGGCAGCACAGGGATATGATTCTCGCACGTGAGCCTTTTCAGTTTGAATATGTTTTCTTGCTTTTTATATTTTTTGGAGTGTGTGGTGGCCACTTGGTGCAGCAATCATGGAAATGCAAGTAGACTCGCACGTGTGATTCCCCTTTATTCTCTGCGAGTTGTTCACTTCGTTATTTATTTTAATCTTGTGATTTTATTAAGTATTCTGAATTGACCAAGGTTGATTGCATTCAAATAATCTTTTTCTTTTCTTGTAAACTTACTGATTTCCTCTAGTGCGCTCTCTTTGCATTATTATTCTAATATCTTGCAAATGCTATATACTTGTAAATGTATAATAGACTTGTGGGGTCTAATTGCAATTGTAAATATGATTTTTTTTTTTTTGTTATTTTCAGATTTAGTAGTTATGTTTTCTTTATTTAATATAAAATCTAGAATGACAAAAACTACATTATTCTTCAATTGATTGATTTAATAATAGCTTTCCTAATGGTACAATATTAGTTTTCCCATGCGTATGAATGGGAATAAATTCAACTATCTATATACATTATTTTTCACCCTACTAATCCGGGAGACAAATGACTTTCCTTTTTGTACGTGTAAATTTAGAATACAATTTATACCCACTCAGAAATTAATTTTCAAGATAATTTAACTGTCTATATTGCAACGACCTAATTAAAGTAATTTGACTGTCTCAAGTTCAGGTGATTAATATTAAGTTCTCTCAATAAGGTAGATCCGCTACCTTAGCGGCCCCCCTAGTGCCGGCCCCACGGATATGGAGGGAGGTTCATGCAGGTACACAGGCCATAGGCGCATGGCGGGGTAAACCCCAGGTCGTCAGTTCCTGAGAATCGACCCCTGACCATTACGCCAGAGATACCATGCGCCCACCGTCTGTGCTACGCCCTGGGGGCAATATTAATTTCTCTCAAGCATGCACAATATGTGCAACCCCTATGTCAAAAATTGACATATATGTATTAGAAAATATGAATATAAGTTTTAAGAGCTTTTAAATTACCCTTTCAAATCTCTATTTAGGTGTTGTTAATAAACTAAATGGTCTCGTGTGTGCAATTCTTATAGAAAGATTGATAACTTCTCATAAGATTTGTCATACTCACCCTCCACATTTAGTAGAGTAATCTCCTCGTGCTAATCATGCTTCCTTGTAGGATATCTATGCTCAAATTATTGAATTCACTTCGAACATAATTATTCTATGAGTATATTTACTTTTTATTGTTTGTCAATCTCTTGAAACATAAAAATAACAAGTTTGGATTTGTAGTTGCAAATAAGTTAAGAAATGCCATTGAACTGTATTTCTTTAAACCGTGATTATGTGCCTTTTAAGTGTCAGAATATAACTTCATTTGTGATATATCATAGCCCTATGTGAGTTCAAATGATTTACACTTTTATAAGATATAGAATTTGCACTTTTTAGAAGACATAGAACCATGGTTTGACAAATATTAATTCTATGACTTTCAAATGTGACTTCAAACTTACATAACAATTTTATTTTGTTCCCGGGGCAATGGTGTAATGATTAGGCCCTCCAATAGATAACTGTGACGCACTATAAAAGATTTTCTCTCCAATGAGAAGCGGACTTAAAAATGCTGACCATTCGGATGAGTCTCCATTAGGGCTTCCCAACCCTGGTAGGCAGTGAAAAATTTTCGTAGAGCTAAGTCGGTCACCTCAATGCCAACTAAAATAAAAAATAACTTTTCTAGCACTTAGACCTCTAAGTGATTAACCAGATACCTAAGACTAGAATCTTAACTATGACGCACTATATAAATTTTCCTCTAGTGAGGTGACAAACCTAAGAATTCTAGTCTCTTGAATGAGCCTCCACGAATGCTTCTTGATTTATTCTAGTAGTTGGTGAACAATTTTCATGGGACAGAATCATTTTATGTTCATCTTCTATTTTATGAACATATTTTATTTGTCGATTTATTTTTCACATTAACCAAACTCCAACCATACATGTGGGATTCAAACTAAATATTGAATGAGTTAAAAATAAGTGTAGTAAACAATGAAATTCATAGATGTTAGGGTGTTCAATTATAACATTCTTGGGCAAAAGTCAAAAGAGCGTTCCTTTTTTACCAAATCATCAACGAGGCACCTTATGCTATTTTTTTTTTTTTTATCAAAAAGGCACTCTTCCTATAAAATGACACAACTCTCCTTCAATATGATTCATCTCCCATCTAAATCATGAATTGATCGAGCGTATTATAGTCGCTACAAAACTGTAGCTACCACATATCGTAGTAGCTACTGTTTCATAGCTACTACAACTAAGTTGTTACATACTTGTACAATTATGGTTCTAGAGTTGCTATACAATTGTAGCAGTTACTGTTTCGTAACTATTACACCAGTATATTTTTTTTAAGGTTAAAGCATTGCTTCATTTAAATGATATTTTTTTAGTCTGAAACTTAGCTATTATAGATTCCACTTTGTAACCAATTGTAGATTTATGAATGAGCTTCGATTTGATATATTATACGTTCTATGATTCAATCCAAGTCAAAAGTTATAACTCCTCAAAGTTTAGAATTTAATATTCATGTTGTAGTAATTATGAAACTGTAACTACTAGCTATAACTATGTGTCAGCTCAATTGTAGCAGCTACAAAATCATAATTGATACAACTTGAATGTTAAACCTTAAACTTTGAGAGATTATAACTTTTAACTCTGATTAAACCACAAGACGCACAATATATCAAATCAAATCTCGTTCAGAGATCTACAACTATTTTAACTACCAAGTTTTATACTCAAAAAACATTGTTTAAATCCTTTCTATAAGGCTCTAAACAATTTTAATCTTGGTAGCTACTACAATTGTGTGATAGCTCATGGTTGTAGTAGCTACAAAACCGTAGCTGCTACAACTATGTAGTATTTACGAGTTCGTAGCTAATATAATGCGTCGATTTAAGAGAAAAAAATAGGAGAGAGACAATAATGATAATAAATTGCTAATGTATAGTGGAGGGTAGTTGAGTAATTATATGTGAGAGTGGGGAGCAAAAAAAAAAAAAAAAAAATGATGTCATCTTGATGATCCAAAAAAAATGTCCTTTTGACTTTTATCCAATATTTTTCTTTGATCAATTTTTAATAATAATAATAATCACTGCCATGATCAAACCCAATGGAATTTATTGGAGATTGGATTGTTTATAAAGATGCTTTCCTAAGTTTCTTATGACAATCATTATGATCATCAATCAATGACACAGCTAGTTTTTGATTAACTAAAGCTTTATCAATTGTTCGAATTGTACTTGCTCTAACTTCTCCTACTACCACTTGCATGTCAATTTGCTATGAACATTAAAGTTGGATTTGACATAGATAAGAACATAATGTTTAAGTCTTTGTACTTGTTTTTGGGTCTTGCACTTGTGAAACATCATCAATAATAATAGCCGGATGAGTTTTTTAAATGGTTGATTAACTGTGAAATTGACTTTTAAATTATCTAGGATTATAAAATATTTCTATGAAATGAACTCATCCATAAGTGAATCACTAATATTATTAGCAAATGTTTACACTTCATATGAATATCTTTGTCCGGTTTAGTATTGTCCAGTGTACTGAAATATACGTGAAATTTTAATCATCCTTATCCAATGGTGTGGAACATAAGTTTAATTAATCTTCACCCTCCAAAGTGATAAACACCTCCACTCACTTCATAAGTTGTCTTTGTTAGTATAATCAAACCATGGTCAAGATTGATCAGGTTGATAAACTTGAGTTGATTTAAATTGAGATTTTAATATTTGATAAATATGTTAGTTGGCCGAGTGAAACGTTAAGAAAATCAAAGTTGATCAAATATGTAATAGTCGATCAATAAGTTAGTTAGTTGAGAGAGAAGTCCAAGTGGGTAAATGGTTGATCGGACACTTGGTAGTCGGAAGTTTAACAGGGAGTTAGCAAGAGGAAAATCCAGATGGATCACGATTGACTGGACATTTGATGATTAGAAGTCCAACATAGAGTTGACATGAGATGTGAAGTCCTGACAAATTAAGGTTGACTAGATGTTAAACAATAATTAAGTTTTGGCATGTCAAGCATCGACTAGATGCTAGGTGAGTAAAGTTTAATAAGTCAAGGATTGACCAGATGTTGGGTAAATAAAGTACTGGTAGGTTGAGATCCACTACAAAAACAATCTGTATTAATGACGGGTATTTCTGTTGATATTCGGTTGTATTTGGAGTTAGCGATGGAATTACTACGAAAATATGCTTGTCAGAATAGATTGGCCTGCATGGGTTATAGACGATTTGACCGACAAAATTTACTTTCCGTTGCTATCTAGCGATAGAATAAATTCTCGTAGCTAAATTTACCGAGGGAATTGTAAATTCCATTGGTAAATTTAGCTATGGAATTAGTGTTGCCATCGATAAATTTAGCCATGGAATTAGTGTTCCATTGGTAAATATATCGATGGAAGTTATGATTCCGTTAGTAATTAAATAACGGAAACCTGTTCCCATGATGCTAATTACTGACATAATCCTAAAATCTGTCCGTATTTGACGACATAATCCTAAATTTCATCGGTAATCATCGATGGAATAGTGAATTCCATCGATGATTATCGTAAATTTATACTGTTCCTATTATGATAATTATTGACAAAAAGTAAATTATCTGTAATTATCGACGAAACCTTTAATTTCGTTGCTAAATTACAATATTTCTAATAAATTCTACTTTAAATTTGTAATTATCCTGTTTACATTTTTCATTATATTACATTTTTCATATCAATATAAATCAACACAAATCATGTTTACATTTCATTACACTATATACAAATATTCACAATTGATATACAAACAACTAATTCATTAAACTATGCATTCGCAAACTCATTAAAATCCATACACAAACAATCAAATTTAATATTCAAATCCATACAAACTAACACAAACTATCCAAAAACATGAATGCATAAATAATTTTTTAAGTAAAAAAAATATCTGAATAATATTTTAGATATATGATGGTGGTGATATATGTTGGATCGAAAGCGCTAGAGAGGGGGAGGGGGGGTTTGAATAGCGCTCGTGGCTATTTCACACGTTCGGATTCGTAAAAAAAAACGTATCGAGTTAAAGTAGCGGAAAGATAAAAGGAATAAGTACACACACACAGAAGACAGAGGACACCAAGAATTTACTTGGTTCAGAGCCTAGAGCGACTCCTACTCCAAGGTCTGCGATCGTTGATCACTTTCGGTGGGCAACAACTATAATATCGAAAAAGATGATTACAATTTGAATTACAGTTAAGTGCTATAAAAAAAACTATACCAACGAAATGAGAACAAAGAACTTTGGAGCTTTAATTCGTTGGAGTAGCAGAGCGTTGTTGGAGTGTTTGTAGCAGCACACGAAAGAGCGCAGGTTGTTCTGTTCGAGATTGATGGTTCGGCTGCTTCCCGAGGCTCCCTTTTATAGTCTCTGTGAAGCTGATCCAGATCCCTAAGTTTCGAGATTAGGCTTGACCTGAGGCGGATTGGTCGACCGATCCCTGCGTTCGGTCGACCGATCAGGCGATCTCCTCCTATCCGATCCGCCTGATCCGCTCGCTCCGCGTCGATCTGGTCAAGTCTCATCCCGGGTTCGGTCGACTGATCCCGCCGTTTGGTCGACCGATCCCCTTCTCTGACCCGATCTACCTGGCCTGATCCAGTCGTCGATGATCCTTGGTTCGGTCGACTGATCCCAAGGTCTGGTCGACCGATCCTCTGGTCGAGCATGGTCCAATCTCTGTGAGTCTGATCTGCTGACTTGGGGGTTCGGTCGACCGATCCCAAGGTTCGGTCGACCGATCTAGGTCAGATCTAGCCCTGCACAAAAGATGTTAGTCACCTGCAAAACAGAGTTAGAACACGACAGATGATATACGAAAAATAGGTTTGACAGTCTTTGGACTGTCCGGTTCTGACTTCGGATTTCCAACTGGAAACCCTAGGTCGAACCGACGCCTATTGTTCCCTCTTCCGGGGAACACGTCCTCACCTACTCCACTCAGGAGAAGTTACCTTTTGCAGTGCGGTCCTCCAGACCGACTGGACTTTTGCTTGGCGCTCGAATCTTCCGATCTTCATGCTGGACGCCTGCTCCACAACTCGTCCAGACTTCCACCTGGTTCGCGACACCAGGATTTCCACCTAGGGTTTCCGCCCCCTAGGGTTTTTGCCCGAAGCTTCGCCTCGCCAAGACTTTCTGCCTAGGGTTGTCACCCCTTAGGACCTAGGGTTACCGCCCCCTAGGATTTTTCCTTTGCCTAACTGCAGCTAGGACTCAACAATCTCCTCCTTTTTGATTATGACAACCGAAATTCAAAGTTAAACAAAAGGAGGATATAAATGTTTACTTATAAGGAAATGTTTATTTAGCATAAGCATGAATTTATAAATTTCGTAAGAAGCTCCCCTTTAATAAGGACTCCCTTTGGAAAAAGATCTTAAATTTTAATTTTCTTTGACTTTCTTTGAATCTTTGAATTTTCTATACTTTCCCCCTTTGCCATATGTCAAAATTACCAATAGAATGAAGAGAATATAGGTCTTAACTTTCAAAGATAATTTGTATCTTAATTTTCAATGAAAAATTTAACTTAGCTAATTTTAGAAAAAATATGAAAACTTAGTTAGATTGGCTTAATTTGAAAAGCTTTTTGACAAAATACTTAGTTAAAAGTCGTTTGAAAGATACTTAGTGTGTTCAACAAAAGCTTAGCAAAACTTAGCATTTGAAAATAATTACTTTGAGGAACACTTAGAAAAATTTCAAAAAAATACATAACTAGACTTAAGTTAAATTTGAAATGTTTTTCTTGATAAAAGTTTTAGTTTAAGTACTTAACTTAAAGGGATATACATAAGAGCTTAGCTTAAGTACTTAGCTTTGAAAACATTTAGTCTTTTCGAAAGATTACTTAGCTAAATTTTGAGAGTGCCTGTTTAGTTAAACTTGGTTTACTAAGATAATAAACAGTTTAAAGAAAAAATTATTTTTCTGGATAAGAATGATTGGATTTGCTTTAACTTTTTAAAGATTTTTAAAAACTTGGCTTGACTCCACTCACTCCCCCTTAATTAATGCAAAAATAAATCTCTAGTGTTCTAGAGTCCAAGCATGAGTAGTTTCAATTCCTTAGCCATATGTCTAACCATTAGCTATTCGCTGTTTACCTAGAGGGCAACAGTTTTCACTTGGTTAGTCAAGTTAAGTTAGTGATCCAGTTAGATTTGTCTAAGATAGGATTACTTAACTTGATTGATATATTTTTGGTATTTAACACTCAGACTTATGTCGATGCACTGACATAAGCATTCTTAAGTCCGGGCAGTACCCTATGCACCTCACACCGTTCTAAGTATTTTCAAACACAAGCAAGGTAGTCCTAGTGTGCTTGTGAGATGCTCTGGCTGAAACTAGGGGCACAAGATTTCTAGGGGGAAAATCCTATGCTAAACCAGATTTTGAAAAAACTAACAAAATTTGGAACTTTGAAAATCATTTTTCCTAAATTTTAAGGCCAAACTGATTTAAAGACAACATTTTCAAAAAAGGTGAGTCCTATTCTACTAAGCACATCCCTATTTGCCTTCTAAGTGAGTTGAACTCAAGTTCAGGTAAGGGCTTTGTGAAGATGTCAGCTAGGTTTGATTTTGACTCAACATAGTTGAGTACAATATCACCCTTAGCTGCGTGATCCCTTACAAAATGGTGCTTCACTTCTATATGTTTAGTTCTTAAGTGATGAATTGAGTTTTTTGTTAGATTTATTGAACTTATATTATCAATTGAGATTTTTGTTTTCTGATATTCCAGTTGATAGTCTTTAAGGGTATGCATCATCCATAGCAACTGAGATGTGCATTCACCTAAGGCTATATATTCAGCTTCAGTGGTAGATAAAGCAACACAGTGTTGCTTTCTACTTGACCAACTTACTAGGCATTGTCCTAGAAATTGACAGCTACCACTTGTGCTTTTTCTATCTAGCTTGCACCCGACATAGTCTGAGTCAGAGTAGCCGGTTAGGTCAAGGGTGCCAGATCTAGGGTACCATAGTCCTACATTTAGGGTTCCCTTAACATACCTAAGGATTATTTTGACAAGGGTTAAGTGAGACTCTTTTGCACAAGATTGGTATCGTGCACACATACCTACTGCGAAAATAATGTCTGGTCGGCTCGCAATTAGGTACAGTAGACTTCCTATCACACTTCGATAGTATTTCAAGTCTACTGGTTTACCTTCTAAGTCTGAGTCAATTTTAGCATTAGTAGTCATTGGTGTATTAATGATTTTTAAGTTCTCCATTCCAAATTTTCTAATTAATTCCTTAGCATATTTAGTTTGATAGATATAAATTCCATCTTTGGTTTGCTTAATTTGTAAACCTAAGAAGAAATTAAGTTCACCTACCAAGCTCATTTCAAATTCATTCTCCATTAGTTTGGTGAATTCTTTTAGAAATTTAGAGTTGGTTGATCCAAAAATAATATCGTCGATGTAAATTTAGGCTATAAAAATGTCATTTTCTAAGGTTTTTACGAAAAGGGTTGGATCTATTTAACCTTGGTTGAATCCTTTTGATATTAGATAATTGGACAGACGTTCATACCAAGCCCTAGGTGCTTATTTTAGTCCGTATAGGGCTTTTTTTAGTCTAAGTCCTCAAATCCTGGGGGTTGACCTACATATACCTCTTCTTTAATAAATCCATTTAAAAATACGGATTTTACGTCCATTTGAAATATCTTGAATCCCTTGTGTGCTGCATAGGCCAGCAACATCCTAATGGATTCAAGTCTTGTACAGGGGCATAGGTCTCATCATAGTCTAACCCTTCTACTTGATTGAATCCTTTAGCTACTAACCTAGCTTTGTTTCTAACTATTTCACCTTGATCATTTAATTTGTTTCTAAAAACCCATTTAGTGTCAATTATGGTCTTGTTAACGGGTTTAGGCACTAATTCCCAGACCTGATTTCTTTCAAATTGGGCCAATTCTTCTTGCATTGCTATGGTCCAATCTGGGTCTGGTAGGGCTTCTTCTATAGTTTTGGGTTCAATTTTTGAAATCAGGGATATTTGGCTCCGGTCCCTATAAGATGACCTAGTTCTAAAGTTGGATCACCCAAAATTTGGTCAGATGGGTGATTTGTGCTTGTTCTTGTTGGTCTTATACCATTTGAGTTAGTGATTTGTTCTTCAGATTCAATAGGTTCAGGTTGAATTTCGTCATCTTCTCTATTTATTGAGTTAGCATTTTCTGTATTTTCATTTATTATGTTGGGTAATTTATTTTCTTCATCAAATATTATATTTGTTGTTTCTTCTACTTTTAGGGTATTTTTTGTTATACACTCTATATGCCCTACTGGTTGTTGAATACCCTAAAAATATTCTTGGGGTTGCTTTTGATGTAAATTTCCCTAAGTAGTCTTTAGTGTTCAAAATGAAGAATTTACACCCAAATACCTTTAAATAGTTTAAGTTGGGAATTTTTTTATAATAAATTTCATAGGGTGTTTTATTTTAAAATTTGTTAATTAAAATCCTATTTTGAATGTAACAGGCTGTATTAACTGCTTCAGCCCAGAATTCAGTAGATAGTTTATATTCGTTTAACATGGTCCTAGCAGCTTCTTGTAGGGTTCTGTTTTTACATTCTACTAGACCATTTTGTTGAGAGGTCCTAGGGCAGGAGTATTCATGTTTGTACCCATTTATTTCACAAAATTCAGTAAAGTTGTGATTCTCAAATTCTCCCCCATGGTCGCTTCTGATTCTTTTTATTTGAGTGTCTTTTTCATTTTCTATTAATTTGCAAAACATTTTAAATGTTTCAAAGGTTTCATCTTTAGTTTTTAAAAATTTTACCCAAGTATATCTTGAGTAGTCATCGATTATTACTAAGCAATATTGGTTTTTTGCTTAGTGACTTGGCTCCATGCGAATCAAACAAGTCTAGGTGAAGGAGCTCAAGTATTAAAGTTGTTCTTTTTAAGTTGGTTAATTTGGTTTGTTTACCCTGTTGACAGGCATTGCAAATTGAATTTTCAACAAATTTTAATTTGAGCAGACCTTTAACTAGATCATTTTGACTTATTTTTGAAATAAGTCTGGTGTGAGTGTGACACAATCTCCTGTGCCACAGCTCAGTTTCCTCTTGTTGTGTCAGGAGACACTTTGTTGAGAATGTTGATAGGTTAATTGTGTATACATTATTTCTTCTAATGCCCTTAAGTATAATTTCAGGGTTATAAGAATTTTTAATTGTACACCCAGATTTGGTAAAGTTAACTAAGTACCCACTATCACATAATTGGCTAATGCTGAGTAAATTAAAGTTAAAGTTTTCAACTAATAAGACTTTTCGAATAATAAAGTCTGAGTTGAGTTCAATGTTACCTCTTTCGATTACCTTAAGTTTACCGTCGTTGCCGAATGCAACTGAGCCTAAATTCTTTAACTTGAGCTTTGTGAACTTCAATCTGTCTCCAGTCATGTGTCTGGAGCATCCACTATCCAACATCCATTGATTCAATTCCTACACATAAAGTATCTAAATTGGAATCATTTTGATGAAAAGATAGTTCGATTGAAGTTAGCTCCATTAAAGTGAGATGATTGGTTTAATCTAATTGGATTTAAGTAGGTGTTGGTTACCAATTGTTGGTTAAGTTAATTAAATTGGTTAAGGTAAATTTAAAAATTAAAATCATTTTTAAATAAGTTTTTAGAAGATTTTGAATAAGTTTTTAAAAGAATTTTTAATAAGTTTTTAAATAAGTTTTTAAAAGAATTTAAATAAGTTTTTTAAAATAATTTTTTAAATAAGTTTTTAAAATATTTTTAAATAAGTTTTTAAAAGAATTTGATTTTTTAAATAAGTTTTTAAAAGATTTTTAAATAAGTTTAATTCAATTAATTTAATTTAATTTGTTTGATTTTAATTTGATTAATTTAATTTTAATTTAATTTGAGTTTTGTCTTTAGTCATCTCACCCGATCTAGATTTTTCAATCAGGGGATCCTACAATTTTGTAAGATGAATTAGGTTCAATTATAGGGTTTGATTTAACTTTGTGTTAGATTCAGGTTTAGTTTTGGGCTCAACAAACAGACATTCTTTGGATAAATCTCTGGGGTATGGTGAGTCACTTGGACATCATTAAAGTAACCATGCCTTCAAAATTTTCCAAATAGTCCTATCCACTGAACTTAGTACAAAACCTTGGTCTAACTGGTTAGGATCCATAAAGGGTAGTTTCGGTTAGTTCCACTTAGCCAAATACACCAGGTCGAAGTCATATCTTCCTAGACATGCATAGACTAAGCTTCCCTAACGTACTATCATCCAATACTTCACCAGTACCGTGGGTCAGGTTAAACTTAGCCCTTTTTATTCTAGTCCTAATTACCCTTCCGGGTAGGTTGCGTTCGGTTACCCTGTCGGGTAAATTCCTTTTGGAGGTGCCAGCTATTCTGGAGCCTCCATTATTAATTTTCCTTTAATTATGTTCCTTTAAGATACTTTTTATTAAAATAATTTTAATTTAACTGATTATTTATTAAAATAATTTAATTTAATTGTCTGTTTATTAAGATAATTTTAAAATAATTTATTTATTTATTTATTTAATTTATTTGTTTGTTAAGATAATTTTTCTTTTTGCTCCCCCTGAATTATAGCCTCGATAAGGTCTATCAAGATAATTGACTTGATCCTTGGGGACCCAATATTGACGAAGTCCAACTTGATTGACCAAGTTGGACTTAGGTGCCCATGCTTGGACTACCTTTTTGTTTGATCTATTGACTAAGGTTAGATAGGATCGATATTTCTTTTTGGTCTTAAAACCTAATCCAGATTTGTTGTAAACGGCTCTTTGTGTCCCAAGAATTAGGTCAAGATTCTTGGAGCCTAAAGAAAACCCTTCCAACATTTTCTTCAAATCCTTAACCTGAGTTTTCAGACTGGAGTTTTCTTCCTCAAGCTTTTGGACTTGAGTTGAGTTTCCAGTCTGAATTGGGTCAGGCAAGGATTCGAAGTTGGTCACTTCTTTGAGGGTTGTTACCTCCTTTAGAAGTGACTTGATCCTAATGTTCGATTTTGCTAATTTTCACATTAAGTAATTTACTAAATTGTATAAATGCGGGATACTTACAGCGGGGTCAGGCCCTTCGGAAATGTATACAGATCCGTGGCTTCTCTCAGACTCAGCTTTCGATTCATCCTCGCTTCCGGATTCTTGAATGTACTCTCGGGATGTCATCGCGAGAAAACTCGTCTGTTCGAGTTCTTCGTCGTCGGACTCTTCCGAGGATGACTCGTCCCAGGTCACCTTCAGAGCCTTCTTTTTCCGTTGCTGCTTCTTTGCGTCCTTTTAATTTGGGCAGTTGGCTTTGATGTGCCCCTTCTGATTGCAGCCGTAGCATGTCACTTCAAATTTTACTTTTGACTTTGGTTGAGCCTCCTTGGATTGATTGCCTTATTGAGATCCTTCTTGGTGAAGCCTTTCTTTTTCTTGTAGAGTTTCCTTACTAGGTTGATGAGCTCAGTCGTAAGTTTGTCATCTTCATCGTCAGAGTCAGGTTCTTCTTCTGACTCTTGTTCGGTTCTGCGCCTCGATCTCGGTTCATGCGTTCTGCTAGTACCTGCAACGAGAGTTATACCCTTCTCAACCGAGCGTGCATTAGTCTGCTCATGCAATTCAAATTCAGAGAAAAGTTCATCTAATTTAATGGAAGACAAATCTTTAGAAACCTTGTAGGCATCTACCATGGATGCCCACAAGGCATTTCTCGGGAAGGCGTTTAAAGCATACCTCAATATATCGTGGTTCTCCACTTTCTGTCCGATCGTGTGAAGCCCGTTGAGTAGATCTTGAATCTGGGCGTGGAGTTGACTAGCCATCTCATTTTCCTGTATTTTAATGTTATATAATTTATTGAAAAGCAGATCTCGCTTACTTACCTTGGTTTCTGATGTACCCTCATGTAGCTCGATTAGCTTTTCCCATAGCTCTTTTGCACTTGAGAACGATCCTACTCTGTTTAGTTCCTCCTTTGTCAGACCACACTACAGTATACAAGTGGCCTTTGCATTTGCTTCTACTTTCTTTATCAGTGTTACGTCCCAGTCCTCATATGGTAGTTGTTTGCGGCACCGTCAGTTGGTTGTTGGAGCCCGGTTTTGACAATCATCCAGACTTCAAAATGAGTCTGGAGATATGCCTCCATCCGGCCCTTCCAGTACCCGAAGTCGTCTCCGGTGAAGAGCGGTGGTCGAGCGGTGTTATAACCTTCTTGAAGTGCTATTTTAAAACCTGCGCACAAGGACAGGGAATCTGTTCCAAGACTGGGTCTTGGATTAGTAGTGCGGGACGTATAAAGGAAAAATGAACTCGAGTGGTGTTGCACCAACTTCGAGAAAAAAATCGATTCGAACGAGAAATAGATCAGAATATAATAATTATACTAATTCCGGTCGACTCTGAAAAACTAAAAATACCACGAAAAATTGCTTGATTGGTGGTTGCACCAAATCAAAGATACCCCGCTCTGATACCAATTGTTGGATCGAAAGCGCTAGAGGGGGGGTGAATAGCGCTCGTGGCTATTTCACACGTTTCAGAATCGTAAAAAAAACGTATCGAGTTAAAGCAGCGGAAAGATAAAAGGAATAAGCACACACACACAGAAGACAGAGGACACCAAGAATTTACTTGGTTCGGAGCCTAGGGCGACTCCTACTCCAAGGCCCGCGATCGTTGATCGCTTTCGGTGGGCAACAACTATAATATAAAAAAAAATGATTACAATTTGAATTACAGTTAAGTGCTATAAAAAAAACTATACCAACGAAATGAGAATAGAGAACTTTGGAGCTTTAATTCGTTGGAGCAGAGCGTTGTTGGAGCAGCAGAGCGTTGTTGGAGCGTTTGTAGTAGCACACGGAAGAGCACAGGTTGTTCTGTTCGAGATTAATGGTTCGGCTGCTTCCCGAGGCTCCCTTTTATAGTCTCTGTGAAGCTGATCCAGATCCCCAAGTTTCGGGATCAGGCTTGACCCAAGGCGAATCGGTCGACCGATCCCTGCGTTCGGTCGACCGATCAGGCGATCTCCCCCTATCCGATCCGCCCGATCCGCTCGCTCTGCGTCGATCTAGTCAAGTCTCATCCCGGGTTCGATCGACTGATCCCACCATTCGGTCGACCGATCCCCTTCTCTGACCCGATCTACCTGGCCTGATCCAGTCGTCGATGATCCTTGCTTCGATCGACCGATCCCAAGGTTCGGTCGACCGGTCCTCGTGTCGAGCCTGGTCCAATCTCTGTGAGTCTGATCTCCTGACTTGGGGGTTCGGTCAACCGATCCCAAGGTTCGGTCGACCGATTCAGGTCAGATCTAGCCCTGCACAAAAGATGTTAGTCACCTGCAAAACAGAGTTAGAACACGATAGATGATATACAAAAAATAGGTTTGACAGTCTTCGGACTGTCCGGTTCTGACTTCGGATTTTCAACCGGAAACCCTAGGTCGAACCGACACCTACTATTCCCTCTTCAGGGGAACGCACTCTCACCTACTCCACTCAGGAGAAGTTACCTTTTGCCAGTGCGGTCCTCCAGACCGACTGGACTTTTGCTTAGCGCTCGAATCTTCCGATCTTCATGCTGGACGCTCGCTCCATGACTCGTCCAGACTTCCACCTAGTTCGCGACACCAGGATTTCCACCTAGGGTTTCCGCCCCCTAGGGTTTTTTTCCCGAAGCTCCGCCTCGCCAAGACTTTCTTAGGGTTGCCACCCCCTAGGACCTAGGGGTACCACCCCCTAGGATTTTTCCTTTGTCTAACCGCAGCTAGGACATTTTCCTAAGTGACCTTAGGACTTACCTGCAATCTCAATCAACATATCAAATAACAAAACAACTTAACTTTGAATCCTTTGCCATTATCAAAACTCGGGTTCGATTGTCGGATGCTTCCCGCACAAACAATATATAGATCGATAAATTGTCTTGAAGAAATGTAATACAATTAGAGTTAAACATATTATAACATCAAAACTGAATAAATATATTTTGCATGTTTTATGAGTGATAAAATAACTAAGTTGTAATTGAACATACCTTATAAAGATGTTATTCAGTAGGGTCCAGTGGGTCTTGAGTCTCTTGTGACTCAAAACGATATTGTGATTGGGTAAATTGAGTAATGACCACTCATATCTCGGCCAAGACAGCATCATCTCTCGCCTCCTAATTAGTTATCCTCTGCTCCATTGTCACTACTTGATCCTTCAGTTCTTGATTTTCTTGTCTTAGGTACTGCAACTTACTAGAAGAAGAACTAGGACGACCCCTTGGCATCCTCAAACGATTAAATGTCGCTTTGGCCATGGAGCCAAGGCCATAGAGGGTGAAGTTTTTTTGTGTTAGGACTGAAGAAATTTAGATATCTCCATAATGGTATGATATTATCTACTTTAGGTCTAAGCCCTCATAGTTTCATTTTTGGGCTTTATCCAAAAGGTCTCATATCAATAGAGATATTTTTCCCTTATAAGCCTCATGATATTTTCCATGTGTTTTTAATGTGAGACTTTGTTTGTAACATTACAACCCCAACAATCTCCCCTCTCTTCCTTAAACGAAGGACCATAGGCCCCCCTCAAGTAGAAAGTCTATCCGTTTGACATCCGATCTTCGATTCACCGGGTCTTCCTATCCCTCAATACAATCGATCTACTAGGTCTCCCTACCCATCAATTCATCCGACCTACTAAGATTTCTTTACCTAACTATAACTAGGGCTTCTCTGTCTGGTTATCCACTAGAACATCCTGCCTAATTTCTGTTCCTCTTGATCCAGACATGGGAACCCCCAATTTCTTTGTTCAAGGTCAATATTCTACTCACATGGCTCGAATTGACCATAGCTCTTGTTTCACAATCGACGGTTAGATCTTCTGGTAGTTAGGGCTTTAAGATCAATTGTTAGGACCAACAAGATTTAGATATCTCCATAATAGTATGATTATTGTCCACTTTGGACATAAGTTTTCATGATTTTATTTTTAGACTTTATCCAAAATGTCTCATACCAATGGAGATATCTTTCCCTTATAAACCATTGATATTTTCCATATGTTTTCAATGTTGGACTTTGTTTACAACCTTATAACCCCAACACTTTATTATTCCATAGACAACATCATAAATGTCATTTATCACCTTGATGGATAGAGCCTGTGACTCTCCTCCCTCTACTAGCGGTGTAGAGATCTTGACCACTCTAGTAGCCATTTCTCATGTGTGAAGAAAAGTATATGATTAATATCCAGTACACAATTACTAAAGCTAATCACTGTTAATGGTTATATGTAATAAAATTAATATTCTTACTTCTAGGGCCTAGGATGGAGGATCAACAAATGTGCCATCACTTTTCTTATGAGTCTTGTTAAATATCTCCCAACAACTAGAAGGTCTCCGTAGAGTACATTCCTGCATATAAAAAAAAGTAACATCAATTAATTTATACAAATTTGATAATAAATTAAAATTTTATTATTAAACTTGCCAAATTAATAGCATGCTCCACAATAGACTTGGATTCGAAAGTATGGTCAATGGGCTTTGTATTTCTATTTGATTGAGCAGCTGCAGAATTTGACCTCCACCTATTTGCAACCCAGGTGGT
Source organism: Zingiber officinale (assembly GCF_018446385.1). Taxonomy (NCBI): domain Eukaryota; kingdom Viridiplantae; phylum Streptophyta; class Magnoliopsida; order Zingiberales; family Zingiberaceae; genus Zingiber; species Zingiber officinale. The sequence goes on along the minus strand of NC_056003.1, from coordinate 111,290,298 downwards.
AGTCCATGTATCCTAGATCTCTTCTAGTATATGCGCAAGCCTCGTACCATTATTTTTCAAATTGTATAGGTGGTAATTATAGAATCTTACACAATAATTGCTCCAAGTTTCTATAAATTGAGCCTCCTACCCTACTTTCCAGATATATATATTTTTTACAATAATAAGTTAAAAAATTAGTATACTAAAGGATAAATTTATTATACAATACCAAATATATTCAATTTACTTATTAGAAATTCCTAATAATAGAAATCCTTCATCTCTTGGTCTACATAACTCCACATAGTACCAAAAGCACAGACTCGCTCTTTAAATTTTCTGTTTATGTATGTTGCTACCTGATGCTCATTCGGAGTAAAACTACATGAAAAAATATTATGGTAAGAAAAATATGTTATAAATAAAGTCATATATAGATTTGAATTACTAATAACCTAAATACTTTCAACTCCTTAACAACCCTCAGCATTGTATGACCACAGGATGTGACTAGTATGACCACAGGATGTGACTGCCTAGTCTGACATGATAATATCTACAAAATAATATTACAATGACATAATATTATTACTAACATGATGATGTATGCAAAAAACCAAGATGGAACCACAATTTACTTGATGAACAATAATGCTAATATTTAATTATCATTATAATCTAAAGTGGCGTTTAGTTTAGGGGTTTGGGAATGAGAGAATGAATTCATTTCCAAACCTTATGTTTGGTTGATGGGAATTGAATTAAAATTTTAGAATGAAATTCAAAAACTTGGGTTTTGATGAAACTCACTTCCTCCCTTGGGGTTTGATGAGAATGGAAATGAGAATTAAATTTTGGACAAAAATACCTTTAATATATTTGTTTAGATTTTCTTTTATATCACTTTTTCTCTCCTTGTTCTCTCTCATCAAACTTTCTCTCTCCTCAATCTATCCCATGATACACACTCTTTCTTCATTTTCCCTCATCACACTTTCTCTTTCTTCTTTCTCTCCCATCACACTCTTTTTCATTATTTTTTCTCATCACACTTTCTCTCTCATCACATGCTCTCTCTCATCATATATTCTCTCTCCTCAATCTCTCCCATCAAACTCTCTCTCCTCATTTTCTCTCATCATTTTTTTCTCTTTATTATCTCTCATCATACTTTCTCTCTCCTCATTCTCTCTCATCATACTTCCTCTCCCATCACACTCTCTTTCATCTTTTTTCTCATCACATTTTCTTTCTCATCATACTTTCTCTCTCCTTAATTTCTCCTATCACATACTCTCTCTCCTTATTTTCTCTCATCACACTTTCTATCTCTTTATTCTCTCTCATCTTATTTTCTCTCTCCCTATCCTCTCTCATCATGCTCTCTCCCATCACACTCTTTTTCCTCATTTTCTCTCATCACACTTTCTCTCTCTTCATTTATTCTCATTATATTTTCTCTCTCATCACACTTTTTCTTTCATCATTATCTTTCATCATATTTTTCTTTCACATTTAACTTTCTCTCACATCTAATTTTTTTTTCTTATTGTTCTCTAAGAATAAAAAAGGAAATTTAGGTTCATTCCGATAGAAAATATTCAACAAACTAAATATTATTTTTAAAAGTAATAGTCATGCTCATACTCATTCTCATTCCGCAATACTATGATTCTCATTCCCATTCTGATTCTTAGGAAAGAACCAAATGCCATCTAAATCATGAACGTTAACAATTTCTAAGTCATCATCGCTAGACTTTGTTAGTTCAATAATCTCCTCATTATTGGACACGCAGGGGAAGAAACTCTGGGTGCAACATTCAAATTGGATGTTTATAACAAACCTGGAATAGGATATATGCCTAATGAAAAGGAAGTTGCCTACATATCTCTAATCAATGGAACTAGAAATGATGTTTTTAGAAATAGAGTCAAGAAGAATTTTATGGGCAAGGTAAAACAAGATTGGGTGCCTAAGAAATATTTACATGACACTTCCAAATCAAGTGCATGGGTACCAAAGAGTTATGTGTTTTATGTTGTTTATGTTGTATAAACATTTATTTAGAAATAAAGAATCACAATGGTCAAATACCTACATTTATTTGTTAAGTGTAGTTGTTCAATTAATTTATATTGTAGATAACATGGTGTGTGGTGTCACACACAGAAGATCATGTTATCAGTTCTTTATAAATTATAAACAGTTGCTCACGACTAAGATGGATAGAAACAAACCATTGGAATAGTCGTAGTGTAATTAGGTATTAGTTTATCTTGATTAATAAATTACACTAGTACACTCTAAGTGTATTGAGTAGGACCATTTTAGGCAAGTTCTTTTTATACTGACTTGATAAAAGAACTAGACCTTAGTTATTATGGAAGTGTGTGCTCTTAATCCTAATATAATAACAAACACATATATTTAGTATTTATTTCTTTGACTTATCAATGGGTGAGATTTAGCTCGATAAATCAATAAGCCCGATATGTTGGGAAATGATATTACTTATAGTGTGTGTTGTTGATTATAGAAGAAAACTGTGTCCTAGTAATCTAGGTTGATAATGTCCCCAAGAGGAGCTCATAAGGATTGTCATGTTAAACCCTGCAGGTGGACTTAGTCCGACATGACGATGAGGTTGAGTGGTACTACTCTTGGACAAAGATATTAATTAAGTGAGTTGTCAGTAACTCATTTAATTAGTGGACATTCGACATCTTAAACACATGGAGACTAACACACTCATAATAAGAAGGAGCCCAAAATATAATTTGGGATTGGTGCGGTAGTTCAATAATAGTTCTTTAGTGGAATGAATTATTATTGATGAAATTAAGTTATGTGTTCGGGGCGAACACGGTGTTGGTGCAACATCCCTCAGGTCAAGGTTGACCTGGTTGACCAAGCTGAGTCTTGGTTTGAGTTTAGATGTTTGACAATAAGAAATTGATTGAAGAAGAGTCAAGTAGGTCAAGGTTGACCGGATACTTGATTGGGAAGTCCTAACTGGGATGTTAGGTAGAATGGAAGTCTTGGTGAGTGAAGCCAGGTGAAAGCCCTAGTGAGTGAAGCTAGGCAGATGGAAAACCCTAGTGAGTGAAGCCAGGCAAGGGAAAATCCAGATGGATCAAGGACGATCGGACATCTGGTGTTGGGAAGTCCAAGTAGGTCAAAGGATTGACTGAATACTTGGCACGAGGAAATACAGATAGGTCAAAGGGATTGACCAGACATCTGATGGAAGTCCAAGTAGGTCAAGGGAGTGACCAGATACTTGGCATGAATAGAAAAGTCCAAGTGGGTCAAAGGGATTGACCAGACACTTGGTGGGAAGTCCTAGCAGGTCAAAGGAGTGACCAGATGCTAGGCATGATGTACCAACAGATCAAGGTTGACCGGATGTTAGTTTGAGAGGCTTGGAACTTGGTTTTGGGCAAAAACCAAGTGTTGGATCGATCAGTGGATCGATCCAGGCCTTTTCTAGCGAACAGAGAGCCTCTGGATCGATCCGTGGATCGATCCAGATGTCCCAATCGATCAGTGAATCGATCGGGACGATGCTGCTTCGCGCGATAAGCGCTGGATCGATCCGTGGATCGATCCAGGCGTTACTCCAGAGCACAGAGGCCCTCTGGATCGATCCGTGGATCGATCCAAAGCCTCCCCGATCGATTGGGAACATTCGAATCGATCGGGATCCGACCGTTAGCGTCGATAAAGGCCGCAGGCGCACGATTCCTTCGGCATCTCTTCACCGATTCACTCCAGATCTCTCGCCAGCTCCTCCACAGCACTCAAAAAGCTCAGATCGCCAGTTCTTGAAGGATCTTGGAAGTTCTCCAAGTCAAGAGGCGGATCAAAGCCAAGAAGAGAAGCTAGGGTTAGGGTTTACACTCATTGTAAGCTTGTAAGCTTGTATTTCTTGTATCCTTTCCCTCTCTTCTTGTATTGAGTCTTGTAGGGCTTCTCCGCCCTTGGTAGTTACCATAAAGGAGAGTTTTATTAGTGGAGGGTGTGTGTGTTGGTGTGGATCCTTGGATTAGTCACCTCTTGTGAGGTGGATACCAAGTAAACCAACCGTGTTAGCGTTGTGTGATTGTTTGTGTATTTTCCGCTGCCATATCTTTGAAGAAACAAGCAACGCCGAGCACCGAGCGAACGCGACGAGCTATTCACCCCCCCTCTAGCTACTTTTGGTCCTAACAAGTGGTATCAGAGCGAGGCCGCTCTTCACCGGAATCATCGCCGGAAGGGTCAAGCATAACAAGAAAAGCTAGAGGGTGAAGAAGTTGGAGCAAATTCTTCAAGTTCAAGACTTTATCAAGCTCAACTTCAAGATGCAATTCCAAGATGGACTTGGATTTGACACGAGGGTGGCTCCACCATATACTTCTACGAGTTTCGATTCTTGGAAATCAAGAATCGAAAATTTTCTTATGATGGAGATAGAGCAATGGTTTGCTCTAATGGAAGGCTTCAAGGCTCCAAGAAATTCAAAGGGCAAAGTTCTCAAGAGGAGCAAGTGGAGACAAGAGCAAGCCCAAAGGTGCGAGGCCAATGACAAAGTGACCAAGCTCTTGGTTAATTTATTGCCAAGCACCATCCTTTGTAAAATTGGAGATTTTGAAGATGCAAAGGAACTATGGAGCAAATTGGCCAAGCTTCATGAAGAGATCCCCTCCACTGTACAAGAGCAAGAAGTATCCAGAAAGGGTGACTCTTTGGAGCAAGACCAAGAGGAGGACTCCGAGGTTGAGAGATGCTCAATCTCCGAAGAAGAGGAAATCCAAGAAGCTTCATCCTCAAGGGAATGCAACGAAGGGAACAAGGAGGGAGCATACTCCTTATTTCATATTCAAGATGATGAAGCCTCCACCTCTAGAATTGAGGGGGAGCAATCCTTGGTGACGCCGGATCAAGAAGAAGGAGAAGCTTCTACATCCGGGTCAAGAGACAAAGAGGAGGAAGAAGATTCTACCTCCACAAGTCAAGAAAAATCAAATGGAGGAGAATCAAGGTCCGATCAAGAGGAAGCTTCTACCTCCGGATCCAAAGAAAATGCCACCCCTACAAGCAAAGGTATAAATATTTCAATTAATAATAAAAATCATATTATATGCTTTGAGTGTAGGGAACATGGGCACTACAAGAGCAAGTGCCCTAAATTGGCCAAGAAGAAGGGCCAAGTGGCACAAAAGGCAAGGTGAAGCCCAAGGAGATCATCCCCAACACAAAGAAGAGCAAGGAGCATATTATATGCTTCTCTTGCAATCAAAAGGGGCATTACCGAAGTCAATGCCCCAAGGGGAAGAAGGTGGTCAAGGCTCAAGGAGGCACTAGTCAAGGGGGAGCCTCCAAGGTAAAGAAGAAGGTATCTTTTATTGAGCCTACCCCTTTACATTATGGTAAAAAGCATGATAGTTCTAATTTTTATCATTTTAATGCAATTTACCATAAGAATAGAAAGCATGAGGGCTTTAAGGAAAAGCATGTGGCCCTACATGCCAAAACTACCCAACCTAAGGTTAGGAAGGTAGATAGACATTTGGGCGGGAACACTAAGGAAAATAGATACATGCCCAAGATCAAAAAGGCTCATGGACCAAAACCTAAGGATTTAATGATAGAAAATCAAGTCTTGAGGTCAAGACTTGATAAAATGGAAAAGACCCTAAAAAGGATGAAAAATATCCTAAAAGGGCAAAATGAGCAATACCTAGGGCTAGGAGCACAAAGGTCATCCAATGGCCATAGAGGTTTGGGATACAAACCAAAAGCTAAGAAGGATGCTCCCTCTTACCATAGAGTTCCATACAGTTATGGAACAAACCCTATGTCTAGTGGTCAAGTCAAAAATACTAGGGAGGTCATCCCTAAGAGTGTTTTTGGAATAAAAGTGACTAAGGCTTCTAAGAAGTCTAAGAAAGTCACCAACAAGGTCACAAGGGAGGATATCCCTAGAGTTGACCTAGAAAATGTGACCAAGGCTTTTAAGAAGCCCAACAAAGTCACTAGGAAGGTATCTAGGGATGTAATTCCTAGTGAATACCTAGAGTATCCAAGGAGCACCAATAGGTGTTGGGTTCCTAGGAGCATCTTCTCTACCCCATAGATGGGTTAGAGAGTGTCAACTCCGATTAGAAGGGTAGTTAACCCAACTTTGAGGATTGACACTCAAGGAGCATTTTCAAGGTTTTTGTTAACCTTTGAAAATGGAATGGAATTATTATTTACTCCTTGAAAGAGTAAAATGTGCCTAGTGGTGAAAAATTGATTTTAATCTTAAATGGCACATATTGGGAAATTCATAAGAACTACCAAGTTGGGATTTTGGTATGTTCTTAGGAAATTTAAGGTAATCCGGGCCTTAATTTAAAAGTGTTACTTTTGTGAAAAATGAAATATGCCAACATTTGAGGATATGCTTATTTTCGACTGGCAAAAATTAATCAAGGGAATTAGAAATGTCAATTTAGGCTTTGGCATTTTCTTAAAGCACTTTAGGGCAATCTATGTTTAAGCTGTAAGTTTAGCTAAGGTTTTAAGGATACTTAGATAGTTAATCTAGGTATATTTTATTTATGCTAAATCTTGCCATGTTTGTTTGCCCATCATATGCCATGACATCATGTCTATTTTTGCATTCATGTTTTATTATGAAAAATCTAAAAATACCATGTCATGACATTCATACATCATGTAGTTATAGGATATTTTCTTTTGAAAATTATTTCTTTTTGATGTATGCCATAACATTATCTTGCATTAAGTTTAATTCCTTGTAATTAAGGACAAAAGGCATTTAACAACACTTATTAACAAGTGACATCCTAGGTGGGTGTCTAATATCTCCAAAATGCCTAGATAGATATGCATGATCCCTAGATTAAGGGCAAAACCAAAATCTACATCTCACAAAGACCTATAAGATGACTTGTATGTGTTTTTTTGGTACACATTAGATACAAGTGAGATGTTAGGATGATGAATAAAGCTCAAGATGTTGATTTAGTGCATTCTTTTGAGTTTTAGGTTCATCAAAACACATAGTTATGTGTTTTCCCATCATTGGGAAAGCTAATGTACAAGTCATGTGCATTATGCCCAAGGAACATGATGGGATATTGGTTTTGAAAATGTTTTTAAAATGCTTTTGGAAAACCATGGTGAAGGCTATCTTTTGATAGTAATCACCATTGAATATAGTTAGACACAAACTTGAAGAAAACGCTAAAGTTTTAGCAAGTTTTCAAGCTTGTGTCAATCTTTGAAAATATGATGTATTTTCATAGAAAACTATTTTTCCATGATTAAGTATGCCCTAAATAATGTCTACACGAAATTTCATGATTTTTGGATTTTTGTAGAATTTTCTAGGGGTTTCTGAAGTTGACTGAAATGGAATTTCAGCAACTATCAGAGCTCCGATCGATCCATGGATCGATTGGAGTGCCTGAATCGATCCGTGGATCGATTCAGAAGGCAAGTCTCCCGCGAGCAGAAGCTCGCTGGATCGATCAGCCGATCGATCCAGGTAGTCTGAATCGATCAGTGGATCGATTCAGAAAGGTTCAATCGATTGGAACCTAACTCCAATCGATCCAAGTTGCTGATTTTGGCTGGGAAGGCCTGATTTCAGCATCTTTGAACCTCTTTGAGTCTAGGTAACCATTCCAAACCCCTACAATACATTTGTATACATACAAAGGGTGTTTTCATGTGAAAACAAGGATGGATTGGTTAAGGAAGGCTTAATTGAAGTTTAGGTTGAGGTTTGTTTCAAATTTTGAGTATTTGAACCTCAAAACTTCTAAATTTGGGTTTCCTAAAGGTTTAGGGATTCCAAGTCATTGTTGGTGCAATGACAGAAGTTACCACCATGTCTTTAGGGGGAGGGACTCTTTAAAGACATGAAAAATTATTTTTATGAACCTTGGAAGGTGGTTAACCTTCTTTAAAGAAAATGCTCATGTATGAGCTTTTGAACTGGTAATGGGGAGTGGATATCCTCATTATTTCAAGTGGGAACTCAAGTGGTTAGAGAATGCTCAAGGTTGGGTATTTGTCTACATTGAGGGAGAAGTTAAGGATAAATGAAGGGTATGAGACCTTCATTATCGTGTTGATCACAACGAGTGATGTTGTGAACAACAATGAGCAATTCTTCAGGGGGAGAGTCGTCAACAAATGGATTTGTTGATGTGTACCCAAAATTGGGGCATGGGTTGATGTGTACCCAAAGATGGGTTGATGTGTGCCAATAGGGGGAGAATGAAAAGGACCTGTGAATGGGTGTAAGTTAGACTTTCATTACCTAGAGGGAGTGTGCCCTCTTAGGGGGAGAATGAAGAGCTTAATTTATGTGTTCATTACCTGGTGGCATGAAGATTGAGGCTATAGGATTAGCCTAATTTACATGTAGTATTGTAAGTGTTATTGTGGTATTGTCAAACATCAAAAAGGGGGAGATTGTTGGTGCAACATCCCTCAGGTCAAGGTTGACCTGGTTGACCAAGCTGAGTCTTGGTTTGAGTTTAGATGTTTGACAATAAGAAATTGATTGAAGAAGAGTCAAGTAGGTCAAGGTTGACCGGATACTTGATTGGGAAGTCCTAACTGGGATGTTAGGTAGAATGGAAGTCCTGGTGAGTGAAGCCAGGTGAAAGCCCTAGTGAGTGAAGCTAGGCAGATGGAAAACCCTAGTGAGTGAAGCTAGGTGAAAGTCCTGGTGAGTGAAGCCAGGCAAGGGAAAATCCAGATGGATCAAGGACGATCGGACATCTGGTGTTGGGAAGTCCAAGTAGGTCAAATGATTGACTGGATACTTGGCACGAGGAAATACAGATAGGTCAAAGGGATTGACCAGACATCTGATGGACGTCCAAGTAGGTCAAGGGAGTGACCAGATACTTGGCATGAATAGAAAAGTCCAAGTGGGTCAAAGGGATTGACCAGACACTTGGTGGGAAGTCCTAGCAGGTCAAAGGAGTGACCAGATGCTAGGCATGATGTACCAACAGGTCAAGGTTGACCGGATGTTGGTTTGAGAGGCTTGGAACTTGGTTTTGGGCAAAAACCAAGTGTTGGATCGATCAGTGGATCGATCCAGGCCTTTTCTAGCGAACAGAGAGCCTCTGGATCGATCCGTGGATCGATCCAGATGTCCCAATCGATCAGTGAATCGATCGGGACGATGCTGCTTCGCGCGATAAGCGCTGGATCGATCCGTGGATCGATCCAGGCGTTACTCCAGAGCACAGAGGCGCTCTGGATCGATCCGTGGATCGATCCAAAGCCTCCCCGATCGATTGGGAACATTCGAATCGATCGGGATCCGACCGTTAGCGTCGATAAAGGCCGCAGGCGCACGATTCCTTCGGCATCTCTTCACCGATTCACTCCAGATCTCTCGCCAGCTCCTCCACAGCACTCACAAAGCTCAGATCGCCAGTTCTTGAAGGATCTTGGAAGTTCTCCAAGTCAAGAGGCGGATCAAAGCCAAGAAGAGAAGCTAGGGTTAGGGTTTACACTCATTGTAAGCTTGTAAGCTTGTATTTCTTGTATCCTTTTCCTCTCTTCTTGTATTGAGTCTTGTAGGGCTTCTCCGCCCTTGGTAGTTACCATAAAGGAGAGTTTTATTAGTGGAGGGTGTGTGTGTTGGTGTGGATCCTTGGATTAGTCACCTCTTGTGAGGTGGATACCAAGTAAACCAACCGTGTTAGCGTTGTGTGATTGTTTGTGTATTTTCCGCTGCCATATCTTTGAAGAAACAAGCAACGCTGAGCACCGAGCGAACGCGACGAGCTATTCACCCCCCTCTAGCTACTTTTGGTCCTAACACACGGGATGCTTAATTTCATCGGGAGACTAAAACCAATTCCTCCTCTCGATCCCTATTGTAGCCTCTTAATTATAGAGTACTATACCCACCTACTTACCTATCCTATAGGGGCCGACCAACCTAGCTTGGAGTCCAAGCTAGGGCCGGCCAAAGGCATGGTTCATGGGTTCATGAGGTGGCCGGCCCTAGCTTGAACCCAAGCTTAGGTGGCCGACCCTATTAAAATAAAAAGTAATTTTATTTTTAAAATTTTTCTTATGTGGATTCCATGGTTTTAAAAGAGAGTTTAAAATTTAAATCTTTCCTTTTATAGCTTTCTACAAAAGATTAAAAAAAAGATTTGAAATCTTTCCTTATTTGTACATTGAAAGGTAGATTTTAATTTTGAGAAAACTTTCCTTTTTTAACCATGTTCATGATTTAAAAGAGAGTTTAAAAATTAAATATTCTCTTTTATTAGTTTCTACAAAAGATTAAGAAAATATTTGATATCTTTCCTTATTTATAGATTAAAAGGAGATTTTAATTTTTAGAGATAACTTTCTTTTTTGAAAATCATCCATATGCTTAAAAAAAGATTTTAATTTATAAAATTTCCTTTTTATAATCCACCATGAAGGGAAAAATTATTGGAGAAATTTTTTATAAATTTCCGAAGATAAATTAGGAAGTTTTAATTCTTATTAAAACTCTCCTTGTTTATAACTTATTGATGTGGCCGACTATGTAATGTGAGAAGAGGAAATTATTTTTAATTAAATAAATTTTCCTTTTCATGGCAAAAGAATTAAGGAAGTTTTTTATTTAAATTTCCTTATTTGCCAAGACCAAGGATTATAAAAGAGGGGGTAGAGGTGCCTTCATGTGAACAACTCTATTTTTTTTCTTCCTCTCTCTCTTCCTTGGTGGTGTGGCCGGCCCCTCTTTTCTCTCCTCTCCTTATTGTGGCCGAAACTTCTTCATTGGTGGAGTTCTCTTGGTGGCCGGATCAAGCAAGGAGAAGAAGGAGAGAAAGGAAGCCTAGTCTCTAACATCCTTTCGAGCATTGGTGGTGGCTGAACCTATCTATCAAGAAGGACTCTTGGTGGCCGAAACCTAGAAGGAAGAAGAAGGTGTTTGGTGGTTCTCATCTCAGAAGATCGTTGCCCACACAACGTCCGAGGTTAGAAGAGGAATACGGTAGAAGATCAAGAGGTCATTAAAGTTCACAAAGAAAGGTATTACTAGTATTTATTTTTCCACATCATGCTAGTTTATTTTTCTTTGTATGAATTCCAAACACAAGAGACATTAGATCTAGTTTTTCGAATAAGTTTTTCGAGTTTGTGTTTTCTTCTTTTTCGAATTTGTGATTCGATTATTCCTTTTGGTTAACCTAGAGTTATTTAAAGAAATTAAATATTAGCTTTTCTTAAAAGGCTTTGTCTAGGCGGTGGTGGTTGCTCCCATATCCAAGAAGGCCATGTGCCTCGCCATGCAGTCCCGAAAGCCAATTTTGAAAATTAATATTTATTGGAATTAATAACATAGGTGGATTTCAATTAATAGTGTTAAGTTCGGCTTGCGATTCAAATCTAAACCATTAAGAACAGATAAGTTAAATTTAGAATCAATGATGTTAAGTTCCGTCTGCGATTCCTAATTTAACTTCTAAAGAACACAATAGGTTATTTAAGGAAAGGTTTGACACTTGTACAAAAAATTTTGTACAGTGGAACCGGTACGTTTTCCTAGGACTAACCAACAGTTTAGGTAGAAGAGAAGAAGGATGCAAGCATGTGGATTGTGAATAGCGGTTGCTCAAGATATATGACCGGTGATGTGAGCAAGTTCTCCACAATAAAGTATATAAAGAAAGGAACGATATCATTTGTGAATAGTGGAAAGCTCAAGATTATAGGTAAAGGTACAATTGAGATATCACCTACAATCATTATTCATAAAGTCCTATTGGTTAAGAACATGGATTTTAATTTACTTAGTGTTAGTCAATTATATTATGCTGGATATAATGTAGAGTGTCACTCCAATAAGTACTTAGTTAAGCACAAGAGTCTTGAAAACATTGTGCTAAAAGGATATAGAAAAAAATCTTTACTATGTTGATCTTTCATATGCTTCTGACCTCTCTATTAAGTGTTTAATATCAAAAGAAAAGGAGGGATGACTATGACATAGAAGACTTGGACATATCAGCATGAAGAACATAGCCAAAGTAGCCAAGATGGAGCTAGTGAAGGGATTATCAACAATCAAGTACATCAATGACAAGATGTGTGGCGCATGTCAAGAGGGTAAGCAATCTAGATCATCACACAAAGGTAAAATTCTAACTAGTACTTCACTATCTTTAGAATTATTGCATTTGGATCTCTTTGATTGTCATAGAACTCTCTCTTTGGTAGGTAACAAATATTGCTTAGTGATAGTTGATGACCTCTCTAGATATGCTTGGGTTTATTTCATGAATCATAAGGATGAAACATTAGGAACAATCATAGGATTTAGCAAAAGGGTATAAAATGAAAAGAACCTCAAAATCAATAGAATCGGGAGTGATCATGGTGGAGAGTTTGAGAATTTAAATTTCTCTAAATTTTGTCTAGAAAATGACTATAAGCATGAATTCTCTTGTCCAAGAACATCTCAACAAAATGAGATAGTGGAAAGGAAAAATCGTGCTTTACAAGAGGTGGCTAGGACCATGCTTAATAGATACTCTTTACCTAGCTACTTGTGAGTCGAAACAGTTAATACCGCTTGTTATATTTAAAATTGTATTTTGATCTATAAGTTTTTAGAAAAAACACCTTTTGAATTATGGAATAACACAATTCCTACAATTTACTATTTCAAAGTCTTTGGTTGTAAGGTCTATATTTTAAATACTAAAGATGACTTAGAAAAATTTAAGTCCAAGTCAGACGAGGGAATCCTAGTTGAATACTCATCTACTGGTAGAGGTTATAGAGCATACAACAAAAGAACTCAAACGATTGAGGAATTATCCAATGTTGAATTTGATGAGTCTACTAATGCTTACTTGAGGAAATCCTCTATTGATAAGGATATGCTCGAAAGAAATGAAAACATTACCCAAGAAATTCAAAACCTACATATAGGAGGTATTGATCAAGGGGGAAGAAGAAGCGCTTCGGATGATGAAAGAAACAATGTAAACAATGATCATCATGAATGTGATGATCCTATAACTTCTAGGACCATAAGACACCATCAAGATCATCCTATTGATCAAGTAGTTGGAGATATTATACAAGGAGTAAGGACTAGATCCTATTTTAGAGATCATACTAGTCAAATTACTCTAATATCCCAATTTGAATCAAAATCGGTTGATGAAGTCTTAATTGATACGAATTGGATCTTAGCAATGCAAGAAGAGTTGAACCAATTTGAAAGAAGTAGATTATGGGAGTTAGTTCTAAGACCTAATGATATTACAATTGTTACAACAAAATAAATTTTTAGAAACAAATTGGATGATCAAGGAAGAGTCACTAGAAATAAGGCTACGTTGGTGGCTAGGGGTTTCAATCAAGTAGAGGGACTTGATTATGATAAAACCTATGCTTCAGTAACTCGGTTAGAGTCCATCCGAATCTTATTAGGATACATAGCTCACATGGGTTTAAACTTCATCAAATGGATGTGAAATCGACTTTCCTTAATAGGTTTGTTAGGAATAAGTTTATGTAGAGCAACCACCCAGATTTGAAAATATAAATTACCCAAATCATGTTTATAAACTTAAGAAAGTCTTATATGAGTTAAAATAAGGTTCCCGAGCTTGGTATGAGATACTCTCATCCTTCTTAATCTCTAAGGCCTTTAGAAGAGGAACAATTGACCCAACTTTATTTCTAAAGTCTGAGGATGGAGACATTTTTGTTGCATAAGTTTATGTTGATGACATCATTTTTGGTTCAACAAATAACGAGCTTCTTCATGATTTTATTAAACATATGGAAGGTGAGTTTGAAATGAGTCTAGTTGGAGAATTGAGTTTCTTTTTAGGATTGCAAGTCAAACAAACTAGTGAAAGAACTCATGTCTACCAAACAAAATTTCTAAGGAAATTATTAAGAAATTTGGTTTGGAAAATGCTAAAGTAGTATCTACTCCTATGGGAACCAATATTAAGATTGATAATGATTAAAAAGGAAAATTAGTAGATCCCAAGCAATATAGAAGTATAATTGGAAGTTTGTTATACCTAACCACTAGTAGACCAGACATATTATTTGCGGTAGGAATGTATGCAAGATGTCAATCATGCGCCAAAGCATCTCACTTAGTTGTAGTAAAGAGAATCTTGAGATATGTTAAGAGCACTCTTAATGTAAGTTTTTGGTACCCTAGAACTCAAAATTTTAACTTGATTGGATACACCGATTCTGATTATGCAGGTTGCAAATTAGAAAAGAAAAGTACTATAGGTAGTTGTCAACTTCTAGGATCTTCCTTAGTGTGTTGGAGTAGTAGAAAGCAATCTTGTGTGGCCTTGTCCTCAACCGAGGCCGAGTATGTGGTCATAGGTGGTTGTGTAGCTCAATTACTTTGGCTGATGCATACCTTAGAGGATTATGAGTTATATTTTTCCAAAGTCAAAGTGTTATGTGACAATGTGAGCACCATCAATTTGACTAAAAATCCGGTGCATCACTCTAGGACTAAACACATTGAGGTGAGGCATCACTTCATTAAAGATTATGTGGCAAGAAGAGACATTGAACTAAAATATGTTGAATCTAAATCTAACCTTGTTGATATCTTTACCAAGCCTCTACCCAAAGTGGAGTTCACCTCCCTTAGAGAACTTGGTATGTGCTTTGTAGAATAGTGAGTTTAACTTTGCATGATTCCATAGACTAAATTTAAGACAATTTCTAAATATCCATCTCACAAAGGACCTCAGATGTCTTGCTTGTGTATTTCTTCACTTAGACATCATGTGAGATGTTAGGAAGATGTGTTTGACTCATCATGTTAGTTATGATGCATTACTTTGAGCCAAATTAACATCAAGAGACATTAATCCTTTATTAGACCAATGATTGGGAAAACTTGTGCAAAATTAGTGTGCACATAGCTCCTAGAACATGATTGGACATCTTTAGAATACTATGTTCATGCATGAAATTATGCATTCCGATCATAAAGGCATACAATTTTAGAATTTGGTGTGTAATTATCACATAAATGGATACTAGGAATTCATTAAGGTTTAGAAGAACCAACAATTAGGACTTTAGGTTAAGGTTTCATTGAACCATTTTTGATAATTGTGAGTGTTGTATCTATTATGGGATTCGAGATAAAACTATTTTTTCACTCATTTTTGCCACAGATATCAACAAAACAGACATCTCCATAAAATTTAAGTATTTTTTGGAGGTTTAGAGAATATTTAATGCATTTCTGAAACTCTACTCAAATAAAATTCTAGACTCACACTGTATATCAATCAACTGATACAGTTATCAGTTGACTGGTAACATTAATCGACTGATCAATCGATTCATAACACTGTATTATGATACAGAGAGTTTCTGTATATTTTTTATATTGAGGGAAGTCATCTCATACTTCCATCAATCGACTAGTGTTCGTGAATCCTTATAAGGTGTGCGCGACTGAGCGGCAGCAGAAACCCTAATTTTTTGCCGTCACTTGTTGTTCTTCGCCTCCTCTCTTCTCCTCCTAAACCCTTCAAAACTCCTCCAAGCCCTTAGATCTACTCTCCCTCTTCTCTTCTACCCACTGTTTTCCTCCGATTCAAGTCTAGGGCTTGGGATCATGCCACTCTTTCATCAATCTTTCACTCAGCGACAAATAGAGTGTAGGTAATGCATTCTCAACTCAACTCTTTGGTTTTGTTTGAATAATAGCTAAACCTAACTTATATTCATGTTTTCCGTGATTACTTCTTTGATTGGATCACAATGGGTACATTATTTTGCATTTGCATGGTTAGAGTTAGGTAAAAACACAGGGCGGGAGAGGGTACCTCACTGCAGTCCCCTCTAGTGCCTTCGAGAGATCCGTTCCCTTTTGAGGCCGCTCAGCACCGCTTTGTGACTACCGACTTTCAAATGATGAGTTATCGATATCTCAATCAACCCTATTTTTGTGTCATTGCTCCCGACATCATTGAGACAATTGTGCATTATGGTTTAGATTGGTTGGTAAATTGCACACATATGGTTAATTTAGATCTATGTAAGGAGTTCTACAATAACCTCTATCCCATAGGTGGCGGTGATGGTCGTGCATTTATCACTATTCTTGGCGGAGTACGTCTTGAGTTCACTCTTGATGTGTTGAGATCCTTCTTATAGTGTAGGGCATCTACTAGCACATTCACATGCTTTCCTCAAGTTGTTGAGCCCCTTACTCAGTCACTTTCCCATGTGTCCATTGGCATGATTCATCAGTATTACTTTCATGCTTCTAGGGCTCCTCTTAGGTGCATTTTTGATGCCACATGCATGTCTACCCCTAGTTATATCTTTTATAAAGTTGTTATTGCATGCATCTTGCCCATTTTCACTAAAGGGAAAACATAGATTAGACTACCTCATTTAGTCATGATGTATACATTAGAACGGCAACTAGACATTGACATAGCTCTCCAGGTCTTTGAGTCCATCATGCACTTCTCTGGTCCGATGCAAGGGAAGTTGTACATGCCGTTTTGTCATGCCTTGACATGATTATTCGTATCTAGAGGGATTGATGTCACTCAGGGTGCACAACATCAGTTATCGAAGGACTTTGATCAGCTAGGGGCTCGATAGATATATCTAGCATAGATTGAGTGACGTCAGGGCGTTATGGTATGACATCGCAGACATGGACAGGATGCTTCATATTCGGACGACGATGCGGAGGAGACCCTTGCTCTTGGACCGACACACATGTCTCTGAGAGAGCGGGTCACTCACTTGGAGAAATTTGTCCATCAGGAATTTCGAGAGGTCTGTCAGCAGCAGACCGAGATGCTCGAGATGATGCGATGCTGGGATCTTGCTTACCAAGGTCCTCCTCCTCCAGCTGATGATGTTTAGGCATGATGCATGGCTTTCAGTTAGCGTCGAGAGACTTTTGGCTTAGACATGTTATTCTTTTATTTATCTCGAACACTATCAACACTCTTGTAGTATGTTATTATTCCTGACTATGTCTCTTTATGACTTTGCATAGGCTTCTACTTATGTATGACTTTTGTGTTTATTTGTATGACTTTCCTGCTTATTAGTTTGACTTTTAGGCATATCTATTTCTTGTTTGTGTATGGTTGTCATGTTTATGTCTCATTCACTGAGCTTATCATATGTTTATCAATTCCCATTGTGCCTTTTGGTGATTATGTTCAGTATAGTGTGAGAATTTTCAATATGTCATCTGATCTATATGTTGCGAAAATCCAGCACTAGTCAACTGGCACAAGTACCAGTCGACTGGCACGCTGTGTTTTCAGCTCTATTTCTGATGTTTCCCCCAATTCTCTTTCTCGTGGCTATACTTTCTTATAACCTATTTCTCTGACACTCGCATGTAGAAGGCATTTTGGAATAAGGGGGAGTTTTGATTGGTTTTAACTTTTGCCTCCTCTATCTTTTTGTTGTATGGCAAAGGGGGAAAATGGATAGGTAAAGTTAGAACCTTCATTATGTATATGCTTTATGGTTAATATGCTTTATGGTTTTTGTATGGTCATTGCATGTTTACTATGCTTTATAATTATTGCATATTTAAAGAACTAACTTAAATAAAATTTCCAAAGATAAAAAAGGGAGAGATTATTGGTGCAATCTTGCTCCAGACATTATTTACTTTTGATTTTTGGTCAAATAAGTTTAAGTTAGGCGAGGTTGGTGATCTAACATAAATATTGAGTAAGTAGGTACAAAGGAAAGTATAAGAAGATAGTCTTGGCGGATGAAGTCCTAGAGCGTGGCTCTTGGCGGTGAAGTTGTTAGGGTCGATTTGTAGCTAGAGGGGGTGAATAGCTCATCGAGTTTCATTTGCTTGCTTCGTTGTTGTTGATATGCAGCGGAAAAACTCGAAACAAGACTCACAACGCTAACATAAGAATTTACTTAGTATCTACCTCAAGAAGAGGTGACTAATCCAAAGATCCGACCCTAAGTCACTCATCCACTATGAAAACACTTCTTCTCGGTAACTACAGAAGGCGGAGAAATCTTGTACAAACTCACACAGAGATATACAAGAAGAACAAAATACAAGCTAATACAAGATCAAATCTTACAAGATTTACAGTGACAAAACCCTAGCTTGCTCTTATTCTTACTTGAATACACCTCTTGACTTGCTTGGAAGTGTACCAACACTCCTCTCTAAGCCTTCAAGATCTGGTGTGTGTCAGTGGGCTCAGTGGAGAAGATCGCGTGAGGTTCAGGATGAAGCTCTCAAAGAACTACTGAAGAAATCGCTCGCCAACGGCTTTAACCTGCGCAACGATCACAACCCAATCGATCGGCTGATCGATTGGGGAGGCTTAATTGATCAGCTGATCAATTCAGCCTTCTTCTGTACTCTCGCATCTACACAAGAAAACTGGCCCCAATCGATTGATCAATCGATTGGGGAGCACAATCGATCGGCTGATCGATTGTGGAAGCTACTGTGCGTGAGATATAAGCTCCCAATCGATCGGCTGATTGATTAAGCTGCTATTTGTCGTAGGACTGTGCCCAATCGATCAGTTGTGATCGATTGGGCTTGGTATAATTTGATCACTTGATCAAATTGACCAACCCTAGTTTGCCCGAGTTAAGTCTAGGGCTCCCAAACCCAACATTCGGTCAACCGTGACTTGTTGGGACTCCTCGTACCTAGCATCCGGTTAACCTTGACCTGTTGGGACTCCTCATGTCTAGCATCCGGTCAACCTTGACTTGCTGAGACTTCTTCACCAAGTGTCCGGTCAATACTTTGACCCACTTGAACTTTTCTCCTCGTGCCAAGTGTCCGGTAAACCTTGACCCATTTGGACTTACCGTCTCGTGTCAAGTGTCCGATCCTCCATGACCCACTTGGACTTCCACCAGATATCCAGTCACCCTTGACCCATCTGAATTTCCTCGTGCCAAGTATCCAGTCAATCCTTTGATCTACTTGGGCTTCCTAACACTAGGTGTCCGGTCAGCTTTGACCCACTTGGATCTCCAAATGCCTAGCTTCATTCACCAGGTCTTTCATCTGTCTGGCTCCACTCACCAGGACTTTCACCTAGCTTCACTCATTAGGTTTTTTCCACTGTCCGACTTCACTCATCGGGACTTTCACCTGCCTAGGTTAACTCACTAGGTCTTTCACCTGGCTTCACTCACCAGGATTTTCCAACTGCTCACTAGGTCTTTCACCTGACTTCACTCACCAGGATTTTTCCTTGCCTAACCTCCAGTTAGGACTTTTCCAGTCAAGTATCTAGTCAACCATGACCTACTTGACTCTTCTTCACATCAAACTGGTTATCCCTTGACCAGAGGAGAATTGCTCCAATAATCTCTTCAATCGGACGATTGCTCCTACAATCTCCATATATTGTCAAACATCGAAACTCAAATATCAAGACTTAAGCTTGAGCCAACTTAAGCTCAATCAATCTGGTCAACTTTGACCCAGGGATATTGCACCAACAGAAGTCTCGGAGGTGTAACCTCTTGGTGAAAGAAGACTTAGCATGACAAAGCCGAAGGAAGAACTTGAAGGCAAGTGCAAGGATGAGGAACCATGGGCTTAGAAGCATCCTAAGGGCGCGAGGCTGATGGAAGATGCTTGAAGGTATAAGTCTAGGCTATGGATTTGGTTTAAGTATTAGAGATCATGTTTGAAGGACTGACTGTATTGGCATATTAAGAGGTACCAGTCGATTGATATTTCTATCAGTCGACTGATACTTTATATCAAAACAAACAGAATGTTGTGGCTGACTACCAGTCAACTGACACAAGTATCAGTCGACTGGTATATAGTCGTTGGGCTGATGACGCACAGAATCCCCACGGACTTTAAGCAGCACAGTAGTTGTTACTTGACACTAATCGACTGATGCTTTCATCATTCGACTGGTAATTAGGATTTTTATCTTGGAATATAAAAGGCTTGAGGCTTGAAGAGAAATATGCAACTAATATAAAAATGTTGTTAAGCTCTCCAAGTGATCTCCAAGCTTTCAAAAACTCTCAACCTCTTCTTCCTAAACTCATCTTCCATCGTGTAAGAAGAAGAGATCATCGGGTAAAAGTGTTTCCACCTTCGTTCTTGATTAGAGAAAGAGAAGATAATAGTGAAGCTTGATCGTGTGCGTGTGTGCATTGGGTTAGTCACCTCAAGGAAGTGGAGACCAACTAAATTGAGGAGCTAGCATTGCCTTCTCATATCTCATTATGTCATTGCTATGTTTCTTGCTTCTGCTAACAATTTGTAGGTAAAAATCAAGAAAAGCTATTCACCCCCCCTCTCTATCCGGACACAAAGGTCCAACACCACCTTCATAAAGTTTCACTATGAACCATTCTAAGAGGTATTGGGGGGCAAACCTCTTATAATTCCAACCTTGGTATGTTTGTTGGATTTTATCTTGCGTGGGCTTACACGTTGTTTGTAATATACAGATTTATGTCATTACGGAAAAACTCATTAAGTGATCTAATTAATGGTTAATTGTGGGTTTACTTTATGTAGAACTCATTAACCTATACCGTTATTATTGATGGACTGATAATGGATTTGGTTCATTATAAATAGGGTATGATCCCCGTAGGGTTAAGTATTTTGACAAATCTCTCTTCCTATTGGAAAGGAAAATACATCGTCATCATCATAACTCCCATGAAAGACCTGCCTCCTTCCTCTTCTTCTTCCACAGGATCAGATTTCGTGGACGGCTCTGAGATGATGGCAATTCTATTGCATTTAGTCCATTGTCTTTAATTTATGTATTTACTTTCTGCTATGAATTTGATGTTGCTTGATACCGTACATGTTATCTGTTTGTTGAGTTCATACGGATTTAGAATTCATTTTTAGAAAACATCCATCAATATTTAATAATATCATTCTTTCAAATACAAGATGAAGTGTAAAGCTTGAGTAAAGAGATAATACAAACAACTTAAGTTGCTTCAACCTTGTCCATGCCCTTAGAGACTTTTAAATAATGTAATCACTTAAATAGAAGAGAATCAAAAATATATTTGTAAAGTCTTGCTAGCTCAAAGATCCTCAAAGACCTTCTATAGTTCTATTTTGTTCGCCTCTAATTAATTGATTGGAATGACTTCTAGTTGATTGATCATATACAAGTTATGTTGGACAACTAACAACTATATCACTAGTCAATTGAGAATCTTATCTAATTGAGTTATCTAAGTCTCTAGTCAATTGGAAACAAATGTAATGAACTATTGTTTGTATAGAAATATTTTGTTCATTCAACCCTTGCATTCATTTAACTCATTGATCGACTATGTATTTTAGTTGACTGAATTATCTTTTAGTTGATTGAATTTTGTTAGTGGCCTCTCTTTCACTTAGCTTTCCTCCTTGTAAGCCTACACAAAATTTTAGGATTGAGATAAATGATAGAATACAACATAGGGCCAACAATCCTCCCATCCAATGCTTCAAACTTAGCCACTAAGTAGTTTATTCCATCCTAAATTAACACATCATCCTTGACAATATTCTCAAAATACCAATCTCAAGATTACATTTCACTCAAATAATCTCTTAAGCTTTGATGTGTATATATATATATATATATATATATATATATATATATATATATATATATATATATATATCCTCACTTGGCTTCTAGTCCATCAAGTGCATGGAACTCCCAAAGCTTGCTTCATATTAATCCTTTGTACCTTTTGGTTCACCTCATTCTAAGTCGTCCTTAATGACGGCAAAAATAATAGTACAGAATAATAATTAGAAGACTTACCATATTCAGGATAGTAATAAAAAAATTGATTCCGATTGCTAAAGACTTACCATGTTTGGATTGTAATCACCACCATATATGTCGTTATTTTATATAATAACTGAGATCATATACCATATTTATTATTATCATATTTATCATAATATTTTCTATATATTATCTAAACAATCAATATAAATAGTTTGGTTAGATTGCAACAATCATCAATAAAGGAAGTAATTATTTTCTCTTTATTTTTCTCTCTATTCTTTTCTATGTCTTTGTGTTCAGTAGCCCTAGGGCCCACATCATTATAAGCCTCTGATCCATCTAATACACCTTTCCAAGTTTGTTCCATGCCATCTGATCATCCACCTTGTACCAAGCTATGGAACCATTGTTCATAATAGCTCAACCGTAAATAAGTCAAGTCGAATCGAGTTAAATTTTATGGTATTCAAGCTTGTTTGATATGGTAACTGAGTCAAACCATGCAAAGCCTAAAATGAACCAAACCTTAAAATGATTGTTCAAACTTGACTTGATTCTTTTTTTATAAGTTTGAGTTTGGTTCAAGATTGGCTTGAGTTTGGTTCGTTTAAACATTATCAAACTATTAATTTAAGCTTATTTGATTATTTGAAACTTTTTATATTTTAAACTTATTTAGTTGATTATTAAGTTTGATAATATAAACGTGTTTATTCATTTTGAAATTTTCTTTGTTTCTTTAACATATTGATAATAAAAGTTTTTTTGATAAACATATATAGTTCATAAATATTATCCACGAATATTGTTCACGAAGATTATTTATAAACGTTATTCATGAACATTGTTCACTAATGAGTTAAACACATATGTGTTCAAGCTTGTTCAATTAATTTAACGAGTTATTCAAGTTTATTCATTTAATTGATTTTGTGCGTATTGAATGAATATAAACAAGCTTTTACCAAGTTAAATACCAAACGTGTTCACGAATATTCGGTTCATTTACATCTCTAAACCTCAGTCTTCAAGTTCCTCCAAGATTCCAATAGTCATTCCAAGTCTTTCAGTTGTTAAGCACAACTAGCTCGGTGAGCTCCATGTGAACTATACATTGCTAACACCTTGCATACTTAATGCACACATGAAAAACCTAGATTAAAGCTAACTTAACGTCTTTTCTAGATGCTTCAAATAACTTGATTGAACAATCTGTTCTCTAATTGAAGCCCCCATTAATGATCTCAAATAGAATAGTGAGCAGAAGGAGCAACTGACATACGTAGATGATAAAAATAATACATGAATCTCATTAAACTGTTCAAGTTAATTTCAGAAATTAATTCCTTATTACAATCTCCATTGTAATCCTAAATCACCTTAAATCTTAACACTTATCTTGTTTCACTCTGACTTAATTATCAAATGTTTATTACTCTAAACATTTCCTGACACTGATCTGCTCCCATTTATAGAGAAAATCTCCAACCTAAACGTATACAGATTATTATTCAACACGTCCATTTGAATGCTTTTCTCAGTTTTAGTTTTTTCAGACATTCTTCAACATATAAAAAGCTGTACAAGAATTAATATCTTCAGACAGAACCATGTGATAGATGACAATAAATTGTTTAATTAATTAGAGGTACAAAACAAAGCTGATGGAATTGACTAATTTCTATATATATATATATACATGCAAGTATAAGACACACTTGATTCTCCTCATATTAAAAGATGTCAAATTGTGTGCTGTATGCTGAAATGTTTTGTGCCAAGCATACATCTGGCTAGGGTTTGTTTATCAGTCCTGTCGTTCCTTGTACTCTTCTTACCTTTGAGTCAATAGCACTAGTAGCAGCAGCCAGTAATCATCACTGTGAAAAGCTTCTTTAATTAGTTGGTCCCGTTAACTTTGCTGAGAATTAACAGTGATGATCAGGAGCAGGAAAAAGTAGAGATCAAGCTTAAGGTAATCCAGCTATATTTGGTTGCAAAGGAGAGGAGATCATAACCTAGCACAGCCTTAGTGGGCCCTTGTGCTCCTCTTTTGGAACAATATAATAGTGCTGAGGTTTCATGATCCTTATCACACCGTATAATGAAACGCTTGTATGTATAAAATGATCCTTAATATATAATTGTATACTATGGCATTTTGTTCTTGGTATTCTTCACAGATCAGTAGGCAGTAGCACCAGCAGATCTGTTTGAACTGCTGGCTCAGTGGTGTTGGAGTTACAAGTACAGATATTTATTCATGTATGGAAATTATTAAAACGGATGGACAGAGTAATAATGAGACGAAATTATATGTATGTGTTTTTGTTTCCTTGCGAGTGTGCTTGTTCTCTGTCACCACCACCACCCAACTCTAATATTGGTGGGCTCGAGTTTGAAGCTTTGCGTGGCTTGGTCATGATCCATTCATGCATTATTCTCTCTCACTCTCGCTTTCTCTCTCACACACACCCTAACTTTATCCTTTCAAGTTTCTCTTCAATATTATCCTACTCATCTCGCCTCAGTAAGACCAGAGGGAGCTATAGCTTTTGGAAAGCTGCCTTCAACTTTAGGTATATGAGACAGGTTCATTCATCACAGCCAAAGAAAGGCCTCCTCCAATTCCAAGTCTCTCTCTCACTCTCTCTGTAGCTGTTAATTCATATCTCTATTTGTTTGCAGATCTCTTTTCTCTTTCTCCGCTGTCTCGAACCTTTTCTATTATTCGTTCACCACTATGACCCTTTTTTAATGTCTTGCCCATGTCCGAATTCCTAACAGGCATTAGATATATATCACGCAAATGCTAAGCTCTTCCAACCCTGCGAAGTTTGCTGTCCTTCCTCCCATGAACAGTCCTGTGGTGTCTCCTGTGGATGAGATCAATGGAGGCAAGAGGAAAAGAAGGCCTGCAGGGACACCAGGTACGCGCATGGGACTGTGTTTTTTTTGAAATAATAAACTCGCAGAGGCATTTGATCGAACAGGTTACTGACGCGGCGTGGTTTTGAGTGCTAGTGCAGATCCGGACGCGGAGGTGGTGTCGCTGTCGCCGCGGACGCTGCTGGAGGCGGACCGGTACGTGTGCGAGATCTGCGGGCAGGGGTTCCAGCGGGAGCAGAACCTGCAGATGCACCGGCGGCGGCACAAGGTGCCGTGGAAGTTGGTGCGGCGGCAGCAGGGAGCGGATGCGGGGAGGAATAACAAGCGGGTGTTCGTGTGCCCGGAGGTGAGCTGCCTGCACCACGACC
This sequence comes from Zingiber officinale, assembly GCF_018446385.1. Lineage (NCBI taxonomy): Eukaryota > Viridiplantae > Streptophyta > Magnoliopsida > Zingiberales > Zingiberaceae > Zingiber > Zingiber officinale. The sequence continues at coordinate 111,265,235 of NC_056003.1, read as the reverse complement.
CGCGGCACGCGCTGGGCGACCTCGTCGGCATCAAGAAACACTTCCGGCGGAAGCACAGCAGCCACCGGCAGTGGGCCTGCGCCCGGTGCGGCAAGGCCTACGCCGTCCACTCCGACTACAAGGCCCACCTCAAGACCTGCGGCACCCGCGGCCACTCCTGCGACTGCGGCCGCGTCTTCTCCAGGTAATTAAGCTGGTAGGTTCCTTGATAATTTTCAAAGCTGATCATGATGATGAATTCATTAAAACCTAAATAATAATAATAATTATTAGCAATCTCCATCTAATTTTTTGTTCATAGATTTCTCTTTTCTTCCTTTTTTTTTAATGTCAAAATCAGTACAGAATATACAAATCCTTTTGCAAATTAGAAGAGTATGATATCATTTAAAAGGAAATTTAATTCCTAGTTTGGTAGATAAAATGGGAAGATTTGTAATGATGATCTTAATGAATTTGATCACCTGCAGCGCCATTAAATGCCCACATTAATCCCAGAATTTAATTGGCGACCCTTTTTTCCAGCTCCTTTCTTTAATACAAAATATTCTTTTGGAGAGAAAAAAAAAACTGATACGAATATGAGTGTAATTTTAATATTTGGAAAGAGTATTTGTATATAATTTATACAATATATATCAATTAGACATATGTATAATATTGTATGAATACTGCATGCAGAGTAGAGAGCTTCATAGAGCACCAAGATTCGTGCAACGCCAGCCGAGCAGGAGGACGGCAAACCACTCAATCCCCACGGCCTCCACTCACCCTCTCCACTACCGACGTCTCCACCACCACCGACGCCAACGCCAACGCCAACGTTAACGCCGGCTCTACTCCAACTGCAGCAGCAGCTCTACCGGCGCCGTCATTTCTTCCATTATTCTTGCCGCCGCCGCCGCCGCTGCCAATTATTCCAAACGAGCGCCACCATCAACACCATAACTATCTCGAGCTCCAATTGCTGCCCACCACGTCCTACAGTCTCCTCCACAGAACCGCACCTCGCGCTCCCTTCTCTCCTGATCAGGAAGCGGCGACGCCGACGGAGCTCCAACTGTCGATCGGGCCGCCGGGAGTAGTTACCGACGCGGCGCGGGCGCCAGCGAGGGATGATAAGGAAGAGGTGGAGATGGCGGAGAAGGAGTTCGCCGACGCGAAGAGGATCCGGCAGCAGGCGCGGGCGAAGCTGGAGAACGCCTACGTGCTGAGGGAGCACGCCAAGAAGCGGATCGCGTCGATGCTTCTCCAAATCACTTGCCATTCTTGCAGGAAGCAGTGGCCGTCCAAGTCGTCGCCGTCGACGAGCTCCGATCATAACCCTAATTGACATTAACGTGAAGGATTGAAATCCAAAGTCCTGTTCCTTTTACAAACCAACTGAGAACGGTCAGTGTTGATTGCAATAATTCTTGGTGTGATTATTGTGTATTTATCTTTATTAATCTGATGGTGTTTTCATATGAAAGGTTGAAAAATTCATCCTATATAAAAATCATTAATAAGTATTTGTTTTTACACCCCTAACCACTTAACATTCAACTATAAATTGACTACATGATTTATCTCTCTCCACTTAACATTCAACTATAAATTGACTACATGATTTATCTCTCTCCACGTAACTTAGGATGTACTGTGAGAGATGTCTGGAATAAATGTAATCACCTTTTTACTATAATTAATAAGTATTTATTTTGGTATGCAAGAATATATTCAGTTGTACACTTTAAGAATCCAATCTAGTAAAATAAGTTCAATATTAAAAATATATGAAAAAGATTATGTATTTATAAGAAAAAAATATCTCTTTTTGAATGAGATTTTTTAGGTAGAATTTAAAAATAAATTCATAATAGTTTAGGTCCAAAATAGACAATATCAAATCCTATGTTGAAAATATAATGAAGTGAGCTTGATTGATCGAATACTCTTTACATAAAAATATATAAATTACATTAGTATAATGCTACCCCTCACCCATTGGGAGATCTCTTTATCATACTACTGATTCTTAAATGGCTAACTTACATAGTTATATACTTCGGCCAAAATCTAATTGTTAAAGACTTTTATTAAACTAAATTAATCTATTTACTTATATGCATTTAACTTAAGCTTTAAAGGGAGTAGTCCAAGTGTCTTGAATATAGAATGTAATCAGAAATCTTTTAAAGAAAAGAAAGTTGCACAAGATATTGAAAGAAGAAGAGAAATAATGGAGAGAAGGATCGGAGATTCAAGCTTTGAAAAATAATTAAACTTCGGACTTGGTGTCAAGCCCAAAGAATGTGGAGCTTATATTGATTCGACTACGCATTCGTCAACACTAAGGCCTTTTCATTTTGATATATATGTTAATAATAAGATTCAGGTTTCAGGTTGGGGATCGCATTGAGTGAATATAGTCAATTGAAACATTGGGCTAGTTGATGGCTTAGGTGTGTCAACCATTTTTGTTTATTGGTCAATACTCCTTTGTTTCTAAGTTGTATGTTGTTCGACAAACCTTACCTAAATTTTCCCATTGAATAGGGTTAATCAACTTATCAATTGGTTGACACAAGTGTGCTTGAATATAGTCTTTGCATGGGAACCGCTTTAAATTAAAGACTTTGTTTGTGGTTTCTTTGGCACCTAATGCTTATAAAAAAATATTTTTGAGTATTTATTATTTTCAAGTGTCAAATTAAACACCAAGATGACTCATTTGAGTAATACTTTTATCTATATCTATATCATCCTTAGGGAGAGGAAAGAATCTATTGTTGTGAGTGATTTTGTGTTGGGTCAAGGTATAATCTTTATAGGTCGTAAATCTCAATTTGTAGAAGACAATCCCATTATCTCATTTTAAGAGGTGGCCATAGTGAATGCTATAGAATGATGCACCAAACAAGCGTGCCTACTGTAACCTTTTAATTTTTTTTTTTGTTATGATTATTTTAACACTCTCGATCATAATTGTGCATCCTTGTTACTAACAATTATCTTCTTTGTGTTTATACAAGGAATTAATAAATTTAGGTCACCTCATATATTCAAATCTTACTATTGTAGTAAAACATGATTACTTTCATTCCAACATTTCTCATAGTCAATCCTCAGGATATATGAAAGAAGGTAAATTACAGGATTAGCTTACAGCAGGCTACCAAATGGATAAGGATGGGAGGAGTCCCGTTGAAAATTGATCCATGCCCATTATAACAAATCTGTAACCCACTAGCCAACTAGACATCCCATGAATCAAACAGATGTTGTATAATAATAATAATCATCTAGGTAATCCTAATTAGGGTTGTAAACGAGCCAAACTTAGTTGAACAGTAAAAAGCTCGAGCTTGGACTCGGTTCGTTAATCCTAAACTCGAGCTCGGCTCGAGTTCGATTCGAGATTTAGTTCTTAAGCTTAAGCTCAGTTCGTAATAAAATTAAATAGCTCGAATTCGATTCGAAAAAAGTTCGTTTAAAAATTAAGAAAGCTTAGTTCTAATTGGTTTAAGATAATTTGCTATAATAATTAATAATGTATTATTATATTTATTATTTATATGATATTTAATTATATATATATCTAATAATAAGATAAATAAATCTCTTAACGAACGTGTTCATGAGATTTTTAATGAACATGTTTACGAGCCTCTAAATGAATGTATTACGAGCTCACCAACCAAATACTGGTAAACTCGAACTTGGCTCGATAATGTTTACGAGCTCGAAATCAAGTACGAGTTTGGCTCGTTAACTTAATTGAACGAAGTTGAACGAGTTTTTTTTTCGAATCAAGATTCGAATAGCTCACGAGCTACTTGATTGATTTACACCCCTAATCTTAGTTACCAAAACAAAGATTAAGACCTGATTTGATCAATATAGACATTCTAATTCCATGTTTCCACTTTCAATGCCCAATAATTCCTTCCTTCTCATTATTTCTTATAATTAATAAATGAAATTTAATTATTTTATTTTACTTTTTTTTTGTTTTATTTTATTTCCATAGACTCGATTTAATTTTCTCCAAAAATTTGTACGGCGGCATGAAGACGCGAAGACCATAAAAAAAAGGCTGCGCTAAAATTTAAAATGACTGCAGGATCCTTTTCAGTTTTCAGACAGCACCCTTCTTCCCTTCTTCTTTTTCTCATGATAACCTGTACGAAAGATCTGTTGAATGCATGCATCCGCTCCAGCCACCACCATAAATCGCGATGGCCACGTTTTCAGTGCCATAACGTTTCCAGCAGAAAGCGACGCCTCCTCTCCTTCTTTCCTTTATTATTTTTCCTGATACGTTGCTTTAGTATGAATGAACGACGCTGACCGTACTGACGCAGACTAGAGCTGGCTGGGCAGGGGAACCCTTCTCGGCCACGAGAAGACAAGCGCATCACGTCAACGTTGGTAGATCAAACTGTGCAGCTAGCGCTAGCGCTACCGCTCAGCTCAGCCGCACCACGTGACGTCGGTGACCAAAGTAATTGCGGGACAATTACTTTACCTCTCGGCGAAAGTAAACCATAGAACTCGTTTTACGACAGGCGGCTTCCGTCGAGTCTTCTGTGTGATAGTTTATGTAGGAGAGCTTCGTCATTTCCAAATTGCCAATGGGTCAAAACGGTAAAAATATTAAGATGGATTGAATATTTGATAATCGATTAATATATTAATTGATTAAGACATCAAGAAAATTAAGATTAATTAGATATTTGACAATCAATTAATTAATATATTAGGTAATTGAAAAAAATTCAAGTATGTGAAGATTGATCGGATATTTGACATTAGAAAAGTCACTACAAGAATTTTTGCATTCAACAACACCCAATAGACAACGCTTTTTAATAAAAACGTTGTCGTTCTTTGTTTTACAACGCTTTTAGTGAAAAGCGTTGTCTATGGTATTTACTTTTTACTAAAGACAACGGTTTTTAATGAAGTGTTGTCTTTAGTGTTGTTGTTTATGGTCAAAGACAACATTTTTTTAAAAAACGTTTTTTAAAGTGTTGTGTATGTTTCCCCTAAACTCACTTAAAATAAATTCGCAGCCCTCGCTTTGCTAAACTCTAAACCCTCAACGCGCGCGCGCCTTCTCCTCACCACTCCTCTCCACGAGTGCCTTCTCCTCTCCTTCTCCTCTCCACGAGTGCCTTCTCCTCTCCTTCTCCTCTCCACGAGCGCCTTCTCCTCTCCACTCCTCTCCACGAGCGCCTTCTCCTCTCCACGAGCGCCTTCTCCTCTCCTTGCCGCGTGATCTCCTCTGAACCCTAATCTCGACCCAAACTCCTCACGCAAAACTCCTCACGCCGGCCCAACTCCTCCAAGTCGAGATCCCTAATCTCGCATTTCCCCATCTCCTCAATCAAAGTCAGCTTACCCTTCCTAATCTTCTCACGGCTCCTCAACTCCTCTGAACCCTTCGATCTTAGTTCCTTCCTCGCAGAGCAGATTCGAGAGTAGGAGGAACGGAAGAAAGAAAGGTAAAATTACCGGCGCCAGGAATGGAGGCCGCGCCACCTCTGGCAAAAGCTCCCATTTCACCCCATCGAAGAAAGGGTGCGCCTTCACCTCCTCCGCACCCCCACTAAACCCTAATCTCCTCTCCGGGTCCTTGACCACGAGCCGCTCGATAATGTCAGTGAGATCGGTGCGCCGCCAGCCTGGGAACATTGGCGGCAGCGTAAGAATGTTGCGCAACGTCTCCTTCCTGTTCCGCCCCCGGAAGGGCGTCTGTCCGTATGCCATTTCGTACGCCAGGATCCCAAGCGCCCACCAGTCCACCGCGAAGCCGTGCCCTTCGCCGCGCACCACTTTCGGCGCCACGTACTCCTCCGTCCCCACGAACGAGAACGACCGCTCGTCGTCACCACCGGATCCTTCTCTGGATTTCGAGATGGACGAGGAACTCGTCCTACGGCGACTCGCCGGGGAGACTCTCGCCGACCTCCCTTTCTTGATCTGGTCGTCCGCGGCGCCGAAGGAGAACACGCGTGTGAGTTTCCTCCGGGGGGCGTGGCTGTGGTTGTCGGAGGGAAGTGGAGGAGGAAGGGAGGAGTGGGTGGTCGATCTGGCAGGGAGGTGGCGGGAGAGATCGAAATCGGCGAGCATAATATGGCCGGATGAACGGAGGAGGACGTTCTCTGGCTTGAGGTCGCGGTAGGCGACGCGCATGGAGTGGAGGTGGGCGAGAGCGGTGACGATTTCCGAGAGGTAGAAGCGGATCGCGTCCGCGGAGAACGCCTCCTCGTTGGAAGGAGAAAGGGAGCGGTGGAGGGCGTGGAGGTCGCCGCCGGGGCAGAAGGGGATCGCCCAAGCGAGGAGGTCCGGCGTCTCGACGGAGCCAAGGAGGGAAGGGAGAAACGGGTGGTGGTGATCACCGGGAGCGGCTGAGAGGCGGGACAATAGGGATAGCTCCCAGCGGGCGCGGCGGAGAGCGTGGGTTTGGCGGCGGACTGCTTGTCGAACACCTTGAGGGCGAAGAGCGTGGGGAGGCGACTGCCGGGTGCGGCGCTGACGAGGAAGACCGAGGCCATGGCTCCACGGCCCAGGACGCGAACCGCCCTGATCTGGTTCAAATCCAACACCACCTCCTCATCCATTTGAATTTGGATCAACCAACCTATACAATGCAGGTAACGTGTTTGAGTGTTTGCCTCAATGGTCTCTGTTTCCACATCTCGCTCGATTCTTGTTCTTCTTGAAGCAGCTCAAGCGCTCAAGCTCCGTGTGTTCCTCTCACCCAAAAATTGAGGTCTGCAAACAGTAAGTGGAGGCAATACAAGACCCATCTCACCCAAAAATTTATTTTAAGCAGGCGTGACAAACCTGAGGAGTTGAATGAGCCACCTGTTGGCTTTGAAATTACAAGAGAAGATTGGCGTGCGTTTGTCATTAGTCGCATTTCTGAAGATTTCATTGTAAGATTCTAAATTTTTTCTTTTGAAACTATTCGATCATAATTCATTATGTATTATTCAAATTTGATATGTCGCCTGTTTGAAATAACTAGAAACTCAGTGATCAACAAAAAGAGCGAAGGAAAAAAATAGATATCCTCATCGACTCTCACGCAAAGGGTATGCACGCTTTGCTGAAGAAATTGTAAGTATTTTTAAAATATATTTCCTCTAAGAACCCTCTAATTGATTCACATTAAATTATTTCACATTTGTTATTTGATTTTTCTTTGTTGTAGGGGACTGAATTATGTGATGATAATGACATCAATAGAGCTATTATGTGGAAGAAAGGACGCGCCAACAAAGGAGGAGAGTTTGAAGGTGAAGATTTGGTGGACACAGTACACAAGATTGTAAGTAAATTTTCATGTTCTTCTGATAATGACTTCAATATATCTTCTAGTTTTCGAGAGTAAAGTTGCATGCATGCATACCCTTTGCGTGAGGAAGCCAAGGCAAGCAATGAATGAGTTAACAACCATTCCTTGCATAGCTTGAATTCTCAGTACTAGAGCATGTATTGAGGAAGTAAATGGTGAATGAATGCATTGAGAGCTTAGAGGTGACGGGTTTATATAGAACAGATGTGGATTTACTAGGTATCTAGGTTTGAAATGTTCTTACTTGGAGAAGAGATCAAGTCGAAAAGTCTATTACATGCAGTGGTTTCCTTTTGCTGCAATCAATTAATGGTGAATGCATTGAGAACTTAGAGGTGATAGCTAGAGTTTCTATAGAACAGATGCAGATAAATCAACCAGGTTTGAAACGTTCTTGACCTTGTATCTAGGTTTCTATAGCATGCTCTAGATGGAGGAAAATGTATATCAATGTGCTTAGATAATGAAGTATTTGATGAAGATTGTGAACTTTTTCTTGACCTTGAGGACATCAATTCTTTGTATCATTTGGAGTCAATTTCAGGAAATTTGATCGTTGCCTACATATGGTAAGTAAGTTTATTTAAGCAATTTCAGCAACTTTTTCATCACATGTTTGCTTCCCAATTTTAGCAACTTATTATGGTTTATTGTTACAATTTCACCAACTTATTATGAGTGATCATTATTTTTTAATCCACATGATTGTTTTGTATCTAAATTTTATTATTTAATATCTAAATATTATTTTCTCAGTTGCAACTGCATTGCTTTACTTATGCTGGGAAATTACTGCATTGCTTTATGTTTGCTAGGAAATTCTAATATCTAGCAAGACAGAAAATCTCTGATTTGAACTGCAAGAAGTTTACTAATATTGTTGTGTGAACAAGTTTACTCTTGAAAAATTCAACTTCTAGTAATTTTCTCATACCATGTTATTCTCATTAAGTTAATAGTTCATCATTTCTATTGAGAGGTTTACTAATATCAATTGATGTGGTACACTTTACATAAATATAGCTCATTCATTTTCAACCGACCCTTAATGTTTGCCTTCTGCCATTTGTTCTTCTAGACAGGAAGTACTTTGCTCATATCTTTTTTCTTGTATATTTTTAAGTATCTTAAATGTGCTTGTCCTCAAGAAATAAAAGAATTTGCATGTATACATTTCTGGTATGTTTAATATGCAAGACTGTTCATAGTAAGTTCTCATGTATGGATGTTACTATCATCAACCATAACTTAGTGTTATGAGTGATCATTATTTTTTCCAACTTATTATGAGTGTTTTGTATCTAAATTTTATTATTTAGTATCTAAATATTTTTTTTCTTTGCAATGATAGGTGTTTGTATAAAAAGATGGTGAAAGATACCAAGACAAAGAAATTCAGATTTATGAATCCTCACAAACTCCCATATCTGGCAAAAACGGCACAAGACAAATCAGTTAAGCTTGAAACCCTGAATCAAAGGGCAACTCTTTTAGCAGATAAGCTGACAAGTGCATCAACAGATCAACTAGTGTTAGTGCCATGTAATGTCGGGTAAGCAAGAAGTAAAACATCACTTTCAATTGCTTCCTTTCGATAATTTATTCAATTTTATGATCTAATCCTATGTATTTGCCTAGTTTCCATTGGAATCTTAGTGTTATTGAACCTTACAAGGATGCTATTTACCTGCTGGATTCCCTAAGTTGCCGCATTCGCGATGATGATTCAAAATACGTAATGGAAATGTGAGTTCAGATTTCTTTTAGTAAATATTTATTATAATAAAAATCTTATTTAACAAATATTCTTAATGTATGAAGGGCCTTAAAATTGTTTAATTCAACCAAGGGAAGGAAAGGTAGGAAAAATGTTAAGTGGGAAGTAGTTAAGGTATGTGTACTTTTGTTTAACATATATTGTAATGTGTATAATTTTCATTAACAATTTGACTCTAATTACTATATATAGGCTCCTCAACAACCGGATGCGAAACAATGTGGTAAATTACTATTATTCTGTAAAGTTCTGTCAGTGTAAATTATCTAGTTTCTTTATCTAGCTTTTGTTCCACTATTGGGTTTGGTTTTCTAATAATTACTCGTGCAGCAAAATACTGAGCAAGAAGCTGTAGATCTTATAATCAGGTAAAGTAGAAAAAGTTAACTACTTCATTATGCTTTCATCTTAGTATTTGTATATTTGATTTGTCTTCTTTGAACCAGCTTCAAGTCAAAAAGCCAGATCCTCTAGATAGCTGTTAAAAATAAGGTATTATTTGGTTTGTCAGTGATCTTAATATTTGGTAATATTTGGTCTTTGATGCTCACGACAGAGTTCCAACGCTGCATGATTACCTTGTTCAAGCAGATTGCTCGCTGCCTCAGTAGCTCGCATTTTCAGGTTTGTTTCATCATTGATATTCCTTCTTTTTAGTGTTCTATATTAAAAGGAAATACTAACTGTCGATGAGATTGTTATCCTCTTGCTTGAACATGAACCAAAGTATATAAATTTGACCTTTTGATCTGAAAGTATAAAAAAAAGTTAATTGGATACTAGTTTTTTATTTTTTTTTTTTGCAGTTGCATTTGTTGTATTTTCATATGTTTCTCAGTGAACTTCTAAACAATTCTTTTTTCATTAATTTATTAAGGCTTATTATAAGTTTCAGTTTGATGGTGCAAATTGTTTTCTTTTGTAATCCATCTGTTTCTTCTTTGGTTTAGGGAAGTTGAAGTGAATCCCTTGATAGCTGTTTCATAGGTTTGTTCCATTATTTTCCAGTACGTACTGGAATCACTATCAATAGCCCTCAAGGACTGTTTACAACCTTGCAATCAAATTAATTGGACTTATAATCTAATGTATGGTTATCTGGAGCATGAATATTGGAGGATTCATGAATGACTCTTCGGATGATGAATGTATGTCATTTAATATTGGTTCATGTATTTATTTAGATACATCTTGAGTATTCCCTATAAATACCCTATGTATTTAACAATTCAAAGATGAAGAAAATCAAGTAGTTGAACACTAACACTTGGACGCCAACATTTTGAGTTGGCGCCTAGATTTGACCATCTAATATACACGGCTAAAGGATCAACTTCTATGAACACCCTTAATAACTTATACAGATATTTGTGAACAATTAGGTTGGTGGCTATCATTTATCCTCCCTTTTTGTTGTTTTTCCATGTACCCAATGCAGCTTTCATTTCAAAGGTTCCAAGCTGATGAACAAGGATGGGTGGACACAATCAAGTCAATGCGATTTGGAGGAGCTGTCAGATTAGTACCATGGATTGGCTTGGGCAATCTCAATATTTGCGTCAAACTGTCTTCTGGCCTTCCCTATCATCTGCAGATCTGAGGTATACTATGCACATTTACCGTGAATTTTCCTTATTGAGCTTGGGCTAGTGACGGTTATGAATGTATTTTATTTCAAGAACCGTATAAGCAAGTGTTCGTGCATCTAGTTTTATAACAATGCACTTCGTATCTTTGATCTAAAAAGCTTCAAACAAGTCATCTTCTCCAAGCATGCCCTGGTCAACATGCTAGTCACCTATCGAGTCATTTCCTCGATGGCACGGATGAATACCGAAATCCATCCTCTACTCCACCATTCTTTGCCACTCCTCAGCCGAAACAACTGCAAAGGTAGAGTCAACATCAAGTATTACATCGTGCTGGCTACAAGAAGACCGGGGCCGCAAAATCCAATAAAGACAGTCAAACATCAAGTAGCATTTTGTAACTTATTCCTCTTAGGTTATATGCTTGGTTAATATATATGCTTAGAACTTGTAAAGACAGTCAAACATTAATATGCTTGGTTAATATATCCATCTACAAGACTCCGCTTTTTCCTCTAAATATGATTTTCATTTAGCACGTAACTAATGCCAATTTTTTTATTTTGATGCAGTGTTTAAAGAGCTTGAGTAGAAGTTGGCCCTAAAGAAAACTTGTCAGTTACGATATAAACACACTTACGGTATGAATTACATGTATATATAACATTGACATATTATTTAGTACGAGATTTACATGTATGAAAGTTTTCATACAAAATTTCTTGATTGCCTACAACCCGTGTGCTGATGACAAGTTGAAGAAGATGGCTCTAAGAGTGATAGCTGAAAGCCTTTCGAAGAAGAGATTGCTGGACTTAAAGAAGCAATTCCATGCGATGGACACAAACAATAGGGGTTAGTAAATGATGAGGTTTTGTAAAACTTGTGTGTTTGAAAAATTATTGTCATGAAGTTAAGGATAACTTGTATGATACAAATTTAATTTGTGGATCAATATGTATACATTTTGTTTGTATAATATAAAGTTTTATTTATTTGTTAAATAGTCTTATTATAAAAATGATTGTAGTTGTGGATATTCAATTATATGTAAATTTTGAGTATTTTTTATAATTTTGCTATTTAATTAAGAAAAACACTATTTTTTATAAATTTAAAAAGACAACGTTTTTAAGTAATAAAAGACAACGCTTAAAAAACAATGTCTTTGAGACCAACCACAACGCTTTTAAAGCGTTGTCTTTGATATGTGCATTTTTACAACAGCATCTTTAACAACGCTTTTTAAGAACGAATAGACAACGCTTAAAAAGCGTTGTCTTTGTGACCAACCACAACGCTTTTAAAGCGTTGTCTTTGATATGTGCATTTTTACAACAGCATCTATAACAACGCTTTTTAAGAACGAAAAGACAACGCTTAAAAAGCGTTGTCTTTGTGACCAACCACAACGCTTTTAAAGCGTTGTCTTTAATATGACTTTCTACAACACCATCTACAACATCACTTTTTAAGTACATACGACAACGCCAAAAAAGCGTTGTTGTTTAGCTTTTTTCTTGTAGTGAGTTCAAGTAAGTTATGATTTACTAAACACTTTGCAGTTGGAAGTACAATATAAAGTTGACATGGGACAGAAAATCCAAATGGATTAAGGTTAACTGTACACTTGGTGGTATAAAGTCCAACATGGAGTTGACACAAAAAGAAAGTCCAAGTAGATCATGGTTGATAAGATATTTGACGGTTGAAAATCCAGTAGGGAATTAACTTGAGGCGTGAAGTTCTGACAAGTTAAAGTTGATCGGATGCTAGTAATGAGGAAGTCCCGATAAGTTAAAGTAAACGGTAATGGAGTTTTTGTAGATTAAAAATTGATCAGATATTAGACAAATGAAATTCTAGTAGATTGAAATCAACTGAATATCGAATAAGACGAGAATTTAATCATTGTAAGATTGAAACTGGAGTATTAGTTGATTAATATGGTGTATCAATCGATTAATGGATATAAAACCCCCTATATCTCAAAAATTAAGGTTATTATGGTTTTACTACAGTTACTTGGTTACTACGGTAGTTGATGTTTGTTGCAAACCCTAAACCCCCAACCCCTCCTAAAAAAAATTAGTCATTTTGAGATAGTTAAAATAATTTTAGGGTTTTCTATGGTAATTGGGTTAATGGTTTGCTGCTACAGTAGTTTTACTACAACACTAAGTTGCAACAATCAATTAGTGACATGTAGCAACGAATATAACACTCCTAAATCGATTGTCTAGTTCGACTTGAGGTAACTAATCGATTGGTAAGGTAAAAGAGAATCGTTCTGTAGGTTTAAATAGTCAGATTCAATAACAATCGATTAAAGAAGTCTAACAATCAATTGCTAGGCAAAAATCAGCCTAAACAACATCCTTATAAATGAGATTTTGAGGAGGATTCTTGGCACCGATCCTTGGATATTCTAAGGCAAAGTCCTGGTGCATTTCTAGATCAGCAAGAGGGATTTCAGAGAAATAAGAAAGCATCCAAAGTAAGTTTCTCATTGTAAAATTATTTTTGATTTTATTTATCTTTGTATTTATTTTCTTGTTATGTTCTTGTAAGAACATGTTGTAAGGGACTTCTCTGCCTCCTGAAGATATCCAAAAAGGAGAAATTCATAGTGGAGGGAAATCATTAGGAATAGACTTTAGATTAGTTGCCTAAGAGGCGGATACTAAGTAAATCCTGGAGTTATGTATGTGGCATCAATATTGATTTAAGTTTTTGCTGCGCATTCAAACGATGAGCATGAGATCAAGATGAAAAGCGATAAGAGTTATTCACTCCCCCTAGCTCACATGGATCTTAACAAGTGATATGTTGTTTTTCATCGAACTAATCATCGGAAGAAGCATAAGCTAGAGGAATAAAGAAAATTTTGAAAATTTGAACCCCCCAATATTAACAAGTTAAAGGACTGATCATCAAATGAGCTCAACTTCACAATGGATCCTCGAGACAGATTCAGATATGACATTTGAGTTCCTCCACCATTCAGATTAGGAGGATTCGAGCATTGGAAGTCATAGATGGACTACTTTCTCATGATGGATATAGAGCAATGGTAGTTGACTAGACCAACAGATTTTGGTAAACCTAAGTATAGTGTTGCTAACATTATTTTGCATTACTATTATTTGCCATTGTGTTAATTTAGTTTTGCAAGAACATCTTAGTGGTTAGGTCGATCAGACACTGAGTAGAGAAAGTTTAAACTGTTGGTACCCCATTGTTTTGATGTGAACGTCAACTAAGTTAAGTTAGGCCTTGCAAGATTAATGTCTTGTGTCTAAGTGTGTATGGACTTAGGAACACAAGAATTGAACGGAAGATGCAACGAGTAAGAAGGATTGCACAGGAAGGGCACTGGCGAGCTTGGTGCATCCTATAGGGCAGTAAATACACTAGAGGGAGGGGTGAATAGCGTTCATCGAAAATCGTAAGTTAAAACGAGTTGCGCAGCGGAAAAGGGAAACAAACGACACAACGCTAACAATGCCATGTTTTACTTGGTTCGGAGCCTGTGACAACTCCTACTCCAAGGCTCACGTTAGTCATCACTTTCGTTGGGCAATCCACTAATAGTTCTAAAAGATACAATAATGTAGTACAAGAACTATATATGAAAAGTTATCGACAATAGAGAAAATTAAGTAAAGCTTGATGTCCGGTTGTCGATGGAGCATTACAGTGTCGTAAGAGCCTTTTTGAAGCATCATGCACGAAGGAAAGTTGTAGTAGATAATGTCCTGAAGTTGCTGATTGAAGACCCTTATATAGGCTCATTCCGGGCACTTGGAATCCCTCTAGGGGGCTTGGACTATGCTGACATAGTGAGCTCTCGTCGAAACTTTATCTGCGAAGTTTTATCCACCTCCGAGCGCCCGGACCCCCTCCGGGCGCATGGACTGTTGACGTGGGCTCAGCCAGCCGACACACTCTAACTTAGCTTCGGGATGAAATTTCTGGTCCGAGCGCCTAGATCAATTTTGGGCGCTCGGACTGCCCGGGTGCCTACCCAAGCACCCGCCCCGGCCAGCAGGTCCTAGTGCTCACACTTCTCCTTCTTGTAAAAAAGAGTTAGTCCAGGTAAATAAAAATATATTTATCCTGTAAAATAGAGTTAGCACAATATTAATAAGATAAAAGTAGTAATTAAATAGTGTCTCCCCAGACCAGGATCTAGTTAAGGTCTCAACTTAGGTTTCCCAAATGGACCTAAGTTGGACCGACGCCTACAGTTCCCTCAACCGAGAATGCATCCTCACTGAATCTCTCTTCTAGTTGCTTACCTCAACTTACCAACTGCAGTCGCTTGACTTGTCTTTGACCCACCAGATCTTCCTGCTAGTTGTGAGGTCTACAGACCCAACTAGACTTTAGTCGGTTGTTAGGTTTCGTAGATCCAACCGAACTTCTTGCCAGATATAGGGTCCCGTGGACCTATCTTGAATTCCTACCAGCTATCAAGTCCCGTGGGCCTAGCTGGATTTTAGCCTACTGTTAGGTCCTTCAAACCCATCAACTCCTACACACTTAGTAATGCAATTATATCACAAAACACTCTAACTTTAATCCACTTATCATTGATCAAAACCTAAGTTAGATCATTAATATAAATTACACCGAAAATCTTCTCCTTTTTGATGCAATGATAATCTAAGATAAAGTTAGAAAATAAAATAATATTGAAAGATAATATTAAAAATGTAAACAAATAATCTAAGTAAGTTAGTTTTGTATGTATTTTATGTGATCAAATTTGTATGTTATTTTCCTACATTAACTTTTATCCACCTCCTTTGGCATTCATAAAAAAAACTAAGGTAAAAGAAATACAAACATAAGAAAGGTAATGTCAGACAGTAATAAAAAAAATAGCTTAAAGTAAATACTTTGGATATCTCAGACTTAGGGAGAGGTTTTGAAAAGAAGGTCAGTCAAATAATTTTCTAAGACAATTGTTTTGAAATCGGATCCTCCCCCTAAATCTGAGCACATAATAGCTAACGTGCACGATAAGAAATAGTAAGCATTATGTGATAAATGAACTAAAACACCTAGTGACTAAAGTGAAAATCAAGTAGCATTAAGTTAGTATGAACTACTAAGAAGCATAATGTGATAAGTGTAAGAAAACATCTAAAGTGAAAGACAAAAACATCAACCAGAAACTAAACTACTGAGAAGATGAGGAGGGATCTGAACCCCAAGATCATAACATGTCCATCAACTCAGTATGATGAGTCTGCTCTGCCTCTCAAAGACTAGAAATATCCTGTCGAAGACCAGAGACCTCCTAGCAAAGACTCGTCATGGATGCCTCAAGTCTAGTAACTTTGTCATCTAAAGTACGAGGGACTGAAGGTGGGGGTAGCCCAAAAAGATTAGCCATGAACTCATGTATCTCTACCTCCTTTCCTGGAGCTGGGTCAGGTTGAGGCTGGGTTGTGGGGTCAGGTGGCGGCTGGGCTTTGGGGTTAGGCTGGTACTAGGTCTCTCTCCTCCAGGATAGGACACCCTGATCATCTATGTGGACACCAACTAAGGATAGGTTCATAATGTGTGTAGATTGTATACACTTGTTTAGCATATTTTGATGCACATTACTATATTTTACGCATGCTTTATCTATGCATTTCCATACTCCTTGCTTGCATTTAGCATATTTACTCTTCTTTATTCAGAGATCAGCTCTTGTGTGTTTTTCTTTCTACAAGAGTCGAATTTGGAGAAGAAATGAACAAATGGAGGAAAACGACACTAACCATGAGTGCCACACGGCCATGCCAAAGGAAAATGGCCTTGGCCGTGTGGAGCTGATAGGGCCATGTAGCTTTAGCAGAGGAGGAGAATGACATGGCCGTGTGAGAGACACACGACCGTGTCACTTTTGAAGCCAACCAGAACATGGCCGTGTAGATTTACATGACCGTGCAACCTTTCCAGAGTCCAAGCATGACATGGTCGTGTGTGCCACACGACCGCGTGACACTTCCAGAGACAGAGACTGGCTAGGTCGTGTGGATCTGCACGCCCGTGCAAGCTAGCCAAGACAAGGCATGGCATGGCCATGTGAGAGTCACACGACCATGTGACCTTGGCCGAGAAGGAAGTAGGCAAGGCCGTGTGAGATTCACACGACCATGCCACGAGTCGTGTGGCGCCCAAACACCCTCTTCTATATAAAGGGCATTCTCCTCTTTGAAAGGAGGAGGCTCTCCCTTTGGGGAGATCGAATTCTTGAGGCTTTCTTCCGCATCTTGCCGGCAATCAAGAGACGTTTCTATCCAAGATTTGACTCCGGTAGCAAGGATTGGTTCCGAAGATCAATCGTCGTCTTTAGATAAGCATTTCTTTTCTATCATCTTGATTTGGATCAAAATGTTTATGATCTTCTTGTCTTTGGTTCTTTTCTTTTGTATCATGGAGTAAATCTTCTTGTTCTAGGATGGAGGGAGTATTTGTGATGTAAATTGATGTAAGATTTCAAGGATTTGCCATCTTCTTGTTTCAATGACATTGTTATGTTTTGTATCAATTCAATCTTGAGAGGATTGTTATGTTTTGAATCTAATTACCATTCTTGATTGATTGTTTATATTTCTTGTGAATCTTGTAGAGTAATTCTCTAGATTGTATGACCGAGGGACATCGTGACAAGGCTGCCCCGTTAACAGACATTTAGGGGATCATCTTGAAGAGTGAAGCAAGAACCTACAAAGAAGTGGGATAGATAGATGAACTGAATTCTATATCCTAATGTAAATTGATTAGTGAAGTGTTTCTATGTTGCATGACCGAGGGGCGTCGTGATAGGGCTGCCCCGCTAACGGACTTAATAGGAGTCATAACTATTTGATTGTTTTAAGTGTAGATAAGAGTCCCTTGATCGGTGTTTTCTGCAGGAAATAACCGATGAATTCTTACAAATACATTGCAATTGAGGATAAGGATTAGTAGATCGTATTACATTAATTAGTATCACAAAGAAACCAAAACTCCTAGAACCTTCATTACATCTAGTTTTATGCATTTACCTTTTATTTCTATTTTCTAATTGGTACTTAGATCATATAATTCTTTGATCGATTGTTTAGCTAATTCTCTTTGAGACGTCTTTAGTGGTTATAACCAGTCCCTGTGGATTCGATATTTTTTTATTACTGACGACGTAACCGTACACTTACAGTGGTATAATAAGTTTTTGGCGCCGTTGCCAGGGACTGCGTCTATAACATTAAAAATTATCATTTGAGTTAGACTAAACTTTTCTTTTCTATTCTTTTCTTACATCTAACTTGTAACTAGTTTTCTAATTCTGTTCTAAAATTTTTCTTTGTGTTCTTTATTCTTTTTGTTTGTGAACCAAATTCTTTGCATTCTTTATTCTTTTTGCTTGTAAATCAAATTATTTAATCTTGTTCTTGTATGTGAAGATCTAACTTTGTAGGAGATTTACTTTCTTTTGATCCTGAAATTGATAGAACCTTTCATAGAAGGAAAATCTCGCAAAAACAACAAGAAGAACCAGAACATTAAAAAATGGCAAATAAACCACTTAAGGATTATGCAGTACCTTATGCCAGAGGGTTCCGTTCAAGCATTACAAGACCCTCTGTTGAAGCTAATAATTTTGAGATCAAGTCTGCGATAATAAATATGGTTCAACAAAATCAGTTTGGTGGAGAGCCGCATGAAGATCCTAATCAACAATTAGAGGTTTTCTATGAAATATGTGGTACCATGAAGATGAATGATGTACCTTCTGAAGCGAGACTATTATTGTTTGGGTTTTCTCTACGAGGCAGAGCTAAATAATGGCTGAATTCTTTACCTCCAAATAGCATTACCACTTGGGAGCAATGTGAGCAGCAATTCTTAGACAAGTTCTATCCTCGAACCAAGACAGCTCATAAGAGAAATCTTATTAAAAGCTTCAGACAATTTGACTCAGAATCTTTATTCGAAGCATGGGATAGATATAATAATATGCTCAGACAATGTCCACATCATGGGTTGGAGAAATGGTTGGTGTTGCATACATTTTATAATGGCATCAATTATCATACTAAAGTATCCCTAGATTCTGCAGCTGGAGGGGCACTCATGAATAAAAGTTTAGATGAGGCTGAAGATATAATTGAAAGTGTAGCACAGAATCATCATCAATGGGCAACAGAAAGAAGATATTAATGTACCTTATAAGGAGATAGATGATGGAGAGATATCCAACAGTGAGGAGCTTATTGAACTAACATAGTCTAGCGAGCAGGACCAACAAAATATTAATGTTAATGATTCAGATTTTTAAATCTCACTAGTTAAGCTCTATTAATTATTAATGTTAAAGTAAATTTCTATTTAGATCTAAATCTCACTAGTTCTATCATATAAGCCATTATTATTTTGATTTGATTACTACAAGTGTGAATGTGCATGTATTATAATCTAATTGTGTAGATATAGACATGTTGAATATAGTAGCTACACATGGTGGGTAGACTATTTTGCGGATTGTTGGAGATTAGTAAGTATTAGTGTTATTAGTAATTTTCATTGCATTTATTTTTTGTTTGTAACATATTTATAATATTTCTATTTGTTTGATATAGTTTTACCCCAGATAGTCATCAAATAACTGTTTACATCAAGTCAAAATTTAAAGAACAATTCAAC
The DNA here is from genome assembly GCF_018446385.1 of Zingiber officinale. Taxonomy (NCBI): domain Eukaryota; kingdom Viridiplantae; phylum Streptophyta; class Magnoliopsida; order Zingiberales; family Zingiberaceae; genus Zingiber; species Zingiber officinale. The sequence continues at coordinate 111,245,833 of NC_056003.1, read as the reverse complement.
CCTGTTGGTATTACATGGAAGCATGTAGACCAGGAGATGAAGTAGTTTTATTACAATGAATTTCGATAAGTAATTTTATTTATCAAGATTTTTAATCTTTTTTATAATAATTTGTGAATTTATTATTGTAGAAAAGATATACATGAGAGGAATGACACGAGTCGACATTTTATTCAATCTGGAATGTAACTTATGCCAAATTGTATAAATATATGTTACACAAAGCAAGACAAAGGGAATAAAGTCATCCTATGTATCAGAGGATATTTAGGATGCATGGTAAGCCATCTGGGTTGCAGACAGATGGCAAGAAAATGTAATGATAGCTCGAGCCACCAAAATAGTGAGCTAGCTAGCCCTAGTACCAGATCCATAAAACATACAGTTAGATCTCGATCGATCGTCAAGCATGTCTTAGACTTGGTGAGTTTACAATTAATAAATTTATATAAGAATTATGTGATTATCAATGAATTCTAATATTTTTAATTTAATTACATTCTTTAATATTTAAGAACATGAGCTACAATGACCTCCTACTTGTTAGGAGGTATTTTACCAAGACACATAAGTCAAAAGATTACACATTGTTTGATTATCGATCATCGGCATTAGACGTAAAAATATAAACTTGAATATCTTTAACTGTTAACAATGATTACCATTTTTAATAAATATCTTATAAAAATATTTTTTTTAATGTAAATAGGAAGAAATAACTATGATAGGTACAGAGAGAGGTGAGGCGCAAACTCTATCCACTAAACAGATAAATGAGATTTATTATGATATAGTTGGTGGAAGGAAAAAAAGACCTCCACCCTCTACGATCTTTGGTTCCAAGCGAGAGTCGTATATGATCAAGTGACGACTCCTAGGGCTAGGGGTCGTCCCAGCAGATCATCTAGCAGATCCAGATCATCTACTATAATAGAAACCTTAGAGCAAGAAAATCAAGATTTGAAGACTTGACTCTCGACCCTAGAGAGAGATTTTCTAAAGGAGTGGCAATCCCAGATGAATCTTGTAGAAATTGGACAGAAAATGTAGGAATTCATGGGTCGATGAGTCAAACGTGATATCATTTTGACTCTTAGGAGACTCAAAAGCCTTATAACCATACTGATTAGTACAAAGGTGTGTTGACCTTTTACTTTTTTTTGTTTATTACTTATAAAACATGCAAAATATATCTATTAATTTCCATATTAGATGAATCTCTAATTGTATGATATTTTTTCAGGAACATTGTAGATTTATTCTATACATCACCATCAACAGATATCCAAACTAGCATTTAGTTGTATAAAATAATTTTCATATAATTAAATTCAATATGCTAGACATAATTCTAATGATGTATACTAGTTTTGTTTCTTGTTTTATTAATAACCTATTGTATTATATTTTCGGTAAAATTGAATGCTACTCGCTAGTTTTAGATTAGAATATCTTTGCTAGAAGATGTTGTATTTCATATTATTAGATTCAAATATTGTAGTACTTTATTTGAGATGTCTGAATATTTAATTTTGTTTTGTTGCTGGGTTAATTTGATACTTTCTTAGGTTAGGTTTGATACTTTCTACTTTTGTAAATATATTATTTTTTGAATTTTAGTTTTGTGAATGTTTTAATGTGTTTGTTTGTTAATGTCAATATTATGTTTGTAAACGTGTAACGCTTGTGTTTGTAAATGTGTTATATTGTTTGTGAAAATGTGTTTGAAAATTATCATATGTGTATATATATATATATATATATATATATATATATATATATATATATATATATATATATATATATATATATATACACGAAAATGATATTCTGCGCGACGTGTACGGTATGTGACTGTGCGTCTCGCACAGGATATCAGGTTTGTTTTTTTTTCTTTTGTATTATTTTTTTAATTTTGAATAAAAAATAATTAAAATATATTTTAAAGATTTTATTTTTAGGTTCATGTTTCCCAATTGGATGATAATTTGTAAGTTATTTTTTTGAATTTTATCTCTAGGGTTCAGACTTCCCAATTGGTATATAGTATTTAGTAAAAAGATAAATTAAAAATGAAATAAATTTAAGTATTTACGGAGTATTGTAATATGTTTAGGGGATATATTTATAGATTAGAGATTTATATAAGGAAATATTTATTTTTAAAAATTCAAAATCTAAACAAATAATAGATATCGTCGGTTATTTTTTATTATTATTTTTTAAAATATTGAATTAAAAAAATTAATTAAAATATTTTTTAAGATTTTATTTTATGCTTCATGCTTCCCAATTGGGTTATAATTTTCAAGCTATTCTTTTTTAGATTTTACCTCTAGGGTTCGGGCTTCCCAATTGGGTTATTATTTTTAAGCTATTTTTTTTTTATAAAGATTTTATCTCTAGGGTTCAGATTTACCAATTGAGTTATAGTGTTTAGTAAAAATAAAAATTAAAAATAAAATAAATTTAAGTATTTATGAAATATTGTAATGTATTTAAGGAATATATTTATGTATTAGGGAATTATATAAGAAATATTAATTTTTTTAATTAAAATCTAAAAAAATAATGAAAAAACAAGTTGCGCGTGCATAGTCTCCGCAGGTATTAGGAAATTATATAAGAAATATTGATTTTTTTTAATTAAAATCTAAAAAAATAATGAAAAAACAAATTTGATATGCTGCGCGCACAGTCACACACTGTACGACGCGCAACGCTATATATATATATATATATAGCAGCACAGTCACACACTGTACGACGCGCAACGCTATATATATATATAAAAGCTGCTATTGTTGGAAAATTTGATAATTAATGACGGAATTAGTGACAAACTTTAATTTTCCGTCCCTGTATTTTCATATAAAATTTAAAAAGTTATAATAGTTAGCAAAGAAAATTTAATATGTCATTGCTAATTAACGACGAGCTTTTATATTCCATTGCTACTTAGCGATGAAAATTAAATATTTCATTGTTATTTTTATATATGGTTTAAAAAAGATACAAGAATTAGTGACGATATATTTATATTTCGTCTCTAAATAACGACCAATATTTAAATTCCGTCTTTACTTACCGACGGAATTTTAACTTCTGTCACTAATGCTTGTATATGAAAATTTAAAATGTTACATTAATTAGTGACGGTATTTATTTATCTGCCTCTATTTAGTGACGGTTTTTAATTATTCTGTTGCAAATCTTAGCCATGGTATAACGACATCGTTAACGAAATTTGTGACGGAATTAAATTAACCGTCGCTACTTAGAGACGGAATATATATCAGTCTCTATAATTAGTGACGGATTAATAAACGACCGTCTCTAATTTAGCGATGGACTATTTTAATCCTATCACTAATATTTACGATGAAATTTAATTCCGTTGCTAATTAGCGATGGTCAATTTAATTTCGTTGCTAAGTGACATTAGCGACCAATTTCACATCAACAGTAATAATTGGTACTAATTAATCAATTGTTAATTGAAAATAACAACTAATTAGCAACAGATAATTTCATCATTATTTTTTTTTATAGTAGTAGTAGTAGTTCCACATGGTCAGCTCCACAACTATCTATAAAGAGGTAAATCAGGAAACTAAACGGACCACAAAAAAATCATATGATTGTTGAATGTTGATTACGTGGATCTTATGCCTAAACCCTAAAAGTAACCACATGCATCAGGAAGTATAAGTTCTAACCATTTGGGGTCGGTTAGATTGTTTTCTTCATTCAACACTATATATGCTACACTCAGCGTCAAGCAAGTTAAGTTCTAACTACATATTAATTAGGCCAAGCCACTTAGTTTTTGTCATTTGAGATCAATTAAATGGAGCTCATTCCTTTCATTAATTCCTCTAGTGAACTTTATGTCATTACCACACCACCATCTTCATTAACGTCATGTCATCTAGATCTATGCAATACTCTATTATTAACAATGTTCAAATTAATTATAACTAAAACATAACTTAGAGTTTTCTTTAATCTGAACCTATAATTGATCATAAAAAAAATGATTTTTTTCCCTAAAAAAAATTGAGCATAAAAGTGATGCATGACAAGGTACATAAGAGTGCTAGAATAAGAAGAGAGAAGACAGGAAGAAAAATTGAGTAAAAGAAGAGTACGTTTGGATCAAAACTTAGCCAGCCACTTGAAAACAAGGCCTACAACATTTCTGCAATCCTAAACTGAAATAGAGAATTGATGTATGGCCATAAACAGTGATCAAATTAGTCTACTTCGAACAATTAGTAGCCTGCTGAGCCTTTTTTCAGAGTCATTTAATTGTCTCCAAGCAAACTAAAGCCAACGCACTTTCAACCAAAAGTCATAAGTTCGTATATCACTGTCAAAAGGATTTATATATCCTTGTTTCTTCTATCGATAACATTCAATATGGGCAAACAAAAAGAACTTAAATTGGCCAACTCTTGAGTCTTGAAGGAGACAGAAGATTTGCTAGGGTTTGAATTGGATTAGTAGGATTGGATGAGGGCCAGAAACCACGACCAAGTTCTCCACCAGGACGCTTTCTGAGGTTTGAGTTGCCTCTTCAATGTTCATTTATAATAGTGACAAAAGGTGAATATGTTTGCCCTCAATATCTTTGTCAATTCGTACCAAGATCAACACGGAGGAGGTAAATCACGGACGGCTACTAGTCTTTGAAATAGTGACTAACATGTAAAAGAGATATTTACCTCGACTTTATCGAAATTCAAACCTCAGATTTTATGATGATAATATCTCATGTACTATTCATTAGATCCATCTAAAAGGATAATGTTCATTTATAATGATACAGTATCTGTATAGTATTATTTGTAATTGGCTATAATTAAGGGACAATAATAGAGTGAGGCATCATCATTGCCTCGTATAGAAAGTGGGGCATGCAGATCGTGAGTAAAATATAGTATGTAATAGTTTTTTATATTGTAAATTAAATTCAAGCCGGCCAGGCGAATCACGAGGTGAGATATAATAATTCTATCCTGTAACGTAACGTCAAGTTTCTGACCTATTGGCAAAGGGGAAAATGTAGAATCTGTTAAAGTGTTTGTATGGTTTGAAATAAGCTTCAATTGGCCCTGGTACGTAGGGTGTCGTGGTCAGCTTTCTCTAATGATAGATTAGACCTTTGAAATTTGAGATTTAATTGTTGTGTACTGTGGAAGATTTTTTCTTTAATACGTAGTAGATCCAAGAATATTAATTGTTACACGTGTGTTTTCCTGATTTTCTAGTAGCCAACTAAAACATTTTATGGTGTTAAGACTCGTGCGGGCTAGAGGACGGATGAATATCTTCGATTATTTCTCGTAGTCGTTTTGTGCTTGTAATTGAATGCAGTAGAAACATTACTTCTAACTTGACTCTGCATATACAACACCTTAGTTTATTTGATATTCACCTTCTTGAGAAGACTAATCCAAAGTCCTCATCCGCTAGCAATATCTACTATAAATACTCTTCTTCTCAAAACTTTTCGTAGACAGAGATGTCTCGTACAAGCTTATTCTTACAAGAAAGTAAATATGAATACAATGAACACCTTGCTTACTTGATCTCTTATTGTTTAGAAATGTCTCTGGTTGACTTGGAATTGTAACAGTACTTCGCTTCAGAATCTCCAAGAACTGGCATCTTCAAAACTCCACAGAACCTGCTTTTCTAAGATTTTTTTTTCAGTTGGAAAGTATCTTCCAATCTATTGTCATGTCAGATCCGACCGTTCAAATCTGTCGAATGACTCTTTTTCGCCTGATCAATTAATTACCTTAATCAATTCTAAAGTCTTTTGTTCTCTTGAAAATGCACTACCAATCGATTAGTTCAATTAATTGACAAAGCTCAATTGATTAGGTCAATCGATTTGATAGACTTTTATTTTCTCATGAAACTCCTTCCAATTGATTGGCTCAATCAATTACCTTAAGCCTAATCGATTGCTTCAATCGATTTTGGACCTTACTGTGCTTCACGAAAAACGCCGTCAATCGACTGCCTCAATCAATTAACATTACTCAATTGATCAGACCAATCGATTCGAGCATGCAACCTCACAATTTTGGGTTTAGGGTTTGCCAATAGATTTTATTTTTTGACAATCGATTACTAACCCTAGTTTCAGCCTTTCTAAGGCTGAAATCACATCTTGCCTGATATCCGATTAACTTTAACTTACTAAGACTTCCTTTGCGCCAACATCCAATCATACATGACCTGTTGGGATTTTCTATTGCTAAACATCCTATTAACCTTGACTTGCTAGGGCTTCTTCACCAAGTATCCAATCTTTTTTGACACACTTGGATTTCCTCTTGTCAACATTCCCATTGGTCTTCCGCTCACCAAATATCTAGTTAATTTTTGACCCACTTAGACTTTCCTTTTGTTAACCTTCCCATTGGACTTTCTGTTACCAAGTGTTTGATCCTCATTGATCCACTTGAATTTTTTCTTGCCAATCTTTCCATTTGACTTCCAATCACCAAGTGTTTGGTCCTCTATGACACACTTGGACTTTTTCCTTGCCAAATTCTCCTTGGGCTTTTGATCATGAAGTGTTTGGTCTTCCGCACCCACCCATTTAGACTTTTTCCTTGCAAACTTTCTGTTCGACTTTCCAAGTTAAGTATCTAGTTCTCCTTGATGTATTTGACTTCTTTCTCACATATTATCAAATATCGAAACCCAAGCTCGAGTCAGCCTGAAGTTAGTCAAATTGGTCAACCTTGACCCGAGGATAATTGTACTAACACGTGAGGTTAGGCCTGCCACCCCGAGCTAGGATTAGTCGGGCTGAAGGCTTGGATACTTGGTGTCAATTAAAAAATAAAAAAAGTTTCTTAAGGTGGGACAACAAATCTAAGTCGCTTGGATGAGACTATATGCTTCTTGATTTATCCTGATGATCGATAAAATTTTTTTATAGAACTAAATCGATCACCTTCAAGATCAAACACCTGAATTACTTAAAAAAAAATAGCTTCTTAAAACTTGTTTGAAAAGTTTGGATCCACAATCAAAGATTATGGTAGAGATGCTAAAATGGGTCTATTAGGTCTAGCACAGCTCAGTCAGCTCATTTTTTATTTGTGCCAAGTCAAGCAAAACACGGACCATCATGGGGTTGTGCCCGACTTGGACTGGGGCTTGTGTTCACTTGAGTAATACCCTAACTAACCTAGACTCGGCTTAAATTATTTTTAAAATATAATAATAATAATAATAATAATAATAATAATAATAATAATAATAATAATAATAATAATAATAATAATTAAAAATTTTAAGAAATATTTTTTTTAAAAAAATCTATAATTTGATTTCTATAACAATTGTTAGATATTTTTCTTTTCAAAATTTCTTTTTTTTTAAAAAAAAATCTTTTTAATATTTTTAAATATTCGAGTGGGCTCAACACATGGGTTGTGTCGTGCCCAATCAGGCCCAAGCTATACGGATTAAGCTCTGATTGGCCCGATTTATGGACCAGGTGAGTCCTGGCACAATATGACAGAACCCTTAATTAGGTTATGCCAAACATGGCTATGATCCTGACGAATCACAGGATGCTCAATTCGATTCATTTTAACTTTGAACAATTAGAGATGAAATATGTTAAGATCCTTGTGCATCTATACGTTTAAATTCTTCTTATATTTTTACGGATGCAATGTCTTTATAATCTCAATTAATCTTATTAATTATTTCTGTAGATGATCGATCTGATCCTATAAAAATTTTCCATCGACTACTAAGATAAATCAAATATCTTTTATCGTGAAAGTTATCTTTACATAGAGAAAGTCACACGACCACTTTGAAATTGAAATGATATTGAATTCAATTTAAAAATGAGTCGACTAAGTAACTTCAGTAAGTATTCTACCATTCAATTGACGCAAGACAATACAAACCTTCTATTCTCAAATAACAACTCAAAATTAACTATAGCATCAACTGGGCTAACCTATCAAAAGTTCCACCTCAGAGACTTCTTATATGCTAGAATTCTACCTACGAGACTTCTTATCTACCAAAACTTTACCTTTGGAACTTCTCGGATTGGTGCATATCGTTAAAGGGGGAGAGATGAATATTGATCTTCTTTTCTATTCGTTTCATTGTTATTTCTTTCTAATCAAAGTTAGTACGCATAAGAATAATACAAATAAAATAAACAATAAGAATGACACTGGACTTTTACTTAATTAGTTCTCAACTCTCTCAACTCTCATAGTCAGTACATCTAAGACCTACGCAATCCGTATGAGTCCACTAGTTTTATCTTCTTTCCAAAACTTTTTCAGATGTTGAGAAACCTCTTACAAGTTTGATATACAAGCACAAAGAATATATAAAATAAAGCACCACTTGTAATGAAGCCCTGAACATCTCACACCTCATAGCGCTTCCTTGGTCGCACGAGTAAAGTCTTGTCGTCTTTTGAGCATAGAGTCGAAGAGCCAAAGAGTATAGAATTAATCTTTCGAACTGTAATATCCCGGTTCTGAGATTCTGATTAAGTATGGCTTAAAAGGTTAGATGGTACTATCCATATCATCAAGGTGCACCTTCCTTTTTGGAAGCCCAAACTTAAGAACTCCAAAGTTAAGCGTGCTTGGCTTGGAGAAATCTGAGGATGGGTGACCTCCGAAGTTGGCGTTCAGGGGTGAAGCACGCTGAAAGGATTTCCGGTGGTCTGTGGAGCTAGTCGTCAACCTGATGGGCAATTCTGGTGGCGTTCTCGGTTCGGTCCGGGTGGAGGCCGGTCGGGCCGGGGCCGGTCGGGCCGGGGCCGGTCGGGCCGGGGCGTTATAGATGGTATCAGAGCAACCTTGCGACCGTGAGTGCGCCTGTGGCAGGAGCACCCAGGGCACCACCTAGTGAGGGAGATTCTGGGATTTGTTTGTGGTGTGATTCGTGGTTACACAATGAGGATGTTGCGTCTTTAAGTGGGGGTGATTGTAATACCCCGGTTCTGAGATTCTGGTTAAGTATGACTTAAAAGGTTAGATGATACTATCCATATCACCAAGGTGCACCTTCCTTTTCGGAAGCCTAAACTTAAGAACTCCAAAGTTAAGCGTGTTTGGCTTAGAGAAATCTAAGGATGGGTGACCTCCTGGGAAGTTTTCCAGGGTGCGTGCGAGTGAGGACAAAGCACGCTGAAAGGACCTCCGGTGGTCTGTGGAGCTAGTCGTCAACTCGATGAGTAATTCTGGTGGCGTTCCCGGTTCGGTTTGGGTGGGGCCCGCCTAGGCCGGGGCGTTACACGAACATCATGCTTAGGGTTTCTTTTATAGAAATTTTTTAATCTACCAATAAGACATATCGATATACCAATCCTGCATAAAACTTGATCCTCACGACTGAGTTTATCATGATCTGTGATCTCTTTGATATCAAGTTTATCGATCTACCGAACCAACCCAAGTCTAGACTCGAACCCTGTCAACCGAACCCAATCTGTTTACTGATCCTTGGGATCGATCTATCGATACTTGGGTTTGGTCTACTAATCCTTGGGTTCAGTTTATCGATCCTTGGCATCAATTGACCGAACTAATTTGGGTCTGATTTGACCCGAGTCAAATCATGTTCACCCCAGACTTGGTTTGACGGCATCCGGTTGCCTTCATCTGCTTTCTTTCTTGCTTCCAGCTCTAGGATCTTGCAAGACATGCATACAAACATAACAAAATATGCAAACCTAATCCAAGACTTTACCACTTAAAGATCACTCCCTTAGGATCAAACTCAACCTTATAAGTTTGCTTGACTTACTAGGTTTCTTGCTTGGACCTCCTCCAAGACTTTACCGTCTAAGTATCACACCATTAGGATCAGGCTCAATCCTATAAGTCTACCTGACCTATTAAGGTTCTTGCTTGGATTTCTTCTTAATTAGACTTTTCCATCAAAGGTCTACTCCTTAGGATCTCACCACCTAGAGTTCACTCTCCTAGGATTTCCCTTTACCAAGCCTCCAGTCCTCTAGACCCACTTGGATTTTTTACTTGCTAAAAATTCAATCGTCCTTGACTACTTGGACTTTCCCTTGCCTAATATCATGCTAGTATTTTTCCTTATTAGTCATCTAGTCAACCTTTGACTAGATTAAACTTTACTTTTTCTAGTCATTAGTCAACCTTTGAGTTGACTAGACTTGCTCACTTCTAAATATCAAGTCAAATTTGAATCAACCCTTAGTCATTCTTAACCAAACATAATTATATTGTCATACATTAAAACTCTAGAGGTTGATTACAACAACATTCTTATTTATGATGAGTTCCATCTTCTCAACTTCTCATCTGTCAATAATTTCACCTTTGGGATTTATCATATGACAAGTTAACTTGGACTTCCATGTGCTAGGAATTCACTCCTTTATGATTTCTCATATGTCAAGAGTTTCACCTTTGAAAGTTCTCATATGTTAAGATCTACTTGGACTTCCATCTTATAGGATTCCTTTAAGACTTCTCACCCAATTGTAATCAAGATCTTGTACCTACACATTTGATATAAGTTAGAATATCAATTATGTCTAACTTAAATATTATATTCTACACAAATAATTTTATCAACCATTTAAGACCAACCTAAATGAAGTATAATTGCATCATCAATCTCTCCACTAACCTTCCCTGTAAGTCAAACCTTTTATGCTCTGTTTACATGGGAGGGTGGATTCAAAAATTAAGGAAGTTTTCCGTGCGGATAATTTTCCACTATTTAATTAATGAGAAATGATGGATTCTTTATCCTTTCTATTATTTACTTGTTACAAAATAATCGACGGGTGGATTCATAAATCCATCTACGATTGATTTATGAATAATTTTTTATCCTCCCAAATTGAAGAGAACGAGTTTCCTTCCCTGTCACTGTCTTTGCCCTCAACCACTTTGTGCTCACCGAGGGCATCCTAGCACTGCCACCTCACGCTCACCCAAGCAGCGGACGGTCGTTCACACTGGCCTCACACACTCTGTAAGCAGCAGGCGACCCTATATGATAGCTTCACGCTTGTTGCGAGCAGTGGGCAGCCCCACAGAGAGCAGTCGGACTCTCATGCACTCGTCACGAAAAACTAGTGGCCACATGCTCACCGCAAGTAGTGGGCAATCACACTCTCATCGTAAGTAATGGGAAGAAGGGTTCTAGCTCGTTCACTGTGAACAACGGCCATCCTTGCTCTTGCCGCAAGCAATGGGTGGTTTTGTACAGCCGCACTCTCAGCACGAGAAATGGGCAGTCGTGCTCTTGCTGTGAGCAACGGGCGGTTGTACACGGCCGCACTCTCACCACGAGCAACAAGCGACTATGAGCGACTTCACTGTCAAGTGAGCAATGGGCGGTCGTGCAAGACAGCCTCACACTCGCCACGAGTAGGGAGTGCACCCACATGTGTCCCTCTCATGGTTGCTAATCGCAAGCATCCCTACATGACAATCTCATGCGACCACTAGCTACTTCATCAATTTTTTTCATCTTTGATTCCTCCTTCTATTTCTCTTCCATTCTCTCTTCCCCCTTCCAGAGGGATTATTTCCCCTTCTCTTTCCTTCTTTTTCTTTTCTGTTCCATTTCTACCAAGATTTTTTTTCCTTCTTCAATCCACGACTCTGAGTAAACATGAAGGTTAACAGAGCATTAGAGATCATCCCAATTTCTTTTGCTATGGCACCAAATGCATTGAATTGATAAACCTATACCTCTAAATTCATCTACATAACATTGCACTACTCATAATCAAAGGCACCATCACCAACTATTGTTACAATTAAAGGAATCACTCCTTTGCCCCAAAGACTACAATGCATAAGTTAGACCCTCCAAGTGGTTAACAAAACATCTAACTTTTTAATCCCAACTACAACATACTATATGGATTTTCCTCTAGTGGGATGATAAATCTAAGAATGATAACCTCTTAGATGGGCCTCCGCAAGAGCTTCTCAATTTATCTTGCTAGTCAATGGAAAACTTTCGTTATATCGAGTCGATCACCTTCAAGATTAGTCAGTTCGAAGATATGAATATCTGGATTAAAAAAAATCACTCCTTTATGTTGGTGCAATTGACCCCTGGTCAAAGTTGGCCAAGCTCGAGTTAACTGGAGTTGAAGTTTTAATATTTGCCCAAATGTTAGTTGGTCGAGACGTTAACTTGGTTAAAGTTGACTAGATATTTTATAGTTGTTTAATATGTTAGTTGGTTAGGAAGAGTCAAGTAGGTTAATGTTGATCAAATACTTAATGAGACAGAAATTCCATGTGAGTCACGATTGACCAGACACTTGTGATCAAAAGTCCAATATGAAGTTGTTACAAGAAGAAAGTTTAAGTCGGTTACGGTTGATTGAACACTTGATTTTAGAAGTCCAACATGTAGTTGGTATGAGGCATCGAGGTTGATTCAAGTTTTGTAGTACGCATCCAAATGACAAGTAGATAATCAAGATGAAGCAATCAGAGCCATCCACCCTCCTCTAGTTCGCACTAGTCTTAACAAGTGGTATCAGAATAAGACCGCTCTTCATTGGAATAACCTCCATCGAATTACAAAGCTAAGGGTAGAAGATAAAGCTTCAGATTTTGAAAGAGTCAAATGGAGTTCAAGGATAGATTTGGATATAACACTAGAATTTTACCTCCTTTTGGACTAGGAGGGTTTGCTCAATAGAAATCAGGAATGGAAAACTTTTCAATGATGGATATAGAATAATTGTTTGCCATAATCGAAGTTTTTAAAGCTCCTAAAGATACAAAGGGAAAATTTCCTCGAAAGAGTAGATGGAATGAGGAGCAAGTTCAAAAATTTAAGGCAAATCACAAAGTAACCAAATTTCTAGTTAATATCTTGCCTAACAATATTTTATATAAGATAGGCAAATATCAAGATATCAAATAACTATGGACCAAATTAGTCAAGTTTCATAAAGATTCAATCTTGGCACAAAGTGAAGATGAGTCCAAAGAGGGAGACTCATTGCCTCAAGAGATTAAGGATTTGAAAGTTGAGATGTGCTCAACATCCAAGATGGATATTGAAGAAGCATCCACTCTAATAATTGAGGGGAATAGATCAACAACATTAGAACAAGATGAAACTTCAACATTCAGATTTGATGAAGATGAAGATTTTGCCACCTCAATTAGTCATAAAGCTCAAATTATGAAGGTATATAAATTTCAATTCATAAATATAAAAATCATATCACATATTTTGAGTATAGGAATAAAGGGCAGTACTATAAGAACAAATATTCACAATTAATCAAGAAAAAGGCTCAAGTGACACAAAGGGCAAGGGAGAATCCAAAAGAGGTCAGCCCCGTGATACGAAAAGGCAAGGACAATATTGTGTGCTTCTTATACAATCAATAAGAACATTATTGGAATCAATGTCCAAAGGGGAGGAAACTAAATAAAAACAAATGAGGAAACTCAAATCAAGGGGGAGCTTCTAAGGTATTATTTAATAATGCAATTTCCTTGTATCATGATAAGAAACATGCTAGAGATAAGCCTTATGAATTTAGAGCTTATTATCATGAAGATAAAAAGCATGATAATTATAAGGACAATTATAAATTATATAATGCTAGAACAATTTTACCTAAGGATAGAAAGGTTGACAATAATCAAAGCCCAAGCAATTTAGACATATGTCTAGACAAAAAAAAAAAAATCCAAAACAATCATAAAAACAAGTATAAATATAACTTAGTGGATGAAAATCAAATTTTGAGATTAAAACTTTATCAATAAGAAAAAAAAACCTTAAGAAAATTACAAATGAGGTTAAAGGGTCCAAGAAACAAAACCTAGGTTTAGGCAGACAAGAGACATCTATCTAAGGGCAAGAAAGGTTTGAGATACAAATCTAAGTCTAAGGAAAGCATGACTTTATATCATTGAGTTTCATATAACTATGAAACTAATCCTAAATCTAGGAGTTAAGTCAAGGTTGCAAGGAAAGTCATCCTTAAAATTGACCTTAATGAGATAATAATGGCTAAGGCTTCTAAGAAGCCTAAGAGAGCCATTATGAAGGTAACTAGGGAGGTTATTTCTAGTGAACACTTAGTATACCCAAGGAGTTCCAATAGGTATTGGATTCCTAAGAATATGATCTCTTCACACTAAATAGCTATAGGATATTATTGGATGGAGTGGACAGGCTAGAGGGAGTGAATAACCTGCAATAAAAGTTAATTATTTCTCTTGCTCTTGAACTAGCAAGGGCACCCGAATTATTTAAAAACAAATAATAAAAACATAAAGTAAGAGACACATAATTTTTACTTGGTTTACAATCGGGAGTTGCTAATCCAAGGCAATAACAACTTACTAAAAGACCTCATTCTTCGACAAGAGCAAAGACGGAGAAGCCCCTTATGTAGGATCGATGACGTGCTAGAGGGGGGTGAATAACACTCATGACTTTTTCACTCGTTTCAGAAAAGATAGAATAACCGCAGCGGAATAAAGGACAAGTAAAAAAAAGAAATACTAATACAATTTCTTTTACTTGGTTCGGAGCATGTGAGGACTCCTACTCCATGACCCGCGATCATTGATCACTTTCATTGGGCAATCACTATAGATCCGAAAAGATTTACAAATATGTAAGTACAAGTATTAACAAAAACAAAGTGTACCGATAACAAATGATTAGTAGTTCATTGATTGTCGGAGCAACAGTTAGGCGTTTTTGAGTTATTCTGGAGCAGCACGTACATATGAAGATCATTCTGAATGTGTTTTTTGAAGCTGTTGGTCGACCCTCCTTTTATAGCCAAGCTAGACTTATTCCAAATCCATTGATCTTGGGATCCGTCTTTGACTCGAAGCTGATCGATCGACTGATCCAGGTTTTCAGTCGACCAAACCCTCTGAACCTACCTAGCTTTTCGTCCACATGCTTATGCTCGGATAAGAGTCTTCATTCGGTTGATCGATCCCTACGTTTGATCAATCGATCCTGTCGATGATCTCTAACTTATCTGATCTGATCAAACCGGTCCAAAGCTAATCCATGTTCGATTGACTGAACCTCCCCGTTTGGTCGACCGATCCCCTAGTCAACACTTCACCGCAAGCTGGAATATGATCTGTTCACTTAATGGTTCGATCGACCGATCTAAAGGTTCGGTCGACCGATCAAGGTCGACTCTTCAACTTGCAACATGTTAGTTCCCTGCAAAATAAACATTAGAAAATAGGCAGATAACATGTGAAGTAAAATCTATTTTGATAGTCATCGGACTATCCGGTTCTAACTTTCGAATTTCACCAAAAATCCTAGGTCGAGTCGACGCCTACTGTTCTCTCTTTGGGGAACGCATCCTCACCTACTCCTCTCAGGAGAGTTTATCTTTTGTCAGACCAATCCTCCAGACCGTCTGGACTTTGGCTTAGCACCCAAGATTTCAAGTTTTCATGCTGGACGTCCGCTCCACGACCCGTCCAGACTTTCATCTAGTCCACAACTACTAGGATTTTCACCTAGAGTCCCCGACTCTAGGATTTCGTCCAAAGTTCATGACCCACTAAGACTTTTGCATCTAGGGTTACCATCCCCTAGGACTTAGGGTTACCTCCACATAGGGTTTTCCATAACCTAGGGTCACCACCCACTAGGACCTAGGGTCACCACCCCTAGGACCTAGGGTTACCTCCCCCTAGGAGTTTCCACATGCCTAGTATCTACTTGGATTTTTACCTAAGAACACTTAGAACTTTCCTACAAGTTCAATCACACTTGTTAGATAACAATATAACTTAACTTTGAACTCTTTGCCATTATCAAAACATAGGTTCGATCATCTGGTGCTCACTGCACCAACAAACTCCTCCTTTTTTATGATAGCAACACAATTCAAAGTTAAGTAAAATATACAACAATAATTAGAAAATGCAATAATTAAGAAATGCAACATTTAAGAGATTCATTCAAAATTAGAACAAGTTAAGAGATAGAACAAGTTAAGAGATTCATTCACAATTTGTTAGCTCCCCCTTTAATCACTTAACATTCTCTCCTTAACTTTAGAATAATCACTTAACTTTAGAATATTCTATCTTCTCTCCCCTTTTGACATATATCAAAAATAATTTAAAGAGAGTGAACAATAGAATTTTAAATTCGAAAGGCTAGTTTTATAATCTTTTAAGCTCCCCCTGAAGGGTAGCACTCACTTGACTTAAAAATTATTTATCTTTTAAACAACATAGCTAAATACCTAGCTTTGAAAAGGATGTATTTGAAAAATACTTAACTCAATACTTAGCTTTGAAAAGATTTAAAAAAAAAACCTTGCTCAATACTTAGCTTTTAAAAGATTTTCTTAAAAAAAAACTTAGCTCAATACTTAGCTTTAAAAAAAATTGATAAAAACTTAGTTAAGTATTTAGCTTAAACAGATTTTGATAAAAACTTAGTTAAAAAAAAAATTAGCTAAGTTTTGAAAAGAATTCTTTGTAATAATACTTAGCTAAGAAAATAATTTCTTTGAAAAATACTTAGCTAAGTTAAAAATACTATATAAAGTACTTTACTTTTTGAAAAGATTTTTAAAATACTTAGTTAAGTACATAAAAACTTAGTTAAAAATATTTTTTTAAAAACTTAGGGTGCATTTGGTTTATACGTTTTTAATTTTTATTTTATGAAAAATGCGCATTTTTTAAAAAAGGTGTTTGGTTTGTAGTTTCATATCTGTTTTCTAAAAAAATAGATAGTATTTTATGAAAAAAAATAGAAAATGTTTAAAAGTCATTTTCTATTTTCTAGAAAATGCACTTTTCTCAGAAAATGCAAATGAAAAACACGCAAACCAAACACACCCTTAGTTTTTCAGCTAGAAATATTGAACTTCCTTTTTCAAATAAAGTTTTAAAATTGGTTTTCAAAAATAGTTAGACTTTCTTTTCAAAAATAGTTAAGCCCCAAAAAATTGAACTTCCTTTTTGAAAAATACTTTGATTTGAAATCTTGAAAAAGAATACTATTACTTTGAGAAAATATTTAAGAAAAATTAATGTCACTCTCCCTTTATGAAAAATAGTTAAGAAATCTGGAACTTCCTTTCACTCCCCCTTAATTAATGTAAAAAAATAAATGCTTTAAGTTTTAAGGTCCTAGAGTCCAAGCATTAGAGGGCCAAATCTTTAAAACAAATATCTACCTTCCTTATTAAACTGTCTAATCTTTAGTTATTAGTTGTTCACCATAAGGTTATAGCTTTTACTTGACTAGTCAAGTTAAGTAAATGTTCTAGTTAGTTTGACTAAAATGGATAGCTTAACATAATTAATTTAACTTGGTATTTATTGCCCAGACTTATGTCGATGCACAGACATAAATATTCCGAAGTCCAGGCAGTACATATGCATCTCACACCATTCTAAGTATTTTTCATACACAAGCAAGGGAATCCTAGTGTGCTTGTGAGATGCTCTGGTTGAAACCTATGGGTACATGCTTTCTAGAGGGAAAGTCCTAGAATATAATCTTTGAAAATTCTAGTAAAATTGAGAGTTTTAAAAATAATTTTTCTAGAATTTTAAAACAAGACAATATACTAACTTTTTGAAACAATAAAAATTTTAAAAAAATTTAATCTACTCTACTGTGCACATTCCTAATTCTCTTCTAAGTGTACTAAACTCGAGTTCAGGTAAGGGTTTTGTGAAAATATCAGCTAAGTTTAACTTGGACTCAACATAGTTAAATACAATGTCACCCTTAGTTACATGATTCCTTACAAAGTGATGTTTAACTTCTATGTGTTTAGTCCTGAAGTGGTGTATTGGATTCTTAGTTAGATTTATAAAACTTATGTTATCAATTGAAACTTTTATATTTTTGTATACGAACTGGTAATCTTTTAAGATATGCATCATCCATAGCAGTTGAGATGCATATTTTCTCATTGCTATGTATTCTGTTTTAGTAGTGGATAGAGCAACACAATGTTACTTTCTGCTAGACCAGCTTACTAGACACTGACCTAGAAATTGGTAGCTTCTACTTGTATTTTTTTTTTGTCTAGCTTACACCCAACATAGTCTGAGTCAAAGTATCCAACTAAGTTAAATGTGCTAGTCCTAGGGTACTAAAGTCCTACACTTAGGGCCCCCTTAATGTACCTTAGTATTCTTTTCACATTGACTAAATGTGATTCTTTTACACAAGATTGGTATCTAGCACATATACCTACTGCAAATAAAATATCAGGTCAACTTGTAGTTAGGTATAGTAGACTTCCTATTACACTTATATAGTATTTTAAGTTTACTAATTTTTCTTCTAAGTCAGAGTCAATTTTAATATTAGTTGTCATTGGGGTATTTATATTTTTAAAATTTTCCATTCTAAATTTTTTAATTAATTCCTTAGTATATTTGATTTGAAAGATATAAATTCCTTCTTTATTTATTTTATTTATAAACCTAAGAAGAAATTGAGTTCTCCTATTAGACTTATTTTGAATTCATTTTTCATTAATTTGATAAACTCTTTTAATAATTGTATATTTGTTGAACAAAATATTATATCATCTATGTAAATTTGATCAATAAAAATATCATTTTTTAAGGGTTTAACAAATAGGGTTTGGCCTATTTGTCCTTGGTTAAATCCCATAGATGTTGGATATGTTGATAGTCGTTCATACCAAGCCCTAGGTGCTTGTTTTAGTCCATATAAAGCCTTCTTTAACCTAAGAACATGATTTGGGTGGTTTAGGTCTTCAAATCCTAAGGGTTGATTTACATAAACCTCTTCTTTAATGAACCCATTCAAGAATGCATATTTTACATCCATTTAGTATAATCTAAATCATTTATGTGCTGCATAGGCTAGTAGCATCCTTATGGATTTAAGTCTAGCTACAGGTGCATAGGTTTCATCATAATCTAACCCTTCTACTTGGTTGAACTCCTTAACTACTAGTTTAGTCTTATTTCTTACTAATTCACCTTTATCATCTAGTTTATTTCTAAATACCCACTTAGTGTCAATTATAGATTTATTTATGGGTTTAGGTACTAGATCCCAGACTTGATTTCTCTCAAATTGAGTTAACTCCTCTTACATTGCGATTATCCAATCTGAGTCAGGTAGGACTTCCTCTATTGTTTTGGGTTCTATTTTAGAAATAAGAGATATTTGGCTTAGATTTCTATAGGATGATCTAGTTTGTACTCCTAGGGTTGGGTCACCTAAAATTTGATCAGATGAGTGGTTGGATCTTATCCTAGATGGTATTGTATTAGGGTCAATACTTGGTTCTTCTGATTCACTAGGTTTAATTATCTTTTTCATCATCTATTTTTCTTATATTTTGATGATTACTTTCATTGGTTAAATTAGGTAAGTTATTTTTTTCATAAAAAATGGCGTTCATTGTTTCTTCAATTTTTTGGATATTTTTGTTATAGACTCTATAGGCTCTACTAGTTATGGAGTACTCTAAAAATATGCCAGTTGTAGATTTTGATGTAAATTTATCTAAATAATTCTTAGTGTTTAATATGTATACTTTACATCCAAGGACTTTTAGATAATTTAGATTAGGTATTTTATTATAGTATACTTCATAAGGGGTTTTATTATAAAAATTATTAATCAATATCCTGTTTTGTATATAACATGCTGTGTTTATTGTTTCGGTCCAAAATTGGTTTTTTAAGTTATATTCATTTAACATGATTCTAACATCTTCATGTAACGTTCTATTTTTTCATTCTACTAGTCCATTTTGTTGGGGAGTTCTAGGGCATGAGAACTCATGTTTATATCCATTAATTTTACAAAATTCAGTAAATTTATAATTTTTGAATTTTCCTCCATGATCACTTCTAATTATTTTAATTTGAGTATCTTTTTCATTTTTGATTAAATTGTAAAAAATTATTAAAGATTTTAAAAGTTTCATCTTTAGTTTTTAGAAATTTAACCCAAGTAAATTGAGTAATCGTCAATTATAACTAAGCAGTATTGGTTTATACTTAGTGACTTGACTCCATGTGAATCAAATAGATCTAAATGTAGGAGCTCAAGTTGAGTTGGTTCGATTTAAGTTTGTTGGTTTGTGAGTTGACTTAGTTTGTTTACCTTGTTGGCAAGCATTATAAACTGCATTTTCTAAGTTTTTAGTTTGGGTAAACCTCTAACTAGGCCATTTTGACTCATTTTTGAAATGAGTCTGATATGAGCATGACTCAGTCTTCTGTGCCACAACTTAGTTTTCTCTTGTTGTCTCAGAAGACACTTTAGTGAGGAGTTTGGTAGGTTAATTGTGTAAACATTATTTTTCCTAATTCCCTTAAATGTAACTTCCAGGTATTCAACATTTCTAATTATATACTCAGAGTTGGAAAAGGTAACTAAATAACCAGAGTCACACAATTGACTTATGCTAAGTAATTTAAAGTTAAATTTATCAACTAATAAGACTTTTCGAATAATAAAATTGGAACTCAGTTCGATATTACCTATTCTAATTATCTTAAGTTTTCTGTCATTGTCAAACGCAATTGACCTTAAGTTCTTAAGTTTTAGCTTAGTAAACTTCAATCTATCTCCAGTTATGTGTCTGGAGCATCCACTATCCAACGTCATTATGTTCTTACACATAAAGTATTTGATTTGGATCCAATTTTGACAGATTAAAAGATAGTTTGATTGAATTCAGCTCCTTAATTTTTCATCTCACCCAGTTTAGATTGTTAATCATGTTATACCTATGGGTGATTGTGAGATGGTTAATAATAATTTTTTTAAAGTTATTTTGATTTGAGTTTGGTTTAACTTAAGTTTAATTAAGTTTTAGTTTATTAAGTCTAAGTAATTTTAATTTAGTTTAATTTAATTAAGTTTAAGTAATTTTAATTTAGTTTATTTTTAATTAAGTTTAAGTAATTTTAATTTAGTTTATTTTTAATTAAGTTTAATTTTAATTAAGTTTAATTTAAGTAATTTTAATTTAGTTTAATTTTAATTAAGTTTAATTTAATTAAGTTTAATTTAATTAAGTTTAAGTAATCTTTGTAACGACCCGCCTCCTACTGGCTAGGCTGCGAGGCCGATCGCTACAGTTCATGCTTTGCTAAATTACTATTGCGGAAAATCTGGATTGATTAAAATTTTACTAAACTAATTACTGTAAACTGAACTTAATATTCTAGGTGTACCTAGGAGTCGTACACATGCTAGGGGAGATATTCTATGCCTTTCGGATGTCCTGCTAGCTGTAATCAGGCATTTCAATCGATCCATGGATCGATTGGGCTGTCGGATCGATCCCGTGATCGACCCAGCTGGACACTGGCACGGAAGAAGGCTCTGGATCGGTCAGCTGACCGATCCAGAAGCTGTATCACTTCTGTACGCGGCTGGATCGGTCTACCGATCGATCTAGGAGTACACTGATCGGTCGGTAGACAGATCCAGTAGCTTACTGATCGGTCGGCTGACTGATCAGTGAACCTCGGTACTCACTGTTCGCCTCTGGATCGGTCGGCTGACCGATCCATAAACTCTCTGTTCGCGCTTGGATCGGTCAGCTGACCGATCCAGCGGCACAACTCGACTCTGATCGGTCTGTAGACCGATCTGGGTTCTGATTTCACCCTGAAACTCTGATTTCAGCACTCTGGCGTGCCAAAACCTCACACAACAATTCTAAAATCAATTGGAATATATTTTAGCAACTATTAACCAGCTTTCTAACATAATTACTAACAAACTAAATAACTCTCCCATGGTTTAAACATTCTAAGGTCAAAAAATGCATGAAAGAAGAAATACTAAGAATTCAACTATTTAAGCTTGCTAAAACCCATGAGGATCTTTTGTTCCAGTTCCTGCCACACACACCATCTTTGCATTGAACTCCAGCTTCCTCTGCTAGTCCATTTTCCCTTTACCTTTATCTGCAGTATAAGGAAAGTAGAATCTGTAAGCTTAAAGCTTAGTAAGAAATCAACTACCTCACTAAAACATGCAACGATGCAAACATGCTTTTAAAGAATGCTATTTGAAAACATGTACTGGCATGACATACTATGGTTGCAAGCATAAACTGAAATAACTGAACATGTAAGCTGAAACATGGCATAGCAAGCTAATCACATAGAACAATAATAGAGAACTAAGCTAACTGAAGCCAACCTGAAGCTGAAATCAAACTCAACTAACATAACTGATTTTATGAGTTTTGAAAACTAATAGCATAGTAGATCAAAATAATAATCATGTGCTGTTGGGCCCGGCAACTGTACTTACTGTGCGCGCATCCCTAACTAAACCCGGGTTTGCAAGTCCCGAATTTAGTAGGGTTTACTAGGTTATCTGAACCTAGGGACGACTGTGGGAGTCCAACCCAATGGATATCTAATCCGGTACAGTGCCAACTGAAAAGTAAAATACTGAATATAGCTAAACTGTTTTAAATTGTTGTTTCTAGGTTATCTGAACCTAGAGCTAGGTTGTCTGAACCCAGAGGCGACTGTGGGAGCCCACCCATTGGACCGTAGTCCCATATAAGCTAGAATAAACTGATTTACTGATTTAGATGCTTCTAATGCATTCAACTGAGCTGTTAAAATGCCTAATTTGCATTTTTACTTAACTAGCTATTTTATCGAACACTTAGTGTGCCCCAACTCTCCTCTCTATTAGGGAGACCACTTCTAGGCACCCGACAACGTCTAGAGACCCCCACTGAAGAGGGATTACGTGTCCGGCCCATCTAGAAGTGCTCACTAAATCCCTAAACCTGCGAGGAGGATCAATTTCACGCTATGCGTCGATAAAAATCTGCATATAGCTAAACTAATGCGTAGAAAACCCAAACGGAGCTACTTATACTGCAGGTGAGGGGTTTCTTACCTCGTGTGCTATATTTCTTACAAATCTAAGCGCTAGTTTCCGGTGGAGAAGGTCCCTTCGTTGATCTTCTCGCGTCTACGTGTTCCTCTCGCGGAGGGGAGCGTCCTCGTGTCTGAGATGTCACCGGAAGTCACTCCTATGGCCCTAGGGATGAAACCCTAGGCTTGCTTGGGTGTTGGCGCCGAGAGAAGGAAAAGAGAAGGAGGGTTGCGACGTGGCTAGGGTGAGGTCTCGGTGGAGAATTCCCGAACCAAGGAAAAATAAACCAAACCCACTCAAGTTTTCTATTTATATTAAGTGGGTATTTTCAGCCCAACTCTAATATAAATTTAATTGATTCCTCTTTCTTTCAGCACGGGCCTGCTGGGTTCACCGGTTACTAAGGCTAACTAAAAGTTATCGGATCCGAGAGGTTCCGGGTTCGATTCCCACCTAAGCTATTTTGCGGTTCTAATTATTTTTGCTGCTTCTGCTACTCGGAAAATTCTGGAAAAATATCTAAAAATTCCAGAAAAATCATAGAATATTTATAATGCAGTTTCGAGAATTTTCGGGTGTTACAATCCCCCATACCTTATAAAAAGTTCGTCCTCGAACTTAGAATAATTCTGGGTACTTCTGTCTCATGCTGGCTTCTATCTCCCAAGTTGCCTCTTCTGCTGTGTGACTGTGCCAAATGACTTTGACTAATGGTACTTCCTTGTTCCGTAATTTCTTAATTGCTCGGTCTATTATCTGAATAGGCCGAGTATCATAGCTGAGGTCTTCGCGGATCTGTACCGACTGGGGCTCAATCACCTGGGTGGCATCTGGGGTATGCTTCTTCAGCATAGAGACGTGAAATACGTTGTGGACAGCTGACATTTCCTGGGGTAGCTCTAGCTCATATGCTACCTTGCCCACTCTTCTGCTGATAAGGTATGGTCCCACATATCTGGGACTTAGCTTGCCCTTCTTCCCAAAACGCATTACTCCCTTCATGGGAGCTACTCGAGGAACACGAATCCCATGAAAACTCTAAGGGTGCAGTGTTTGACATAAGCGCTCTCAGCGGCTCATCTCTATCCTCTGGCGGATCTGCTGTATAGCTGCTGTGGTATCTGCTACTAGATCTGTCTGAAGCTCTAGTTCTTTCTATTCACCACTCTCAAACCAGCAGATTGGAGATCTACACCTCCGCCCGTAGAGAGCCTCGTAAGGTGCCATACCGATAGTGGCCTGATAGCTGTTGTTGTATGCAAACTCTGCTAAGCTCAGATATTTGCACCAACTTCCCTTGAAGTCTAGGGCACATGCTCGGAGCATATATTCGAGTACCTGATTTACTCGCTCCGTCTGTCTGAGGATGGAAAGCTGTGCTAAACTTTAACTTCGTGCCCAAAGCTGACTGTACACACTCCCAGAAGTGTGATGTGAACCTACTGTCTCTGTCTGAAATAATGGTTCGTGGGACTCCATGCAGCCTGACGATCTCCTTGAGATACAACTGAGCTAGTTGCTCCATGGAATAGGATATTCTGATAGCTAGGAAGTGGGCTGATTTAGTCAACCTGTCGACTATCACCCAGATGGTATCAAAACCATTTGTGGTCCTGGGTAATCCCACTATGAAGTCCATGGAAATATCCTCCCACTTCCACTCTAGGATCTGGATGGGCTGCAAAACTCCTCCTGATCTCTGATGTTCTGCCTTAACCCTCTGACAGGTTAGGCAGGTGCTGACATATCGAGTGATGTCTCTCTTCATCCCAGGCCACCAAAAACGTTTCTTCAAGTCCTGGTACATTTTGGTGGAGCCAGGATGCATCGCATAAGGAGTCTTGTGAGCCTCATCTGAAATCTTCCTTCTGAGTTCCTCCTGATCTGGAACACATAATCTGTCGCCAAAATACAACACCCCACTAGCTGACACTCTAAACTCTCCACTTTCTGTTTCTGCTTGATTTTCTGAATTTCAGGATCCTGTTCCTGAGCTGTCTGGATGTCACCAAGCAAGGTCGACTCTAAGGTCATAGTAGAGAGCTGCCCAACTATGAGTTCGAGACCGAAATCTGTGATCTCTTTCTGTAGGGGTGGTGACATAGCTGCTAAAGATAATAGGGTAACGCTGGACTTTCTGCTGAGGGCGTCTGCTACCCTATTTGGTTTTCCTGGATGGTAGAGGATATCTATGTCATAGTCTTTGACCAGTTCTAGCCATTTGCGCTGTCGCATATTCAGATCCTTCTGAGTGAAGAAATACTTCAGACTCTGATGATCTGTATACACCCTGCACTGAGCTCCATACAAGTAATGTCTCCAAATTTTGAGAGCGAACACCACTGCCGCAAGCTCAAGGTCATGAGTGGGGTAGTTCCTCTCATAATCCTTGAGTTCTCTGGAGGCGTAGGCGATTACCTTGCCATCTTGCATCAGCACTGCTCCTAGTCCCAACTTAGAGGCATCACTATAAATGTCGAAGCTGTCTGTATTTTCTGGTAAAGCTAGAATAGGTGCACTGGTCAATCTCCTCTTCAGCTCGCTGAAACTGTTCTCACAGTCCTCTGTCCACTGAAATTTTCTGTTCTTTCTGGTAAGAGCTGTCAGTGGGGAGGCTATCCTGGAGAAGTCCTCTACGAATTTCCTGTAGTAACATGCTAATCCCAGGAAGCTTCTGATCTCACTGGCGTTCTTGGGTCTTTTCCAGTTACTCACAGCTTCTATCTTACCGGGGTCTACCATGATACCATCCTTTGAGATGATATGACCCAGGAAGGACACCTGATCTAACCAAAATTCACATTTTGTGAACTTGGCATATAACTGGTTCTGCTGAAGGGTCTGCAATACTGTTCTCAGGTGCTCTGCGTGTTCTTCCTGAGTTCCTGAATAGATAAGAATATCATCGATGAACACGATGACAAACTTATCTAAATATTCCCTGAATACTCTGTTCATGAGGTCCATGAAAGTAGCTGGAGCATTTGTCACGCCAAAGGGCATGACTACGAACTCATAATGTCCGTATCTGGTCCTGAATGCTGTCTTGGGTATATCCCCTTCTTTAACCTTCACTTGATGATAACCTGATCTGAGGTCTATTTTAGAGAACACTGCTGCTCCCTTTAGCTGATCGAACAAGTCATCTATTCTGGGAAGAGGATACCTGTTCTTGATTGTGACCTGGTTCAGTGCCCGGTAATCTATACACAGGCGCATGCTTCCGTCCTTCTTCTTCACGAACAATACAGGCGCTCCCCATGGTGAGTGACTAGGACGTATGAAGCCTTTGTCAAGCAGCTCCTGTAGTTGTTCATGAAGTTCCTTCAGTTCGGCGGGAGCCATGCGGTAGGGTGCTTTGGAAATAGGGTTGGTACCGGGAATGAGCTCTATCTCAAATTCAATCTCCCTGTCTAGTGCTAATCCTGGTAACTCTTCAGGGAAGACTGCTGGGTAGTCACTTACGACTCGGACTTCTGCTAGCTGTTGGTCCATGTCCTGACTGGTGCTAACTACGTGTGCTAAAAATCTCGTACACCCTGAATCCATTAATCTCTGTGCCTTCATAGCTGAGAGAAACCTCTTGGCCTTTCTTTTAGGTTCTCCGACAAATTCGAACTGTGCTTCTGCTTCAGGTTGGAATATGACTTTCTGCTTACAGCACTCGATGGAAGCACCGTATCTGATCAAGAAGTCCATTCCAAAAATGATGTCGTAGTCAATCATATTTAGCACGATCAGATCACAGAAGAGTTCTCTGTCTGCTATAATGACTGGCACTGCTCTGAGCCAGTGCGTGGATGCCATAATTTCTCCTGAAGGTAGTGTCATCAGAAACTGACTACTGAGTACCTCTGGAGGTATTGCTAACTTGTTTGCGAATGCCCTGGCTATATAAGAATGGGTTGCCCCAGTATCGAATAAGACAGTTGCTATTTGCTGAAAAATACTAATCTGACCTATAACAACTGTCGAGGCATTTGCTACGTCCTCTCTGGTGAGTGAGTAGATCCTCGCATTGGTCATAGCTGGAGGGGCTTCTAATCTGCCCTGGCTGATGTGTGGACCATCTAGAGCGGCCTGCATCTGATGCAACTGTGCTGGCTGGCCTCCGTACTGAATCGGCTGTGGCTGAGGAAGACTGGTCTTGTTTGGGCACTGCTTAGCCATGTGCCCTTCTTGTCCACATTCAAAGCATCCTCGTGTGCCCTTGCCAAACTCCAGGATGGAATTTCCCACAAGTAGCACACTTTGGATAACTGGGCTGCTTGCTGGCTGGTCCTCCTTTTGGGTAACTCCCTGGTTTGCGCTTGTTACTGGAGTTCCCTTTCCAGTTAGAGCCATGAGAGCTGTGGCCCTGCTGCTTCTGGGTACTTGAGCCTCCTTGACCCTTAGGTTCTGAGGGGATTTGCTTCTGCTGCTTGATACTATTCTGGTAGTGCCCAGTGGTCAAGGCGCTGCTGACTAGTTCTTCGGTGGTTTGCGGCCTGTGGATGCCGCCAGCCACGTTCATTGCTATTTCCGGCCTCAGCATCTTGAGCATCAACCAGACTCGTTCTTTTTCTGTGCTGACTAGTTCTGGGCATAGACGAGCCAACCTGTTGAATTTCTTCACGGCTTCCTCCACTGAAAGGTTGCCCTGACGAAACTCTGTGAACTCATCGTAGTGGCGGTTCGTGACCCGCATGTGAAAGAATTCCTCAAAGAACTCCTTCTCAAAGTCAGCCCATAACATCTGGTTCACTGGGCGCTTCGCTCTGATTCTCTCCCACCACATGCGTGCATCCCTTGTCAGGCAGAAGAAGGCACACTTCACCTTCTCGTGTTCTGACCAGTCCAGAAGCTCCATCGTACTCTCCAGTGTTTTGAACCAGGCTTGTGCATCCCATGGTTCACTAGTGCCTGAGAAATTCTCTGGCTTGACTCTCTGCCACTGGATCAGATAAGCTTCTCTCCTTGCCTTTGCTGCTGGGGCTGCTAGTGCTGGTGCTGCAGGCTGGACTGGTGGAACCTCTAAGACCACTGGAGTCGTCAGATTTGGTTCCGGGGTGACTGTGGGGGTATTCTGCTGATTAGCCCTAAGGGTGGCTATCTCCTGTTGCTGTTCAGCTAGCTGCTGCTGTAACTGAGCCACTAACGCTATAAGGTCTGGGGGAGGCACTGAACTGCCTGCCTCATGCTGGGGCTCAGTAGCTGGTGTCCTTCTAGCTGGGCGTCCTTGTGCCATTTCTAAAGACATAGAGGACAGGACATGTATAACTAATACAATTATAATTGTATAACTATTGCTATCATGTTATATACTATCACATACTAACATGCATCAGTTATCTATAAACATAAGCTATAACAAGAAAGCAAGAAACATAAACAAAGTAGAGGCATTCTTACTTGGAAGCTGCAGGTTCAATGCTGATGTGTGTGTAGGAAGTATGGAACACTGCTCTGATACCACTCTGTAACGACCCGCCTTCTACTGGCTAGGCTGCGAGGCCGATCGCTACAGTTCATGCTGTGCTAAATTACTATTGCGGAAAATCTGGATTGATTAAAATTTTACTAAACTGATTACTGTAAACTGAACTTAATATTCTAGGTGTACCTAGGAGTCGTACACATGCTAGGGGAGATATTCTATGCCTTTCGGATGTCCTGCTAGCTGTAATCAGGCATTTCAATCGATCCATGGATCGATTGGGCTGTCGGATCGATCCCGTGATCGACCCAGCTGGATACTGGCACGGAAGAAGGCTCTGGATCGGTCGGCTGACCGATCCAGAAGCTGTATCGCTTCTGTACGCGGCTGGATCGGTCTACCGACCGATCCAGGAGTACACTGATCGGTCGGTAGACCGATCCAGTAGCTTACTGATCGGTCGGCTGACCGATCAGTGAACCTCGGTACTCACTGTTCGCCTTTGGATCGGTCAGCTGACCGATCCATAAACTCTCTGTTCGCGCTTGGATCGGTCAGATGACCGATCTAGCGGCACAACTCGACTCTGATCGGTCTGTAGACCGATCTGGGTTCTGATTTCACCCTGAAACTCTGATTTCAGCACTCTGGCGTGCCAAAACCTCACACAACAATTCTAAAATCAATTGGAATATATTCTAGCAACTATTAACCAGCATTCTAACATAATTACTAACAAACTAAATAACTCTCCCATGGTTTAAACATTCTAAGGTCAAAAAATGCATGAAAGAAGAAATACTAAGAATTCAACTATTTAAGCTTGCCAAAACCCATGAGGATCTTTTATTCCAGTTCCTTCCACACACACCATCTTTGCATTGAACTCCAGCTTCCTCTGCTAGTCCATTTTCCTTTTACCTTTATCTGCAGTATAAGGAAAGTAGAATCTGTAAGCTTAAAGCTTAGTAAGAAACCAACTACCTCACTAAAACATGCAACGATGCAAACATGCTTTTAAAGAATGCTATTTGAAAACATGTACTGGCATGACATACTATGGTTTCTAGCATAAACTGAAATAACTGAACATGTAAGCTGAAACATGGCATAGCAAGCTAATCACATAGAACAATAATAGAGAACTAAGCTAACTGAAGCCAACCTGAAGCTGAAATCAAACTCAACTAACATAACTGATTTTATGAGTTTTGAAAACTAATAGCATAGTAGATCAAAATAATAATTATGTGCTGTTGGGCCCGGCAACTGTACTTACTATGCGCGCATCCCTAACTAAACCCGGGTTTGCAAGTCCCGAATTTAGTAGGGTTTACTAGGTTATCTGAACCTAGGGACGACTGTGGGAGTCCAACCCAATGGATATCTAATCCGATACTGAAAAGTAAAATACTGAATATAGCTAAACTGTTCTAAATTACTGTTTCTAGGTTATCTGAACCTAGAGCTAGGTTGTCTGAACCCAGAGGCGACTGTGGGAGCCCACCCATTGGACCGTAGTCCCATATAAGCTAGAATAAACTGATTTACTGATTTAGATGCTTCTAATGCATTCAACTGAGATGTTAAAATGCCTAATTTGCATTTTTACTTAACTAGCTATTTTATCGAACACTTAGTGTGCCCCAACTCTCCTCTCTATTAGGGAGACCACTTCTAGGCACCTGACAACGTCTAGAGACCCCCACTGAAGAGGGATTACATGTCCGGCCCATCTAGAAGTGCTCACTAAATCCCTAAACCTGCGAGGAGGATCAATTTCACGCTATGTGTCGATAAAAATCTGCATATAGCTAAACTAATGCGTAGAAAACCCAAACGGAGCTACTTATACTGCAGGTGAGGGGTTTCTTACCTCGTGTGCTAGATTTCTTACAAATCTAAGCGCTAGTTTCCGGTGGTGTAAAGCCCGAAAAATTCCTGAATTTATTTTAGAATTATTCTATGATTTTTCTGGAATTTTTAGATATTTTTCCGGAATTTTCCGAGTAGCGGAAGTAGCAAAAATAATTAGAACCCCAAAATAGCTTAGGCGGGAATCGAACCCGAGACCTATGGTGTAAGGGATAATGCTAGTAACCAGTTGAACCCAGCAGGGCCGTGCTGAAAGAAGAGGGAATCAATTATATTTATAATTAATTTTGGATGAATTAATTAGTAAATATAAATAAGGATTTAAGTGAGAAGTTTAGATTATTTTCTCACCGCAGCTTTTCCTCACCCGAAACCTAACACCACCGCCGCACCTCTCCTCTTCCCCTTTTCCTCACGCACGACACACACCAAACTAAGGGTCAAGGAAACATCTTCCGGCGACGACTCCAACACGAAAAAGGTTCTTCTCCGCGAGAGAAACGCGAGGACATAAGCGGTTCGTCGAACGGAGCAGTTTTCCGGAAAACCTAGCGGTTAGAATCGTAAGAAAACCTTGCGATTGAGGTAAGAAACCCCTCACCTGCAGTATAATTGCTCTCGCTTGTTAGTTTTGGCGTTAGTTCAGTAATTTTACAGTTTTCAGTTTTAGGGTGTGCTTTTAGTGCACACCAAGCATTCGGTAGAATGCCCAGTTCAGAAGGATGCACTAGTAGGCGTCCTAACAGCATGTAAAATGTATTAGAAACATTTTATTCAGTTTATTATCAGTTATTACAGCTATATGGATCAGATATCCATTGGGTGGGCTCCCACAGTAGCCTCTAGGTTCAGATAACCTAGCTCTAGGTTCAGATAACCTAGCTCTAGGTTCAGATAACCTAGAACAGCAAAGTAAAATAAAACAGTATTCAGTATTTTACTTTTATTCAGTTGGCACTGTACTTGGATCAGATATCCATGGGCTGGACTCCCACAGTCATCCCTAGGTTCAGATAACCTAGTAACCCTGCTAGATTCGGAACTTGCAATCCCGGGTCTCGTAGGGATGCGCGCACAGTAAGTACAGTTGTCAGGGCCCAACAACATGTTTAGTATTTTCATCTATTATATGTATAGTTTTCAAATTTGAAACTAGTGATGAGAACACTAATTTAGCTTTCAGTTCAGTTCAGGTTCAGTTTACATGATTTGAGTTCATGTACAGATTTAGATATATGTATGACTAGTTCAGTTTCATGTTCAGTTTATATGCTATGCCATGTTTCAGTTCCAGTTTATGCTTTGTATGATACCATGCCATGCCATGCTTGCATATTCAGTATGTTTCAAACAGCATGATTTAAAAACATAATAGCATCGTTGCATGTTTTAGTGAGGTAGATGGTTTCTTACTAAGCTTTAAGCTTACAGATGCTACTTTTCTTATACTGCAGATACCGGTAAAAGAAAAGTGGACTAGCGGAGGCTGGAGGGCGATGCTACGATGATGTGTGTGTGCAAGGGGTTTGGAATAAAGATCCTTGGGGATCTATACGCTTCCATTTCAGTTTTGATACTTAACATGACTAGTTTTATGACTTAGCCTTGTTGCTAGGTGTTATAGCTTAGTGAACTATGTTTTGTTTAGATTATCATGCTTAGAATGTTATTATTTACGTGCTAGAGTGTTTTCATGTATCTAGAACTTGTGTATGCGATTTTGGCACGAATCGGTCGAAATCGAAATTCGATGTCGTTTCAGACTATCGAAGCTGGATCGGTCGGAGACCTATCGATGCCATTCCTTCTCTGGATCGGTCACCGACCGATCCGGATGAATCTGATAACCTCTTGTCTCCACAGATCGGATCGGTAGGCCGATCCGACATCAAGCGAAGGCATCCAACGTTTCCAGGTGCCTGGATCGGTCTGCAGACCGATCCAGACACACCTGGATCGGTCTGCCGACCGATCTAGCCTTTGCTGGATCGGTCCGCAGACCGATCCAGCAGGGTACAAAATCGCGACAAGTTTGATCGATCCGTGGATCGATCGGCAGCTAGCTGGGAAGTTAGTTCTGAGTTCCTAGCTCAGATGGGAGGTCAAGTATCCTCCTTAGCATATGTACACCAACCGGAATGGGGCTTGAATCCTTCCTTATAACAGCATGGGTGTATCAGTTGTCAGATCAACTGAGTCAGTTAGTGAAATTTTATTTCACCCAGTTTTCCGCACAGTAGCTTCAGTAGTTAATGTAGCGATCCGGCTCACAGATTAGTACCCAGGAGTTGGGTCGTTACAGAGTGGTATCAGAGCAAGTTCCTTACTTCCTACACACACATCAGCATTGTGCCTACAGCTTCCAGGTAAGAACATCTCTCACTCAATTTTGTTTTCAGCTTTCATATCAGTTATATGTGCTTTCATGTTTGCTCTCATGTTGGTAGTTAATTAATTCATGTTTACAGTGATAGTATTTAACATGTTACCAGTAGTTAACTATAACATGCATGTGTTCTCTGCTATTTATAAAATGGTACGAGGACGTCCAGCTAAGAAAGCATCAGCGGCTGAGCCCCAGCATGAGGCAGGCAGTTCAGTGCCTCCCCCAGACCTTACAGCACTAGTGGCTCAGCTACAGCAGCAGCAGCAGGAGATAGCCTCCTTAAAGGCTAACCGCAGACTACTCCCCCAGTCACTCCAGTATCGAACCTCACGACTCCGGTAATCACGGAGGTAGTACCAGCTCAGCCTGCAGTACCGGTCCCAGTAGCGGGGCTAAGAGAGAAGCTTACCTTATCCGGTGGCGGAGAATTGCCCGAGAACTTCTCAAGCACCGGTGAACCATGGGATGCTCGGGCATGGTTTAAAACACTGGAAAGCACGATGGAGCTTCTAGGCGGCCGAGCACGAAAGGTGAAGTGTGCCTCACATTTAACAGAGACGCGCATGTGGTGGGGCGGATTAAATCGAAGTGGCCATGAAACCGGATGACATGGGCCAACTCGAGAAAGAATTCTTCGAGGAATTCTTCCACATGCAAGTCATGAACCGACACTATGACGAGTTTACAGAATTTCGGGCAACCTATCGGTTCGGGAGGCCGTGAAGAAATTCAAGCGAGTTAGCCGTCGTGTCCGAACTAGTCACCGTCGAGAAGGAACGAGTACGCTTGATCTTGAAGATGCTCGAACCGAGATCGTGATGAATGTGGTGGTGGCGTTCATAGGCCACAAACCACGAGAGGAGCTAGTGAGTAGTGCTCTAATCATCGAGCACTATCAACACAATATCACCCAGCAGGCAGGTTTCCACAGAGCCCAAGGGACAAGCTAGCTCGGTACTCACAGAAACAACAGGGACATAGCTCCAACTGGAAGGGGAAACGCAAAGGCAAGCGGTGACCCAAAAGGAGGACCACTGAAAACATTCCAGACATCCCAAATGTACTACTTGTGGGAAACATCATCCGTGAGTTTGCCGCAAGGGTACGCGAGTTGTTTTGAATGTGGACGGGAAGGGCACATGGCTAGCGATGCTCGAACAAAATCTTCCTCACCTCGGCCGATATGATATGGAGCTCACCGGCGCAACTACACGGATGTATGCGGCCTTAGATGGTCCACAGATCGGTCAAGGCGATTAGAAGCCCCCACAGCTAACACAAATGCCAAGATTTTCTCACTGACCGGAGAGGACGTAGCAAATGCCTCGACAGTTGTCAGGTCAGTCAATATTTTACTGATAATGCAACTGTCTTATTCGATCTTGGGGCAACCCACTCTTATGTATCCGGGGCATTTGAAATTAGCAACACCTCGAGGTACTCAATAGTCGTTCGACAACACTACCCTCGGGAGACATTATGGCATCTACACACTGGAGCAGTGCCGGTCATTATAGCGACAGAGAACTTTTGGTGATCCGATAGTGCTAGAAATGACGGACTACGATGTCATCTTTGGAATGGATTTTACGATCGGATACGGCGCTTCTATAGAGTGCCGTAACATAAGGTCATATTCCAACCTGAAGCAGGAGTATAGTTTGAGTACATGGGAAAACCAAAGAGAAAAGCCGGAAGTTTCTCTCAGGCACAGAGATTAATGGATTCAGGATGCATGGGATTTTTAGCAAATGTAGTCAACACCGGCCGGGACAAGAACAAAAGCTTTCAGAGGTTCGAGTCGTTTGTGACTACCAGCTTTTCCCTGAAGAGCTACCGGGCTTAGCACCAGACTGGGAGATTAAATTTGAGATAGAGCTCATTCCCGACAAATCCAATTTCCAAGGCACTGTACCGCGTGGCTCCAGCAGAACTCAAGGAACTCTCCAGGAGCTTCTTGACAAGGGTTTCATATGCCCTAGTCACTCACCATGGGAGCACCTGTGTTGTTCGTGAAGAAGAAGGATGGAAGCATGCACTTATGCATAGACTACCGTGCCTTGAACCAGGTCACAATTAAAAACAGGTACCCTCTCCCCAGGATAGATGACCTGTTTGACCAGCTAAAGGGAGCCACAGTGTTCTCTAAAATTGACCTCAGATCAGGATATCACCAGGTTAGAGTCAAGGAAGGTGATATACCTAAAACAGCTTTCAGGACCAGATACGGACATTATGAGTTCGTAGTCATGCCTTTCGGCGTGACAAATGCTCCAGCTACTTTCATGGACCTCATGAACAGAGTATTCAGATAATACTTAGACAAGTTTGTCATCGTGTTCATCGATGACATTCTTATCTATTCAGGCACTCAGGAGGACCATGCAGAGCATCTGAAGACAGTTTTGCAGATCCTTCAGCAGAACCAACTGTACGCCAAATTCACGAAATGTGAATTTTGGCTAGACCAGGTAGCCTTTCTCGGTCACATCATCTCCAAGGATGGTGTTATGGTAGATCCCAGCAAGATAGAAGCAGTAAGTAACTGGAAGAGACCCAGGAACGCCAGTGAAATCAGAAGCTTTCTGGGATTAGCAGGCTACTACAGGAAATTCGTAGAGGACTTCTCCAGGATAGCCTCCCCACTGACAGCTCTCACTAGGAAGAACAAGAAATTTCAGTGGACAGAGGACTGCGAGAACAGCTTCAGCGAACTAAAACGGAGATTGACCAGTGCTCCTATTTTAGCTATACCAGAAAACACAGACAGCTTCGACATCTACAGTGACGCCTCTAAATTGGGATTAGGAGCAGTACTGATGCAGCAGGGCAAGGTGATCGCCTATGCCTCTCGACCCCGCAACGATTACGAGAGGAACTATCCTACTCACGACCTTGAGCTTGCAGCAGTGGTGTTCGCTCTCAAGATTTGGAGACATTATTTGTACGGAGCTCGGTGCAAGTGTATACAGATCATCAAAGTCTGAAGTATTTCTTTACTCCGAAGGATCTGAATATGCGACAACGCAGATGGTTAGAGCTAGTCAAAGATTATGACATAGATATCCTCTACCATCCGGGAAAGCTAATAAGGTCAGACACACTCAGCAGGAAGTCAGTGCTATCTTATTATCTTTAGCGGCTATGTCACCACCCTTAAGGAAGGAGATTACGACCTTTAGTCTCGAGCTTATAGTCGGACACTTTCTACTATGTCCTTAGAATCTACCTTGCTTGATGATATCCAGACAGCAGGATCACGAAATCAGAAAATCAAGCAAGGTTAGCGAATCGAAAATGGAGAGTTGAGTGTCGCGGTGGGGTAGTGTCGTGGTGGCGAGACTTTGTGTTCCGGATCGAGGAACTACAGCAGATTCTAGCGAGGCTCACGGACTCCCTATGCGATGCATCCTGGTTCCACCAAAATGTATCGGGATCTAAAGCGATTTTGGTGGCACAGGATGAGCGAGATATCGCCGACATCGATCGGCTCTAACTCGGAGGGTTAAGGCGAACATCGGCGACCGGAGGAGTTGCGGTAGATCCAGTTCAGAATGGAAGTGGGAGGATATCTCTATGGACTTCATAGTGGGATTACCGAACCACGAATGGTTTTGATGCCATTTGGGTAATAGTCGACGAGTTGACTAAATCACCACTTCTTAGCTATCGAATATCCTATTCCATGGGCGGCTAGCTCGGTTGTATCTCAAGGAGATAGTCGGTGCATGGAGTCCCGAACCATTATATCAGAGAGGCAGATTTACATCACACTTACGGAAGTGTGTGCGATCACTATGAGCACCCGGTTAAAATTCAGACCTTCCATCCTCAGACGGATGGTCAGAGTAAACCGGTACTCGAAGATATGCTCCAGCTTGTGCCCTAGATTTCAAGGGAAGTTGGTGCAAATATCCGAGTCTAGCGAATTTGCATACAACAACTATCGTGCCACTATCGGCATGGCTCCTTATGAGGCACTCTATGGGCGAAGGTGCAGATCACCAATCTGCTGGTATGAGAGTGGTGAACAGAAGGAACTAGAGCTTCAGACAGATCTAGTAGCAGATACCATAGCAGCCATACAGCAGATTCGCCAGAGGATAGAGACAGCACAGAGCCGTCAGAAGAGCTATGCTGATACACGACGCAGACCCTTAGAGTTTTCGGTACAGTTTTCCTCGAGTAGCTCCCATGAAGGGAGTCATGCGTTTTGGGAAGAAGGGCAAGCTAGCTCCCAGATATGTGGGTCCATACCTTATCACGAAGAGAGTGGGCAAGGTAGCATATGAGCTAGAGCTACCTCAGGAGATGTCAGCTGTCCACAATGTATTTCATGTCTCCATGCTGAAGAAGCATATTCCGGACGCCACCCAGGTGATTGAGCCCCAGTTGGCATCAGTGATCTCATCTATGATAGTCGGCCTATTCGGATAATAGACCGAGCAAAGTGAAGAAATTACGGAACAAGGAAGTACCATTAGTCAAAGTCACCTGGCAAAATCACCAGCAGAGGCGACTTGGGAGACAGAGGCGAGCATGAGACAGAAGTACCCAGAGTTAGAGGACGAACTTTTATAAGGTATGGGGATTATAAAGCCCGAAAAATTCCTTAATTTATTTTAGAATTATTCTATGATTTTTCTGGAATTTTTAGATATTTTTCCGGAATTTTCCGAGTAGCGGAAGTAGCAAAAATAATTAGAACCCCAAAATAGCTTAGGCGGGAATCGAACCCGAGACCTATGGTGTAAGGGATAATGCTAGTAACCAGTTGAACCCAGCAGGGCCGTGCTGAAAGAAGAGGGAATCAATTATATTTATAATTAATTTTGGATGAATTAATTAGTAAATATAAATAAGGATTTAAGTGAGAAGTTTAGATTATTTTCTCACCGCAGCTTTTCCTCACCCGAAACCTAACACCACCGCCGCACCTCTCCTCTTCCCCTTTTCCTCACGCACGGCACACACCAAACTAAGGGTCAAGGGAACATCTTTCGGCGACGACTCCAACACGAAAAAGGTTCTTCTCCGCGAGAGGAACGCGAGGACATAAGCGGTTCGTCGAACGGAGCAGTTTTCCGGAAAACCTAGCGGTTAGAATCGTAAGAAAACCTTGCGATTGAGGTAAGAAACCCCTCACCTGCAGTATAATTGCTCTCGCTTGTTAGTTTTGGCGTTAGTTCAGTAATTTTACAGTTTTCAGTTTTAGGGTGTGCTTTTAGTGCACACCAAGCATTCGGTAGAATGCCCAGTTCAGAAGGATGCACTAGTAGGCGTCCTAACAGCATGTAAAATGTATTAGAAACATTTTATTCAGTTTATTATCAGTTATTACAGCTATATGGATCAGATATCCATTGGGTGGGCTCCCACAGTAGCCTCTAGGTTCAGATAACCTAGCTCTAGGTTCAGATAACCTAGAACAGCAAAGTAAAATAAAACAATATGCAGTATTTTTATTCAGTTAGCACTGTACTTGGATCAGATATCCATGGGCTGGACTCCCACAGTCGTCCCTAGGTTCAGATAACCTAGTAACCCTGCTGGATTCGGAACTTGCAATCCCGGGTCTCGTAGGGATGCGCGCACAGTAAGTACAGTTGCCAGGGCCCAACAGCATGTTTAGTATTTTCATCTATTATATGTATAGTTTTCAAATTTGAAACTAGTGATGAGAACACTAATTTAGCTTTCAGTTCAGTTCAGTTTACATGATTTGAGTTCATGTACAGATTTAGATATATGTATGACTAGTTCAGTTTCATGTTCAGTTTATATGCTATGCCATGTTTCAGTTCCAGTTTATGCTTTGTATGATACCATGCCATGCCATGCTTGCATATTCAGTATGTTTCAAACAGCATGATTTAAAAACATAATAGCATCGTTGCATGTTTTAGTGAGGTAGATGGTTTCTTACTAAGCTTTAAGCTTATAGATGCTACTTTTCTTATACTGCAAATGCCGGTAAAAGAAAAGTGGACTAGCGGAGGCTGGAGGGCGATGCTACGATGATGTGTGTGTGCAAGGGGTTTGGAATAAAGATCCTTGGGGATCTATACGCTTCCATTTCAGTTTTGATACTTAACATGACTAGTTTTATGACTTAGCCTTGTTGCTAGGTGTTATAGCTTAGTGAACTATGTTTTGTTTAGATTATCATGCTTAGAATGTTATTATTTACGTGCTAGAGTGTTTTCATGTATCTAGAACTTGTGTATGCGATTTTTGGCACGAATCGCCGGAAATCGAAATTCGATGTCGTTTGGACTATCGAGCTGGATCGGATCGGCGCAGACCGATCCGGTTCCGTGGGTCGGTCCCGACCGATCCAGATGCCTTAGAGCTCCCCATGGATCGGTCACCGACCGATCCAAAGATCGAATGTAAGGCATCCAATGCTTTCGGTGCCCGGATCGGTCCGCATCGATCAGACACACCTGGATCGTCGCCGACCGACCTTTCAGCTTTGCCGGATCGGTCCGCGACCGATCCAGGCATGTAATCGCGACAAGTTTGATCGATCCGTGGATCGATCAGCAGCTAGCTGGGAAGTTAGTTCTGAGTTCCTAGCTCAGATGGGAGGTCAAGTATCCTCCTTAGCATATGTACACCAACCGGAATGGGGCTTGAATCCTTCCTTATAACAGCATGGGTGTATCAGTTGTCAGATCAACTGAGTCAGTTAGTGAAATTTTATTTCACCTAGTTTTCCGCACAGTAGCTTCAGTAGTTAATGTAGCGATCCGGCTCACAGATTAGTACCCAGGAGTTGGGTCGTTACAGGTGGAGAAGGTCCCTTCGTCGATCTTCTCGCGTCTACGTGTTCCTCTCACGGAGGGGAGCGTCCTCGTGTCCGAGATGTCACCGGAAGGCACTCCTATGGCCCTAGGGATGAAACCCTAGGCTTGCTTGGGTGTTGGCGCCGAGAGAAGGAAAAGAGAAGGAGGGTTGCGGCGTGGCTAGGGTGAGGTCTCGGTGGAGAATTCCCGAACCAAGGAAAAATAAACCAAACCCACTCAAGTTTTCTATTTATATTAAGTGGGTATTTTCAGCCCAACTCTAATATAAATTTAATTGATTCTTCTTTCTTTCAGCATGGCCCTGCTGGGTTCACCGGTTACTAAGGCTAACTAAAAGTTATCGGATCCGAGAGGTTCCGGGTTCGATTCCCGCCTAAGCTATTTTGCGGTTCTAATTATTTTTGCTGCTTCCGCTACTCGGAAAATTCCGAAAAAATATCTAAAAATTCCAGAAAAATCATAGAATATTTATAATGTAGTTTCGAGAATTTTCGGGCATTACAATCTTAATTTAATTTAATTTAATTTTAATTAAGTTTAAGTAATTTTAATTTAGTTTAATTTTAATTAAGTTTAATTTAGTTTAATTTTAATTTAATTTTATTAAGTTTATTAAGTTGTCAACTAATTATAACCTAGATTCATCTTAACCTTTTCTAAATTTTCAATCAGGGAACCTTATAGGTTTTTGTGAGATGGTTAATTTT
Organism: Zingiber officinale; assembly: GCF_018446385.1. Lineage (NCBI taxonomy): Eukaryota > Viridiplantae > Streptophyta > Magnoliopsida > Zingiberales > Zingiberaceae > Zingiber > Zingiber officinale. The sequence continues at coordinate 111,205,711 of NC_056003.1, read as the reverse complement.
ATGTTTACTTTATATTAAAATCTAGGGATTGTTTCACATTTGAGTTAGACTAAGATTTAACAGTTAGTTAATTAAATATCCATTTCAATAATTGGCTTTCAGGCTGTGGTGAGGCATTAGGCTTTCTTGGGTATGGATCATCAATCACTTCTAGACAAAGCCTTTTAATGAAATTGAATATTTAATTTCCTTTTTAAAAATCCGAGGTCTAACTAGTCAAGTGTGAACCAAGCATAAGTTCTTATCTACCCTAATCTAAACATGAATAATAGAGAGCAGTAGAACATACATCAAACAAATTTATCTAATGAATATGATTTTTCTATTAGCTCCCCTGGATTATAGCCTTGATAGGGTCTATCAAGGTAATGGATTTGATCTTTGGAAATCCAATATTGACCAAGCCCAACTTGATTAATCAAGTTAGACTTGGGGATCCATGCTTGGATTATTTTTCTACTTGTTCTATTCACCGGTGCTAAATAAGATCTAAACTTGTGGTTAGCCTTATATCCAAGTCCGAATCCATTGTATACGGCTCTTTGTTTTTTAATAATCAAATCAAGATTCTTGGAACCCACGGTGAACCATTCCAATGTATCTTTCAGTTCCTTAACTTGACTTTTCAGACTAAAATTTTCTTCCTCAAGCTTTTGGACTTGAGTTGAAGTCCCATCCTGAGCTGATTTTGTTAAGGAACTTGGGATAGTCACTTCCTTGAGGGCTTTGACCTCCTCTTGGAGTGACTTGACCCGGAGGTTGGAGTTCACTAACTTTCTCGATAAGTAAGAGATTAAGTTATGTGATCTAGTTAAAGAGATACTTACATTGTTTTGGGAACCTTCTAAACCGGATACAGATCCGTGGCTTCACTCGGACTCAGCTTTTGACTCTGTCTCAAACTTGGATTTAATGACTTGCTCTTGGGCCGAAAGTGCGAGGAAGCTTATTTGTTCGAGGTCTTCATCGGAGTTTTCCGATGAAGATTCATCCAACATTGCTTGTAGTGCCTTCTTTCTTCATTGCTTCTTCGCTTCCTTTTGATTTGGACAGTTGACTTTGATGTGGCCTTTCTTGTTGCGGCCATAGCAGGTGACTTCAACCTTCATTTTGGAGCTTGGGCTAGGTTGCGTTATCTTTAACTAGATTACCTTTCTGATTTCCCATTTTGTGAAGCCCTTCTTTTTCTTGTACAGTTTTCATACAAGGTTGACGAGTTCGGCGGTGATCTTATCGTCGTCCTCTGAGTCTGACTCATTTTCAGGCTCGGGTCTAATTCGACGCTTGACTTTTGGTTCCTTTGTTCTGTTTGTACCTACAACAAGAGCAATACTTTTCTCGACCAAAGGTATATTAGTCTGTTCATGTAATTTAAATTCTGAGAATAATTCATCTAATCTAATTAAGGAAAGGTCCTTAAATACCTTGTAAGCATCCACCATTGATACCCACAAGGTGTTCCTAGGAAATGTATTTAGTGCATATCTGATGAAATCGTAATTCTCCACTTTCTGACCGATTCCATGCAGGCCATTGAGAAGGTCTTGGATGTATGTGTGTAGTTGACTTGATGATTCATCATCCTGCATTTTTATATTATATAACTTATTTATAGGTAGGTCTCTTTACTTACATTAGTATCAAAGATCCCTTCGTGTAGCTCGATTAGCTTCTCCCACAAGTCTTTGGCGCTTGAGAATGGGCCAACTCTGTTCAACTCTTCTTTTGTCAGGTCGCATTGTAGAATACATGTTGCCTTGGCGTTGGCTTCGATCTTTTTCATCAAATTTGTGTCCTAGTTCTCACATGATACTGGTTTTCCGGTGTCGTCGAGTGGAAGTACCAGGCTGGTCTAGATAATCATTCACATCTCGACTTGCGTCTGGAGGTGGTACTCCATTCGACCCTTCCAGTAGTCGAAATCCTCGCCAGAGAAAAGAGGTGGACGTGCTATGTTATACCCTTCTTGGTGGGTCATTTAAGAAATAAATCTTGCACACAAAAAAAATAATGAAACTTGTTCCAAGACTTAGTCTTGGATTAGTAATGCGGGAGATAAAGAAATTACTTGAGTAATAATGCATGAATTTTGAGAAAAATACTAAAATAATAATTAAAAAAATATTATGAAAAAATTTCGTAAAATGCACTATTTCACAACTTTGGACTAATGATGAAAAAATGAAGGTGAATTTTTCAAAAAAGAAATTTGGAGGGAAAAAGACCTGCTCAATTGGTAGTTTCATCAATTTAGAACGACCTAGTTCTGATACTAATTGTAGGATCAATGATGTGTTAGGGAGGGTGAATAGCACTCGTGACTTTTTCACTCATTTTGGAAAACACAGAATAAATGCAGCGGAATAAAGGACAAGTAAAACAAAAGCAATGCCTTGATTCAGAGACTGTGATGACTCATACTCCAAGGTCCTCAATCGTTGATCACTTCCATTGGTTAATCACTATAGATCTGAAAAGGCTTTGTAAATATGAAAGTATAAGTATTAATAAAAACAAAGTATATCAACAACAAATGATTAGTAGTTCACTAATTTTCGGAGCATCAGTTAGGCGTTGTTAAGTTGTTCCGGAGTAGCATGCATGTAAGAAGATCGTTCTGAATATGTTTTTTTGGAGCTGCTAGTCAACCCTCCTTTTATATCCAAAACAAACCTGATCCAGATCCACTAATCTCGGGATCAATCTTTGACTCAAAGCTAATCGATCGACCGATCCAGATATTCGGCCAGACCTTATGTAGGATCGATGACGTGCTAGAGGAGGGGGGGGGAGGGGTAAATAGCACTCATGGCTTTTACACTCATTTCGAAAAACATAGAATAAAGGACAAGTAAAACAAAAGAAATATTAACATAATTTCTTTTACTTGGTTCGGAGCATGTGACGACTCTTACTCCAAGGCTCGCGATTATTGATTACTTTCGTTGGGCAATCACTATAGATCTGAAAAGATTATACAAATATGGAAGTACAAGTATTAACAAAAACAAAGTGTACCAACAACAAATGATTAGTAGTTCGTTGATTGTCAGAATAGCAGTTAGGCGTTGTTGAGTTGTTCTGGAGCAGTGCGCACGTAAGAAGATCATTCTGAATGTGTTTTTTAAAGTTGTTGGTCAACCCTCCTTTTATAGCCGAGCCAGACCTAATCTAGATCCACTGATCTCGGAATCAGTCTTTGACTCGAAGCTGATCGGTCAACCGATCTAGGTGTTCGGTCAACCGAACCCTCTGAACCTACCTAGCTTTTCATCCACATGCTTTTGCTCGGATAAGAGTCTTCGTTCGATCGATCAATCCCTGTGTTAAATCGACCAATCCCGCCGATGATCTCTGACTTATCTGATTTGATCAACTCGGTCCGAAGCTAATCCACATTCGGTCGACTGAACCTCCCTGTTCGGTCGACCAATCCCCAAGTCAACACTTCACCGAGAGTTGGAATCTGATCTGTTCACTCAGTGGTTCGGTTGATCGATCCAAAGGTTCAATCAACCGATCAAGGCTTCAATCGACCGATCAAGGCCGACTCTTCAACCTACAACATGTTAGTTCCCTGCAAAATAAACATTAGGAAATAGGCAGATAACATGTGAAGTAAAATCCATTTTGATAGTCACCAGACTATCCGGTTCTAACTTTCGAATTTTACCAAAAACCCTAGGTCGAGTCGAAGCCTACTGTTCCCTCTTCGGGGAACGTGTCCTCACTTAGTCCTCTCAGGAGAGCTTACCTTTTACCAGACCAGTCCTCCAAATTGTCTGGACTTTTTCTTAGCACCCGAGACTTCAAGTCTTCATGTTGGACATCCGCTCCACAACTCGTCCAGACTTTCACCTGGTCCACAACTACCAGGATTTTCACCTAGAGTCCCCGACTCTAGGATTTCGTCCAAAGTTCACTACCCGCTAAGACTTTTCTACCTAGGGTTACCACCCCCTAGGACCTAGGGTTACCTCCCCCTAGGGTCACCACCCACTAGGACCTAGGGTTACCTCCCCTAGGGTTACCTCCCCTAGGGTTTTCCACCTGCTTAGTATCCACTAGGACTTTTGCCTAAGAATACTTAGGACTTTCCTGCAAGCTCAATCACACTTGTTAGATAACAAGATAATTTAACTTTCAACCCTTTGCCATTATCAAAACATAGGTTCGATCGTCTGGTGCTCACTACACCAACACCTTATAGCAGTTAGAAACTCAGACTTTGACATAACATAAATAGAAATAAAAGTACAAATGTATTCTTTACAATTAGCTCTAGGGTTCTATAATTATAACTCACTAGACAAAGTGACTATTTTGCTGACATGGCAATTTGAGGTACCTTAATTGACTAGTGGCCTCTACTTGGATGAAGTTTGCTAACATTTGGCTGATCTAGCAGAATGGAGGTGCCTCGGTTCATTGGAGGCGCCTCGGTTCATCGGAGGCGTCTCAGTTCCAATTGAGGCATCTCAGTTCAATTGGAGGAGCCTCAGTCCGGCTGACGTGGATTTCGTTACTTATCTCTTCACCGACTATCTCTAACTCTTTTATGGTACCTATTGGTGCAACAGGGTCGGCAAGATGGGAGGGGTGAATTGCCTACAAATAAAAAATACCCTCCTCAAGACTTTTCAACTAAAAAATTAATAACAACAATAAATTGTAAAATAGCAGTAATAAAAGGGAGACAGGAAATTTAACTTGGTTACAACCCAGGGGGTTGTTTATCCAAGGTAATTGAACAGCTCTACTAGAATGTCTCCTTCACTGTAGGCGGAGAAGCCTTTTGTACACACTAAGAATGCTCAGAAGTTGCTAGGAACTTAATACAAAGTTGATTGATTTATTCCTAGCTCCAGGGGCCTTTATATAGCTCCTGGAAATTCTATCTTGGGTCTTAAAGGTGCCTCTAATGAATTTGACTAGATAAAACCTTATTTGCTTCGCAAACGACCATCTAGACTGGTCTGAGGCGCCTCCAATGCCCTTGAGGCACCTCGGACAAGGATGAGACGCCTTCATGGTAATGGAGGCGCCTCCAAGACTGCAGTCAGCGTAGGCGCCTTCAGCACTTTGTTGAAGGCGCCTCCAATTAGCTTTTTAAGCTCCTTTTGACTCCTTTTCCTCTTCCGAAGCTTTGATTGCTTGAGTGATTGTGGTCAACCGAAACAGGGCTCACCCGAACCCAATTTCCGGCCTTCTCCTCGAGCAGGCTTCCGCTCCGGGTTCTCGTCCCTCGGAATCGTCGCGTGCTTCCTTCTCGTCCGCTAGTGTACTCATCCGCAGTGTTCATCCCTCAGTCGCTCCCTGTGCCGACCTTCTCGCTAGCTACGTCTCTTGCTCCCCGAGCAATCTTCCGCTTCGGCTTCTAGTCCCTCGGAACCACCGCATGCTTCCTTCTTGTCCATCGGTGTACTCTTCCGCAGCGCCTCATCCCTCGGACGCACCACGTGTCGTCCTTCTCGCTAGCTGCGTCTTCCGCTCGACTACCTGTGCTCCTAAGCTCCTGCACACTTAGACACAAGGATCAGATAACAAACAGGACCTAACCCAATTTGGTTGATCACATCAAAACAACCATGGGATCCAACAATCTCCCCCTTTTTGATGTGCATCAACCCAAGTTTAAGTTAGGGAATAATAGACAAACAGTAATTTATAGAAATTACTAAACTAACAGTTTAAGCATAAAGATTGCAATAATAGAATTAGCAACACAAAGAAAAAGAAATTTTTAATTCTTAATTCTCCCTAATTCTTAACTCTACCTAAACTTGTAACTCTTTCTAAACTTGTTCTTATCTCTCCCCCTTTGATCACAGTAAAAAAAAAATGGGGTCATAATTTCAAGTAGAAGTTTTCTAAAGAAAAGTTCAAGTTTTTAAAAGAAAATTTTCTAACTTAGGCAATTTTTTGAAAGAGATTTTGCAAACATAACTATTTTTAAAATTTTTCTAAGTACGAGAAAATTCTAACTTAGGTAATTTTTTAAACAATTTTGAGAATTTTTCTAAGTAAGAATTTTATGCATGAAATATTTTTCTAAGTATAAAAATAATTTTGAAGAATTTTAAAAAAAAATTTGAAAAAACTTTTTAAAGCATTATTTAATTCTCATTTTAATGTTTTACAAGAAAGTTAATTAAACATTTTATTTCAATATTTTGGCCTCCAGGTCATGGCGAGGCACTAGGCCTTCTTGGTTATTGGAGCAACAACCACTTCCTTAGACAAAGCCTCATAAATAAATTTTAACATTTAATTTTCTCGCTAAAAGCTTTAACCAAAGTTTTAATTTGGATCAAATTCTAAAGTTTACATTGTGATATTTAAATTTCCATTTTGGTTTATCATAATTTCTCAAATCTAAAGCAGGGAATTTTGAACATGTAAAACATTGCATAATCTATATTTGTTCCTTTAACATGTCATTTTTTATTTTTAGTTTGTCTAAATCCTTTAATCGATAAGCTATTGCTAGAGATTCTTTTAATTCACTATTCGGTGTTTTATTTTTAATTTCTAACACACAAAAATATTTTGATAATATAATTTCTGGTTTGCAAAGATCTTTTGACAATATATTTTCTAATTCAAATTTTTTTTTTCGATAATATAACTTCTATTTTGAAAAAAATCTTATGATAATGTCTTTATTGAATTAATCAACTGGTCAGGAGGTGGAGGTCATACCTGACTCACCTTTTTGGCTATTGATTCTCCCCCTATTGATTTGTTTTCTTCTGAAGACACTCCCCCTTTATTTATGCTCATCTCAGATGAGCTTTCTTCGTCTTTAGGTGGGTCCTCAGCTATGATTGCTGTTTCGACAATTTCCTCGGTCTTGGATTCTTCTAATGACGACTCAGTGTCCATCGAAGAGTCGGCTTCTAAAGGTTTTTCGTAGAGCTTCAAGAACTTTTCCCAAAGTTCTTTTGTACTTTGGTAGTCTCCAACTCTATTGAGATCTTCATCTGGTATTACGCTTAGAAGGTGAAATTCAGCCCGAGCGTTTGCCATAGACTAGTTGCGTTGCTTATTGGTCCAGAGGTGTGTCTCGAGTTCTTCTCCATTCGTTGTCTTTGGTGTTTCATAACCAAATTTCATTATTAATAAAATATCAAAATCTGTGTTAAGATATACCTCCATTTGTTGCTTCCAAGAAACTTCCACTCGAATGCTGGTGGGTAGACGTTAGCTCCGACCATCATTTTGTTGCTTCAGTCGGCAATTAGTCCTTTTGAGGCATCCTTGCTCTGATACCACTTGTTGGTGCAGCGGGGCCGGCAAGAGGGGAGGGGTGAATTGCCTGCAAATAAAAAATACCCTCCTCAAGACTTTTCAACTCAAAAATTAATAACAACAATAAATTGTAAAATAGCAGTAATAAAAGGGAGACAGGAAATTTAACTTGGTTACAACCCAGGGGGTTGTTAATCCAAGGCAATCGAACAGCTCTACTAGAATGTCTCCTTCACTGTAGGCGGAGAAGCCTTTTTTACACACTAAGAACACTCAAAAGTTGCTAGGAACTTAATACAGGGTTGATTGATTTATTTCTAGCTCCAGGGGCCTTTATATAGCTCCTGGAAATTTTATCTTGGGTCTTGAAGGCGTCTCCAAGAGGGTTGAGGGCACCTCCAATGGATTTGATCGGATAAAATCTTATCTACTTCGCAAACGGCCATCTAGACTGGGTCTGAGGCACATCGGACAAGGATGAGGTGCCTTCAAGGTAATGGAGGCGCCTCCAAGACTGCAGTCAGCGCAGGCGCCTTCAGCACTTCGTTGAAGGTGCCTCCGGCTAGCTTTTTAAGCTCCTTTTGACTCCTTTTCCTCTTCCGAAGCTCTGATTGCTTGGGTGATTACGGCCAATCGAAATAGAGCTCATCCGAACCAAATTTATGGCCTTCTCCTTGAGCAGGATTCCGCTCTGACTTCTCGTCCCTCGGAATCATCGCGTGCTTCCTTCTCGTCCGCCAGCATACTCATCCACAGTCTTCATCCCTCGGTCGCACCCCGTGCCGACCTTCTCGCTAGCTGCGTCTCTTGCTCCCCGAGCAATCTTCGGCTCCGGTTTCTCATCCCTCGGAAACACTAAACGCTTCCTTCTCGTTCACCGGTGTAATCTTCCGCAGCACCTCATCCCTCGGACGCACATGTGTGCCAATAGGGGGAGAATGAAAGGACCTGTGAATGGGTGTAAGTTAGGCTTTCATTACCTAGAGGGAGTGTGCCCTCTTAGGGGGAGAATGAAGAGCTTAACTTATGTGTTCATTGCCTAGTGGCATGAAGATTGAGGCTATAGGATTAGCCTAACTTACATGTGGTATTGTAAGTGTTATTGTGGTATTATCAAACATCAAAAAGGGGGAGATTGTTGGTGCAACATCCCTCAGGTCAAGGTTGACCTGGTCAACCAAGCTGAGTCTTGGTTTGGGTTTAGATGTTTGACAATAAGATATTGATTGAAGAAGAGTCAAGTAGGTCAAGGATGACCGGATACTTGACTGGGAAGTCCTAACTGGGATGTTAGGCAGGAGGAAAATCCTGGTGAGTGAAGCCAGGTGAAAGACCTAGTGAGTGAAGCTAGGCAATTGGGAAGTCCTAGTTGTTGGTGCAATATCCCTCAGGTCAAGGTTGACCTGGTTAACCAAGCTGAGTCTTGGTTTGGGTTTAGATGTTTGACAATAAGATACTGAAAGAAGGAGAGTCAAGTAGGTCAAGGTTGACCGGATACTTGACTGGGAAGTCCTGACTGGGATGTTAGGCAGAAGGAAATCCTGGTGAGTGAAGCCAGGTGAAAGTCCTGACTGGGATGTTAGGCAGAAGGAAATCCTGGTGAGTGAAGCCAGGTGAAAGTCCTGACTGGGATGTTAGGCAGATGAAAATCCTAGTGAGTGAAGCTAGGTGAAAGTCCTGGTGAGTGAAGCCAGGCAAGGGAAATCCAGATGGATCAAGGATGATCGGACATCTGGTGTTGGGAAGTCCAAGTAGGTCAAGAGAGTGACCGGATACTTGGCATGAAAGAAAAGTCCAAGTAGGTCAAGAGGATTGACTGGATACTTGGCATGAGGAAATCCAGATGGGTCAAGGTTGACCAGACATCTGGTGGAAGTCCAAGTAGGTCAAGGGAGTGACCGGATACTTGGCACGACTAGAAAAGTCCAAGTGGGTCAAAGGGATTGACCAGACACTTGGTGGGAAGTCCTAGCAGGTCAAAGGAGTGACCAGATGCTAGGCATGATGTACCAACGGGTCAAGGTTGACCGGATGTTGGTTTGGGAGTCTTGGAACTTGGTTTTGGGCAAAAACCAAGTGCTGGATCGATCAGGGGATCGATCCAGCTTTCCCAATCGAGCCTTCGATCGATCCGTGGATCGATTCAGATGTCCCAATCGATCGGTGGATCGATTGGGACGCAATGTCATAAGCGCCGGATCGATTCGTGGATCGATCCGCGCGCTTCTGCACGAGGTGCTCGATCGATCCGTGGATCGATCCAAAGCCTCCCGATCGATTGGGAACATTTGAATCGATCGGGTTCCACCGTTAGCGTCGATTTAAGCCGCAGCCGATCTTCGGTATCTCTTCTCCGATTCACTCCAGATCTTTCGCCAACTTCTCCACAGCGCTCTCAAAGATCAGATCGCCAGTTCTTGAAGGATCTTGGAAGCTTTCCAAGTCAAGAGGCGGATCAAAGGAAAGAAGAGAAGCTAGGGTTAGGGTTTTTCTGTACTCATTGTAAGCTTTGCGCTTGTATTTAGTTTCCCTTTCCTTTCTTCTTGTACTGAGAGTCTTGTAGGGCTTCTCCACCCTCGGTAGTTACCGAAAAGGAGTGTTTTCATAGTGGAGGGTGCGTGCGTGGTGTGGATCCTTGGATTAGTCACCTCTTGTGAGGTGGATACCAAGTAAACCAACCTTGTTAGCGTTGTGTGTTTGTTTCTGTTATTTTCCGCTGCATATCCTTGAAGAAACAAGCCACGCCGAGCGACGAGCACGCGACGAGCTATTCACCCCCCCCCTCTAGCTACTTTTGGTCCTAACACTAGTGAGTGAAGCTAGGCAGATGGAAAGTCCTAGTGAGTGAAGCTAGGCAGATGGAAAACCCTAGTGAGTGAAACTAGGTGAAAACCCTAGTGAGTGAAACTAGGTGAAAGTCCTGGTGAGTGAAGCCAGGTGGAAATCCTGGTGAGTGAAGCCAGGTGAAAGTCCTAGTGAGTGAAGCTAGGCAGATGGAAAGTCCTAGTGAGTGAAGCTAGGCAGATGGAAAGTCCTAGTGAGTGAAACTAGGCAGATGGAAAACCCTAGTGAGTGAAACTAGGTGAAAGTCCTGGTGAGTGAAGCCAGGCAAGGGAAAATTCAGATGGATCAAGGATGATCGGACATCTGGTGTTGGGAAGTCCAAGTAGGTCAAAGGATTGACTGGATACTTGGCATGAGGAAATCCAGATGGGTCAAGGTTGACCAGACATCTGGTGGAAGTCCAAGTAGGTCAAGGGAGTGACCGGATACTTGGCAGAAAAGTCCAAGTGGGTCAAAGGATTGACCAGACACTTGGTGGGAAGTCCTAGCAGGTCAAAGGAGTGACCAGATGCTAGGCATGATGTACCAACGGGTCAAGGTTGACCGGATGTTGGTTTGGGAGTCTTGGAACTTGGTTTTGGGCAAAAACCAAGTGCTGGATCGATCAGGGGATCGATCCAGGAGCTGGATCGATCAGTGGATCGATCCAGGAGCTGGATCGATCAGTGGATCGATCCAGATGTCCCAATCGATCAGTGGATCGATTGGGACGCGGCTGCTTCGCGCGATAAGCGCTGGATCGATCCGTGGATCGATCCAGGCGTTTTTCCTAGAGCACAGAGGCGCTCTGGATCGATCTGTGGATCGATCCAAAGCCTCCCCGATCGATTGGGAACATTTGAATCGATCGGGTTCCGACCGTTGGCGTCGATTTAAGCTGCAGGCGTACGATGGCTGCGACATCTCTTCTCCGATTCACTCCAGATCTTTCGCCAACTTCTCCACAGCGCTCTCAAAGATCAGATCGCCAGTTCTTGAAGGATCTTGGAAGCTTTCCAAGTCAAGAGGCGGATCAAAGGCAAGAAGAGAAGCTAGGGTTAGGGTTTTCTGTACTCATTGTAAGCTTTGCGCTTGTATTTTGTTTCCCTTTCCTTTCTTCTTGTACTGAGAGTCTTGTAGGGCTTCTCCGCCCTCGGTAGTTACCGAAAAGGAGTGTTTTCATAGTGGAGGGTGCGTGCATGGTGTGGATCCTTGGATTAGTCACCTCTTGTGAGGTGGATACCAAGTAAACCAACCTTGTTAGCGTTGTGTGTTTGTTTCTGTTATTTTCCGCTGCATATCCTTGAAGAAACAAGCCACGCCGAGCGACGAGCACGCGACGAGCACGCGACGAGCTATTCACCCCCCCCCCCTCTAGCTACTTTTGGTCCTAACACTTTTGACTCCTTTTCCTCTTCCGAAGCTCTGATTGCTTGGGTGATTACGGCCAATCGAAATAGAGCTCATCCGAACCCAATTTATGGCCTTCTCCTTGAGCAGGATTCCGCTCTGACTTCTCGTCCCTCGGAATCATCGCGTGCTTCCTTCTCGTCCGCCAGCATACTCATCCACAGTCTTCATCCCTCGGTCGCACCCCGTGCCGACCTTCTCGCTAGCTGCGTCTCTTGCTCCCCGAGCAATCTTCGGCTCCGGTTTCTCATCCCTCGGAAACACTAAACGCTTCCTTCTCGTTCACCGGTGTAATCTTCCGCAGCGCCTCATCCCTCGGACGCACCGCGTGCCGTCCTTCTTGCTAGCTGCGTCTTCCGCTCGACTACCTGTGCTTCTAAGCTCCTGCACACTTAGACACAGGGATCAGATAACAAACAGGACCTAACTCAACTTGGTTGATCACATCAAAACAACCATGGGGTCCAACAGTACCTTGGACCATCAAAGGCGCCTCAAGTCCTGCATGCAACAATAACTTCTTTGGGTATTTGAGGTGCCTCAAACTATCCAAGGTACCTCAAGTCTTCAAGGCACCTAGGGTCATTCGAGGTGCATCAAATGGTCAACATTAGCAGTTGACTATTCTTTAATCTGCTTGCTTGGGCTGATGTTTTGGTTGTCCAGAGTTGAGATCACATAAACTCAACTCCAACCTTCTCCTCAAGAAGACTTTCTCCCGGCTTCTTATCCCTCAAATATGCTGCGTGCATCCTTCTCACTCTACCGGTGTACTCTTCCACAACTCCTCATCCCCCTGATGTACTAAGATCATCGACTCCCTTCGTGTGTCATCCTTCTCGCTCACTGTATATTTTGATTAACTTTTTATCTTCCTAAGTCCCTACATATTCAGACACAAGGGATCAAATACACATGGCTTAAATTAGCTCAGTTGATTAAGATCAAAACTAACCCGAGGTGCATACATGTATGCCAACTTAAATTGGAAAGGTAGTTAACTCAACCATAGTGAAGTTGACATTGCAGGACATTTTCAAGGTATTTTGATATTTTAAGAATGAGAATTCAAATCTTATCTTGGAATATTTTTATAATGTGCCAATCAAAATTGAGTTCTTACGTTGATCAAAATTGATAAAAAAAAAGTAGGAAAGAATTCAAAAGTCTGTCAATTATTTGAGATTTTTAGCACATTCGGGGAAGATAGGTCACTTATGTCAAATCATGTATTTAGCATAATGATTAGTTTATAACACTTAGATAAAAAATTTAGATATTTTCTTTGTGCCATAATTGTCATGCTTTGTGTGCATTATCACATGCCATGACTGTAGGGTTTATTTTAGAAAACTCTAATTCATGCTATGGCATGAGAAGAAGGATGAAGAAGAAAAGTTGGGCTAATGAGTTAGTCTAACTTAAGCATATTGTTAAATATCAAAAATGGGGAGATTGCTAGTGCAATCATCTCAATTCAAGATTGATCAGGTTGACCAAGCTCAAGTAGACTCAAGTTTGAGTTTTGATATTTGATCAATATGTTAGTAAGATGTAAAGTAGGTCAAGATTGACTGAATACTTGACGATGTCAAAAGTCCAACATGGAGTTAGCACGAGAAGTCAATTAGGTCAAGGTTAACCGATTACTTGACGATGACGGAAGTCTAATATGGCATTGGCATGAGGCGAGAAAAGTGTAGGTGATTCATGGTTGATTGGACACTTGGTGATCCGAAGACCAACAAAAAGTTGGCACAAAGATAATAAGTCCAAGTGAGTCACAATTGACTAGATATTTAGTGATTAGAAATCTAACGGAAAGTTAGCATGAGAAAAGTCCAAGTAGGAAACAGTTGATCAGACACTTAGTGATTAGAAGTTGATAACAAATATTTTGATACATTATTTTAGCTCTTATACTTAGCATTTTTTATCCTCTTGTATGTTTAATTTCGTGCTTATATCATGTTTTATGAGTATGATCTATTTTCGAGCTCATCATAATTTTTCTCTAAATTTTGGTATTATATTGTGATTTTATAGGGAATTCAAGAAGAGTCATGGATATGAGTCAAATTGATTGGACTCAATGCTAGGATTGAGGAAAATTTGTTCAAGTGTTGAAGGGGTTCCTCAATGAAGAGACCTGGTTCATCTCAATTCTGCTCAATGGGATGAGGTTCAAATCAATTGAAGCTTGGTTAAATGGAGAGTTGGGTTCATCCAACCAAATCAAGAGCCTTCTAATGGTTACAACCAAGAACCCAAATCCTCAAGCCCAATTTGACTTATGTCCGAAAAGGAGAAGTTCATAGTAAAGGAAAATCACTAGGAGTAGATTTTGGATTAGTCACCTAAGAGACAGATACTAAGTAAAATCCTGGAATTGTGCAAGTGGAGTCAAGTTTGAATCAAGGTTTCTACTATGCATTCAAACATCATGCACAAGATTGAGATGAGAAGCGATTAGAGCTATTCACTCTAGCTCTCACTGACCCTAACAATGACATCATGACATACATGAGTACCACATCTTGTCATGATATTTTTGATACATATCATATCATACATACATTATCTAAGTTATGGTAAATTTCTTGTGAAAAGTTGTGCATTTTCTGTATGTTATACTCATTATCATGTATTATTTTAATTCCATGTAATTAAGAACAAATGACATTATTTGATATCCTAGGAAGGATGATCAAATCTAGAATTCCTAGATAGAAATGTATGATCTCTTAGTTAAGGGAAGAATAATATTACATCTCAAAAAGAACCATAGGATTAATTTTTATGTGTATTAAGATATATTAGATAAAAGTGAGAAATTTGGATAATGAGCAAAGATCAAGATGTTTACTAAGTGCATCAATTTGAGATAAGTATTATCAAAACACATGGAATTTGCATGACCAATTATGGAAAAAGTTAATGTGAAAGTGATGTGCATTTAGCTCATAGATCATCGCGTGTTTTCTCTAATAGGTCTTGGGGTCAATTCCCAACAGGTAGAAAATGGCTCATTGGATGCCTTGCCTCTCTTATACAAAGGGTTGTTGAGCTAAGACAAAATGCACCCCATAATTTACTTGTCTGTATCTTGTCGTGCGATCGAGGATACTAAGCCGCTTAGGATTAATGATATCATCTTTTGCTCAAATGGTTGGAAATTAGGTTTGAAAATCACTTTGAAAAACCTTGATGAAGTATATTTATTGATAGGAATCACCATTAATTAGATTGATACAAAGTTAGAGTGAAACATTAAAATTTTTAATGATTTTTAATTTTATGTCATTCTTTGAAAATAAGATGTATTTTATAGAAAATTATTTTCCTAATACTATTTGATATAAGTAATGTCTGTATGAAATTTTATATTTTTTCAAAAATCATAGAAAATTGAAATTGCACTTTTCAGTCCATCAATCAACTAATGTCAATCATCAATCAATTGATGGCTATGTTTTTTTACTAAAATAGGGATGTTTAAGTCGACAAGCTCACTTTTAAGGATCTTTATAGTGTCCGAAAATTCTCAAATCAATTTTAGAAATATTCTATGATTTTTCCGGAATTTTAGAATATTTTTATGGAATTTTTGGAGTAGCAGAAGTAGCAAAATTAAATAAAAACGTAAAATAGCCTAAGCGGGAATTGAACCCGAGACCTAGCGAACCCTACGACTTATAGATGACTTTAGTAACCAAGGGGCCCCAGCAGGGGTGTCCTGAAAGAAGAGGAGAACAATTCTATTTAAGATTTAGTTGGGTGGTATTAATCACTTAATATAAATAGGGAATTAAGAGAGGAGTTATTATTTCCTAAACGACAACTCTCTTTTCCCTCACCCTCACCCGACGCCATCTCTCTCCTCCGCACCCTCTCGGCGCCCAAAACCCCAAGGAGACCTAGGGTTCCATCACTAGGGTCGTAGGAGCACTTTCCGGCGACATCTCGGATACGAGGGCGCTCCTCTCCGCAAGAAGAACGCATAGACGCGAGAGGATCGCCGAAGAGATCATCTTCTCCGGAAACTTAGCGATCAGATTTGTAAGAAAACTAGCGCAGGAGGTGAGTAACCCCTCACCTGTAGTATAAGTAGCTATTTGTATGCTTTTATGTTCTTAGTTCGCTTTTATACCCGTAGTGCAGCCATATGCAGAATTAGAGCATGTCAGGTGCTCGATAAAATGCCTAGTACAGTTATACGCTACAGTAGGCATTTTAGTAGTTCAGTTAAATGCTATAGTTGCATTTTTAATAGCATACATAGCCTTACTTCAGTTTATATGGGACTACGGTCCAATGGGTGGGCTCCCATAGTCGCCTCTAGGTTCAGATAACCTAGTTCTAGGTTCAGATATCCTAGTCAGAACAAGACAAAATAGTCAGATTAAAAATCAGTATTTTACTTTATCAGTGGCACTGTACTGGACTTCAGTTGTCCTTGGGTTGAGCTCCCATAGTCGTCCCTAGGTTTAGATAACCTAGTAACCCTACTAGATTTGGGACTTGCTACCTCGGGCCTAGTTAGGGATACACGCACAGCAAGTACAGTTGTCGGGCCAAACAGCAGCATGTTTATTATTTTTATCTATTTATGGAAATAGTTTTCAAACCTCACAACCAAATATGTAAATACAGCTTAGCTTCAGTTTAATTTTCTTAGTGTTATACCACATAGCCTCGTTTATGTATCAATTTAGTCAGCTTGTTGATACAATGAGTAGCCTTTTTGTTCAGTAATTGTTTAGTATGATTTAGTTGTCCATATGCCATGTTTTAGCTTTTTCAGCATGTATTGCAAATAGCATCTTTTTAAAGCATGTTTTTGTGAGGTAGATGGTTTCTTACTAAGCTTCCAAGCTTATAGTTCCTTTTTCCTTATACTGCAGATAAAGATAAAGGGAAGATGGATTAGCGGAGGCTGGAGGGCAATGCGATAAAGATGTGTGTGAGAAAGATTTAGAATAAAGACTCTTGGGGAGTAGCCCATCTAAAGACTTAGTATTTCTATTTTTGGTTACTTTTCTGCACTTTTAGAGTGTTTAAGTATCATGAATTGTGAAGGTATACACTACGCCATGCTTAGACTCCTCGTTGTCTTGATAATAGATAGTAATATGTGAGTAATGTCATGCCTAGTGGTAATGTTTATGCTTTTAGTGGTTTTCTGAAAGTTCTGTATGAGTTCGGGTGGAATTTTTGCAAAATCAGAAATCCAATCGATTGAGGAGTCCTCAATCGATCAGCCGATCGATTGGAAGAAATCCCCGCATACAGAACGTTACTAAATCAATCAGCCGATCGATTGAGGAGTCCTCAATCGATCAGCCGATTGATTGAGGAGTCCTCAATCGATCAGCCGATCGATCGGGAGTAACACCCCGCGAACAGAAGGTTGCTGAATCGATCAGCTGATCGATTGAGGAGTCCTCGATCGATCAGCCGATCGATTGGGTCGCGACCTGCGCGTACAGAGAGCTGCTGAATCGATCAGCTGATTGATCGGTCACACTGGATCGATCAGCCAATCGATTCAGATGGTTCTTCTGTGCACAGAAGCACGTTGAATCGATCCGTGGATCGATTGACATGTTTCAATCGATTGAGCCTCGACCTCAATCGATTGGGGAAGCCTGATTTCGGCTGGAAACCTCTGATTTCAGTTCCTTGACCATATGGAAAGTTTAGATTCCATTCCTTAGTATATGTACAACAATGAAAAGGTATTTTGAACATAAGTTATAGATTTTAATAGTCATTAGCAGAGTGAGATTTTAATTAGTTCAGTTTTCCGCATACAATAGTTAGACAATTTAACCCCCGGCCTTACAGTTTAGTCAGTAGAAGGCGGGGCGTTACAATCTTAAATATCCCTAACCCTCTGATATGCATCTATAAGCATTTAAAAAATAATTTCTTGATGAAAATAAAGAGGGATGTTAAAAAGAGAGAAATATGGAATTGAGAAGGAGGTTTCATTTTAAGATTGAAATTATTTAACCTCATAATTTAGATTTCGAAACTTCCTAAAAGTTTAGGAACTTCAAATCATTGTTGGTATAATGATTTAAGTTAGAGCATACTTTTAGGGGGAAATCCTTCTTAAAGATATGATTTCGATATGAAAGTAGAGAATATAAGAATTTGAGGATGAGTGAACAAATGAAGGATTGTGTGCTCATGGTTAAGTATTAAAGACAATGGAAGGTAAAAAAACCTTCATTGTGATGTTGGAATTTAGGAATGAAAGAATAGAATAAATTTTCATAAGTAGTTTTTGATGTGTGCTAAAGGGGGAGAATGTTGGTGCAATCGACTCTTGGTCAAGGTTGACCAAGCTTGAGTTGACTTGAGTTGGGTTTCGATATTTGATCAATATATTAATTGATCGAGATGTCAAGTAGGTCAAAGTTAACCAAATACTTGAAAGTCGATCAATAAGTTAATTGGTTGAGGAAGACTCAAGTAAGTTAAGGTTGATCAGATACTTGATGAGACGAAAAGTTCATGTGCGTCATAGTTGACCAGATATTTGGTGATCGGAAGTACGACATGGAGTTGACACAAGAAGAAAATCCAAGTGGGTCATGGTTGATTGGGTACTTGGCAGTCAGAAGTCCAACAGGGAGATGGTATGAAGAATAAAGTCATGGCAAGACAAGGTTAATTAAATGTTAACAATGAGTAAGTTTCAACAGATCAAGATTGACTAGATGTTAGGCAACGGGAAGTCTCGACAAATCAAGCTTGAGTGGATGTTAGACAAAAAAAAGTCCTGATAGGTTGAGGTCAATTGGATATAAGAAAAGACCAGAATTCAGCTTGATAAGGTTGAAATAGGGGTATTATCCATTGATAGAGTGAATCAATCGACAAATGGATGCAAAACCCCCAAAACTTCAAAAATTATGATTGTTACAATACTGTTACAGTGTTGCTATAGTACTAATATAATTATATAAACAATGTTTTTCTACAGTAAAATTCTACATTGCTTCTACAGTAACAATCGATCAGCCGACCAACGACTTCATAAATTGACCAGAAACTTTAGAATTTTACTATTTGACTTGACTGATGACATCAATTGACTGATGTTAATCAAAATTGAATATAAGCAAGTCAATTCGGTTGTTCGACTTGTCTATTGATATCAATTGACTGATGGTTGATATTAGTTGACTAATGTTAATCAAAATATGAACAAAAGCATGTCAATTCTATTGCTTGATTTCACTTATTTCTATTAGTTGATTGATTAGATGAATTAGTTGACTGATATTCGAATTATTGATAAAATCAGTCAGATTGAAGAAAGTTCAAAGACCATTGTTAGAACATGTATAAGATAGAGAAGGGGTGAAGAGCTTGCTTCTCTTGTTTGAACTTGATGTTGCAAAGGAAATTGGAATTAAAGTGGAGACTCCACAATGCTAACTCTGAGATTTTACTTGATATTCATCACTTTGAGGTGACTAATTCAAGGGTCTGGTTCTTTCTCATAGTTTCACTATGAAAACTTCCTTCCTAGAGGCGAAGAAGCATCATATAAACTCGAGCATGAGAATACAACAAGAAATGAAAGCAAATACATGAATCTTGCTTTCTTATTGCTTGGAAATGCTTCTTGATCAGTTGGAAATACAGCAACACTTCACTTCAAACTTCTCAAGAACTGACTTCTTCAAATGTCCATGAAAACACCTTTTCTATGATTATTTCGACGCCTCCTAATCAATTGGCCTCATACCCAATCAATAGCGACATCAACCAATCATTCAAAATCTACAGAATGCCTCTTTTTTGCCTAACTAATCGATTGATGAGTCATACCAATCGATTCAAAAGTTTCTAATCAAATTAATCGAATCGATTTAGAAGTTTTCTATTCTCGTAAAAATATTGTCTAATCGATTATCCTAATTGATTGACATAGCCTCAATTGATTGCCCAATCAATTCCAAAACTTTCTGTTTTCACTCGAAAATGTCTCCAATCGATTAGCCCAATCAATTGGTGAAGCCTGAATCAATCGTGTCAATTGATTCCAGCACTTCCTTTACTCTCGTGAAAACCTTTGCTAATCAATTGGCTCTCAATCAAATAACCAATTGATTCCGAAGCCTATTGTGCTTAGTGAAAAGCTCCCAATCGATTACCCTAATCGGTTGCTTTGGGCCAATCGATTACTCTAATCAATTGCCTAATCCTAACACCTGAAATCTAGTTTAGAATTCCTTTACCTAACATCTGGTCATCCGTGACTCGTTGGGACTTCCCTTTGCCTAGTATCCAGTTAACCTTGACCTACAAGGCTTCTTCATCAAGTGTCTGGTCAACCTTTGACCTACTTAAACTTTTCCCTTACTAACTTTTCATTAGACTTTCAATCACTAAGTGTCCAATCAGCCTTTGACCTATTAGTCCTGATACGGCCGACAAGAAGGGTGAATTTCCCTGAAATAAATTCAACACTTCCTTTTGCTTTCCAAATTTAGCAAAGATAGACAAACATTAGTTAATCAAAATAAACATAAAAGAATGTAAGAGAGAAGAATATTTTACTTGGTTACAACTGGGTAGATAGTTAGTCCAAGACTTTGAAAGCTCCACTAAAAATCTCCTTCTAGCACAGTAGCCTCTTACAGTAATTAAGTACAGAAAATAGAAAGCGGTAAACAATAAAAGCAAGTGTTTCATTTTTTAGTGTTGTCCAGAATGAAGAGTACCAGGGTTCTATTTATAACCTACTGGTCAAATATGTACATGGAAACTCTAGACGCTTGGAGTGGGTCCGGGGTCCCCAGCGATGCATTCTATCTTCTTCGCAACGTCTCTTCAACAACTACAGAATAAAATTTTATCCTCGCTCGGGCACCTGGACCAGTCCAAGCGCCTAGAGTGTTGCTATCATGGACTTCGACTTCATCCTGCTGTAATGGCTCATCAAGGTGCCCCTACTGTACCAGGGTGGTCTGGGCGCTCGAACAAGTCAACACAGAGTTGATTTGTCCAACTGCTGCTTCGCTCACTTGGGTGATTTTGCGACCATCTAGAGTTAAGCTCACCCGAACCCAACTCCGATCTTCTCTCCTCGAGCAGTCTTTCACTTGCTTCTCGTCCCTCGGAAGCATTGTGTGTGTCTTTCTCGCTCCACTGGTGTACATTTCCATAGCTTCTCGTCTCTTGGATGCATCGAGCCCGTCTACTCATTTCCCGTACCATCCTTCTCGTCCGCTGCATATTCCGCTCGGCTTCTTGTATTCCTAAGTCCCTACATATTTATACATTAGGTATCATAAATATAGATTTTAACTTAACCTGATTGATCACATCAACTCACCTGGGGTACTTACAATCTCCCCCTTTTTTATGTGTATCAACACAAATTAAGTTAGGGTAAAGAAAATAATAAAATAAGTAGTTATTGCAAGTTAATACAATAATTTGGAAATTATAACAAGTAAATAAAAATCTCAAAATTTTTACCTAAAATTCATACCTCCCCTGAAACTTAATCTCTAATTTCTCTCCCTTTGATCACATAAAAAAAATATAACAAAAATAGTTAGAAAAATAGTAAAGCTTTTTTCTATGGATGTAAGATAGAACAATCAGTTATATATCATTTTATGAAAATTAAAATAAAAAATTAATTTTTAACCAATTAATCAACTATTTTGGAAAAATAATTTAAAAATTAATTCAATGTGTCAAAAAATCTTAAACTTTTTGTTAATGATAATCATAATAATTTAAAATCATGATAAATATTTCAAGTAAAACATATTTTTATTTTAACCATAAAAAAATATTTAAAATAGATAGAGTTTTTTTAAAATAAAATTTAAAAATAGTTTTCCATGTCTAAAAGTCTAGCTTATTTTTCTCAATATTTAAAATACAATGGTAATCCTCGAAAATTTTCAAAATTAATCTCCAAAGGAATCTTAAAATTTAAATTATATACTTCAATCAAAAATTTAGAAAAACTTATAGAATCTTTGAAAAATCTCAAAAAATTTTATACTAACAGAATATTTATTTGTGCAACACAAAAATAATTTTCAACAAAAAAATATGAACAACAGGTATAAGAACTAATAAATTTTGTAAATAAAATTAAAGCATGCATAAAAATTTATTTAAACTAACCATGATTTAGGAATCCAAAATACCTTCTTACCTATTGGATTAACAATATAATATTTTAGAATATTTTTACATGTTACTTTTCTAATCTGACCCTTGTGATATCTAAATTATCAATTAAGCTCCCTATTATTTCTTAAATTTGAGATTGGCGAAAAATTCGAACATGCATCATTCTTTTTTAGTAATTTTATTTGTTCTTTTAACATTGAATTTTCCATTTTTCAATTTTTTAAAACTTTCTAGCAAACATGTATAATCTTTTTTTAGATATTTAGATCTAGTTTTACACAAAGACCTATTTAGCATTTTAATACACTCACACAGTTGACCTGGGGAAGCTTACTTACCTAACTTACCATGTTGTACTCGTCGGTAGACGCTCCCCCTTCATCAAGGCGCTCCTTGGAAGTGGCTTCATCTTTGGTAAGTATTCAACTATTAGTGTTGTGTTGGTGATATATTCGGTCTTGGATTCCTCTGAAGTGATGTCCATCGAAGAGTTAGATGACGAAGCGATGTCCATCAAAGAGTCAGATTATTCTTTTCTTAATTATTCGTGGAGTTCCAAGAGTTTTTACCAAAGTTCTTTTGTATATTTGTAGGCACTAAATCTATCAAGTTCTTAAGCAGGTAGCACACTCAAAAGATGAAACTTGGTCTTACCATTTGCCATAAATTCTTCCTGTTGCTTGTTAGTCCAATAATTTTCTTCAAGTTCTTTTCCATCTTTACTTTTGGGCACTTTAAAATGAAATTTAATTGTTAATAAAATATTAAAGTCAGTTTTGAAAAATATTTCCATGCATCTCTTCCAAAATACGAACCCCCCCCTGAACGTTGGTGGATATATGTTAGATTCGACCGTCTTTCTTTTGTTTTAGTTGGTGGTTAGTCGTTCTAAAGCGAGTCTTACTTTGATACCAATTGTTGGTTCCGGTGGGGCTGACAAGGGTGGGTGTATTACCTTGAAATAAATTCAACACTTTATTTTTCTTTTTTGAATTTAGCAAAGACATACAAATATTAGTTAATCAAAATAAACATAAAAGAAAGTAAGAGATAAGAATATTTTACTTGGTTATAACTGGGAGGTTGTTAGTCCAAGAGTTTGAAAGATCCACTCAAAATTTCCTTCTGACGGAGTAGCCTCTTACGATAATTAAGTACAGAAAATAGAAAACAATAAATAATAAAAGCAAGTGTTTTATTTTTTAGTGTTGTTCAGAATGAAGAGGACTAGTGTTCTATTTATAGTCTACTGGTCAAATATGTCTGTTGGCTGATGTGGTAGCTTCGGGGGCTTGGAATGGTCCGGATGCCGCTAGTGGTGCATTCTATGTTCTTCACAATGACTCTTTAATGGCTGCAAGATAAAATTTTACCCTCACCCGGGTGTCTGGACTGGTCCGTGCGCCTGGAGTGTTGCTGATGTGGACTTCAACGTCATCCTCACAACAACGGCTCACCGAGGCTCCCTGGTCTGCTATACCAGGGTGGTCCGAAAGCCCAGACCCTATTTGAGCACTTGGAGTTTAGGTGCCTGGACTTGGTCCAAGCGCCTAGACAAGTCAACACAGAGTTAACTTGTATAGCTTCTGCTCTGGTCGCTTGGGTAATTCTTCGACCATCCAGAGTTGAGCTCACCCGAACCTAACTCTGGTCTTCTCTCCTCGAACATTCTTACACTCTGGCTTCTCATCCCTCGGAAGCACTAGGCATGTCTTTCTCGCTCCACTGGTGTACTCTTCTGTAACTTCCCATCCTTCGAATGCACCGAGTCAAAAACATAAAGTCTAACTTAACCTAGTTGATCATATTGAAACTCACCCGGAGTACTTATATTGCCTAGCTCCACTAGGACTTCCTTTGCCTAGCTTCTCTAGAACTTCCATTGTGTAGTTCCAAGTAGGTCTTCCATTGCCTAGCCCCGCTAGAACTTCCTTTGCATAGTTTCCAACTAGATCTTCCACTATCTAATCTCGCTAGGACTTTCATTATCTAGTTCCCAACTAGATCTTTCATCGCCTAGCCCCACTAGGACTTTTTATTGTCTAACCTCCAGTTAGGACTTTCTAGTCAAGTATTTTATCCTCCATTGACCTATTTGACTTCTCTCTCATATATTGTAAAACATCAAAACTCGAGTAAATCCAAGCTTAGTTAACTTGGACAATCTTAACCCGAGAATAAGTATACCAATAATCTCTTCCTTTTTGATGTTTGATAATATATTTAAGTTAGGCTAATACATTAGCCCAACTCCCATTTTCATCCCATGTTAAAGCATAAATGAGGGTTTCCTAACTTAAATCCTATATTCTCTCCCTTTGACACACATCAAAAATCTTCTCTCAAGATTCATCTAACCATGACAATGAAGGTTCTCTACCTTCCATATTTCCAAATACTCAACCTTAAGCATTTCTCAAAATTCCTCTTATCATAATGAAGGTTCCCAACCTTCCATTGTTTTCAATGCACAACTTTGAGCATACATCCATCATCCTTCTATAGATCTCCTTTCTTATCCAAATTATGCCTTTAAGAAGAAACTCCCCCTCAAAGACATGCTCCAACTTTTATCATTGCACCAACAATGATTAAGAGTTCCTAAATCTTTAGAATCCCAAAATTAAAGTCACGAGGCTAAAAATTCAATCTTGAATCTAAACCTTCTCTTTAACTCCACATTAATCCCCTTTAATTATTCTTTTCTCATTTTCATCAAGAAAATATCCTCAAATACTTGTCCAAATATTTCATAGGATTAGGAATAGTTAAATAAGCTAAATATAACTTAATCACCTAAAATAAACTCATTTCAACCAAAATTAGTCACAACTAATCGAATGATTTCAGTTAACAATCGATTTTGGCCTGTTCTAATCGATTGGTGTTGAATACAAATCGATTCCACAAGTTTTTGTACTCATGGAAATTCATCACCAATCGATTGAACCAATCTATTGGTGTGTAGCAATCGATTAACCCAATCGATTGCTATATTTGACATTTCTGATTTCAATTTCAGACCAAAATTCATAAATTCATAAATAATTCTATAATTTTATAAAAATCATAAAATTTCATGTAGATATTATTTATATTATATACTATCAGAAAAAAATAATTTTTTATAAAAATATACATTATTTTAAAAGAATGATATAAAATTAGAAATCATTTAAAACTTCAATGTTTCACCTTAACTTTGTATCTAACTAATCATTGGTGATTTCCATCAAAATGATTTTAAAATTATTTTCAAAAATAATTTTCAGCCATGATCTTTAGGCTTAATGAACATGACTTACATATTAGCTTTCCTCATTATTGGACTTCACAAAATCTATATGTTTTGATAAAATTTAAAACTCAAATAGATGCATTAAATTAACATCTTGTGTTTTGTTAATCCTTCTAACATCTTACTTCTATCTAATATGTCTCAATACACATACAAGTCATCTTATGATCCTATGAGATGTAAAAATTAGTTTTCCCTAAATTAAGAGATCATGTATTTATATCTAGACATTTTAACTTTGATCATCCTACCTATGATGTTAATTAATGTCATTGTCCTTAATTATAAAGAATTCAAAGTTTATGCATGTAAATGAGTATGTCATATATCAAATGAACAACTTTTCAAAAGGAAATTTATCATATTCAAATGATACATGTATGACATGATATGTAACATTTTCATAATAATATGAATGTAACTGATGTCATGGCATGTGATAGGGCACACAAAACATGACAATTTTAGCACAAAATTCAATACTAACCATTATACCAAATTAATATTTTGATATAGATGGCCCTTAGCCCCTTAGAAAGTGTCAAAATCCTAACTTGGCATACAATTTGTGTTAATTTGATTAATCTCAAATCCTCAAGTTCTTATTAGCATATTTCAAACTCTTCAAAAGTAAAAGTCAACTTCTCATTTTCAAGATATCACAATATCTTGAAAATACCCTAAAATGCTAATTTCACTATGATTGGATTAACTACTCTACCAAATAAAGTTGACACACTCTAAACCTATTTAGTATGAAGAGAACACTGTTGGTGCAGCGGAGACTGGCAAGAGGGGGTGAATTGCCTGCAACTAAAAATTATACCTTTCTCAAAGCTTTCCAACTCTTAAAATAAAGCAACACTTAATAACAAAACAAAAAGACAGAAAGGAAATAAAACTCAAAACTTTAACCTGGTTACAACCAAGAGAGTTGTTAATCCAAGGCGATGAAAAGCGCAGTAAGAAAACTCCTTCTCTGAAGGCGGAGAAGCCTTTTACACTTTGAGATCACAGAGGTTGCTTAAACAGGAATTACAGAGTTACTTTTTCGTATCAATTCGTTGTTATTTAAAGCTGCCTGAGACCCTCCTTTATATAGGGGTTCTAGAGCTTATCGGATGACCTGATCTTCGGGATCAGGTTTTGACTCGAGAGGGATTGGTCGACCGATCCCCAGGTTCGGTCGACCAAACCTGTTGTACCTGCCAGGTCTTCCATCCAGGTGTAGTCTCTGAGGATAAAGCTTTTGTTTGGTCGACCGATCCTTATGTTCGGTCGACCGATCGGCCAACGGTCTTCCAGCTGAGTTGACCCGATCATCTTGCTCGACTAAGTCTCTGGATTAACTTCGGTTCGGTCGACCGATCAGGAGATTCGATCGACCGATCAGCTTCACCAACGGTCAGCTTCTGACGTGGCATTCGATGTGTCTGCTGCGGTTGGCTTCGGCTATAGAAGGGTTCGGTCGACCGATCAATAGGTTCGGTCGACCGAACCGTTGACAAGTCAACTTCTAGTTGACTTACTCCGGTTCGGCTCCTTGGGTGATTGCGACCATTCGGAATAGGGCTCACCCGAATCCAGTTCCCGGCCTTCTCCTCGAGCAGGCTTCCGTCTGACTTCTCGTCCCTCGAACGTCGCGCATGTTCTTCTCGCTCCACCGGAGTACTCTTCCGTAGCTCTCTCGTCCTTCGGACGCACCGAGCCCGTCGGCTCCCTTCCCGTGCCGTCATTCTCGCTAGCTGCGTCTTTCGCTCGACTTCCTGTGCTCCTAAATTCCTGCACACTCAGACACAGGGTTCAGACAAAATGCAGGACCTAACCAACTTGGTTGATCACATCAAAACTACCACGGGGTCCAACAAATTAAACACACTCTTAGGAACTCAAAATTTATTAGTGCTTCTTGGGTGTACTAGGTAATCACTAAGGATAACTTCCCTAAATACCTTCCTAATAACTTTTATAGACTTCTTAGAAACCTTAGTCATGCTAGTCTCCTCAAAGTCAACTCTAGGGATAACTTCCCTTATAATCTTGATTTGACTCCTAGACCTAGAGTTACTTCCATAGTTATATGGAAGTCTATGATGTGATGGCACATTCTCCTTGGCTTTAGATTTGTATCCCAAACCTTTCTTACCATTGAATGACTCTTGTCTTCATAAACCTAGGTTTTGCTTCTTGGACCCTTTGACATTATTTGTCATTTTCTCTAGGGTCTTCTCCAATTTTTCAAATCTTGATCTCAAAACTTAATTCTCAATTCTTAAATTTCCAAATTTTGATTTTTCTTTATTGTCTTTGACATTTTTCTTTTTAGGTACATATTTAAATTGTTTTGAGATCTTGTCTAAATCATTTTCTACCTTCCTATCCGTAGATAAGGTTGTTCTAGCATGGTATTCTTTATAATTCTCCTTAGGATTATCATGATTTTTATTTTCATGATAGCAAGCTCTAAAATCATAAAAATGTAAATCTAGCATGCTTTTTATCATGAAATAAAGAAGTATCATTAACTAATAGTACCTTAGCTTTGTTCTTAGAAACTCCTCCTTAATTTGAGCTTCCTCCTTTGTTCTTAGTCAGAATCCTCCTCCTTGGACATTGATTCTAATAATGTCTCTTTAAAACAAGAGAAATACACAATGTGCTCCTTGCCCTTTCGTATCTTGGGGCCAACCTCTTTTGACTTTTCCTTCATCTTAGGTGTCACTTTACCATCCTTCTTTATTAATCTTGGGCACTTGCTCTTATAATGTCCATTCTCCCTATACTCAAAATATATGATATGATTTTTATTTTTACAAATGGAAATAGTTATACCTTTATGATTTGTAGAGGTGGCACATGCTCCTTCATTGATTCCGGATGTAGACACTTCTTCTTATTATGGTGTCAATAAACTAAGCTCCCCCTCAATCCTTGAAATGGATGCATTTTGGATTGCATCCTCAGATGTTGAGTATCTCTCAACCTCCAAAATCTCTTACTCTTGATCCAATGAGTTTCCCTCTTTCAATTTGGCTTCATTTTGCATTAAGGTAGGATGTTCATGAACCTTTGGATCTTTTGACTTGCTCTTTGGTCCATTTGTTCTTTCCAAGAGGTTCTCCCTTTTTATCTTTGGGAGCTTCAAATCCTTCCATGAGAGCAAATCATTGTTCTATGTCCATCATTAAGAAATTCTCCAATCTTGATTTCCAAAGATAGAAGCTTCCTATTGTTGGTACCCCAAGGTTGTTTTGATGTGATCAAACAAGTTAGGTTAGGTCCTATTGTGTTTAACCCTGTGTCTAAGTGTGCAGGAACTTAGGAGCACAAGATGTTGAGTAAAAGACGCAACTAGCGAGAAGGACAACACGGGAGAGAGCCGACGGGCTCTATGCATCTAAGGGACGAGGTGCTGTGGAAGAGTACACTGGCGGACAAGAAGGGAGCGTGCAGTGTTTCCGAGGGATGAGAAGCTAGGAGCGGAAGATTGCTCGAGGAGCAAAAGATGCAGCTAGCGAGAAGGCTAGTACGGGAGAGAGCCGACGAGCTCGGTGCGTCCAAGGGACGAAAAGCTGTGGATGAGTATGCTGGTGTACGAGAAGGAAACACGCGGCGATTCCGAGGGACAAGAAGCCGGAGCAGAAGTTTGTCTAGAAGGCCGAAAGTTGGGTTCAGGTGAGCCCTATTCCGGATGGCCAAAATCACCCAAGTGAATGGAGCCAGAACGGAAGACCTGGATCGAAGAAAGCAGAGCTGAAGCTGGAGGCCCGGAGAAAAAGTCAACCAAAGGTTGATTTTCACCTTCGGGTCACCCGGAACCTGAATTTTATCCATAGTGATGTGGCATTGGGACGTTGCATTGGGGCTAGATTTCTATCCCATTCTAGGTGCTTGAAACCATTCCAGGTGCCTGGAACCCTTCCAGGTGCCTCGAGCATAGCTATATAAATAGCCCTGCTCTTAGAAGCTAAGTCCAACTAGAAATATCTAAACAACACTTATGCGCTTTTACTTTTCTGTTTAGTTTCGACTTTCTGTGCGTTCATTGTTGTAAAGAGGTTTCTCCACCTGAAGGAGATTTTTAGTGTGCTTTAACTTCCTTGGATTAACAACCTCCCCGGTTGTAACCAAGTAAATTCTCGGTGCATCTTTTCTTTTAGTTTCTTTATTATTCTTTTATACAAGTGTTATTTTAATCAAGTTATTTGTCCGAGAAAGGTTGTATTTGCTTGATTTGTGCAGGGGCTATTCACCTCCCCTCCCTCTCTACCCAACCGCCAAGCGTCCTAACAAGTAGAGCTAGGATGCTTCAAGAGGACTAACCACCGATCGAAACACCTAATCAATGGCCGGAGCTAGCATCTACCCACTAGTATTTGAGGGGGAGTTCGTGTTTTGGAAGCGACGAATGGAGGTATTTCTTAAAATAGATTTTAATGTTTTATTAATAATGAAATATGGTTATGAAGCACCAAATAATACAAATGGAGAAGAAATTGAAAAACACCTCTGGACCAAAAAGCAGCGTGATGACTTTACGTTAAACGGTAAGGCTGAATATCATCTAATAAGTGTACTACCAATGGAGGATCTCAACAAAATCGGCAACTACCAAACTATGAAAGAACTTTGGAAAAAGTTCTTGAAGCTCTACAAAGAACCAATTGAAGCCGAATCTAACTCCTCGATGGACACTGAGTCGTCGTTAGAGGAATCTGAGACCGAAAAATTGTCAGGACGACCCTTATAGCCGAATTTCTTCCTAAAGATATAGAAAGATCATCCCAGATGAACATCAATGAAGGGGGAGAGTCTTCAGAGGAAAGTAACTCTACAGGGGAAGCATCAAAAGTCGACAAGGTAAGTCAGATACGGTCTCTACCTCCTAACCAAATGTTTAAACTTATAAAAATATTGTTGAAAGATACTTGCAAACTAGAAATTGAAAATAAAAAATTATTAACAAAGAATAATGAGTTAAAAGGAACTCTTGCAATAGCTTGTCGATTAGAGGATTTCGACAAACTAAAAATATAAAATAAAATGTTAAAGGAACAAATACAAACTTTAAAAGTTTTTGCATGTTCAAAATTCTTTGCTTCAAATTTTAGAAATTATAATAGACTAAATTGGAAATTTAAATATCATAATGGACATATTAGAAATTTGTCAAGAAAGCATGTACCTAAAAAATTTCTTGTTAATCCAGTAGGAAGAAATCTATTTTAGATTCCAAAATCATGCTTGTATTAATTTTTTTTTCAATTAAATTTCTTTAACTACTAAATTCCTTCTGAGTTCAATTACTGTTAGAAATTAATTTGATCCTAATTTTTTTTTGAGAAAGAGGAACTCAATATTCATCTATAGAAAAATCTCATTTTTTTAACACTTGAATTTTGTTATTCAAAAATTTTTTATTTCGCAAGACTTATCCCTGCTAACTAAGAATTTTTTTTTGAGTTATTTATCTAAATACATTTTTTT
Organism: Zingiber officinale; assembly: GCF_018446385.1. Lineage (NCBI taxonomy): Eukaryota > Viridiplantae > Streptophyta > Magnoliopsida > Zingiberales > Zingiberaceae > Zingiber > Zingiber officinale. The sequence continues at coordinate 111,175,263 of NC_056003.1, read as the reverse complement.
TTAAAATAAAATTTTGAAATCTTGAAAATAGATTTTCTCTGTCAAAATGCATGCTCTATTTTTCAGAAAATATTTCAAGATTTCCAAAATTATCTTAAGGCTTTCACTTTCTATTTTTTTTTTTAGAGTATTCTCTTAGGCTTATATTTAAGATTCACAATTTTTTTTCCCAAGTCATTTTAACTTGATAAATTGATTTTTTTTTAAATGAAAAACTTTCTTATTTTTTAAAATTACCCTTAGATTTTTTTTTTTGGTACTCCATTTTTTATGTAATCAAAGGGGGAGAAGGGAAAATTAAGTCTAGGGGGAAGTAGCTTAACTTTCATTTCAAATTTTTGCATTTAATTACAAATTATTATCTTTACTTTATAATTGGTTTACCCAAACTTAACTTGGGTTGCTCACATAAAAAAGGGGGAGATTATTGGTACCCCTAAGGTAGTTTTGATGTGATCAAACAAGTTAGGTTATGTCCTGTTGTATTTAACTATGTGTCTAAGTGTATAGGAACTTAGGAGGATAGGATGTCGAGCAAAAGACATAACTAGTGAGAAGGACAACATGGGAGAGAGCCGACAGACTCGATGCGTCTGAGGGATGAGATGCTGCGGAATAGTACACCGGCAGATGAGAAAGGAGTGTGCGGTGTTTCTGATGGACGAGAAGTCAGGAGCAGAAGATTGCTCGAGGATCAAAAGACGCAGCTAGCGAGAAGGTCAACACAGGAGAGAACCGATGGGCTCGGTGTGTCCAAGGGACGAAAAGCTATGGAAGAGTATATTGGCGGATGAGAAGGAAGCACGCAGTGATTCTGAAGAACGAGAAGCCGGAGTGAAAGCTTGTTTGAGAAGGCCAGAAGTTGAGTTCGGATGAGCCTTATTCCAGATGGCCGAAAATACTCAAGCGAGTGGAGCCAGAGGAAAAGACCTGGACCGAAGCAAGCGGAGCTGAAGCTGGAGGCCCGGAGAGAAATTCAACAAAAGGTTGACTTTCACCTTCGGGGCGCTCGGAACCATTCCGGGCGCCCGATGCAATCCGAGGCACCCGAAACCCTTCCGAGCACCCGAAACCTAAATTTTATCCACAGCGAGATGACATTGGGATGTTGCGTTGGGGATAGATTTCTATCCCATTCCAGGCGCCTAGAAACCTTCCAGACGCCCCTAGCCGGGCTATATAAAATAGCCCTACTCTCAGAAGTTAAGTACAACTAAAAATATCCAAACAACACTTGTGCGCTTTTACTTTTCTGTTTAGCTTCATCTTTGTGTACGTTCATTATTGTAAAGATGCTTCTCTGCCTGAAGGAGATTTTTAGTATGCTTTAACTTCCTTAGATTAACAACCTTCCCGGTTGTAAATAAGTAAATTCTCGGTGCCTCTTTTCTTTTAGTTTCTTTATTATTCTTTTATGTAAGTGTTATTTTAATCAAGTTGTTTGCCCGAGAAAGGTTGTGTTTGCTTGATTTGTGCAAGGGTCATTCACCCCCCTCTAGCTGGCCGCCAAGGGTCCTATCACCTATTCCAAATGATGGAGGTGCTCAGATGTCAAATCCTAATCTATCTTGGAATTCCATTTTCGAACTTGAGCTCCTTTGATGATAAGTATTTGACATTTTGAAATTTAGGGCTCTTCTTCTTCCTCTAGCTCTTTGCTCCTTCTGGTGATTAGTCCGGTGAAGAACAGTCTCACTCTGATACCACTTGTTAGGACACGTATGAGCTAGTGAGGGAGGGGAGGGGGGGGGTCAATAGCTCGCTTCACTTCTTCGAACTTAATTTGTAGTAGAAACTTGAAGCGCAACCTCCACAATGCTAACTCTGAGATTTTACTTGGTATCCACCTCCTTGAGGTGACTAATACAAGGGTCCGACTCTCTCTCACAACTTCACTATGAAAACCTCCTTCCTAGAGGTTGAGAAGTCTCATACAAACTCGAGCACAAGAATATAACAAGAAATGAAAGCAAATATAATGAAGACAAACAACTTTATGTGAATATTACTTACTTATTGCTTGAAAATACCTCTTGATTAGTTAGAAATGTAGTAACACTTCGCTTCAAACTTCTCAAGAAATGACTTCTTCAAATGTCCATGAAAACCCCTTTTTTAGGGTACTTTTGATGCCTTCTAATTGATTGGTCTCATTCCCAATTGATTGTCATATCAGCTCAACCATTCAAAACATACAGAATAACTCTTTTTTTGCTCGGCTAATCGATTGGTGAATCATGCCAATTGATTCGGAAGCGTCTAATTGATTGCCCCAATTGATTCAAATGCTTTCCATTCTCGTAAAAATGTTGCCTAATCGATTACCCTAGTCGATTGGCATAGCCTCAATCGATTGCCCCAATTAATTACAAAGCTTTCTATTCTCACACGAAAATGCCTGCAATCAATTGGCCCAATCGATTGGTGAAGTCTGAATCCATTGTTCCAATTTATTCCAGCACTTCCTTTGCTCTCGCAAAAACCTTTGCTAATCGATTACCTCAATCAATTGGCACCCAATCAATTGACCAATCGATTCTAAAGCCTACTGTGATTAGTGAAAAGCTCTCAATTGATTATTGATTGCTTTGGGCCAATCAATTACCCAATTGCCCAACACTAACACCTGGAATCTGAGTTTAGAGTTTCTTTGCCAAACATTTGGTCATTCGTGACTCATTAAGACTTCCCATTGACCAAAATCCAGTCAACCTTGACCTGCAGAGCTTTTTCACCAAGTATCCCGTTAACCTTTGACCCACTTAAACTTTTCCCTTTCCAACTTCCCAAGTGTTTGGTCAGCCTTTAACCCAATTAAAATTTTCCATTGCCTAGTTCTGCTAGGACTTCTATTACCTAGTTCCCAACTAGGTGTTCTACTGCCAAGCCCCAGCTCGGACTTCCATTGTCTAGTTCCCAACTAGGTCTTTCACTACCTAACCTCATTAGGACTTCCTTTGCCTACTTCCCAACTAGGTCTTCGACTGTCTAACCCCATTAGGACTTCCATTGCCTAGTTCCCAACTAAGTCTTCCACTGCTTAACCCCATTAGGACTTTTCGTTGTCTAACCTCTAGTTAGGACTTTCCAATCAAGTATTTGGTTCTCCTTGGACCTACTTAACTTCTCTCTCACATAGTGTCAAATATTGACACTAAAGCTCAAGTCAATCCGAACTTAGTCAACATGGTCAACTTTTACCCGAAGACAATTTCACCAATAACAATATCAATCAATTGATGGGTGAGATCTACTAACTCAAAGATGGAAATTAGCTTCGACATAAAAGCTTTGAAAAAGGGATTTTGAGGAGATTTTCAAGGCTAATTCTTGAGGGTTTGAGGATGAAGTACTGTTGTATTTTTAAACTAATAAGAGGCAATTCCAAATAACAAGAGCATCTAAAGTCAAGTTCTCTCAAATTGTAAAGTATTTTACTTTTATTTGTATTTGTTTTCTTTATTTTATTTTATATTCCTGGTAAATGACAAGTGTACAAGAGGCTTTTTTACCTTAGGAGGTATTTGAGAAGGGGATTATTTAGTGATGGTAAATCGTTAGTACTAAACCTTAAATTATTCATTAGAGGTAAATACCAAGTAAAATTTGAAATAACACAAAATAACACTGAGTGACTTCTTGTTAACATTTCAATTAACTTTGGAAACAATATTTTTTTAATTCATATATAATGAGCAAAAAAAAAATATGCAGCAAGTATGCTTAAATTCACATTTAAGCATTAAATAGTCATTTTAATTGCGTGATGAATGAAATTGTTTAATAAAAGTTAATTAAGTTTGTAATCAACAAGCTGGAATAGCTCAGTTGGTTAGAGCGTGTGGCTGTTAACCACAAGGTCGGAGGTTCAAGCCCTCCTTCTAGCGTTTTTTGCGTTTTCACATTATAACCACATTGGTACATGTTTTATTTTACTCTCAACTTAAATCAAATTTGAAAATGCCTACTTACGCGGTGTTATTTTTTAATATCTTTCTACTTTACTCAAATTTTTTGTCTTATTATAAAATACCTCGTCCAAGTCCTCCAAGCGTTATTTCCTATTTTACAAGGTATTGATTATCTCATTTTAAAATTCCTCTTCGAAATATATTTGACACCAAAAATTATTACTTCATTTTGGATCTCTCAAAGTCTTAAAATTGATAAACTACAATGTCAGTCTTTAAACTAATATAATCGTTTCAACCTCTCCCCTTTATTTTTATGATTTTAAGCTTATTTTTTACTTAAATGTTTTCTTTTAGATTAAATGATTTTAGTTATTCAAACACTTCCTCAAATTTGATATAAACTCAATGATAAGAACATTAAGAAATTGAAATATGAGGCATGCAATATTTAAAGAAAAAAATTGGGACAACAAGCCCTAAAAAAATCAGGGATATCGATAAAAATATCCATCGAAATTCTGTCAGTAAATGATTATATCGATGAAATTCTCAATGTCGAGGGATAATTTGTCGGGAACAAGATTTCCGACGGAATTTAGTATTCCCTCGTTAATATTTTACCGACAGAATACTTTTTCCGTCGGTAACGTTGCCAGAATAGTTCTCACAAGCAGAAGTTTGTGATTTCCAGAATACCGGCGAAATCATTCTGATTCCGCCGGTAATTACCAACGGAAAAACCATGTTTTGTTGGTAATTACCTATGGAATATGGTTTTTCCGTCGGTAATATATCAAAATACCGACAGAAACAAAGAATTCCGTCGATGATTAATTTCGATAATCACCAACGGAATCCATATTCCGTCAATATTATGGAAAAAAAATTACAAGCATCAATCTATTTTCACTGCTCTGTCATATTTATAATTTCCAAATATACAACACCATCACAGACATATATGCATCATATATAATCCACACGCATAATCCACACATAAAAACACAATCCATACATCCACACATACATCATATAACAATCACATACAAACAATCACACTTATAAAATTCACACATAAAAATACAATCCATACATCCTAACAATTCATTCTTCTTCATACAATCCATCCATATAAGTACAAATAAACTAACATTTATAATAATAAAAACAATAAATCATCTAAAACAAACAAAACTAAACAATTCTACATAAATCAAAAACAAATTTCCATATATAAATCCAAGTTTACAAAATATATACCGTAATAGAAAGTACTACAAATAATACAACACCAGATAATAAAGGAATCCTGCAAAATGTCAATATCAAATGATCATGTTGATGTATAAATAAATAAATATATATATATATATATATATATAACGAATTTTAAAATAATACCTGAAAAAAATGAGCATATGATAATATGAAGAGTCAATATGTAAATAGAACCGAACGTGACTCCTGAAACATATACTAATAAAATATTTAGAAATGAGCATATTATAATATCAAAACAGAATAAAATATGTTACTACGGTCTATGTATAATAAATAAAAAATTAAATTGTAATTGAACATACCTCAAAAAAAGCTAATCATCACTATCTGATGGATCTTAAGTCTCTTGTGACTCAGAACCATGTGATATCTGGGTGAAAGAAGCCACGATCGCCCGCATTGGGGCCATGAGAGCTTCATTACTCTTGTCACGTTCGAATCTCTTATTCTCCTCACCAGCCCTCCATTGATCCATATCGGCTATCTTCTGATCCATTGATTTCAATTGAATGCGTAGTTCTTGATTTTCACGTTTTAAAGACTGTATCTCACTAGAAGAAGAGGAACTAGCACGACTCATTAGACTCCCCAAACAATCAAATGCAACTTTAGCCTGGGAGCCAAGGCCGTAGAGGGTGAAGTTTTTGGTCCTTCCACCAACAACATCATAATAAATCTCATTTAAAGCGTCGGTAGATAGAGACTGTGACTCTCCCCCCTCTGCTGATGGCTGAGATGCCTGAGTCACCCTATCTATCATTTGTTGTTGTATAAAAAAAATATAATATCCAATTTGATCATTATTACTAAATACTAATCAAGATAGAAATGAACAAATATATTAAACTTAATAATCTTATATGTAGAGTCTAAGATCGAGAATCAACAAATGACTCATCTTTCTTCTTGTGGGTCTTGAGAAATATCTCCATACATGTGGACTATCGGGCAAGTTCACGTTCCTACATACAAAATAATTTGGGATAAAATTATACAAGTTTGTTAATAAATACAAAATTTGTTACAAAGTATAAATTTAAATTATACTCACCAGATCCATGGTATGCTCAACAATAGATCTGAATCCTAACATATACCGAGCAATTTCGGTGCTCATGTCACATGGCTCTGTATTTCTATTTACTTTTATCTTTTTAGCATTTGCTTGCCATCTTTTTGCAACCCAGGTGATCGTCCATGCACTCCATATAGCCTTAAAAACATACACAATCCTAGTTCCCTTCTTTCTCATATAGTACATATGATCTCTGTAAAGTTTGGCACAGTAAGTATTTTATATAGCTTTAAATTGCTCTTCTTGCCCATCCTCCCATGTATATCTTTTCTGTAATTATAAATTAAATATTTAGTTTAAATCATAATTATATTGTAGAATATTAAATATATTAAATTTACTTATCACAAATTTATTATAATAAAATAGTTTCATCTGCTAGTCTACATGTCTCCATGTAGTACCAGACGCGTAAACTCATTCCTTGAATTTTCCAGTGATATATGTGATAACTCGATGGTCATTTAGAGTGAACCTGCACGAAATAATATTAAGTTATGAGAAATATATTATATATGAACTTGAATTATTAATATGAAAAAATACTTACGAGTCCCCAACAACTCTAAAGACCTTGTAGTCACGGGGTTACTGCTCTGCCATAATGATATCTGCAAAATAATATTGCAACACATCATAATAAAGTTTAAAAATATGATAATATAAATACAAAATAATATGGAAGCATAACTTACTTGATGAATAATAATGTTAATATTTAATTATCATTAACATCTAACTAATCAACATTAACAATTTCTATGTCATCATTATTTAGATGAGATTAGTTCAACTTCATCCTCACTGTTGGACATCTCTCCATCATCTATCTCTTCATAAGTGACATTAACATCTACAAGTAATTGAGAAGTAGATAATCATTCACTAAATCTTTTTCTCTTCATAGGATATTCAAGATAAAAAAAATTTGACTCGTTTATATCCCAAAAATAAAAGGTTCAAACTTGTTGAATATTTTGTTTGCATTAACCTCAACTAAATTATAATTTAGATGCATTCTGGTACCTATTGTTGAGGTCGGATCATACCATGAACATTTGAACAATACACACCTCTTTATAGGTAATGTAGGATATTTAATCTATATGATTTCGTCAAGTCCACCATAGTAATCAAACTCAGTGTTACTGTTGTCCATATTTCCTTTGACGCAAACACAGAATTATAAGTTGATCTCTATGACACGTGGAATTTAAGGCCATTAACATAGTAACCAGAGTACATCTTTATTTTACGGAGGGGTCCTGATGCAATATTCATTATTCTATTATCTCTCACATTTGATATTCTATGGTCTTGCACCTATAAAAATAGTTAACATATAAATTAGGACACTTCTTAATAGCATGAACTAAAATTTTCACAAATTCTCTTACATATATTTGAAACCATAATGCAAATTCAGTTTCTAATTTTGCAGCTACCTCATTTGCACCAATCGATGGATTTTGTAGATATAGTTATTGTTCGCATAAGCTGAGAAAGAAAGTAATTATATAAAAATTGGGATATCAAGCAAAATAATTAAACGGAGGATTAATGTTTGATTAGAGAAGTTAACTTACCTTATGTATGGTTTGACCTCTCACAGTTTAAGAGTATGTATGTTCTTGCAGCATGGTATTCTTCTTCAGTTAACCATCTAGAACGTGATGCACCCATTGACTTACCAGGAAACTTGAAAATAGAAAGCATCAATGGGTCTATCGGCTGACGAGCATCATCAGAATTTCTAGGGCACTTGCAATGTCTTGTTTGCACACTATCAGCAAAATAATAGGAGCAAAAAGAAGATGCTTCTTTAACCAGATAAGCATTGCATATTGACCCCTCAACTCTTGCTTTGTTACGAAATCGTTCGAATCGATACATCCATCTGTACTGCATAGGACTTGCTATTTGTGCCTCGTATGGTAAATGTACTGTAGATGTTCCATTGAATCAAAAAAACTAGGCGGAAATATACACTCCAGCTTTCATAATATGAGAGGAATGTCTGTTTCTAGACAAAGCATATCATCCATCATAATACACCTCACTGTCAAATCTCTAAAAAATAGACTTAATTCAGTGAGTGCTTGCCAAATATTTTGAGGAAGTAAGTTATCAAAAGCTACTGGAATAAGTCTTTACATGAATACATGACAGTCATGACTTTTCAATCTAAACATCTTTAATATGTTCATATCCACGCATCGAGCCATATTTGAGGCATACCCATTTGGAAATTTGATTTCTTTTAACCAACTACATAAAGCTTGCTTACCATCTTTATCCAACATATAACAAGAATTTGAAAATCTATTGGTTGTTTCATTCTGATGCAACTCTGGTCTATTGACTAGTTCTTTTAATTCCTTACGTGATTTTGCAGTGTCTTTAGTTCTTCCAGGCACGCTCATCGTAGTGTTAAAGATATTATCGAAGAAATTTTTCTCAATATGCATGACATCTAAATTATGTCAAATAAGTAGATATGTCCAATACGGTAACTCCTCAAAAATACTCCTTTTCTTCCAACCACACTTTCACATCCCGACAATATATTTATTTATCTCATCTGAACTAGATTGAGATACTGGTAGAAAACTATAACTATCTATTTGCTCAATGATTTGTTCACCTGAAACGTAGACTGGAGGAGATTTTCTGACTATAACATTTTTTAGAAAATTTTTCTTATTTCACCTGAAAGAGTGATCAAGTGATAAAAATTTACGGTGATTATCAAACCAAGATACCTTCCCACTGTAAGGTAATTGAAAATGCATCAATTGACATATGTCATCGTAACATCTTTCTAAAAAATGATGTTCTGCTTTCATATTCGATAACCTTGCAGTAGCTAATAACTGAGACTGACCAGAGGGAATGTCTTTTCACACTTCTTTTTCACTAGCCTTCAACATTTCATATAGTTACTGATATTCAGGTGTTGGTATTTTGTTGATATTGGAATAATCAACTGCAACATTCATAGCATCGTGAACCATTGATTGCATTCGAATATCATAAGTTGATGATTCAGGCACAGTAAAAGTTGTGCCAGATGAAGAATCACTAAAAGGCCCGATTGATTCATACAAATAAGGCTCTCCGTGACAGTATCAATTGTAGTATTTTGGCACAAAATCATTTCTACATATATGCATTTTTACAGTATCCTCATCACGGAAAACTCTATTTTGACATTTTTTTTGATTGCACGGACATCGTAGCTCGACACCATTCATACATTCTGGATGACTCTTATCAAAGTTCACAAATTGTTATACTTCAGCAATAAAATCATCTCTAATAAATTTTTTTTCTAATCGATTGTACATCCATGCTTTGTTTATAGACATTATCACCTAATGGGAATACAATTTAAAATACTATTAAACTTGTACAATTTAATTTAACCTTAAATAAAGTAATCAAACATAATACAGTATGAGTAGTTTCCATTTAACAACAAAATATGTTAGATCAAACATAATGTTTACTTTTATTGAACATTCAACTTAGTGAATCAAAAGAAACCTAGATTGTTTTTCTATATACTGAACATGGAGTGTCTACTAACACTAAAATCACCATATGACTATATCATGTTATATATCAAAATAGTAACTTAACTTAAATCTAAATTCAATCATGTAGATTATACCTAAATATGTGTAGTCTAAATAGAAAAGAGTAGCAGCAAATACAATATACTACAACAGAAATAAAATTTAGCCAATTTTTTTTTTAAAAAATAACATGCTAAGATAAATTCAATCGGAGCAAGCCTATGGCTACCCAACCTACGAACTAGCAGCCGGCATAGCACGCTAGCCGCGTGTTGTGCCAACCGCAGGTCACTACCGACGTCGAGAAGAGGGAGAAAGAGAGAACGTACCGAATCACCGGAGTGAGATTGGAGAAGGCCACGCGTGTAAAGGAAAAGGATTGGGCACGGGCATGCCCTAGTTCTTTTAGGCGAGATTACCGACGGAATTCATTTTACATTAGTAATCTAGTTTCCGATGGAAATAAATTCCGTCGATATGTTTGTAATCGCCGATGAAATTCATATTTCTGTTGGTAAGTTGTGCACATTACCGACAGGATGAGCTTTTTCTGTCAGAAATTCTAAATATACCGACAGAAAATTATTTCTATCTGTGATTACCGACGGAATTAAGTTTCCATCAGTAATTCCATCGGTAATACTGGTTTTTTTTGTGGTGGAACTTGCTTCAAAAATTGATCGTCCATAAGTTTGTATTAGCACTTGGGATAGATTTATCATATTTAATATCTTTATTACTTATGGTGTCCTTCTCCATCCATTCAGATTCCTCCTCTTCTTCCTCCTTTTGGAGCTACGATAGCATCCTTTCTCCGATGGGTTTGCTCCCGGGGTCTTGTCAACAAAAGCATGTCGGCTAGAGGTTGGCATTGCAGTGTGACCCTCTAACAGTGAAGTCGGTGCTGGGCCAATATGTAAATCTTGCGTGCATGCGCAAGAGAATGAAAGAGCTCAAAGAAGAAGAATAATTGTTGCGTGGGATAAGAAAAATAATGCCTTTGCTTACCTTTGTAGAGTTTTATATAGTCGTGGATGTGGAAGAACCACATAAGCTACCATGCGAGCCCTATACGAGCTACGTGTCTGACCACACAAGCAAAGTTTTGCCTGTCAACTGATTTCACGCAAGGGATATCATGCTGGAGGCAACATACGTTGGTCCATACTTCTGACACTATCAAGCAATTAGTCAGGTGTCAACCTCGCTAAGGTTAGATTGTGTCAAGGAATGTCAAAGGTTGAGGTCAAAGAGAGCCCTCTCGACAAGGGTTCTTTGTTGTCCGACAACTGTTATGGTGATATGGGTAGAAGAGGTTGCCGCTTGGTGGGGCCCATTGAGATGGAGGGTGTCGGCTAGCATATTGGGTTGAGATGGGGCTACGACTCAACTTGGTTTACCTAGGTTGCATCATATGTTCTTCTCCAAGTCAAACCGAGAAACAATATCTAATGAATTATGATTAAATGAGTAGGAGGTTGTTAGCAATGGGTTGGAATAAACTCCCCGCCCAAGGGATTCCATTGGATGAAACACATCCATCTAACCATAAGGGTGGAAAAAGGTTAATCCTGTAGGACCGTTAGAGTCGATAGAGGGGGGGGGGGTGAATATCGATTCGAAAATTTAGAGTATGAACGCAGCGGAAAAGTAAAATAGACACAAATGTTTTTTACTTCGTTCGGAGCCTGTGATGACTCCTACTCGAAGGCACGTGGTCCTTGACCACTTTCGTTGGGTAATCACTAACAATTCGAATATAATTACAAAAATGACCACAGGAACTGCTAGTGAAAATAAAGCAATACCGACAAGGAAATTAAATAAAAACCGAAGGAGCACTTTGTCGGGGCTTTGTTGGCGTCGCACTGAACGTCGAGCAGCAAGACCAGCAGTAGAAGAGTTCTCAGATTGATTGATGATTATTCTTAAGCTCCTGCCTGGGGCTTCTTTTATATGTTGTTCCGGGCGCCTGGAATGTGACGTAGCTGCTCAAACCGAGATGCTCCACGTGGTGACGACTTGGTTTGGATATAATTTGACCTCCGAGCGCCCGGACCACCTTGTTCCAGAAAACTCCTTTTTCCTGTAAAACAAAGTTAGTCCGAGGCAATATATATCCTGCAACACAGATTGTTAGCACATTTTATCATAGTAAGAATTAGCACAAATAGTATGACTTAGATTCCGTCTTTCCGAGACCGGAATCTAGTCACGATCTCGACTTAGACATCCGAAATGGATCTAAGCCGGATCGACGCCTAATGTTCCCTTCCCGGGAACGCGTCCTCGCAGTCACTCCCCTCCAGTGACTTACCTCACTTACCTGCCAGACGTCCGGTCAGCCCGTCGACCCGTCTGGACTTCTCGCCAAGCGTCCGGTCAACCCGTCGATCCGCTTGGACTTCTCGCCAAGCGTCCGGTCAGCCCGTCGACCCGCTTGGACTTCTCGCCAGCTATCTGGTCAGCCCGTCGACCTAGCTGGACTTCGTGCCTGACATCCGGTCAGCCCGTCGACCTGTCTGGACTTCTCCTGCACACTTGATCAAAGTGTCAGACAACAACAAAATTAACTTAACCTATTTGTCATTCATCAAAATCTGGGTTAGACCGTTAGTGCTACCCACACCAACAATCTCCCCCTTTTTGATGGAATGACAACTTGGTTAAGTTAGTGAAAGAACGAAAAAACCAGGTACATTGGCTTTACAGTTAGTTTCAGTGTTTTCAATTTGGTTTATCTAACTTAACCACCTAACCCTCCCCCTTTAGCATTCATCAAAAAACAAGGGTAAACAATCATAGTGTAGAGTTACTGTAAAAAAATAATCACAGCTAATCTTGAAAAAATCTGAGTTTGGTTTAAGAAAACAATTTTTAAATCCAAGGAAAAAATCAAGTTGACTTGGGGGAGACAAGTTGAATTTTGAAAAGGATAAATTTAAAGTTTTAACTTTTCAAGCGTGAAAAATTTTTAAATTAAGTTTTTCAACTTTTCAAAAGGTAAATTTTCTTTTGAGTAACATTTACTTTCAAAAGGTAAATTTTTAACTTCAATCTTTCAAAACAAAGCAAAAGTTAAACGAGTAAGATTAAATTTGCCAAAATAATTTTTAAGGCTAATTTAATAAAGGCTAAATTTGGAAAGTTTAATTTTCAATAGTCAACTTTTTAAATCAGGTTTGAAAATTAGGTGGGATTAAACTTTCAAGTTTTTCAAACACTTAGTTAAATTTAACTTTTTTGTAAATTAATGTTCAAACATAAGTTAGTTTTTAAAAAGCATTTGTCAAACACATAAAATTTTGATTAATTTCTCCCCCTGAACTTGACACTTAAAATTAAACAGCTGTCTAACCAATTAGGTACTAACTAACTATCAGAAGATAGTAGCTTTCACTTGGTTAGTCAGATTAAGTTGATTATAAGCAGTCAGTGTTTGGCTTGACTGATGAACTTAATTTGATTAATATCTGAGTTGTATTTAACGTCCAGACTTATGCTGATGCACTGAAATAAGCATCTTAAGTCCAGACAGTTAGCCTATGCATCTCACCCCTTTCTATGTTTGTCAAACACAAGCAAGGTAAGCCTAAGGTATTGGTGAGATGCTCAAAAACTAGTCCTATGGGTACATGCTTTCTAGGGATTCAAAACTAGTTTAAGGCCAAAACTATTTTTGAAAATCTAAAAATGGAAAGTTTTGAAAACACACAGTTTTAACTTATAAGTTGAAAAAAACATTATTTTAAAAATAGTTTTAAAAAAAAATCCTAGTCTATTAAGCACATCCCTAATTTTCGCCGTAAGTTGCTAAATTCAATTTCAGGGAGTGGTTTTGTAAAAATGTCAGCTAAATTTGATTTGGACTCAATGTACTTGAGTTCAATATCACCTTTAGTAACATGATCCCTGATGAAGTGGTGCCTAATTTCAATATGTTTGGTTCTTGAATGATGCACAGGATTCTTGGTTAAGTTAATTGAACTTATATTGTCAATTAATACTTTTACATTTGTGATATTTAAGTTGAAATCTTTTAGAGTATGCATCATCCATAATAATTGTGCAACACATTCGCCTATAGCTATGTATTCTGACTCAGTTGTAGATAGAGCAACACAATGTTGCTTTCTACTAAACCAGCTAACAAGTGATGAACCTAATAATTGGCATCCACCACTTGTGCTTTTGCGGTCTAATTTGCATCCAGCATAATCTGAGTCAGAATACCCTATTAGTTCAAAATTATTTGTCCTAGGATACCAAATTCCTACATTTGTTGTTCCCTTAAGATATCTAAAAATTCTTTTAACTTGTGTCAAATGGGATTCCTTAGCACAAGTTTGGTATCTAGCACACATACTAACTGCAAATAAAATAGTTAAGTACAGTAGGCTACCTATTGCACTTCTATAATGTTTTAAATCAATTGGTTTTCCATTTGGGTCACTGTCTAAGATTGTGTTTACTGCCATAGGTGTTTTTATTTCTTTTGTATTTTCCATTCCGAATTTTTTAAGTAATTCTTTGGTGTATTTATGTTGATAAATATAATTTCCTTCATTTGTTTGTTTGATTTGTAATCCTAAGAAATAGGTTAATTTTCCCACTAAGCTCATTTCAAATTCTTTTTCCATTAGACTAATAAATTCTTCTAAAAATTCTGAATTTGTTGAGCCAAATATTATATCATCTACGTATATTTGTGCAATAAATATATCTGTATTTAATGATTTAACAAACAAGGTTGGGTCAATTTGACCTTGTTTGAATCCTTTAGATGTTAAGTAAGATGTTAGCCTCTCATACCATACCCTGGGTGCTTGTTTAAGTCCATATAGTGCTTTTTTTAATTTAAAAACATAATCAGGGTGTTCTAGACTTTCAAACCCAGGAGGCTGACCTACATAAACTTCTTCTTTAATTAGTCCATTAAGAAAGACAGACTTAACATCCATTTGATATAGTTTGAATCCCTTATGGGCTGCATAACTTAGTAACATTCTAATGGATTCTAAGCTGGCTACTGGGGCATATGTTTCATCATAGTCAAGTCCTTCAACTTTACTAAACCCTTTGGCAACCAGCCTAGCCTTATTTCTAGTAATTTCCCCAGTTTCACTTAGTTTGTTTCTGAATACCCATTTTGTTTCTATTATTTTCTTATTCTTAGGTGGTGGGACTAGGTCCCAAACCTCATTACGCTTAAATTGGACTAGTTCTTCTTGCATAGCTATAATCCAATCTGGGTCTAGTAGGGATTCATCCACAGTTTTGGGTTCAATTTTTGAAATTAATGAAATTTGACTTAGGTTTCTAAAAGATGATCTGGTTTGAACTCTTAAGTCTGGGTCACCGATTATTTGATCAGTTGGATGATTTGGGTTAACCCTTATTGTTCTAGGAGGTTGACTCTCTTGATGTTGTTCCTCTTCTTCATGACTTAGAGTTTGGTTGGTTTCTGGAACAAACTCAGGTGTTTGTGTGGGTTCTATGTCTTGTTTAGTTTCTTCAAATTTTACATTAGTAGTTTCTTCAATTTTTAAGGTAACCTTATTGTAAATTCTGTAGCCTCTACTATTTAGGGAATATCCTACGAAAATTCCATTTTCAATTTTAGAGGTGAATTTTCCTAAGTGTTCTCTTGTATTTAAGATAAAACTGGCACCCAAATACTTTAAAATATTTTATATTTGGTTGTTTATTATAAAACATTTCAAGAACGTTTTGTTATGAGTTTTATTTATTGTTGTTCTGTTCTGTACATGGCAGGCTTCTGCCCAAAAGTATTTAGGTAGGTTATACTCATTTAACATTGTTCTAGAAGCTTCAAGTAAGGTTCTATTTTTTCTTTCTACAATTCCATTTTGTTGGGGGGTTTTAGGGCATGAGAACTCATGATGGTAACTGTTTTCTAGACAAAAACTGTTAAAGTTGTGATTTTTAAATTCTCCCTCGTTGTCACTCCTAATTCTTTTAATTTTAATATCTTTTTCGTTTTCAATCTGTTTGCAAAAATTTGTAAAAATTTCAAAAGTTTCATCTTTATGTTTTAAGAATTTTACCCAAGTAAACCTAGAATAATCGTCTATAATTACTAAACAATATAAGTTTCCATTTATAGATTTGACTCCATGGGAGTCAAAAAGGTCTAAATGTAGAAGTTCTAAGATTGAGTTAGTTTGTGGTTGATTTGTTTGTTTGTGGGTTGATTTAGTTTGTTTGCCTTGTTGACAAGCATTACATATGGTTGAATCTAAGTTAGGTAAGCCTTTTACAAGTCCATTTAATTTACTTATATTTCTAAAGTTGGTGTGAGACATCCTCCTATGCCATAAACACTCTAGATGTTTGATTAAACACTATGTGGATAGAAATTTGACCTTATACCTAGTATCACACAATTGACTTATACTTAGAAGATTATATTTAAAATTTTCAACAAGTAAAACATTTGTAATTATAAAGTCTAATTTTAATTCAATATTACCTATACCAATTACCTTGAGTTTGTCGTTGTTTCCAAAGGCAACTGTTCCTAGGCTTTTGTAAGTGAGTTGAGTGAACTTGGTGTGATCTCCAATCATATGTTTGGAGCAACCACTGTCCAAAATCCACTTGGTTTCCTACAGTAAGTAGGATTTAAAGTTAGTCTTTTGAGCATGCATTATTTAAGTTTAAAATTAAGATTTTGAAATTAATTTTTAAGTTTAAAATTAAAATTTTGAAATTAATTTTTAAGTTAAAAAATAAAATTTTGAAATTAATTTTTATGTTTAAAATTAAAATTTTGAAATTAATTTTTTAAGTTTTAAAATTAAAATTTTGAAATTAATTTTTAAGTTAAAAATAAAATTTTGAAATTAATTTTTAAGTTTAAAATTAAAATTTTGAAATTAATTTTTAAA
This sequence comes from Zingiber officinale, assembly GCF_018446385.1. Taxonomy (NCBI): domain Eukaryota; kingdom Viridiplantae; phylum Streptophyta; class Magnoliopsida; order Zingiberales; family Zingiberaceae; genus Zingiber; species Zingiber officinale. Next base: position 111,158,504 of record NC_056003.1, on the reverse strand, counting down.
GTTTAAAAAATAAAATTCTGAAATTAATTTTTAAGTTTAAAAATAAAATTTTGAAAATAATTTTTTAAGTTTTAAAATTAATGTTGAAGCCTTATTCATCTCACCCGATCTATATTTTAAATCAGGGAATCCTATGATTTCGTGAGATGAAATTGAATTTTTAATTATGGAGTTTTGGTTTAACGTGTGTTAGATTCAGATTTAGCTTTGGTTTCCATAAATAGGCATTGTTCGGATAAACTTCTAAGCTTGGTGAGTCACATGGACATCATTAGAAGTAACCAACTTTTTGTGGTTTTCCGAATAGTCCTATCCACGGAACTTAGTACTAAATCTTGGTCTAACTGGTTAGGATTCATTTAAGGGTAGCTTCGGTCAGTTCCACTTGGCCAAATGCACCAGATTGAAGCCATATCTTTCTAGACATGCGATGCCCAAGCTTCCCTAACGTACTATCATCCAAAAACTTCACCAGTACCATGATTCAAGTTAAACTTGGTCTCTAATTCTAATTACCCTGCCGGGTTAGTTTGTTTTGGGTTACCCTGTCGGGTAAGTTAGTTTTGGAGGTGCCAGCTATTCTGGAGCCTCCCCCTGAATTATTGGCCATTAATTTAAATTTTGATTTTAGGCTTGTGTCGATTCTTTTTATAGTTATGGTTAACTTGGTGATAATTTTGTTGATTTTTAGATTTTGAATTTGATTTAGGTTTGTATTTTGGATTTTGGTTTGGTTTATTCGATTTTATATAATATATTTTTTCTTTAGGTATATAATATTGATTAAGTCCTACTTGCGTGGTCAGACACGCTTTCGGAACCCAAGCTAAATTGGTTGATTTGTATTGGGTTATTAATGATTTGAAGGTTCTATTTGAATTCGACTTATATCCTAGTCCGGTTTTATTATAACATGCTTTTTGATTATTTAGGATTAAGTCTAAATTTTTTGATCTTGTTGTGAACTTTTCTAACATTTCTTTTAAATTGTTAATCTCATTTTTTAGTGATAAATTCTCCTCCTCAAGTGTTAGATCTTGAGTTGGATTTGAATTTTTGATTTGTTCCTTGAGGTTTTGATTTTCCTTAAGAAGTGATTTGTTTTCATTTTCTAATTTAGTTAATTTACTATTTAAACAGGAAATAATTCTAAAAAATTTTTTGTTTAAATTAAAATATACCTCATTCGGGCCTTCGGAAACGAGTACAGACTCGTGGCTTGTTTCGGGTTCAGACCCGTCTTCATCTTCCGACTCGTTTTCTGTTTCGGCTTCGCGGGCCATCAGTGCGAGGTGGCTCTGATGTTTCTGCTCTTCTTCCTCCGATTCGTCCGAGGAGTCGTCCCACGTTGCTTTGAGTGCCTTCTTTTTGGTTGGCTTTGGTTTGTCGAACTTCAGTTTTGGGCATTCGTTCTTGTAGTGTCCCTTTTTATTGCAGCCGTAGCAAGTCACGTTCTTTTGTTCTGAGGGAGAGCTGATCTTTTGAAGGTCCTTTTTGCTGAAGCTCCTTTTTCTCCTGGTGAACATTTTTCTTACCAAGTTCACCAGGTGTTCTTCGTCTTCGGAGTCTTGGTCAGATTCTTCTTCAAATTCAGGCTTGCTTTTCTTTTCTTTGGAGGAACCTGCAAATAAAGCTATACCTTTCTCGGCTCCAGCATTAGTTTGTTCGTGTAATTCTAATTCACAGAAAAGCTCATCTAATTTTAATTTAGAAAGATTATTAGAAATTTTGTAGGCATCCACTATTGATGCCCACAAACTATTACGTGGAAAGGCGTTTAATGCGTACCTTATTAAGTCTCTATTTTTCATCTGGTGGCCTATCGCATGAAGCCCGTTGAGGATGTCCTTGATCCTCGCGTGGAGTTGATTCGCTGTTTCTCCTTCCTGCATTTTTATATTAAAAATTTTATTTAAAAGCAGGTCTCGTTTTGTTACCTTAGCGTCGCTTGTTCCCTCGTGCAGCTCGATCAATTTGTCCCACAGTTCTTTAGCGTTTTTGTGTGGACCGACTCTGTTTAGTTCTTCTCTTGTTAGTCCACACTGTAGAGTGTTGATCGCTTTATTTTATGTTGACGCCTTCTTCTTCAAGTCAGCTGTCCAGTCTTCAGGATCCAGTATATTCCCGGAGGTGTCTGCTGGAATTTTGTAGGGTCTCGTAATGCTCATCCACTGGTCGAAGTCTGTTTTGAGGTAGACCTCCATGCGCTTCTTCCAGTATGGAAAGTCGTCCCCGTTGAAGAGTGGAGGTCGTACTGTACTGAATCCTTCTTGTTGGGACATTCTGTGCACAGGTAAATAACCGAAAAAAAATATCCCAAGACTTGGTCTTGGATTAGTAGTGCTGGAAGAGAAAAATAGTAGAAAAATCTAGATTGGTGTTGCACCAATTTAGCTCTAATTAAAAAATGATAAACCAGTTTGGAGTGTGAGTGTAAAACTGAAGACCGAAAAAAGAAAGAATTTCACCCCCAGTCTGATTGGTGGTTGCACCAAATCAGAGCGGTACCTGCTCTGATACCACTTGTAGGACCGTTAGAGTCGATAGAGGGGGGGGTGAATATCGATTCGAAAATTTAGAGTATAAACGTAGCGGAAAAGTAAAATAGACACAAATGTTTTTTACTTCGTTCGAAGCCTGTGACGACTCCTACTCGAAGGCCCGTGGTCCTTGACCACTTTCGTTGGGCAATCACTAACAATTCGAATATAATTACAAAAATGACCACAGGAACTGCTAGTGAAAATAAAGCAATACCGACAAGGAAATTAAATAAAAACCGAAGGAGCACTTTGTCGGGGCTTTGTTGGCGTCGCACTGAACGTCGAGCAGCAAGACCAGCAGTAGAAGAGTTCTCAGATTGATTGATGATTATTCTGAAGCTCCTGCCTGGGGCTTCTTTTATATGCTGTTCCGGGCGCCTGGATTCCTTCCGGGCGCCTGGAATGTGACGTAGCTGCTCAAACCGAGATGCTCCACGTGGTGACGACTTGGTTTGGATATAATTTGACCTCCGGGCACCCGGACCACCAAAAGTGTCAGCTCCTGCCTTGGACTTCTCGCCAGCTATCCGGTCAGCCCGTCGACCTAGCTGGACTTCGTGCCAGACATCCGGTCAGCTCGTCGACCTGTCTGGACTTCTCCTGCACACTTGATCAAAGTGTCAGACAACAACAAAACTAACTTAACCTATTTGTCATTCATCAAAACCTGGGTTAGACCGTTAGTGCTACCCGCACCAACAAATCCCTCCTAACCGAGGAGAGAAACTTGATTCCCTCGGTTGTGAGGGTAATAATCATAATGACAAGAATACTAGAAGTCCAATCTTGCCCTGATCTAGGAGAGAAACTAGATCCCTTGGCCATAAAAATAATAATTAGAATAACGAGAATATTAGAAGTCCAATCCAACCCCAATTGGGGAGAGGAACTCTATCCCTTGGCCGTGAAGATAATAATCAGATTGGTAAGAATACCAGAAGTTCAATCCTACCTTGATCGGGAAGAGAAACTTGATCCCTTAGCCATAAGGATTATAATCAGAATACCGAGAACACTAGAAGTCTAATCCTACCTAATCAGGGAGAGGAACTTGATCCCTTTTTTATGAGGATAATAATCAGAATAGTGAGAATACCATAAGTTCAATCATGTCTTAACCATAGAGAGAAACTTGATCCCTTTACTATAAGGATAATAATCAGAATACCAAAAATACCAAAAGTCCAATTTTACTCCAATCGGGGAGAGGAACTCGATCCCTCAGTTGTAAATATAATAATAAGATAGGCTAGAATATCATAAGTCCAATCCTACCCGACCGAGAAGAGAAACTTGATCATTTTTCCATGAGAATATTGTGGGTGCAATCGACCTAGGTTTGATTAGGTACGATCATGATTTTAATGTGTGTATCAAAGAGTTTAAGTTAGGTTTCATATATGTTTGATATGTGTGTTTGAGTCATGCAGGACTTGGTGAAACACACATGAGGAGCTTCGTGCAGCCAAGCTTGGAAAAGCTCATCCTATGGCTCAGGTCCTTGAGATCGATGACGGATGGTGCATCTGAGGGACCACCGGGTGAGGAGCAACAGAGTTGAGCCGAGGGAAGAAGACTTCAAGTCAACGCGAAGTATGCATGGAGAGGAGTCTTGGGCTTGAGGGCATCTGAGGGACGAAGACCAAGGAATACGAATTTAAAGATGACTCCGGAGAGGATGAGTGTGAGTGTGTAACCGAGACCAGTCAACTGATAGAAGTTACAGTCGACTGAGTAGTCGACTAGGAGCGAACAGAGGCGCTCTGTCCGTCCAGCCAGCAGCAACCAGTCGACTGGTAAGTGGTTGTTAGTGATCGTTGGTAGAATCCTGAATTCTACGGAGTAGCCATTGGCTACATCCAACTATAGCACCAGTCGACTGATGGTTTTGTCAGTCAACTGATGTGTAGAAAATGAGTTGATTGATGATCAACTCTTTCCACTCTATTTATAGGGAGTTTAGAGCATTGAAGGAGGTTACTAATCTTATTGATATAGTTCTAGTCTTTTGCCTCCAAGCTTCAAAAGTCTACACTCTTCTTCCTACATCTAATTCCCAATCCTGTAAAGAACAAGAGTTTCTGTGTGGGAGGTTTTGCTCCATCGAGAAGGAGCTCATTTAGCCGGAGATTGTCGGGGACTAAACCATCGAAGGATTGAGGGTTCGTCCACCTCATGGACAAGCTGTGGAGTAGGAGCAAGAAATCTCTGAACTACGTTACATCGATCTTTTTAGCATTTGTATTCTTATTTGCTTTCATTATTTTAGTTCTATTCCGCTACACAACTAATATTATAGGAAGATAAGCGATTTGGGGTGACCAAGCTATTCAACCCCCCCTTCTATCTGGCCACCAACAATCACTTATCAATTGACTGGTAAAAGTACCAGTCGACTGGTCACTGCTGGTTGGGCAAACAAAGCACCTCTGTTCACTCCCAATCGATTTCTCAGTCGACTGGACCAGTCTACTGTAACTTTCATCAGTCGACTAGTCCTAGTTAGACACTCACACTCATCCTCTCCGGAGTCACCCTTGAAGTTGTCTTCCTCGGCCTTCATCCCTCAGATGAAGTCGAGCCCGCGGCTCCTCTCCATGCATCCTTCGCATTGCCTTGAGGTTCACTTCCCTCTGCTCCATTCCGTTGCCCCTCATTCGACGGTCCCTCAGATGCACCATCCTTCACTGATCTCAAGGACTTAAGCCATAAGATGAGCTTTTCGAAGCTTGGTTGCACCAAGCTCCTCATGTGCCTTTCACCAAGTCTTGCATGACTCAAACACGCATATCAAACATATATGAAACCTAATTTAAACTCTTTGACACACACATCAAAATCATATTCATACCCGATCAAACTTAGGTCGATTGCACCCAGAATCTCTCCCATTTCGATGTGTGACAATATATTTAAGTTAAGTATAAATAACGATATGAAAATTACAATCATAGCTTGCACATGAAGCATAAAACCCAAGCTCCCCCTTAACATATGCTCTATCACTTAATTTTCATGTTTTGTACAAATATGGAGAAAATAAGTTTCTAACTTAAACTTTCTCATTTCTCCCCCTTTGACACCATCAAAACAATTGTACCCCAAACAACCATCCACAGTATGATATCAATTTTAACCTAATTTGGACCAAGTTCAAATTCTAAAAATGCACAAAAAATGTTGTGTTTGTTGACTGCCATCTGATTCAGTCGACTGGCACAAAACCAATCCGAATTTCAGCTTTTTGAAGTTAACTTCAGAAATGTATAGAAAAATCCATAAAATCATGAAATTTTGAAACAAATTTCTTATAATGGCCTCTAACCAGGAAAAATATATTTTTATGAAAATTCATTATATTTTTGAAGTTTTGACAAAAGCTCAAAAACTTTAAAAATTACTCAAGTTTGTATCAATTATAAGACTTGTTTTGAATTCATATGTTTCAAAAAAACTATACCACTATAAATAATATATAGAATTATTTTTAAAATATTTAAAATATCTAACTATGATGTATGGGCAAGATGTCCATTAATTAAATATTTTCTTTCCCCATAGTTGGTCTATGATCACTATTTTGACATATTTCATGATTCAACAATATGCCACAAGCATAAGTGAATTATGACTATCATCCTATCATCTCACATCTATATTTAGAAATGTAATGCAAGTCATTGTGAGATGAAATGAAGGTAACCTTTACTTAGCCCTTCTTATCATAAATTTCTATCAAGGCTAGGTGTTCTCCCTTAAGGTCTTAAGTCAACCATTTTTCAAGAATTTTAAATATGTCTTTAATGGTTGACTAACCCAAAAATCCTCTAACCCTTGAGGATTAACTTTGGTACCTAATAGAAGTTCTTCCTAATTAGACTAACCAAATATTCCTTAGGGATCTATTTCCTATCAATGGTCTTTATTTTTTATTACCCCCTAGAAAGTAAACAATGATAAGCTTTCTCAATTTTGGGTTCATTGTATCCTAACCCCTTTTTGTTGAAGCTAGCCCGTTGGATCCCAATGATCATGCTTAGGGTATTTGAGCAAATTTTAAAATTTTCAAGGGTTTACTAAGGTATTCTACTTTTTTCCTTAGTTCCTTATTTTCTTCTTCTAAACATGAATCATTTAAACTAGAAGAAGTATGCATAGTAGAGGGATTATTTAACTTTGAAGACATAGATTCTAATTTTGCGTCTAGAACACTAATATCATTTTTCAGAGATTTGTTTTTTCCTTTTAGCTTTAAACAAATCTTCATTTGTACTTGAAATAATTTTAATTAAGACATGAGGAGGAAAATTGTATACCTCACTTACTGTGAAGTCAAAATTGGAAGATTGTCCTCCCCCTTCACTTGAGCTCCCCTCTTCATCTTCACTTGAGCTCTTTCCTTCTTCATTTTTGGATGAGGTGGAGGCAAGGCCATCAATTGTAACGACCCAATTTTCCCTATTTCAAGTTCTAAAAGTCCATAAAAATATTTAGAAATACTTTTAAAATATTCTAGAGATTTTTAGGAATTTTTAGAGTATTTTTACGTAATTTTTGGAAGTCGTTTAGTATGTTTACAAAAAGAAAGAAGTTTTGACCAAAAATGTGGAAGTTGAGACTTGAACCCAAGATCTCCGGCCGGACCTGACCCAATCGGACGCAGCCAACCAACTGAGCTACGCAGGTTTTATTAATCAAATATGAAGAGAAATAGATTTAAGCTATAGCTGGAACGTTTAAAATAAATTGGAATAAAAGTGCGCGACAGAGGAATCGAAGCCCAAACCTTTGATTTGGTTAAAATCTGGCCAACCAACTGGGCTGCGCGTGATTTGTTAATTAAGTATGTAGCGAGATGTATTTAAGTTATTGTAAAGGGCAAAAATAAAATCTAGGTTATAAAGGGTTAAGTGTTTTCCCATGACCTAATCCCATCTCTTCTCCCGTGCGTGCGCCGATTCTGTCGAGCGGAGGAAAAACGAAGCCAACTTCGTCTCCGACGGCCGGCCGAAGGGAATTTCCACGAGCTCTTGCGGAACCGAGCTCTCCTCGTCAAGGGGAACACGCGGAAAGGAAGGAATCACCGAGATCTTCATCTTCACCCGAAACCTAGAAGCTTTAGAGTTCTCTTTTCCGGTTGTAAGTTCAAAACAGCGAGGTGAGTTGCTACTCACCTGCAGTAGGATAGCTCCGAGTTTTGTTTTCCTTGCTGCCGTGATAAAGGATTTTGGTTTTATGATTTTGCCGTGAGATAGAGTTCTGAAGCATGTGGTAGGAGGGGATTTCGGATTTTGTTCTCCTTGATTTTGAATCATGCTGTAAAGATTATGCTTGTGTCTTTTGAATTTTGAAGTATGCTGTGAAATCACTTGTGTGTTTGCTGCCGTGCACTTTAAAGAAGGGAAATAATTGTATGAACTAGGCATTCTTGTTCCTTTAGATATAGGGCAGTTGACATTGAATAGGGAAGAGTTGTAGTTTCGGGTTGCTTGTGTTGGTTGCTGACCAAGTTGTTCCCTTTGATTAGGGTTCTGTTTAATTGAAGTTTAGTAGCATGCATTCTTGGTTTTCTTCCTTTTAAATTCTGTGGCAGCTAGAATTAGTATCCTATTGCTAGATATGGGTTTTGATTTTGGAACGAAACAAGCTTTATATAGGTTCCAAGTTTCCAACAGGTTTAGTGGAAGAATTTAGCAAGTTTGATTCAAGTATCCTGTTTCAAGTATTCTATTGATGTTGCTAGTATTCTGTTCCAAGTGTTCTATTGCAAGAATTCAGCAAGCTTGATTCTTTTATGTTGCAATTTATTATGCAGTTTTTAATTGCTATAAGTTGAGCATGATCAGTTTTCTTTATTACTAGATACACATGAGCAGTTTCTTTAGTTTTCATTTGCTATTTTAATAAGCATGAACAACCATGTATTCTAGTGGGAAAATAAGAGTTCTATCAAATTCTTTTAGAAGCATTAACAAGTAAAGAGAAGGAAAAAGAAAAGAAAGAAAAGGCCAAGGCCTTAAGTAAATCCCAAAGTCAAGACTTTAGGGATTTTGGCACATAAGATGCTATTAAAATGCCAAGGCATTTAAAGAAGAAGTAATTAAGATAATAAGTATTTTACTTTTAAGAAGAGGCTAGTACCCGACTTCCAAGGTTGTCGTTAAACAAATCCAAGTTGCCCCTAGGCTCAAGGCCTAGGTATCTTAGTAGTTTCGGGATTCGCTACCCCAACCTATTAGGAACGCGCAAATTGGTACTAAGCCGGGCCCAAGAGAAGTTGATTATTATTTTCAAGTATTAAAGTATAAATTTTAAACAAGTGAAATAAAAGAATAAGTTTACAGTAAAAGAAGTAAGTTTCACTTTGTTTTAAAGATCAGCAAGTTTAGCTTTCTTTTATGCTAGCAACTTTTACATGTTTAGTTTCTTACATGTTATTTATTTGCTAGTTGATGAGCATGTTTTGCTTTATATGTTAGCATTCCAGTTAGTTTGCTTTCTTTATTAGTTTATGAGCATGAGTAGTTATACCTGTTATCTTTTCTGTTAGTTGATTTCTTTGCTATTTATGAGCATGAGTAGCTTTATATATTAGCATTCAGTTTTAGCATGTTTTTATTTGTATACATGCATATCGAGTTTTTGTGAGTTAGATAGCGCTCACTAAGCTTTACGCTTATAGACTGCACTTTCTCCTACTGCAGATAAAGAAAAAGGAAAGCTAATATGAAGGAAGGCGACAAGGAGATGCAAGAGGGGTGTGTGATGACTGCACTATGCAAGTTCTAGGGATCCTTGCGAATAAGTTGAATTATGATTTGTTCTTTGAGTTAATTAAGTTTTTATGTGTTAAGGAAATTTGATAACTGTTTATAAGGACACTTGATACTGTGTTTGCTATTTAGTTGTGGTTGTGGATTAGTTTTCCTTTATTGTTGCTGAGTTAGATTTATTATACTGCGTGGTTGTTAGTTATGTGTTCCAGCCGCTTGTGGCTGAGTATATATACTGCATGTATTGTTGAATATAGTCACCGGTACAGGGGAGATTCTGTCGAAATTTTTCGATAGGGTTTCCATGTGGTTTTTAATCACACCGGTTAAGTAGAGTTAGTAGTTAAGTAACGGTCATCTTTAGAGAATAGTAGTAGTAAGGAGGGTGGTCGTTACAGTTGGTATCAGAGCAGTCCTCATTCTCCAGCATCACACACACCTTAGCATCATCCTTGCCGTCTTCAAGTAAGAAAATATTTAAGTTTTTCCTTTTATGCTTTCTTTATTATTGCAGTATGGAATAATTGCTTATATGCGCTTTAGTAAGATAGAAGTTTTGTTTCTCTTTATTCATACATATGTATGTTTAGAAAGGATTAGGTAAGTTCAGAAAGGATAGAGAATATATCAAGTCTTTCTTTTCTTTGCATAATTAGATGTCAAGAAGAGGATGTCCCCGTACCACTCGTACTGAGGACCAGGCTCAGGAGAACGAAGAGCCCAGAGCAGCTGAACCAAATCTCTCTGAAGTTGTTGCTCAACTCCAGAGACAAGTAGCAGAGCAGCAGCAAGTGATCGTCAATCTGATGGCGAATCAGCAGCCAGTTCCTCCCACTCCTCCAACAATCACTGTGGAGACTCCAGTGGTGACTGAGGTTCCACCAGCCGTCCTGGAAGTCCCCACAGCACCTAGAAGACAAGAAGCCTACCTGATACAGTGGCTGAAACTGAAACCAGAGAGCTTCTCAGGCACGACTGAGCCCTGGGATGCCCAGCCTTGGTTCAAGACACTGGAGAGCACCATGGAGCTTCTTGACTGGCCAGAAGTTGAGAAGGTCAAGTGTGCCTCATTCTGCCTATCTGGAGATGCTCGTATGTGGTGGGAGAGAGTTAAAAGCAAGAGAGCAGTTAATCAGATGAGCTGGGCTGACTTTGAAGCAGAGTTTTATGAGGAATTCTTCCGTCAGCGGATCACCAATAAGCATTATGAGGAGTTCATAGAATTCAGATAAGGTAACCTGTCAGTGGAAGAAGCAGTAAAGAAATTCAATAGGCTAGCTCGTCTCTGCCCAGAGCTAGTAAGCACGGAGAAGGAACGAGTCAGACTGATGCTCAGGATGCTGAGGCCAGTGATAGCACTTAATGTGAGTAGTGGAGTCGTGCGACTCAAGATGGTGCCAAGACCTGAACAGTGTTGCACTAACCATAAAGATAATCGAACAACAGGAAGATCAAGTCACGGGCAAGGAAATCAGAGGAAAGAGGAATGGAAAACCTGCAAATAAGCAAGAAGGGGAGGGAAAGAAAAAGAGGAACTAGGAGGAAACGAGAAAGGAGGACCCAAACTAATGCTAAGATCCATCTCCCTCCTAAACATTGTGGAGATAAGATCATGCCATGTAAGAGATGAACACGGGCCTGAAACAGAAGAAGCTCAAGAGCCTCCTCCTAATACAATTGAGTGCATTATATATCATGGAGGCAAATCTTACTCATTATATGCCAACCTTGAAGACACTTGAATTCCAACAATGGTCCTCGAGCAGCAAGTAGGCCTCACCAAAGAAGAAGGATGCTTCTATTTTGGAACCATAACTCATTACCTAGAGTCAAGTAGTTTAAAGATCAGTACATACATACATACCCATTCTTTTGTATCCATACCTTTTGCCAAAGAATTACAGGTACCTACAGAAAACATGAACTCCAAGTTCCTGACGACCCTACCTTCTGGGGAAGTCATGGAATCCGACCAGTGGCTTCGGGCTGTACCAGTTAGAATTTTAGACCGTGAGCTATGTATAAATCTGGTGGTCCTTGCCATGCAGGATTTCGATATCATTTTGGGTATGGATTTCCTCAGCAAGTACAGTGCTTCAGTGGACTGCCGCAGAAGGAAAGTGATCTTTAGTCCAGAAGGTGAATCATCCTTTGAGTTCACAGGGGTGCCAAGAAGGAAGACCCAGAAGTTCCTTTCTTCTCTCACAGCTCACCAGATGTTAGCTAAAGGGTGTGCTGGTTTTCAGCACTGAGTACAGAAGAACAAGAAAGACCCAAGCAGGAGGAAGTTCGGGTAGTCTGTGAGTATCCAGAGGTATTCCCAGAAGAACTACCTGGACTACCTCCCAACAGAGAAGTGGAGTTTGAGATTGAACTGGTTCCTGGTACCGATCCAATTTCAAAAGCTCCATACCGCATGTCTCCAGCAGAGCTGAAAGAACTACAGGAACAACTTCAGGAGCTACTTGACAAAGGCTTCATCAGCCCTAGTCATTCACCATGGGGAGCTCCCGTGTTGTTCGTCAAGAAGAAAGACGGATCTATGCGGATGTGCATAGATTATAGAGCTCTAAATCAAGTGACAATCAAGAACAAGTACCCCCTCCCCAGGATCGACGACCTATTTGATCAGTTGAGAGGGGCGACAGTATTCTCAAAGATAGACCTGCGCTCTGGGTACCATCAGCTAAAAGTGAAAGAAAGAGACATACCCAGAACGGCTTTCAGGACCAGATACGGACACTACGAGTTCGTAGTCATGCCTTTTGGTGTGACTAATGCACCTGCAGTTTTCATGGACCTGATGAACAGAGTGTTCAGAGAATACCTTGACAAATTTGTCATTGTGTTCATCGATGACATTCTAATCTATTCCAGAACCCCAGAGGAGCATGACACGCATTTGAGGATAGTACTGCAGACTCTTCAGCAAAAGCAACTTTACGCTAAGTTCTCAAAGTGCGAGTTCTGGTTAGATCAGGTGGCATTTCTAGGTCACATAATTTCTAAAGAAGGCATTCAAGTGGATCCAGCAAAAATAGAAGCAGTCAACAACTGGAGTAGACCCAAGAACGCCATGGAGATCAGAAGCTTCCTGGGTTTAGCTGGGTACTACAGGAAATTTGTGGAGGACTTTTCCAGGATAGCCTCTCCACTAACAGCCCTCACCAGAAAGAATAAGAAGTTTGAATGGTCAGATAAATGTGAGCAGAGTTTCCAAGAGCTCAAGAAGAGCTCCCATTCTGACTGTTCCAGAAAGTGACAGGAGTTTTGACATCTACAGTGATGCTTCCAAGATGGGCTTAGGAGCTGTACTCATGCAGGAAGGAAAAGTGATAGCTTATGCTTCCAGACAACTCAAAGATTATGAAAAGAACTACCCCACTCATGATCTTGAGCTGGCAGCTGTGGTCTTTGCACTAAAACTCTGGCGACATTATTTGTATGGCGTTCAGTGCAGAATTTTCACAGACCATCAGAGTCTTAAGTACTTTTTCACTCAGAAGGACTTAAACATGAGACAGCGTAGGTGGCTAGAGTTGGTCAAAGATTATGACTGTGAAATCCTCTACCATCCAGGCAAAGCTAATAAAGTGGCAGATGCACTAAGCAGAAAATCCAGTGCATCCCTGATGTCTTTGTCATCATTAGCCCTACCACTGCAGAAGGAGTTGTCAGATTTTGGAATGGAAATTATTTATGGGCAACTCTCTACATTGACCTTAGAGTCAACCTTGCTTGAGGATATACAGAGAAAGCAAAGTGAAGATCCAAATATCCAAAAGATCAAGCAAGGGATACAAGAAGAAGGAAATTCGGAGTTTCGAGTATCAGACAGTGGAATTCTTTATCAGGGGAGCCACCTGTGTGTCCCCAATGATGAAGAGCTGAGAAAGAAAATTTTAGAAGAAGCTCATAGTACACCCTACTCCATGCATCCTGGTTCTACCAAGATGTATCAAGACGTGAAGCAGAGATTTTGGTGGTCTGGACTCAAAAGAGATGTAGCTAAATATGTCAGTACCTGCTTGACATGTCAGAGGGTCAAGGCAGAACACCAGAGACCAGGAGGAGTTCTTCAGCCTCTTCCAATACCAGAATGGAAATGGGAAGATATATCCATGGACTTCATAACAGGTCTTCCAAGAACCATAAATGGATATGATGCGATATGGGTGATAGTGGACAGATTGACCAAGTCTGCTCATTTTCTAGCCATCAAGGTGTCTCACTCTATAGAGCAGTTGTCACAGCTGTATGTTAAAGAAGTGATCAGACTTCACGGAGTTCCTAAATCTATTGTTTCTGATAGAGATGGGCGCTTCACCTCTCACTTCTGGGAGTGTGTTCAGACTGCACTAGGCACCAAACTCAAGTTTAGCACAGCCTTCCATCCTCAGACTGATGGACAGACAGAGCGAGTAAATCAGATCCTAGAAGATATGCTCAGGGCTTGTGCACTAGATTTCAAAGGAAGTTGGTGCAAGTATCTATGCTTAGCTGAGTTTGCCTACAACAACAGCTACCAAGCCACCATCAGGATGGCACCATATGAGGCGTTGTATGGCAGAAAGTGCAGATCACCTATATGCTGGCAAGAAGCAGGTGAAAGAAAGGAAATGGAAGTAGAGCTGGGCATTCAGACAGAGCTGATAGAAGAAACCACTCAGGCTATTCAGAAAATCAGACAGAGGATTGAGACTGCCCAGAGTAGACAGAAAAGCTATGCTGACACACGCCGTAGGCCACTTGAATTCCAAGTAGGGGATTCAGTCTTTCTCAAGGTCGCTCCTATGAAGGGAGTGATGAGATTTGGCAAGAAGGGCAAATTAAGTCCTCGTTATGTAGGACCTTACCTGATCACAGAAAGGATTGGGAAAGTAGCTTACAAACTGGACTTACCACAAGACATGTCAGCAATTCACAACGTGTTTCATGTCTCCATGTTAAAGAAATGCCTCCATGACCCTAGCCAAGTGATTGAGCCTCAGTCAGTGCAGATCCAAGAGGATCTTAGTTATGAGAGTAGGCCTACACAGATAGTGGACAGAGCAGTTAAGAGATTAAGAAATAAAGAAGTACCACTAGTGAAGGTCATCTGGCAGAACCAGAAGCACGAGGAAGTCACTTGGGAGCGGGAGGACAGTATGAGACAGAAGTATCCAGAACTATTCTAAGTTCGAGGACGAACTTTTTATAAGGTATGGGGAATTGTAACGACCCAATTTTCCCTATTTCAAGTTCTAAAAGTCCATAAAAATATTTAGAAATACTTTTAAAATATTCTAGAGATTTTTAGGAATTTTTAGAGTATTTTTACGTAATTTTTGGAAGTCGTTTAGTATGTTTACAAAAAGAAAGAAGTTTTGACCAAAAATGTGGAAGTTGAGACTTGAACCCAAGATCTCCGGCCGGACCTGACCCAATCGGACGCAGCCAACCAACTGAGCTACGCAGGTTTTATTAATCAAATATGAAGAGAAATAGATTTAAGCTATAGCTGGAACGTTTAAAATAAATTGGAATAAAAGTGCACGGCAGAGGAATCGAAGCCCAAACCTTTGATTTGGTTAAAATCTGGCCAACCAACTGGGCTGCGCGTGATTTGTTAATTAAGTATGTAGCGAGATGTATTTAAGTTATTGTAAAGGGCAAAAATAAAATCTAGGTTATAAAGGGTTAAGTGTTTTCCCGTGACCTAATCCCATCTCTTCTCCCGTGCGTGCGCCGATTCTGTCGAGCGGAGGAAAAACGAAGCCAACTTCGTCTCCGACGGCCGGCCGAAGGGAATTTCCACGAGCTCTTGCGGAACCGAGCTCTCCTCGTCAAGGGGAACACGCGGAAAGGAAGGAATCACCGAGATCTTCATCTTCACCCGAAACCTAGAAGCTTTAGAGTTCTCTTTTCCGGTTGTAAGTTCAAAACAGCGAGGTGAGTTGCTACTCACCTGCAGTAGGATAGCTCCGAGTTTTGTTTTCCTTGCTGCCGTGATAAAGGATTTTGGTTTTATGATTTTGCCGTGAGATAGAGTTCTGAAGCATGTGGTAGGAGGGGATTTCGGATTTTGTTCTCCTTGATTTTGAATCATGCTGTAAAGATTATGCTTGTGTCTTTTGAATTTTGAAGTATGCTGTGAAATCACTTGTGTGTTTGCTGCGTGCACTTTAAAGAAGGAAATAATTGTATGAACTAGGCATTCTTGTTCCTTTAGATATAGGGCAGTTGACATTGAATAGGGAAGAGTTGTAGTTTCGGGTTGCTTGTGTTGGTTGCTGATCATGTTGTTCCCTTTGATTAGGGTTCTGTTTAATTGAAGTTTAGTAGCATGCATTCTTGGTTTTCTTCCTTTTAAATTCTGTGGCAGCTAGAATTAGTATCCTATTGCTAGATATGGGTTTTGATTTTGGAACGAAACAAGCTTTATATAGGTTCCAAGTTTCCAACAGGTTTAGTGGAAGAATTTAGCAAGTTTGATTCAAGTATCCTGTTTCAAGTATTCTATTGATGTTGCTAGTATTCTGTTCCAAGTGTTCTGTTGCAAGAATTCAGCAAGCTTGATTCTTTTATGTTGCAATTTATTATGCAGTTTTTAATTGCTATAAGTTGAGCATGATCAGTTTTCTTTATTACTAGATACACATGAGCAGTTTCTTTAGTTTTCATTTGCTATTTTAATAAGCATGAACAACCATGTATTCTAGTGGGAAAATAAGAGTTCTATCAAATTCTTTTAGAAGCATTAACAAGTAAAGAGAAGGAAAAAGAAAAGAAAGAAAAGGCCAAGGCCTTAAGTAAATCCCAAAGTCAAGACTTTAGGGATTTTGGCACATAAGATGCTATTAAAATGCCAAGGCATTTAAAGAAGAAGTAATTAAGATAATAAGTATTTTACTTTTAAGAAGAGGCTAGTACCCGACTTCCAAGGTTGTCGTTAAACAAATCCAGGTGTCCAATTCCAAGGTCTTGTGGTAGACCAAGGTCTGCTCTTTTAGGATTGGCGGCTCGCTACCCCAACCTATTAGGGAACGCGCATAATTGGTACTAAGCCTGGGCCCAAGAGAAGTTGATTATTATTTTCAAGTATTAAAGTATAAATTTTAAACAAGTGAAATAAAAGAATAAGTTTACAGTAAAAGAAGTAAGTTTCACTTTGTTTTAAAGATCAGCAAGTTTAGCTTTCTTTTATGCTAGCAGCTTTTACATGTTTAGTTTCTTACATGTTATTTATTTGCTAGTTGATGAGCATGTTTTGCTTTATATGTTAGCATTCCAGTTAGTTTGCTTTCTTTATTAGTTTATGAGCATGAGTAGTTATACCTGTTATCTTTTCTGTTAGTTGATTTCTTTGCTATTTATGAGCATGAGTAGCTTTATATATTAGCATTCAGTTTTAGCATGTTTTTATTTGTATACATGCATATCGAGTTTTTGTGAGTTAGATAGCGCTCACTAAGCTTTACGCTTATAGACTGCACTTTCTCCTACTGCAGATAAAGAAAAAGGAAAGCTAATATGAAGGAAGGCGACAAGGAGATGCAAGAGGGGTGTGTGATGACTGCACTATGCAAGTTCTAGGGATCCTTGCGAATAAGTTGAATTATGATTTGTTCTTTGAGTTAATTAAGTTTTTATGTGTTAAGGAAATTTGATAACTGTTTATAAGGACACTTGATACTGTGTTTGCTATTTAGTTGTGGTTGTGGATTAGTTTTCCTTTATTGTTGCTGAGTTAGATTTATTATACTGCGTGGTTGTTAGTTATGTGTTCCAGCCGCTTGTGGCTGAGTATATATACTGCATGTATTGTTGAATATAGTCACCGGTACAGGGGAGATTCTGTCGAAATTTTTCGATAGGGTTTCCATGTGGTTTTTAATCACACCGGTTAAGTAGAGTTAGTAGTTAAGTAACGGTCATCTTTAGATAATAGTAGTAGTAAGGAGGGTGGTCGTTACATCAATTCCCATTAGAGAAAAATGGGGTACATGGTGTTCTTCTTCTTCCGCTGGTGATGAATATCATCCCATATTGCCTTTAGATTTTTGACTTTCTTCCCTTTTTCTTTTATCTCCTTCTTTTCTTCCTTCTTCTTCTCTTCCTTCTTCTTCAAGAGAGGACATTGATCCCTCATGTGTCCTTCTTCTTGGAAATTGTAGCAAACAACACTCCTAGTTATACTCTTTCTTCTTGAACTTTTCCTAGTATAAGATTTGTTAGTTGAAAAATTTTTAAATGCACTTCTCATTTTTCTTACTATATACGCCTCTTGATCGCTATCCATTGAGGTGCTTAATTCTGTTGGTGCGGTTAGCACTAACGATCTAACTCAGGTTTTGATGAATGACGAAGTAGGTTAAGTTAGTTTCATTGTGATCTAATGTTGTGACCAAATGTGCAGGAGAAGCCCAGCTAGGTCAACGGGCTGATGAGATAGCTGACACGAAGTCCAGACAAGTCAACGAGCTAACTGGATGTTTGGCACGAAGCCCAGCTAGGTCGACGGGCTGACCGGATAGCTGGCACGAAGTCCAGATAGGTCGACAGGCTGACCGGATGTCTGGCACGAAGTCTAGAAGGGTGGAAGAGCTGACCGGACATCTGGCAGGTAAGTTAAGGTAAGTCACTGGAGAAGAGTAACTGTCAGGATGTTTTCCCAGAAAGGGAACTTAGGCACCGATCCAACTTAGAACCATTTTGGAACTCTAAGTTGAGATCTTGACTAGATTTCGATCTTGACGAGACGGGATCTAATTACTATTCTTTTTTAAACTATGCTAACACTTTGTTTTGCAGGGTAGTTTTTCATTTTACTTCGGACTAACATTTTCTTGCAGGCTGCTGGAAAATAGAGGTCCGGGCACCCAGAAGGGATTCGAGCGTCCGGAGGTCTGAGCGCCCGTAGTGCAAATGTTATCCTCTTATCGCTTCGCCACATGGAGAACTCTGGTTGGCCGGGCTACGTCACAGTCCAGGCGCCCGGAAGGGATCCGGGCGCCCGGAGCCTCCTATATAAGGAGGGTGAGCCCTGAAGCAAAGGACAATTCACTACAACGCCTTCCAACGCTTGCTCTACTGTGTTGTTCTCCTGCTGCGAAGCTTCTCCGACAACGTGCTGCCTTTCTTCTTCATTCCTTATTGTTGTCGGTATTCCTACTTTAAAAGCATTTGTAATTTCACTTGTAATCATATTTTTCGAACTGCTAGTGGATTGCTCAATGAAAGCACTCGACGAGTGTGGGCCTTGGAGTAGGAGTCGACGAAGGCTCCGAACCAAGCAAAAAATTACTTGTGTTAGCATTGTTCTGTTTTCGATTTTATCTTTCCGCTGCGTACTCGATTTTCTACTCAAATTTCTAAATTGTTATCCCCCCTCTAGCGAATTACTCGATCCAACAAGTGGTATCAAAGCAGGTACCACTCTGATTTGGTACAACCACCAATCAAACAGGGGGTGAAATTCTTTTTTAATTTTTTCTCGATTTTCAATTTTACTTTATAAATCCAAACTGGTATCATTACCTTTTTGGAAATCTTTTCGTAGTAATTAAGCTGATCCACTAGACCCGGAACAGTGGACTCCAGACATGAGAAAGAAATCCTCGACAGACTTCAAAGCTCTTAACACACTACAATACGGGCTGACAAAGGACGAGCTGAACCGAGTGGGATCTCACCAAAATGCGAAAGAATTATGGGACAAGTTGATCGAACTACACGAAGGAACGAGCGATGCCAAGGTAACTAAGTGTGACCTTCTGTTAAATAAACTATTTAATATTAAAATGCAGGAAGGAGAAACAGTGAGTCAACTTCATGCGAGGACCAAAGACATCCTCAAAGGACTTCATGCGATAGGCCACCAAATGGAAAATCGTGACTTAATCAGGTACGCATTGAATGCTTTTCCGCGAAATACATTATGGGCATCTATCGTGGATGCCTACAAAATTTCAAAAAATCTATCTAAATTGAAACTAGATGAATTATTCTGCGAACTTAAATTGTAACGACCCAAATTTCCTCATTTTGAGCTCCAAAAGTAAATCAAAAATATTTAGAAATGCTATAGAAAAATTCTAGAGATTTTTATAAATTTTTAGAGTATTTTTACGTAATTTTTGGAGTTCGTTTGGTATTTTTACCAAGAGGAAGAAGTTTAAAAAAAAAAAAGAAAGAAAAATATTGAATCTGGGTTTTGAACCCAAGACCTCGGACTTGAACCAGATCTTAACCGGACGTAGCCAACCAACTCTGCCAACGGTCATTGGTAATCAAATATGGAAATAAATTGGTATTAAGTAGTAGTTAGGAACAGTAAAATAATAGGAAATAAAATGGTTGCAGTTGGGATTTGAACCCATGAGTTGGGCTTTAAGCAGAACGCAACCCACCAAGTGAACCAGTCGTCAGTTTTGTTTAGAAAAGGTAAGAAAATTTATTTAACAAGTTAACATAATATGGAGATTATAAAAAAGGAGAACTTACTTGTTAATTCCGGTGACCTAAAATCCCGTTTCCTTCTTCCTCTTCTGCGTGTGCGATGGCGGGATCGGGCGAAAACGAAGCCGAGAAGAGATTAAGGTTTTCTCTTCAGCGGCCGGCCAAAGGGGACTTCTCCACGAGCTCTTCTTGGATTCGAGCTCCTCTCGTCAAGAAGGAACAGTAGGCATGAGGAAGAGGGCGAGTTTGCGAGATCCTCCGCAAGCCCTAGAAGCATTGGAAGCTTTCTTCTCCGGCTGTAAGTCCAAGAAAAGCCTAAGGTAAGACGCTTACTCACCTGCGGTAAGAGTAGCTCTCGGATTTCTTGTTTTCCATGATTTCGTAGCATGTTGTAAGGATAGTTTGTTTTGTGTTGCTGCCGTAAGTCCCAAGGGAAGAAAGGGGAAGAACGGTAGAGGTTAAGTATGTGGAAAGATTCCTTTCAAGCTTTGAAATTGACATTTGTAGCTTTTGATTTGGATTTTTCTGTGTGACCGTGATAAGCATGCTTGGTTAATTTTCCCTTGCTGCCGTGAGTTTGATAAAGAAGAGGAGAAGAGATCCATTAAGTTCTTGTACTAGTATACCATGAAACAAAACAAGCTTTACATAGGTTTGAAGAGAAGATCCCAGCAGGTTTTAGCTTGAGTTGGAACTTGCTGTGCAGTTTCAGATTTTCTTTTAGCATTTAGTTTAAGTTCTGTTAAATGTATTTCAGTTTTGGTATGAGGTTTATGTCTCTAGTTCTAGTTTGTTTTTCCTTAGAAGTTTCGAAGCTTATCCATGCTTAACTCAACTTACAAAACTAGTAAATACCAGATGCATAAGAGTATGTTTGATTTCTGTTTTAAGAGTTAATTATCATGAGGTTTTAAGTGTTGTACTATGTTATTTTTAGGCACTTCAATTTAGTATGACATGCAGATTTTATTAAGTTATAATGCAGAATTTTATTAAGCATTTTTATTGAGCTTAAGTGTAGATTTCTTTTGTATTCTATACATGATTATGTGTTACATAGTTAGTTTCATTCATAGATGCATATGAAAAATGCCCTAACAGTATTTTGGGATAAAGAAAAGTGTAAGAAAGATAAAGAAAAGTATAAGAAAGATAAAGAAAAGAAAAGAAAAGGCCGAGGCCTTAAGTAGATCCCAAAGTCGAGACTTTAGGGATTTTTGGCACACAAGGTGTCTATTAAAATGCCAAGGCATTTAAAGAAGAAGTAAATAAGCTAATAAGTATTTTACTTTTAAGAAGAGGTTAGTACCCGACTTCCGAGGTTGTCGTTAAACAAATCCAGGTGTCCAATTCCGAGGTCTTGGCCCTGGTAGACCGAGGTCTGCTCTTTTAGGATTGGTGGCTCGCTACCCCAACCTATTAGGGAACGCGCATAAGATGGTACTATGCCTGGGCCCAAGAAGAAGTTGATTATTATTTTGAAGTATTATAAGTATAAGTTTTTGAACAAGTAAAACGAGTTTTACATAAACATAAAGTATTAAAGATTAAGTTTAGAACAAATGGAATAAGATTCATATAGTTCTAAAAATCAGTAAGTTTAGTTCTTTATTCTACCATGTTTATCTAGTAGATGAGTAGTTTTCATGTTTACCTATTAGATGAGCAGCATGATTAACTATTAGAATTACATGAGTAGATTCCTTAGCTTTTCTTTGCTATTAGTTTGACATGAGCAATTATGTTTATGCTTTATTTCTTTTTAGAGCATATAGTTTCTAGTTCTTTTCGTATACATGCACATTCGTGATTTTGTGAGTTAGATAGCGCTTACTAAGCAAATTTTGCTTATAGACTACACTTCCTCTTACTACAGATAAAGGAAAAGAAAAGATTTAGCAAGGAAGGTGACAAGGTGGCGCGGATGGTGTGTGATGCCAGGACTATGGAAGCCTTGGGACTTAGTTTAAGAATTTATTAAGATTGTCATTTATTAAGAATATATTAGATGAGTCATTTAGTCTTCTACTGTTAGTTAATTGTATGTTTTTATTTTGTTTCCGCTATTCATTACTTGCGTGATTTGATTTCATTAAACTGCGTGGTGATGTTATTCCTTTTTTGTGTTTGATATGTGTTCCAGCCGCCTGTGACTGTGTATATTATGTTATGTATGTCAGTTTAAGGTCACCGGTACAGGGGAGATTCTGTCAAAATTTTTCGGTAGGGTTTCTTCGAGGATTTTTAATCATACCGGTTAAGTAGAGTTAGTAGTTAAGTAACGGTCATCCTTAGAGAGTAATAGTAGTAAGAAGGGTGGTCGTTACATAAATTACACGAGCAAACTAACGTCGGAACTGAGAAAAGTATTGCTTTGTTTGCAGGTTCCTCCAAGGAAAGGAAAAAGACCAAGCCTGACCCTGAAGATAAGGCCGACCGAGATTTTGAAGACGAAGAGTACCTGGTGAACATGATAAGGAATATGTTCACTAGGAGGAAGAAGAGCTTCAGCAAAAAGGACCTACAGAAAATCAACTCCCTATCTGAACCAAGGAACATGACTTGCTTTGGGTGCAATAAGAAATGTCACTATAAGAACGACTGCCCGAGATTGAAGAGCGACAAGTCAAAGACAACCAAGAAGAAAGCTCTCAAAGCAACATGGGGTGACTCATCTTCAAAAGAATCAGAGGCCGAAGATCAGAAGCACCAGAGTCACCTCACATTGATGGCCCGTGAAGCAGAATCGGAGGACAAATCGGAAGACGGATCTGAACCCGAATTGAACCACGAGTCCATACTCATTTTTGAAGGTCCTGAAGAGGTATATCTAAATTTAAATAAGATATTTTTTAAAATAATTGCTTGTTTAGGTAAAAAATTAACTGCAATAGAAAATGAAAATAAATTGCTCCTTGAGGAAAACCAAAACCTCAAGGAACAAATCACAAATTCTAATCCAACTCAAGACCTAACACTTGAGGAGTAAAATTTAACACTAAAAACATAAAATAATAAATTAAAAAGTATTTTATAAAAATTTTCAACAAGATCTAAAAATTTAGATCTTATTTTAAATAGTCAAAAAGCAGTCTACAATAAAATCGGACTTGGCTACAGGTCAAGTTCAAATAAAATGTTTAAACACCAATAACCCAACATAAACAACAAAATAAAGCTTGAGTTTCAAAAGCGTGTTTAACCACGCAAGTAGAAATTAACCAATATTACATACCCAAAGATAAAATATACTATGTAAAATCTGATAACTCAAATTAAAACTCAAAACACAAACCTAGACTAACTAAATCAAAATCGAAATATGTTAAAACCCACCAAAAATTAGACTATCACCAAGTTAAATATAATTATAAAAGTAACAGACATAAACCTATAACTAAAACTTAAAAATATAAGCCAATAATTCAGGGGGGAGGCTCCAGAATAACTGACACCTCCAAAAATAATCTACCCAACAGGGTAACCAAAACTAACCTACCTGGCAAGGTAATTAGGATTAGAGAAAAAAGGAACAAAATTTAACTTGACCTACGGAACTGGTGATATTTTGGATTGTAGTAGGTTAGGGAAGTTTAGTCTATGCATGTCTAGGAAGATATGACTTTGACCTGGTGCATTTGGCTAAGTGGAACTAACTGAAGCTACCCCTTACAGATCCTAACTAGTTAGACCAAGATTTTGTACTAAGTTCAGTGGATAGGACTATTTGAAAAATCTTGAAGGCATGATTGCTCTAATGATGTCCAAGTGACTCACCATAGCCCAGAAATTTTTCCAAAGAATGTCTATTTGTTGAGCCCAAAGCTAAATCTGAATCTAACACAAAGTTAAACCAAATCCTAAAACTGAATCTAATTCATCGCACAAAATTATATGATTCCCTGATTGAAAATTTAGATCGGGTGAGATGGCTAAGGATTGAACTTTAAATTAAATTAAATTAAATTAATTTAAATTAAATTAAAATAATTCAAATTAAATTAAATTAATTTAAATTAAAGTAATTCAAATTAAATTAAATTATTTTATATTAAAAAAATTTTAACTTAAAATTTATTTTAAAAATTTTTTAACTTAAAATTTATTTTAAAAACTTTTTAACTTAAAATCTATTTTAAAAATCTTTTTAACTTAAAATCTATTTTAAAAATATTTTTAACTTAAAAATTTATTTTAAAAAAACTTAACTTAAAATTAAAACTTTAACTAAAACTTAAATTTAATCTTAAATTAAAACATTAAAATTAAAATTAAAATTAGATCTTAAATTTAAAATTAAAATTAAAACTTAAGTTAAAACTTAATTTTGAACTGAAATTTAAAAATTAAAAATAAAAATAAAAATATAAAATTAAACTTAAAATAAAATTTTAAAATTAAAATTAAAATTAAACTTAAAATTAAATTAACCACTAATATTAATTTAAATCTAAAATCAAAACTAAATTAAACATATGTTAATTGACATTAAACATATTTTAAAATCATTTTAAAATCCTTTTAATGATTATTTTAGAAATCCTTTTAAAGATTATTTTAAATTCATTTAAAACTTAGACACCTAACTTAAAAACTTAAATCTTAATTAATCAAAATCCAATGAAATTAAACTTTAAACTTAATTAAATAATTAATAATTAAATAACTAAAACTCAATTATGTCTAACCTTACTTGAAAACTAAGGTTGACTTGATTAGTTTCTAGATTTAACCTAATTCAAATATTAACTTTACTCTAAATTATTTTAAATCAAACTTGACTTTACATTAAAAATGTTAATTAAAATTTTAACTACTTTAATTAAATTATAATTTATCTTAATTAAAGATTAACTTAAATTGAACTTTACTTAACTTTATTTAATAACTTGAATAAATTTAACTTCGAATTAATACTCACTTTAAACTTAGTTAATCCTATTAAGTTAAATCCAAAATGAAGTAAGTGAAAAGTTAAATTATTAACCCATTTAAATTATTCAAGTATTAATTTGTTAAATTAAGTAAAAGTTAATTAATAAACTATTGATAATGATTAACTATTATTGAATTAGTAACAAACTATTTTTAACCTTAAACTAAAATTTAACTTAATACACCTGAATCTAAAGTTAATTATTTTTAGTATAATTGATTAATGATTAATCAAGCTTAAATCTCCTAAAACACTTAGGAAGAAAAATGTGTTAGGACTTTGAAATTTAACATACACAAACCTTAGTATTAAATTAAGGAGGAGTAATAAATTCAGGTGGAATAATAAAATCAGGGAGAGTAATAAAATCATCGGGAGTATCAAATTTAAAAATTCCTTAGATCCTTTTTCCTTATCAAATTTCTCTTTAAAATTACTACTCTGTTTTTAAAATATCTGTTGAAA
Source organism: Zingiber officinale (assembly GCF_018446385.1). Classification (NCBI taxonomy): domain Eukaryota; kingdom Viridiplantae; phylum Streptophyta; class Magnoliopsida; order Zingiberales; family Zingiberaceae; genus Zingiber; species Zingiber officinale. The sequence continues at coordinate 111,133,347 of NC_056003.1, read as the reverse complement.
GCCCTACCTCATTTTTTTTTAAAAAAAATAATACCTTGAAAATCTTACTTTTTTTTGTGGCAAATATGTTCAAAAGCTTTATTTTAAAATATTGTTAGATTCAGGGGAGGAACAATTCAAATTTTTATACTAAGTAACAAAATTATTTTCTTTTCTTTGAAAATATTTTTTTAAAAAAATATTATTTTCTCAAAAATATTTTTTTACTTATCTTTGAAAATTTGCTCTTATAAACTTATTTTTGCAAAGCTAACTTAATAAACCTATTTTTCAAAACTAGCTTTTATATAAACTTTGAAAATTGGATTTTGTTAGCTTTGAAAATTAAAGTTTGTAAACTTACCTTTTATAATCTAAAGATAAATTTTATACAAATTTATTTTTGAAAATTTATATAAACTTACTTTGGTAAACCTAACTCTTTCTAAACTTAATACTTGAAAATTACAATAAGTTTAAAAATTAGCTTTTTTGAGGTTACAAACTTAGCTTTAAAATTTTATAAAATGGGTTTTGGTTTGTCTTTCTTTTTGAAAATTAACCTCTAAACAAACTGATGTTTGAAAATTGCTTTCAAGCTTATTTTGAAAGTTAAGTTGATTTTTCTAAACTTAGTTATTTTGAAAACTAAAAAGAAAAAGTTTAAAATTTTTTTTTTCCAAAATGCTTCTACTTTAAACTCCCCCCAAGTCAATCTGATTTTAGTTTGGATTCTCTATTGCATTATTTTCCTTAAAACGCTTATTTTTCCTACATTCTTTTTTGATGAATGTCAAAGGGGGAGGGCTAGGTGGTTTAAGTTAGTTAGCAACGAAAAATTACTGATCCTGTCCGAAAGCTGAATCAACGGACGCTGGGCACGTGGCGCTCTCCGAGTCGCTGACGTAGATCTCCGACTGGTCGTACAAACCTCCAGTGAACCTGCACAGAAGTCGAGCCGGGAAGGGGTTCCCGGCGGCGACCCTCCGACACTCAAGTCAGGTAAGCGAACAACGAAGAAGTGGCTCCAAGTCTCCAAGAACGCGCGTACCTCCGGTGAAGGGAAAGACCCCTTATATAGAGTTGGGAAGGAGCTCATGCACACATGTCGAGGCGAATACGTGTCCCCAGCCCATACCTTAGTAAGGGCTTGTCAGAAGGCTTATCTGACACCATACTGCCACAGTCCAAGCATGTCTTCGATGGGATAGCAGAACCCCTTGTCGCCAGATTTGGAGTATGGCCTAGTCACAGAGCATGACAGCTGTCAGAAGATGTTCCTTGTCCTTCTCTCCTTACTCTATGCTGGGGCGTCCGGTCGGCCAACACTCACCTCACGTCCGACCGGCCAGCACTCACATCACGTCCGGCCATCATATGCACTGGCATGCTTAGGAGATCCTCGGTAATGTGCTCTGTAGGGACTGTTCGCAGTATGCTACCTTATGTCTTCGACCGAGCGTGCCATCCGCTCGGCCCTATGATCCTGTTCAGCGAGCGTCGGAACCCCGACTCCCGCCGGGGCGCCTTTTACCATCAGTTGGACACCGGTAGGCTGGCGGAGCGGTCGGCCAAGCCTTCTCCGGTCGGCCTATTGATCCAACCTTTTCTCGGGTGTTCGGTCGGTTCATCCTTCTCCTATCGACCACCTGGCCTTTTGACTTCCACGTGGCGTTGACTCCCTAGAACGGGGGTCCCCTGTTCTTACCGCCGGATCACTTGCCTCCCCTTCAAGTCTAGTCGAAGGAGGCGATTAGTCCGACTGACTGGACTGCGAGTCTAGCCGGGCGGCTCCTTCATGCAATTATCCTCCGCTCGGCCTCCCGCAGGGATGGCCGTAAGGTTAGTAAACAGCAACATTCCTCGAATCTCTTCGTAATCCTTGCCAATCTCAGACATTAAAGCTGAGCATGCGCTCATTAAATGTATCGAATGGCTGAATGCCACGTGGCGCACTGGCATCATCGTACGGCGGCGGCGTGGTCGAGCGACGAGATCAAGGCGGTTTGAAATGAACGGCCGGATGTGTGCTTTGGATCCCGTGACCTGGATCCGACGGTGGAGGCCGCTCGAGCTCTGCCCTATAAGAACTTCGCTTTCTCCTCCGTCGTCTCACTTCTGCTCTCGCGTGCCCCCGGTTATTCCCCGCGTTCCAAAGTTCAGGTGATCGTGTTCTCCTACCTCCGGCGATCTCCGGTGTTCTTTCTTCGGTCCCCCTCTTCCCCGTAAGGTTCTCCTCTCTTTTCTCTGGTCTTTGTGCTTTCTCTGCATTTCTTTCCCATATTCCAATCCTCGGGGCCTCTTTTCGTTTGCTGTCTTCTTTCTTCCACCTTTCTTTGCCTTTTTGATTTCTTCCGATCGGACCATGGCTAGTTCTTCTCATCCTGAAGACCAGTCACTCGGCCTATGGTACACTACCATGGAGTCACGATTCGATCATCGTGACTTTGATATTCTGACAGATAATTTTGAAATCCCCGGTGATTTTGAACTTCTTTTAGCCGATCCCTCCGCTCGACCACACAGGCCGCCGCGCGGAGCTTTCTGTGTCTTCCGCGACCAGTTTACTGCCGGTCTGCGTTCCCTGTACATCCCTTCATTATAGATGTTTGTAACTTTTTTGGTGTTCCGCTCGGCAGTCTAGTACCCAACACCTTTCGTCTTCTCTGTGGTGTTGTTGTTTTGTTCAAAATCCACAACATCCCCCTCCGACCAGAGGTCTTTTATTATTTCTATTACCCCAAGCAGTCCGAGCCGGGCACCTTCATGTTCCAAGCTCGGCCCGGCTTAGTCTTCTTCAATAAACTGCCTTCTTCCAATAAACATTGGAAGGAGTATTTCTTCTATATTCGTATGCCCGATCAGGCCAATTTCTGGAGCAAGTGGCAGGTCGACCTACCCCCCACTCCCGAGCTGAAGAAATTCAAGACCCGGCCGGACTACCTCCATGCTGCAAATATGCTAGCCGGTCTGCGTCTTGACATCAATAAGCTTCTTCATGAAGGAGTGATGTACATCTTCGGCCTGAGTCCAATACGGACTCCTCTTCCGAGCAGCTTCGGTAAGAATTTTACTTGGGCATATTCTTTAATTGCTAACTGATTTCTCTTCTTTCCTTTGCAGCGGACATCGTCATGGATTCGGTAATGGCCGGCATTTTGAAGAAAAAGGCTGCAGCGCTCGAAGCCGCGGCAGCAAAGGAGATGGAAACGCTCGGCATCCAGCCGGTCGGATCGCATGAAGGGGAAAGCGGGACTCAGGAAGAGTCGGCCGCTCAGGCCTCTCATCAGAATGTGGCAAGTGGAGCCACCCCCAGCGGAGGACCAACTGTCCAAGAGGAAGGTTCCGCTCGGGAGGAGGAGCAACCTCGACAAAAGAGGCGCCGAGTGGAGACTCCCCTGCGATCGGCTACCTCCGCAGTCCAACCATCCGAGCGGGTCACTGCAACTGCTCGCGGCAAGGCTGCCGAGGTCGAGGCCATTTCGTCCGACCGGACGCCCTCTGAATGGGACGAGCCGGCAGCCCCTATTGAGGCTATTCCAGTCAGCACCCTTTCGCCCGCTCAACCAGTCCAACGTTCAACCATCCACTCTCAGTTTTCGACGCCGGCCTCTGATCCCCTTCTGACCGCCGGTCGGACGACCCCCGGTCATGGCCGCACAGTATGGGTCTCTCTTCATCTCCCGACTGAAGAGCTGCTGCCAGAGGCCGACCGCCCAACCGCGCCCGAGCACACCATCACCTTGAAGGGGCCCCTAGCTGAGATATGGGCCGACGCTCGGACGCGCGTCGCGCTGATCCCCCTCCGAAATTTAGCCAATAGCCACATGCAGGAGGCCACGGGGGTAAGTTTGTTTTCTTCGAAGTTTGGTATGCATTATCTCCGCTCGGCCACTAACAACTTGTAATTATTTTTGTCAGAGATGGGTGGAGGAGATTGTTGTATCCAACCGTCTGGCCATGGTGGATGAAGAACTAAGGCAACTGAAGGCGGCAGGCGGTCCGTCCGGCTCTCAAGGTCCTTCGTATGCCGAGCTGCAAAAGGAGCTAAAGAAAGCGCAAGATTTGTTGGCGGCCGAGCAGAAGAAGACGGCCGATCAGGCCCACGCCTTGGCCGAGTCCGAGCGGCAAGTCAAGTCACTCGACACAAAAATAACCTTGGCCACCACTCGAAAAAACACGGCCATCTCCGATCTGGAGAAAAAGAATGTTGAGGCTCGGGGATTGGAGCAGAAAGTCAAAGAGTTGATGGAGCAGCTCGACCAAGAGAAGGAGGGTCGCGCGGCCGGTGCAATCAAGCATCAGGATGAGCTGAAAACTCTGCAGGAGTCTCTCGCCGCGTCTCAATTGGCCTTTAAAGAATACCAAGAGGCTGAGCCGAGCCGGGTTGCTGCTCTGAGACAGAATTACATCCGCTCGCCAGAATTTTCAGAAAAAGTTTGCGAGCGGATGTACACTGCTTTCGACCTTGCCATGGCGGCCACCACTACCTACTTGAAGTCCAAGGGGCAACTTCCCGAGTCCCACGTCATCCCGGCTACAGATCAAGTGGCGCTCCTTGACAATATCCCCAAGGGTCTTTATGAATATTTAGAGTAGAAGCTTAAATGTAATCTAGTCGCTCGGCTATAAACTACCCCTTTTTGTAATTGGGTTGCTCGGCCTTATTTTCTTTAATATAATCTCTTTTTGCTTGTCTTGCCTTTTTGTTAGTCAATATGTGTGATGTCCGCTCGCCTTCTACCACACTTCTAATATCTCGAAAGGGATTTTCACGAAGTATTTCGCATAGCTTGTCCGCTCGGCTTAAAATGTCCTGCTTTGGCAGAATGTTCGCTGGACGTTTAGAAGTACCTTTGGGTACTAGGCCGAGCGGAACGTAGAGGCGGTCAAACGCTTATCGATGGCGAATACCTTTGGATACTTATTTGCAAATCTTTTTTATTGCCTTTTCCGCTCGGCGGGTTTACAGACGTCGGCTCGTCTCTCGATTTTTAACGTCGGAGCTAGATGGTCTTCCGCTCGGCGGGTTTATAGACGTCGGCTCGTCTCTCGATTTTTAACGTCGGAGCTCGACGGTCTTCCACTCGGCATTATAGACGCTGGCTCGTCTCTCGATTTTTAACGTCGGAGCTCGACGATCTTCCGCTCGGCGGGTTTATAGATGCCGGCTCGTCTCTCGATTTTTAACATCGGAGCTCGACGGTCTTCCGCTCGACGGGTTTATAGACGCCGGTTCGTCTCTCGATTTTTAACGTCGAAGCTCGACGGTCTTCCGCTCGGCGGGTTTATAGACGTCGGCTCGTCTCTCGATTTTTAACGTTGGAGCTCGACGGTCTTTCGCTCGACGGGTTTATAGACGCCGGCTCGTCTCTCGATTTTTAACGTCGGAGCTCGACGGTCTTCCGCTCGGCGGGTTTATAGATGCTGGCTCGTCTCTCGATTTTTAACGTTGGAGCTCGACGGTCTTCCGCTCGGCGGGTTTATAGACGCCTGCTCGTCTCTCGATTTTTAACGTCGGAGCTCGATGGTCTTCCGCTCAGCGGGTTTATAGACGCCGGCTCGTCTCTCAATTTTTAACGTCGGAGCTCGACAGTCTTCCGCTCGGAGGGTTTATAGACGTCGGCTCGTCTCTCGATTTTTAACGTCGGAGCTCGGGCACAGAGCATGACAGCTGTCAGAAGATGTTCCTTGTCCTTCTCTCCTTACTCTATGCTGGGGCGTCCGGCCGGCCGGCACTCACATCACGTCCGGCCATCCATATGCACTGGCATGCTTAGGAGATCCTCGATAATGTGCTCTGTGGGGACTGTTCGCAGTATGCTACCTTATGTATTCGACCGAGCGTGCCATCCGCTCTGCCCTATGATCCTGTTCAGCGAGCGTCGGAACCCCGACTCCCGCCGGGGCGCCTTTTACCATCAGTTGGACACCGGTAGGCTGGCCGGGCTGTCGGCCAAGCCTTCTCCAGTCGGCCTATTGATCCAACCTTTTCTCGGGTGTCCGGTCGGTTCATCCTTCTCCTATCGACCACCTGGCCCTTTGACTTCCACGTGGCGTTGACTCCCCAGAATGGGGGTCCCCTGTTCTTACCGCCGGATCAATTACCAAAAATAAAACAAGACTAACTTAACACCATTGCTTATGCTTATTTATTGCTATTTTTTTCACTAACTTAACCAGATTGTCATTACATCAAAAAGGGAGAGATTGTTAGTGCAATTAGTACTAACGATCTAACTCAGGTTTTGATGAATGACAAACTAGGTTAAGTTAGTTTCATTGTGATTTAACGCTGTGACCAAGTGTGTAGGAGAAGCCTAGCTAGGTCGACGGGCCGACTGGATAGCTGGCATGAAGTCCAGACAGGTCGACGAGCTGACCGGATGTCTGGCACGAAGCCTAGCTAGGTCGACGGGTCGACCGGATAGCTGGCACAAAGTCCAAATAGGTCGACGGGCTGACCGTATGTCTGGCACGAAGTCCAGACGGGTTGAAGGGCTGACCGGACGTTTGACAGATAAGTTAAGGTAAGTCACTGGAGGGGAGTGACTGTGAGGGCGCGTTACCGAAAAGGGAACTTAGGCGCTGATCCAATTTAGAACCATTTCGGAACTCTAAGTTGAGATCTAGACTAAATTCCGGTCTCGGCGAGACGGAATCTAATTACTATTCATTTTTAAACTATGTTAACACTTTGTTTTGCAGGGTAATTTTGTATTTTGCTTTGGACTAACGTTTTCTTGCAGGCTGTTGGAAAACAGAGGTCCGGGTGCTCGGAAAGAGATCTGGGTGCCCGAAAGGGATCCGTGCGCCCGAAAGGGATCCGGGCGCCCGGAGGTCCGAGCGCCCGGAAGGAGTCCGAGCGCTCGGAGTGCAAATGTTATCACCTTATCGCTTCACCACGTGGAGCACTATGGTTGGTCGGGTTATGTCACACTCCAGGCACCCAGAGCCTCCTATATAAGGAGGGTGAGCCTTGAAGCAAAGGACAATTCACTACAATGCCTTCCAACACTTGCTCTGCTGTGCTGTGCTCCTGCTATGAAGTTTCTCCGACAACGTGCTGCCTTTCTTCTTCATTCCTTATTGCTGTTGGTATTTCTACTTTAAAAGCATTTGTAATTTTCTTGTAATCACATTTTTCAAACTGCTAGTGGATTGCCCAACGAAAGCACTCGACGAGTGCGAGCCTTGGAGTAGGAGTCGACGAAGGCTCCGAACCAAGTAAAAAATTACTTGTGTTAGCATTGTTCTGTTTTCAATTTTATCTTTTCACTGCGTACTCAATTTTCTAAATCACTATTCACCCCCTAGTGAATTACTCGATCCAACAAATTCTTCAGAGTCGAAGGATAGAGGAGATAGTGACTTCTTCTTCTTCCACTTTTCCTTGTTTGCCACAAAGGGCTATCTAACCCTTCAATTCGAGTCTCATGAAACTCCATGGGTGAGAAGAATTCATCTAGGGAGAACTTCTCTAGATCCTTGGAAATGTAGAATGAATTTACAATTAAGCTCCAAGTTGTGGTTCTTGGGAAGGCATTTATGGCTTTCATCATAATGTCTCGGTTGGAGAGTTTCTCACCTACACTTGTTGGTCCATTCAATATTTTTTTAATTTTAGCATTAAGTGAAGATACCTTTTCTCCTTTTTCAAGTTTGATATTGTTGAGTTGAGTTCAGAAAAGGTCTCTTCTTGCTAATTTTGCCTCCAATGTGCCTTCACGAAGCTTTTTTAGCTTTTCTCACAAATCTTTGGCACTCATGTAGTTTCCAATCCTTGTTACTTCTTATTGAGGAAGAACATTAGTAGATGATGCAAGGCCTTTGAATTTGCTAAGTGCTCTTCCTTTTGCTTCTTGCTCCATCTTGCTTTGTTGATTATTATGTTATTTTCATCCCTCGGTATCTCGAAACTATTTTCCATAATTAGCATAATATCATAATCGGTATCAAAAAATAACTCCATTCTCTTCTTCCACTAAGAGAAATCTCCTTCAAATTTGGGTGGTTGAATGTGTGAGCCAGCCATTTCGTTGAAAGTGCTCTTCTCGACGATTAGTCCATTGAAGGGCGTTATGGTTTTGATACCACTTGTTGAGAATTAGTGGCGAGCTAGAAGAGGGTTGAATAGCATGGTCACCGATCCTCAACATATAATAATCAGAATAACAGAAGTCTAATCTTATCCAGACCGTGGAAAGGAACTCGATCCCTCGAGCATGAGGATAATAATTAGAATGGTGAGAATACTAGAAGTCCAATCCTGTCTTGATCGAGGAGAGGAATTCGACTCCTCAGTCATGAGAATACCAAAAATACCAGAAGTTCAATCTTGCCCCAATCTGGGAGACGAATTTGATCCCTCAGTCGTGGGAATAATAATGAGAATATCAATAATACTTGAAGTCTAATCCTACCTAGATTAGGGAGAGGGGATCGATATCTCAATCATGAGGATAATAATGAGAATACTAAAAATACCAAAAGTTCAATCCTATCCCAACTGAGGAGAGGAACTCAATCCCTCTATCATGAGGATAATAATGATAAAGCCAAGTTTTGATAGGGTAAATCTCTCCTCGACCAGGGAGAGAAGATTGATCCCGTAGTTGTAAGGATTTTACCAAGTTTTGATAGGGCAAATGCCACCCCGATCGAGGAGAGAAGCTCGATCCCATGGTCATAAGGATTGTATGAAGTTTTGATAAGACAAATCCTACCCTAGCTGATGAGAGAATCTTAATCCCATGATCATGAGGATTGTACCAAGTTTTGATAGGACAAATCCTGCCCCGATTGGGGAGATAAGCTCGATCCCATGGTCGTAAGGATTGTACCGAGTTTTAATAGGAAAATTCCCATCCTGACCGGGGAGAAAGGTTCAATCTCACGATCATGAGGATTGTACTAAGTTTTGATAGGGCAAATCTCGCCCCAATCGGAGAGAGAAGCTTGATCCGACGGTCGTGAGGATTGTACCAAGTTTGTATAGGGTAAATCCTACCCTAACTAGGGAGAGAAACTCAATCTCACGATCGTGAGGATTGTACCAAGATTTTATAGGGAAAATCTGGTCCCGATTGGGAAGAGAATCTCAATCTCATGGTTGTGAGGATTGTACCACATTTTGATTGTGACCATAATAAAAAAACAATAACCATATAGTTGTAGATAAGCTAGAACAAGAATATAACTTACGGCTAAATACCTACGGTTAGGTCAATCGGCGAAGTTGGATGTTTGACTCGACCATAGGACTGAACCAAGCAACTGATTCGACGGATCAGGCTTTTACCTGGAATGGATTATGTTCCATAAGTTACGAGTACATCACATGTCCCCCCTTCTAGTACTGTCAAGAAGAGAAAAAAATATATAAAAGTTGAGTCACCCGTTTGGGTTACTTGACTACGTTTTGCATTCCCATTTTGGTTTATGTTTCTCGGCATGTAATTGGCACATGTTTTATTCATATCCGCTGCTTGAATTACCAACCGTCATTCACATTAATGGCAGCAACATCAGCTAACGTTATGAAGAAATGATAATTTCAACTAGTCTCATTGACTATTCCTGAGGTGATCGATCGGTCCAACGGAAGTTTTCCATCAGTCACCAGGGTAAATCGGGAAGCGCACACGGTGGCTAGCCCAAAAACCCAGTATCCTTTGATTACGTCCTCCATTTGGAGGAAAAATTTCTATAAATATGCTGTAACTGGGGTTCGAATCACAGGTACCTGAGTAACGACCTGGATATCCTACCACGAGGAACTCAGCCAAAGCTATGCTTGCATTGTTCATTGTTTGATTACAGCCATTTGACCCAATGCTTCATTTTCTCTCGCATCTAGAATCGTCACATGTGTAAACACTTTTCCTCGAGTGGCTACTACCACAATCGTTTATTGGATCTTTGGAAAGGAGGGTGAGATCCCAGTCGTCCATGTTTTTACTCGGCCGCGATTGACAGAGCTATAAAAGAAGTCCAGATCCTCAGGTATATTTTTCCTGGTTCTCTCCTCTCCTAATCCAATCCGTAATTACAGTCGAATTCCAAATTTAAAAAGGAGGCCGAGATTCCAGTCGTCCGTGTTTTTACTCGGTCGCGATGACACTATTATAAAAGGAGTCTGGATCTTCTGGTCTATTTTTTCCTTGGTCCTCTCCAAGTCTGTTTCGTAATTACAATCAAATTTCGATTATAATCTGACCATAATTGACTATGATTTCTTCATGGGTTCTTATTCCCATTCAGCTTATAGTTTGGATCAGGACAGGTGACTGTGGGCTGACAGCCGAGCTGTCGGGTGCTGAGCCAGGAACAATCTCCGACCACTTGCCTTGATCCAAAGTACAACCTGAATGGAAATTTGAACCACAGTCAAATTACAGTTAATTATAATCTGATTTCCACCGGAATCAAACTATAAATACGAAGCGTACTAAAAAAAGCAACAGATGATCTACTCTCTAAAAACATGATGTAATTTTGTAAAAACCACTCTTCCATTCACCAGCGACACTGTAGTTTCTACTTCTAACATTCGCCAGTTTCTTTCTCCTCTTTCTATAAGGCTTCCCTTTCCTGTTTTTTTTTCTTTGTGTTCAAGTTACTAGCGTTTGTTTTTCATGTTACTAAGGACGTAGTAGATCGTTCATCCAAACGAGCGTTAGGCTCGATTAGAGATTCCCGCTCGAAGATATATGACAATTGAAAGTCTCTACCCATAGATTTTCTTAATCGAGCAACCTTTTATTCTGCCCGATCAACCCATAAAACTTGACTATTTGGTTAATCAGATCATCTATTAGCACGGTTTGTATAATGTTAGAGTTGCATGATGATATGTCAAGAGCGGCCTCTGCTACTCGCCTACTCCCTCCTCTAGAAAGTTGCATCCATGGTTCGTAAGAATGGTCTTGGCAGCTCTCGTAAATTCTATCATTTCAATTCCAATATGATTTCATAGAATGGTCACGGTGTGGAAGATATATATATATAATTTATTAGATTTTTAAAATTTTAAATGAATGTTTATTACATTTTAATGAGAAAAATCGATTAGGTTTTAGAAAAACTATTTGGATTGTGCGATTTAAATTAAAAGTTGATTGAATTATAAATATATGTTTATTAATCAAAATCTCAATTTTGTTAAAAATTTGATCCTGCCCTAAACAATCGTCGTTTGCCTTCTCGCACCTTTCGTGCTTCCTACCACTATCGTTCCCCTCACCCATAAGCCGCTCGATCAAGCCACACTGGGGATCGCCTCTGACGTCGCCCTTCATCCTCCATTTCGAATAGCAATGATGCCAAGAGATGAGAGACACCAAGAAGCCAGAGCCTTTTTCTTAAATTCCTCAATTTCGTCCGTTTCGTTCCATGTCATTGTTTGGTCACTCTAATGCCCAAGAATGTCGTCCCATAGCAAGTAACCTTATTTATCATAACTTTAGCATGATACGAGGTGTTCCTGTGTCGAAATGTCCTTTCCAGCCGTTCCTAGTCCATTCTGATGAACAATGCATGGTTGCACCCCTCGCTCCCCATTTCTCTTTCAGATGATTCCTCCGTTCCTTCTTCCGAGACACATGCGAGGAGCATGCCTCCTCCCCCCGTCTCTGATCTTCCCTTGGAACCCCTCGATGTTTGTCGAGCAAGCATCTGTGCAACCTCTGCTGATGGGGCTCCCGACACTTCGGTATCAGGACCCCTAAAAGAGTTGATTTGGGAGAAACTGTGCGATTACGCGATGCAAGGGATGCCCTAGGTCAGTCCTTAAGTTTGTATTGGGACAACAAAGTTGCTTCAAAAATTAATAGTCCTTAAGTTTGTATTAGCATTACTTGGGATAGATTGATCATAATTAATGTCTTTGTTATTGATGGTGTCCTTATTAACCTGCTTGGGCTCCTCCATTCTTTCCTCCTATAGAGCTACGACAATGTCCTTTCTCCGGTGGGTCCGCTCTTAGGGTCTTACGTGCTAAAACACATTAGGTGGGGGCCAATATGACTCCTCCGATGGTCAAATCAGCATTAGGCCAATATGTGAAGCTTGTGTGCTTGCGCAAGAGTGAAAGATCTCAAAGAAGAAAAAAAAAAGGAATAACCTTCACATGAGAGAAGAAAATCATACCTTCACTTATATTCGTGGAGCTTTATATAGCTGTAGAGATGGAAGATCCACATAAGCTGCTGTGCGAGTCCTAGTTGAGCCATGTATGCAATCGCATGATCGAAACACCGCCTGCCAACAACCGCAAGGCATATCACGTGCTAGGGACGACAAATGTTGATCCGTACTTCTGGCATTGTCAAGCCGTTAGCCAGGTGTCACTCTCAAGGTAGGCAACCTCACTAGGGCTGATCTCGCGTTAGGAAATGTTAGAGGTTGAGGTCAAAGAGAGCTTGCTCAGGAAGGGTTCTTTGTTGTCTGGTAACCATTATAGTCATTCAAGTAGAAGTGACTAGGGCTTGGTGGGGCCATTGATATGGAGGGGGTCGGCCAAGTTTATCCATGCTGCATCAATTATGATAAGCAAGTTGCTCTTCACATTGCATCCAATCTTTTATTTCATGAACAAATAACAAACATTGACAATAATCGTGCTTATCTTTGGTTAAAGATGAAATATGAGATGAGTTTCGTTGGAGAATTAGAGACAAAGTTGGAAATCTCACAACATATGTGACCCAGTTAGATTATAACAAAAGGTATTTATATTCATTTCAAGCACTCCTTACAATTTGTCCCCAAATTATATGAAGAAAGATAAATTATAAGGTTAGTATATAGTTAACCATCAAATAACTAGAGGTGGGAGGAGTTTATATGTGACCTTGTTAGAGCTTTAGTACGAGAAGGTGAGACCATGTGAATATCCTCTACTGCCAAGGACAACTAATAAATATGATTACACTGTGAGTAAACAATTTTGGAAGAGTTGACGGTTTAGGATGAGCGGATAGTGTCTGAAGGTAAGGTCATCTATTTAGATCAGTTGTATCGGATTGGTCCATTTCGTCAAACAATTTAAATAGGTTTTGTTAAAATTTTATCAACCTATTTAAATGTGAGTCTAGACGGACTGATCCACTTGGGTCTGCGACCTGCATAGATTGACCCATGACGTGCTTGAGTTGACCAACGGATTGAAAAAAAAGACCAATGCAAGCTTTGAAAGATTTGAAAACGTATCTTTTGGTACCAAAAGGATATGTTCAAAGAAAATATTTCTTGTTTGAAAGAATTCACACAATAGACAAAATATGATTTCGGAAAAAAAACTCCATAGCATGTTGGATTAATGATCCTATCCAGAAAAAGTGAAGATGGTAAGCTAGAAATATGGCTTTCAAGTTGAAGCGGTGAAGACTTCATGTAGCCCTGCAATACAAAAAGGTCAGTGTCAGGCTGGGAAGGGGTTCTCAGCGTTGGCCCTCAGACGCTCAAGTCAGTCTCCGACGATCTCAAGAAATGAAGAATTGTAGCTATAGGATGCAGAAAATGAAGTTGTGCATACCTTTCCCTGTAGAGGAGAACCCCCTTTTATAGTACCACTGTAGTGCTCGTGTACACATCCCAAAGTGTAGTACATTTTCCTAGGTGTCCTAGGAAAAGACAAGTCAAAAAGTGTCTTTGGCACCCTTCTTTAAGCAGTCATGCAATTATCTGACGTGCTTGAGTTGACCAACGGATTGAAAAAAAAAGACCAATGCAAGCTTTGAAAGATTTGAAAAAGTGTCTCTGACACCATTCTTTAAGCAATCATGCAATTATCTGATGTGACAGCCTGGAAGCTTCTAAAGTACAATTACCTGCTGGACATGCCCTACTGTCAGCGGCACAAATTCCCAAAAGGATACGAAAAGATATTTTAGCTAGGTTATGTGTAGCCAACCGAAGTCCGCTCGGTTGGGCTGCCTCTGCTCAGCAATGTCCTTAGGACTTGCCAGCTCGTCTCTTTCCTTGCTTCCTAACCATCGTCGGCCCTCCCGCTTTGATTGGGAGTGGTATCGGTCGGCGACACCAGTTGTTGTTACCTTTCTTTGTGATTGGAGGGCAATTTTACCCAGCCGGGGGGAGTCCGGTTTAATTGTCTCTTACGCCATACCCAGTCCACTCGACCATAGCGAGTCCACTCGGACATGCATGGTCTAATCGGCTGACTTGGATACCTCACTTGACTCTGTCTTCCACATCAACCGATCTTCCTTACTTTGACCTATCCCTAGTAGGACCCCTCATTATTATCGGATCACAAGCCTCCTCTTTAAGTCTAGTCAAAAGAGGTTGCAAGTCTGATTGACCAGACCATTAGTATGTTCCTGAGCCTCTCTCCCTGATCAAGCTCTCTACCACTCAAGGCCGCCAATAGACTTTGTTGATGTCCTCCCATGGTTGTATAGCGTTATTTGGCTGTTGATAGTGAAGACACTTAGTTTTAAAGCCTTTGTTCGGCTGTTGATGGCGAAGACACTCAGTTTTATAGTTGTCGTTCAGCTGTTGATGGTGAAGACAGTCGGTTTCATAGCCGTTGTTCGGTTGCTGATGGCGAAGACCCTCAGTTTTATAGCCATCATTCAGCTATTGATGGCGAAGACACTCAATTTTATAGTCATTGTCCGGTTGTTGATGGCAAAGACACTCAAATTTATAGCCACCATTCAGCTTCTAATGGCGAAGTCCCTTGGTTTTATAGCCATTGTTTGGCTGTTGATAGCAAAGACAGTCGGTTTTATAGCCGTCGTTCGACTGTTGATGATGAAGAAACTCGATTTTATAGCCGTCATTCAGCTACTGATGGCGAAGACACTCGATTTTATAGCCACCGTTCAGCTCTGTCATGTGCGACACTTAGATAATTTTCTAATTCTTCGCTAAGCTATACTCCCGATGGTAATGGTTTTTAATTGCTGCTGATGTCACCCTCATTTCTCAAAAATCGTTCAAATCTTCTTCCATTCCGCCATACTCCATAATCATGCTTTCTGCTTTATCATTAATGTCACCTGTAGTAGAATGCCACATGGCGCCCCTACATGTCACTGCATGCGTGATGTGACAGACGACTATTTAGGTTTGATGTGGCCACTACCTTTTGAAATCAATGATTGCGATGAACTCCTCTTTTCCAAAGCCCTTGATCGAACGGCTGAGAGTGGCTACTCGTCAGGTTTTTAAGCCCCAGACTCATTCTCTCCCCCTCATTGTCTTCCTCGCGCTCACCGCCATCCTCTCTTCTTCTTCGTCGACGATTTTCCTCACAGTAAGCTTCTCTTTCTCTCTTTCATTGAATCTTTGATCTTCTTCCCCCTCTGTTCCTTGTGGATGAGTCTCCTCAACTCCTCGAGCCATCCCCGGGCTCCAGTATACCTCCACTGAATCCAAGTTTAATGGCGACGAGGTCAACTAGATGCAAATGACCTACCGCTCTCCTGCAGGTTATCAGATAGTCATCCCCTTTGCTTATGACCGACCTTATTTGCCTCTAGATGACTTTTTGCCCCTTTTTAAGGAGCAGTTTTATGTCAGCCTTCAATTTTCCATTTACCCCTTCTTCTCCACAGTCTATAAATATTTTCATATTTCTTTGCTTCAATTAGTACCTTTAGGTTGTTGTGCAGGGTAATCATAGTGTTCCGCCTACACGACAATCCCTTAGAGCCCCACATCTTTCATTACTTTTACTTCCCCAAGCTATCTAAACCAGACACCTTCCTATTTCGAGCACAAGTGGTCATTGTTTACTTTGAAAAAACTCCTTCCTCTAATAAGCACTGGAGAGAGCATTACTTTTATGTATGTCTCCCCGCCCGGTCTGAATTCCTGATTGACTGGCATATTGAATTGATGAATCCCCCTTCGGTCGGACTATATCGTAGCCGATTGGACTTCCTCCAAGCAGCCTCGAGTCTCACCGGTCAGAAGTGCCACATACACCGACTACTGATAGAGGGAGTTTTATATGTGTTTGGGCTAAGCCCCATCTGAACGCGACTACCCATTCGCCTAGGTATGTCCTTTTACTGCTGCTTGCTTTTGAATCTAACTAATTTTTCTTTCTATTTTGCAACACAAGTTACGTTGAGGGCACAACTGAGTAGCAAGAGCGAGCTTGCCGATGCGAGATCAATGCCCACGGCGTCGTCGAGCTAGAAAGTTGTGGCTTATTGTTGGTTGAGCACTCTGACGATCCAACCGGCGAAGCGGGAGGAAGCCACACGACCACTAGCAAAGTAGGAGGAAGCCTAACGGCGGCTAGTGATGTCACGATCGCAATAGGAGAACTGCCTCCCGAGCGTACTTCCATGGCGCTGATCGTGGTGCCTTCAGAGTCAGCCACTTCAGGTGAGGCGCTAATTCGTCACAAAAGGCAATGGGCGGAGACTTCTTCCCTCTTGGTAACTTCTGTACTGCAAGCCTTTGCACCAACTGTTGGAGCAATCCCAATGGTTTGTGTGACCATGTATTTTGGTGTTTGGGCAAAGAGTTTAAGTTAGGTTCACCCTTGTACTTGATATGTGTATTTGAGTTGTGCAGGTTTGCAGGATACACATGTGACTCAGGTTGATAGCTTCGGGTCCAGTGAAGGATGGAGCATCCGAGGGACCGTGGACAAGGTAGTGAGGACAAGGGCCGAGGGAAGCGACTTCGAGGCATACGCGAAGGATGGTATTGGGGACGAGCCGCGGGCTTGAATGCATCCAAGGGACGAGAGCCAAAGGAAGTAGGCTTGAAAGCAAGAGGTCAAAGCTGCAAATGAAGTGACAAATGAGTCATAAGGGTGAGGGTATGAGTGCATGAGAGATTGTACTCAGAATAAAATCCTAGTTTTAGGGTTTTACTGTAGCAGTACTGTAGCGCTACTGTAGTAGTACTGTAGCAGTCGACTGCATGTTTTAGCAGTCGACTGGTGCAGTCGACTGGGGCAGTCGACTGGCAGCGAACAGAATGTCTCTGTTCGTATGGAATCGAGCCGTTGAGATGTAACGGTCGAATTTCCACTGAGGGCAATCGACTGCATGTTTTGGCAGTCGACTGGTAGGCGGGGTTTTTAACCCGCAGCCTATATAACCAAAGCTTGGGAGCTTGGTTAGGGTTGATGAAATTAGTGGTGGGTAACCTCTAATTAGTAGTCAACTAGTGCCCTAGCAATCCAAGTGCTCTTGATCGAGTTGTGGCGAGGTTTCTCCACCGACAAGGAGGATTGTGCTAGCCGGAGTTTCCGGGGATTAATCCACCGACGGATTGAGGGATCGTCCACCTTACGGACACGCCGTGGAGTAGGAGCAAGTTATCTCCGAACCACGTAAACGAACGTGTCAATTGGTTTGCTTGTCTTTCTCATTCTTAGTCTTTAGCTTTCATATTTGTATTTGTATTATTTTTATTCCGCTGTGCTAACAAATACGTAGGAAGCGAGTATTTGGGGGTGTCGTCTATCCAACCCCCCTTCTAGCCGGCCGTCCGATCCCCAACAAGTGGTATCAAAGCGAGGACGCTCTCCGTTGGACTAACCGCCAAGGAAGCACAAGATGACCGGCTTGATAGAACCGCCAAAGATTGAAGGTAGAGGCTTATGGGACATCACATATTGGATGATGAAGATGGAGGTGTTCTTCAATACAGATTGAGACACCATGATGGTGGTAAAGGAACCGTTCGAGGTCCCGAAGGACAAGAAGGGAAAGAAGCTCCAACCACACGATCAAAGGCAAACGACAAGGTAATATCTATATTAATTGATATTTTGCCTAATGACGTAATGAGCCTTGTAGGAAAATACAAGAATGCTCATGATTTGTGGAGCAAGATAAAGAAGGCTCAATGGGAAGAACCTATGCTTACACAAGAAGAAGAAAAATCCGAAGAAACGAATGAAGAAGCTCAAGTAGAGGAGGAGCAACTGGAAGGTGAAGAGCACTCAACTTCCGAGGAGAAAGAGGAGAAGGATGAAGAAATGTCATCCACTAGTGTGGATGAGGAGACATCCGCAAAGGTTGAAGAAAAATCCAAGACAAGTGAAGAGAATAAAGAGGAGGTCTTGGAAGTGGTCAACCTAGTGAGCACCTCCACCGAAGCAAAATCAAGAGATTACAATATTTGCTTCGGGTGCAATGAGAAGGGACACTACAAGAGTAGATGTCCATTGGGTAAAAAGAAGGTAAATCCTAAACCCATTCAAGTTAATTTAAACACTGACAAGGGTTGTAGAAAAGAAGAAGCCCAAAGGAGGAGATTGCGCATTGTGTGCTTCACGTGTGGGGAGAAGGGTCACTACCACACCAAATGTCCCAAGAAGGGGGAAATTAAGAAGCTAGCACATCTAAAGAAATGAGAGAAGAAGAGGAGCTCGAGTAAAGGGGGAGCCTCAAGGGTAAGGGAGGTACATCCTAATTTGAAATTTAATTCGAATTTTCATTCTTCCATGCATGCTAGAAATAATGATTATCATCATGTAGCAATGCAAAATTTTGGATTTAAATATCATGATAGGAGTAGGGTAATTGTAGATCAAAACCCTAGAAGACCAATGCATGATAAACAAAGAAATAGTAGACCTAAGGAGACCCAAGGCATTAATCCCAAGAAGGGGAGACACATGCCTAGAAAGGGTAGGTCTAGGAATGTCCATGGTGGACATGTTGACTCTAGGTTAAGGAACTTAGAGAGGGAAAATCAAGCTTTGAAGGCAAAGATTGATAATTTGGAGAAAACCCTAGAAAGATTCAATGTTGGATCTAAGGGTTTAGGTATGGTGTTGGGTAGCCAAAGACCCAACAATGATAGATCGGGTTTGGGATACCGATCTAGTGGCTCCAAAGCTAAGGAAAAGTCTTATGCTAGGGTTGCATATGATTATAGCAAGGAGAAGCCAATAAATGACAAGGGAAAGCCATTTAAAGGTAAGGATAAATTAACCAAGGACAAAGTGTCCAAGGTTAAGAAAGTTAGGTTTGTAGGCCAAGTGTCACCAGAGGTGAACCAATGTGGCCTAGTCATTGTGGATGAGTCACCTAGGGAGGTGGCTATGGTTAAGGGCTCTAGGGGGAGTTCTAAGAGTCAAATTGGGACCCATGGCCAATGGATCTCAGGTGGGTTATACTTGGGAGTCTAGAGGGGTCATGGGATGTGCCAAGTGGTTTGGAGACGGACTTGAGTCTCAAACCTAGGGTTTTGGCACAATTTAGTTTTGTTTCATGCTTAGAAATATGACATTGGGGTCATATAGCATGATAATTGATTTTGGATGTATAGATGCCATATAAACCAATGCTAGAGATGCATTATGGGTTAGTATGGGCAAATACATCAAGAGGAAGCCAAAACTAGGACTTTAGGTCAAGGTTAAATTGAACCATTTAACTAGTTTTGAGTTTTGTGTCAATCTTGGGATTAGTGATAGATACATTTTTGAATGTATTTTTCCCAAGTAGACATAGGTAAAACAGATCTCTCCACAAAATTTGGGGATTTTTGGAGGTCTGTGGAATTATTGGTGCATTTCTGAAATTGGGTCAGAAATGTTGAAAAAGGCTGAAAAACTGTGCGAGTCGACTGCTAGTTTTAGCAGTCGACTGCACCAGTCGACTGCTAAAAGTTGCAGTCGACTGGCAGCGAATAGAAGTATTCTGTTCGCTCAGCTAGTGGTGACCAGTCGACTGGTACTTCTTGCAGTCGACTGATACCAGTCTGAAATTGTCTTCAGCACTGAATTTTGACCAAGTCAACTCATACAAGTGTATGAAATCCATGGGGGATAAACACACGAGTTTAGGGTCAATTGGAATGACAAGTTTTTAACAATTGGGATATTGTTGGAGGACTTTTTGGATGTTAGGCAAAGGGGGAGAAGTAAGGTTTAGTTGGGAAAATCTGAAAGTGCCTTTGCGTAGGGGGAGCCTTGGGATAGGTTCTTAAAAAAACCCGTTGTAAAAATCCTAGCTCATTGGGGAGCGTAGGTGTAGGGGAGCCTTGGGTTAGGTTCTTAAAAAGCCTATTGTGAAAATCCTAGCTCATTGGGGAGCATAGGTGTAGGGGAAGCCTTGGGATAGGTTCAAATGCATGTTGCATTATTTTTTTCCATTCGGCAGTGTAAGTCCAAGTGTGTAGCCTTGGCATTGTAAGTCCATTTGGCGTTGTTAGTCCAAGTGTGTAGCCTTGGCATCATAAGTCCATTCGGCAATGTAAGTCCAAGTGTGTAGCCTTGGTAACGTAAGTCCATTCGGCGGTGTAAGTCCAAGTGTATAGCCTTGGCAACGTAAGTCCAATTGTTTTTAGCATATTGTTTTGTTATTTGTTTTCCCTAACTTAAACGTATTGTCAAACACCAAAAAGGGGGAAATTGTTGGAGAAATCCCAATGGTCCGTGTGACCATGTGTTTTGGTATTTGGGCAAAGGGTTTAAGTTAGGTTTACCCTTGTATTTGATATGTGTATTTGAGTTGTGCAGGTTTGCAGGATACACATGTGACTCAGGTTGATAGCTTCGGGTCCGGTGAAGGATGGAGCATCCTAGGGACCGTGGACAAGGCTGCGAGGACAAGGGCCGAGGGAAGCGACTTCAAGGCATACGCGAAGGATGGCATTGGGGACGAGTCGCGGGCTCGAATGCATCCGAGGGACGAGAGCCAAAGGAAGTAGGCTTGAAGGCAAGAGGTCAAAGCTGCAAATGAAGTGTCAAATGAGTCATAAGGGTGAGGGTATGAGTGCATGAGAGATTGTACTCGGAGTAAAATCCTAGTTTTAGGGTTTTACTGTAGCAGTACTATAGCGCTACTGTAGCAGTACTGTAGCAGTCGACTGCATGTTTTAGCAGTCGACTGGCAGCGAACAGAATGTCTCTGTTCGTATGGAATCGAGCCGTTGGGATCTAACTGCCGAATTTCCACTGAGGGCAGTCGACTGCATGTTTTGGCAGTCGACTGGTAGGCGGAGTTTTCAACCCGCGGCCTATATAACCAAAGCTTGGGAGCTTGGTTAGGGTTGACGAAATTAGTGGTGGGTAACCTCTAATTAGTAGTCAACTAGTGCCCTAGCAATCCAAGTGCTCTTGATCGAGTGGCGAGGTTTCTCCACCGACAAGGAGGATTGTGCTAGCCGGAGTTTCCGGGGATTAATCCACCGACGGATTGAGGGATCGTCCACCTTACGGACACGCCGTGGAGTAGGAGCAAGTTATCTTCGAACCACGTAAACGAACGTGTCAATTGGTTTGCTTGTCTTTCTCATTCTTAGTCTTTAGCTTTCGTATTTGTATTTGTATTGTTTGTATTCCGCTGTGCTAACAAATACGTAGGAAGCGAGTATTTGGGGGCGTCGTCTATCCAACCCCTCTTCTAGCCGACAGTCCGATCCCCAACACCAACAACTTCTTGCCCACATTTCGAGCATGGCGAGACCTCATCTTCAATTATCCTGTAGAGGGAGACAACCACCCCCACTCCTCCACCCTTTGATCGGACACCCTCACTATCTGCGTTGTCGGCCGAGACCATATGCGCATAGCCAGTGGCATACATGCCACCCTTGCCAACCGGCCTAGCTGCCTAGATGTTCATAATCCTGCCCTCCCCTATGTCAAAGTCTAAGGTTTCGGCTACCTCAAAGCCATTTGATCCAAGAGGCCCTAGACATGTAACGGACATCATCCGCCTGTCGATCAACGAGTGGCATTACCCAGATGACGTCGAGCCCCACTCTCCCGAGCATGAGATCAGGATTCAAGGACCACTAGCTCAAGTATGGGAAGATGTTAAGACTCACACAGCGACCATTTCACCCGGGGAGCTCCTGGACAGCTTCACTCAGAAGTCCACAAGGGTATATATGTTTTTTACTAAGTCTTTCTTTTCCATTCTCCGATCGATACTTAGGTGGCGTTTGGTTTAGAGGTTTGGGAATGAGGGAATGGATTCATTCCCAAACCTTGTGTTTGGTTGATGGGAATGGAATCAAGATTTTGGAATGAAACCCAAAAACTTAGGTGTGGATGAAACTCACCCTCTCCCTTGGGTTTTGATAGAATGGGAATGAGAATTAAGTTTTGGACGAAAATACCCTTAGTATATTTATTCAATTTTTCTTTCATTTCACTCTCACTCCTTGTTCTCTCTCCTCATTCTATCAGCATGCTTTCTCTCTCTACTTTCTCTCTCCTCATTCTCTCTCATCACATATTCTCTATCATTTTATCTCTGTATTCTCTCTCATCACACCCTCTCTCTCATTATTTTCTCTCTCTTTATTCTCTCTTCATACTTTCTCTCTCCTCAATCTCTCTTATCATACTCTCTCCATATTTTCTCTCATCATATTTTTTCTCTCTTCATTCCCTTCCATCACACTCTCTCTCCTCATTTTCTCTCATCACACTTTTCCTCTCTTTATTTTTTCCCATCACACTTTCTCTCTCATCACATTTTCTCATCATACTTTCTCTCCTCAATCTCTCATTATACTTTCTCTCTCTTCATTTTTTCCTATCACTCTTTCTCTCTCAACACACTTTCTCTCTCATCTTACTTTTTCTCTTCTCAATATCTCTTATCATGCTCTCTCTCCTCATTTTCTCTCATCATACTTTCTCTCTCTTTATTTTTTCCAACCACACTTTCTCTCTCATCATATGTTTCTCTCACATTCAACTTTCTCTTTTATCTAATTTTTTCTCTTATTTTTCTCTAGATATGGGTTAGGTTTCACGGGTCCCCGATAAGGAAGGGAAAGGAGATAATCAAACGGAGAAGGAAGGTCAATATCGGTCGGGATACGCCTTCAGGAAGGAAGGCCAATATCAACCGGAATACGCCTTCAGGAAGGAAGGTCAATATCGGTCAGGATATACCTTCGGGAAGGAAGGCCAATATCGACCGGGATATGCCTCCAAGGAGGCAGACCCACATCAATTAGCATATACCTCAAAGGAGGTATGTTAATATTAGCCGGGATATACCTCAAAGGAGGTAGGACAATATCGATCGAAATATGCCTTCAAGAAGGAAGGCCAATATCGGTCGGGATACGTCTTTAAGGAGGTAGGCCAATATCGATCGAGACATACTTTCAGGAAGGAAAACTAATATCGGCCGGGATGTGCCTCCAAGGAGGCAGACTCATATCGATCAGCATATATCTCA
Organism: Zingiber officinale; assembly: GCF_018446385.1. NCBI lineage: Eukaryota > Viridiplantae > Streptophyta > Magnoliopsida > Zingiberales > Zingiberaceae > Zingiber > Zingiber officinale. The sequence goes on along the minus strand of NC_056003.1, from coordinate 111,110,212 downwards.
AAGGAAGGTCAATATCGGCCGGGATACGTCTTTTAGGAGGTAGGCCAATGTCGATCGAGACATACTTTCAGGAAGGAAGACTAACATCGGCCGGGATGTGCCTCCAAGGAGGCAGACCCATATCAATCAGCATATATCTCAAAGGAAGGTCAATATCGGCCAGGATACGTCTTTAAGGAGGTAGACCAATATCGATCGAGACATACTTTCAGGAAGGAAGACTAACATCGGCTGGGATGTGCCTCCAAGGAGGCAGACCCATATCGAGCAGCATATATCTCAAAGAAGGTATGTTAATATCAGCCAGAATATACCCCAAAGGAGGTAGGCCAATGTCAAGCGAGATATGTCTCCAAGAAGGAAGGCCAATATCGGCCGGGATACGTCTTTAAGGAGGTAGGCCAATATCGATCTAGACATGCCTTTAAGAAGAAAAGCCAATACCGGCCGGTTGACCAATACCTTGGAAAGATACTTGATAAAATATAGTCTAGTGCTAGTTAGGATAATTAACATAGAAGGGCGCCGACAGAAGTCTCAGGAGGAATAATAATCATTAATTAAACCTAGTCATGATTAACTTCAACCGATACAAGGAACATGGGTATATTGAGCTGTCCATGATATAATAGAGGCAGGAGGGGCGGGAAGAAACGATAGAAACACTTTAAAGGGACTCAGGAGATAGGATAGAGGTAAATATTTCAAATGAGATAATTAATGAAGATATCTGCAATATGTGACTATATGACAGGTATTATATATTTTGGCGGGAAATATGTTTTTAAGATTGTTTTGCAGGTGCTAAACGACAAAAAAGGTACATCTAGGGTATAAGAAAGATTCCTTAAAAGTCATTCACCACAAGTACGCAGCTTACGTTATCTCATAACAAACTCTAACAAACCGGGGTCCACTTCATGACTACGGAGGTTATATGAAGTGGTATAAAAGGGAGAATCCTCTCCGTTGGCTAGGTAAGTTCACATCATCACGCACATTCATAACCCTAATTTTTCAACCATTATTCATCTTCTTCCTGCTTCTTCCACACCAAGAGAGATCACTAACTTGAGCATCGGAGGGCCTAGCCAGGGATTTCCACGCCGGTCTTAGGTCACTGACGGTAGTGTTGTTTGGTCTCTTGTGCGCAGGAAGCCTTGGGAGTTCCGAAGCCGGAGTTCTTCGATTGGATCTCTTCATTGTCATTGGTATCTTGCATCGAGAGGACATTCTGGGGCTTCATCTTCTTGGATCCGCTTTGGGTTTCTCGGATCGGCGTTCTCTAGGCATTATTCTCCGTCAGCAGTGGGTTTCTTCTTCCGGATCTCCGTCTTGTCCAGCTTCTTAGACAAGATCAAATTTGGCGTCGTCTGTGGGAAATTCACCTGAATCTGAGACTACTGGATGGAAGAGGCCGGAAAATCAAACCTACTCACCATTAGTCAAGAGGATCTGGATTTCCTCATCAATTCTCACGTACAAAAGGCCTTACAACAACAACAACAACAACTTCAAGCTCACACTGGAGCTACTCTACCAACAGCTCATAATCCGGTGATTTCAACTACGGAGCATCGAAAAGGAAAGGAATCGGTAGAGGAGGAACATGCGTATTTTCCCCCAGTTGTTGTTTCTCCAACAAGACATCCATGAGCCTTTCTTCGCACTCCCATGGAGCAGGGGGGTACGAGGCCTGTGTTTCAGAAATCCTCTGGCGAAGCACCAGACAGAGAAAAGCGTAAGATCAAAATGATAACTAGTGATAGCTCACCAGAGAAAGTCATCTCCCCATTCTCTCAGAGTGTACTGGATGATCCGCTTCTTAAGCGGTATCAAAATCTTCAGATCGGTGAGTATACTAGAACGACAGATCCAGAAGATCATTTATTGAAATTTGAGAATGTAGCATTATTACAACAATTCTCGGATGGGGTGAAATGTCGGATGTTCCTTACTACCCTCGGAGGAGCTGCACAACGCTGGTTCAAAAGATTGCCAGAGAAGTCTATTTGAAAATTCAAAGACTTTAAGAAAGTTTTTCTACACCATTTCTCCAGCAATAAGAGGTATCATAAGACTCCCTGGAGTCTATTTTCAATTAAGCAAGCATCCAAAGAGTCCATCCGAGCCTACATCAAAAGGTTCAATCAGGTAGCTATCGATGTACCTAATGCTACCACTGAAATTCTAGTAAGCACTTTCTCTCAGGGTTTAAATGATAATGATTTCTTTAAAGACTTAGTGAGAAATCCTCCTGTTAATTTTGATTCCTTGATTGAGCGTGCTACTGAATTCATTAATGTGGAAGAAGCTCAAGCCGCCCGTAGAAAGGAGGGTGTTACCTCTTCTCCCATCCTGGTTAAGGAGAAAGCTCTGGCCCCTGTTCCTCCACCGAGAGGGCCTAGAGCAACTCATCCGCCTCACCGTCAACCAGAATATCGTCCACAAGCCGTACAACACGTGGAGATACAGCCAGAGGCACCAAGGAGATGATGCACTTATCATAAAATTAGCAGTCATCATACTGAAGACTGTTTTATTTTAAGAAATAAACGAGCTAATAGGGAGCATTATCAGAGGCCAAATTATTATCGATAGCAATACCCCAGGCAGCAAAGCCCGCTCAAACTGGAATATCGCCCGGTCGAGCCTCGGCAGGACACATTGCCGACCCCGATCGGTACAAGCCAAGTGTCGGAAAAAGCTCCTTCTGAAGCTATGATGACTCGACAGGAAGAAAACAGGAGTAATGCTACTCGGGGCAATATCAATATGATTGCAGGCGGGCCCACTGATGGGGATTCTAATAGGGCCAGGAAAGCACATGCCCGAAGACTGGAAATTCATGCCGTAGGATATAACATGGAGCGAGCGGCTGGTCCTGAGATAAGTTTTGGGCCTAGGGATCTCGAAGGGGTAGAGATACCCCATGATGATGCCCTAATCATTAAAGCAGTAATAGCCAACTACGCTATTTCTCGTACCTTCATAGACACGGGCAGTTCTGTTAATATTATATTCAAGAAGGCTTTCGATCAATTACAGATTGACCCGAGTGAACTTCAATAGATGGTCACTCCTCTATATGGATTCACAGGCAATGAAGTGCAACCGCTGGGACAAATAAAGTTAGCCATATCTCTAGGAGAGGAGCCTCTGATGAGAACAAGGAGATCTTATTTCATGGTGGTAGACGCCCCATCCTCTTATAACGTGATACTGGGTCGACCTGCCTTGAACGAGTTCAGGGCGGTTGTTTCTACTTTCTGTCAGAAAATTAAATTCCCTGTTGATGATCAAGTTGGGGAGGTGCGAGGTGATCAGAAGATAGCCCGAAAATGTTATGTAGAAATAGTTCGGGCTGAAGCTAACACTGCCCGGAAGATTCATAAAATGAAAGTTAATGCCATTCAGGAGAAGCAACCTATTCTGGTTTATGAAGAAAAGGAAGAAGTTCAGATCCAGACCGATCGGCCTAAAGCTACTATATATTTTGCGACTGATCTTGATCCCACTCTGAAAGATGAACTGGTACAGTGCCTGAAAAAGAACAATGATGTATTTGCCTGGACGCCCAAAGAAGTCTTGGGCGTTTCTCCTGCAGTCATGGAGCATTCTTTACACATCTTCCCAGATGCTCGCCCGGTCATGCAAAGAAAGAGGAATTTTAGCGCGGAACAGAACCAAATCATCAAAGAAGAGATAACTAAACTTATGGAGGCTGGTTACATCAGGGAAGTACAATTTCCCAACTGGTTAGCTAATGTGGTGTTAGTCTCTAAACCAGGAAACAAATGGCGAGTGTGTATTGATTTCCGAGATCTCAACAAGGCTTGCCCAAAAGATTATTATCCATTACCCAGGATTGATCAATTGGTAGACACCACTGCTGGATGCGAATACATCTCTATGCTAGATGCTTATCAAGGCTATCATCAGGTTCCCTTAGCTAAAGAAGATCAAGAAAAGGTCAGTTTTATAACATCTGAAGGTACTTATTGTTATAATGTTATGCCCTTCAGACTAAAAAATGCAGGAGCAACTTATCAAAGGCTTATGAATAAGGTCTTCCAGAAGCAGATTGGTAGAAATATGGAAGTATATGTTGATGATATCTTAATTAAGTCTCTTCAAGCTGCTGATCTGTGCAGGGACGTAGAGGAGACCTGCAAGACATTGAGACAATATGGGCTCAAGTTAAATCTGAGGAAATGTTTATTCGGCGCGAAAGGAGGAAAATTCCTGGGATATATGGTGTCCAAACGGGGAATAGAGGCCAACCCGAGCGAAGTCAAGGCACTTCAGAACATGGAGCCACCACGCAACATGAGAGAAGCTCAAAGATTGACCGGCCGGATTACAACCTTGTCTAGGTTCATTTTCAGGTCGGCCGATCGTAGCTTCCATTTCTTTAAAATACTCAGAAAAGCCAATAAATTTCAATGGAATGAGGAATGTGATAAGGCTTTCCAAGAGTTGAAAGATTATTTGTCTAATCTCCCTGTATTAGCTAAGCCTATAGTAGGAGAGACTCTTTGGGTATATTTGTCGGCTAATGAAAACAATGTAGGCTCTGTATTAGTCAGACAAGAAGGAAAAGAACAACAACCTGTATATTTTTCTAGCCATTTATTAAAAGGAGCTGAGTGTAGATATACTACGCTAGAGAAATTGGCTTATGCACTAGTCTTGACCGCTCGAAGGTTGCGCCCATATTTCTTAGCACATGAGATTATTGTATTAACCAACAGTGCTCTCGGACGGGTGTTACTCAACCCAGAGGCGTCAGGTCGGTTGATCAAATGGACGACTGAACTTGGAGAATATGATATTCAATACCAACCTCGCTCGGCCATCAAAGCACAAGCTCTAGCAGACTTCATTACAGAAGTTCAAGGCCCTGAGGAAGAAAACATTTGGAAAGTTTATGTAGATGACTCCTCAACTAGGCAAGGCAGCGGAATTGGCGTTCTTCTTATATCTCCAAGGGAAGACAGACTTCAACTCTCTATTAGATTGAATTATAGAGCTACTAACAATGAAGCAAAATATGAAGCCTTGATAGCGGGATTGCAGGCCACCCGACATATAGGGGCAGCTCGAGTCCTTATCTATTTTGATTCTCAATTGGCAGCTCAACAACTATCAGGTAACTTTGAAATTAATAATGATAGGCTCAGGTTATACGCTGAGGCATTTAATAAGTTGAAGTCTCAGTTTCAAGAAGTGAATATACAAAAGGTTCCTCGATCTGAGAATCAGGTAGCAGATGAATTGGCTAAGTTGGCATCTGCTATAGTACCATGGAGTCTAGATCGGCCCGTAGAACAAACTCTGTTAATATCCTGTATCGAAAGATAGGCTGAAGCAGAAATTCAAGGTGATTGGAGGGCTTAAATCATATTGTATTTACAGCAAGGTGTTCTTCCAAGTAATACAGAACAGGCAAGGGTGTTTAAGAAGAGAGCTGCTCAATACACTATGGTAGGAGAACAGTTATATAAGAGAGTTTTTTCTAGACCTTTGCTTAAGTGTATTGGTACAGAAGATATACAAGTTATTTTACACGAAGTTCATCAAGGTTCATGTGGTAGTCATATAGGAGGAAGATCCTTGGCTCGTAAAATCTTATTAGCAGGATATTTCTGGCCTACTCTACACGAAGACGCTAACAAATTGGTAAGAACTTGTATATCTTGCCAAAAACATCAAAATATTTCATATCATCCCACACAATTGTTGAAAACCTCTATAGTCTCATGTCCCTTTGATCAGTGGAGTATGGACATAGTAGGTCCATTTCCTATGGCAACTGCACAAAGAAGGCTTTTATTGGTAGCAGTGGATTATTTCTCCAAATGGGTAGAAGCGGAACCCCTTACCCGGATTACTGAAGACGCAGTTATTAAATTTTTGTGGAAAAATATCATATGCAGATTTGGTATTCCTTATAAATTAGTCTCTGATAATGGAAGATAATTTCAAGGAGATAGAATTTTAGCTTGGTGCAAAAGTTATGGTATTACTCAAGCTTTTACCTCTGTGGCTTATCCGCAAAGTAATGGTCAAGCGGAAGTAACCAATAGAGAAATTATAAGGGGCTTAAAAACCAAACTGGATCATGTTGGAGGTAGCTGGGTAGATGAATTACCCAGCGTTCTTTGGGCATATCGTACTACACCTCGAGAAGCTACAGGAATCACACCCTTTCAATTAGTCTATGGGGGAGAAGCAATAGTTCCCATTGAGGTGGGGATAGAATCTGATAGAAGACAATTATATGATGCAGACAATGAGGGTCGGTGACTCATGGAGATGGATTTGATAGAGGAAATTAGAGATAAAGTTGTTGCTCGTCTAGTATCATACCGACAACGAATGAGACAAAATTACAATAAAAGGTCATCCCCTGATTTTTCCAAGTAGGAGATTTAGTGTGGAAGCGTGTTAAACCTGTCGGAGATGTCAGTAAGTTGGCATCGCAAGGGGGAGGACCCTACAAAGTGGTGGAAAAGCTTGCATCAGGTTCCTATTATCTCCAAGATACTGAAGGAAGAATGCTGGAACGTCCCTGGAGTGCAAATCATTTACAACCTTACCGGACTTAACCAGAGTGAGACACTTAAAATATATCAGAAGGAACAAATTATAATTAACTGAAGTAACTTCCCGATGAGAAGAAGACGAGTATTCTTATAGTTCATGTAAGCCCTTTCTTTCAATAAAAGTAATGCAAGACAAATATCACCACGGAGCTAAATGTGGTTCATACAGATTGACAAGTATTGCCAGAACTTTTATAATCTATGTTCGAGCAATCAACAGTGGGGAATCTTAAAGACCTATTCGGCCCCCCTCCCCTTCTATGAGAAATCCAGAAATTCTAAAAATCATCATAAGGTCAGTGCAATCATAATTTTACAATAGAACATAGTCGATAGGGAAATCTCATGAAGTAACTCGGACGGGTCTTCATGGGAGGAACCGGAGACTTTAAACCATCATAGAACACAGTTGATCGGGAAATCTAATGAAGTAACTCGGACGGGTCTTCATGGGAGGAACCGGAGACTTTAAACCATCTTAGAACACAGTCGATCGGGAAATCTCATGAAATAACTCGGACGGGTCTTCATGGGAGGAACCAGAGACTTTAAACCATCATAGAACACAGTCGATCGGGAAATCTCATGAAGTAACTCGGACGGGTCTTCATGGAAGGAACCGGAGACTTTAAATCATCTTAGAACACAGTCGATCAGGAAATCTCATGAAGTAACTCGGACGGGTCTTCATGGGAGGAACTGGAGACTTTAAACCATCTTTGAACACAGTCGATCGGGAAATCTCATGAAGTAACTCGGACGGGTCTTCATGGGAGGAACCGGAGACTTTAAACCATCTTAGAACACAGTCGATCGAGAAATCTCATGAAGTAACTCGGACGGGTCTTCATGGGAGGAACCAGAGACTTTAAACCATCTTAGAACACAGTCGATCGGGAAATCTCATGAAGTAACTCGGACGGGTCTTCATGGGAGGAACCGGAGACTTTAAACCATCATAGAACACAGTCGATCGGGAAATCTCATGAAGTAACTCGGACGGGTCTTCATGGGAGGAACCGGAGACTTTAAACCATCTTAGAACACAGTCGATCGTGAAATCTCATGAAGTAACTCGGACGGGTCTTCATGGGAGGAACCGGAGACTTTAAACCATCTTAAAATACAGTCGATCGGGAAATCTCATGAAGTAACTCGGACGGGTCTTCATGGGAGGAACCGGAGACTTTAAACCATCATAGAACACAGTCGATCGGGAAATCTCATGAAGTAACTCGGACGGGTCTTCATGGGAGGAACCGGAGACTTTAAACCATCTTAGAACACAGTCGATCGGGAAATCTCATGAAGTAACTCGGACGGGTCTTCATGGGAGGAACCGGAGACTTTAAACCATCTTAGAACACAGTCAATCGGGAAATCTCATGAAGTAACTCGGACGGGTCTTCATGGGAGGAACCGAAGACTTTAAACCATCTTAGAACACAGTCGATCGGGAAATCTCATGAAGTAACTCGGACGGGTCTTCATGGGAGGAACCGAAGACTTTAAACCATCTTAGAACACAGTCGATCGGGAAATCTCATGAAGTAACTCGGACGGGTCTTCATGGGAGGAACCAGAGACTTTAAACCATCATAGAACATAGTCGATCGGGAAATCCCATGAAGTAACTCGGACGGGTCTTCATGGGAAGAACCGGAAACTTCAAAGCCTAATCAACCGGGATTACATTGGCATGGTAAATATAAAGTTATGTGGATTTATTCACAAAATCGGTTGACATTTTACACTGGACCAGAAGCTAGGGTTCAAGGGGAATTCTATACATATGGTACATTTTCTATCTGGAGGTCCATTCATATGGAAATATTTATTTAAAAATCTCCCGGAGTATTATACTTAGCTCGGAACTCAGGAGTTTTATACAGTTCCTTATCTAAAATTACTCGGGATTATTCATTCTTTTGAAATATGGAGCACACTAGATATTATCTGCAGAAGGATTCATCAAGACAAGGTTTAACTTCAAGGGATGAGCAAGGAATTCTCGAATAAAATTTATACTTAATGCTCGGAAGCATTTCAAAAGAGGCATTCTCAAACCAGCACAATAGAGAAACAGGTAAGTATCAAAAATTTCCTATACATCGCAATCACTTAATTACCAAGTTTTGGTTACACTTCTTTTCATTATCACTTTTTCCATTACAAGTCTTTTATTGATAATCTTTTTAGATACATAGACATGATTAATTAAAAGGACCTTTTAAATCTGCGGGTAGTTCATCGTTAAGCCTACGACGACTTATGAAAGAAGGGGGAGGTTCCTTGGGTAGATAACCACCCTCTTTTAACTGTCGAAGAACTCCCGATACAGAATGATTTAAAGCACCCACTATCCTACGAACAAATTCTTGGGCAAACGCCGAAGACTTTAAATAAGCCAGACGCCACTCTTCCCATCGACTCTTCTCTTGCTCCTTATAACTTTGAATATCAGCTTGCAGTTTTGTGTTTTGATCTTTTAAAGCATCCTTTTCTGATTTAAGCTGCTCCAATTCCTTCTGAAGCAGTGACAACTCAACATCTTGAGCTTTCCTTTGCTCTTGTTCCTGTAGGATAATGAAATCATGAGAGGCTAGGTCTTGAGCTTGGTCAGAAAGACAGGCATTATAAAGCTTCTCTACTTTCTCTAAGATAAGACTTTTATGAGAAGTATCTAAGAGAGCTTTCTCCTTTAAAGCAATCTCCAGTCGAAGACCAGAATGTAGTCGATCCACCTGTAATTCCAAAGTTCTTCTTGCAAGCTCTTTATCTTTCAATAATTGTTGGGACTCCTCCAATTCCTGTTTCAAGGTCCCCAATTGTTGATTTTGTAAGGCCACTTTCTCTTGCAATTGAGCTAGGTCTCTATTAGAAGAAGGTAAAGTAGCATTCAATGCCTCCAGTTGAGCTTTTAATTTGTTGTTCTCCTGGTCCTTAGCCATAAGTAGCTGGTCGATATACAGACTTGAGGCAAGGAACTAAACAAAAGGATGATATAGTTAAAGATGAGGATATGAAGTTGACAACATATAACTAGAAATACTTACAGCCACTGTCTGACGACTATGGCGGTCGGCCCGGTGTGGGAGACTAAGGCCTCTTAGCTATTCTTGGCCTTGTAGCCAAGATTCGGCCAATAGGCCTTGTAGTTGTAAAGAACCATAGCTAGGTGGATCAGAGGGTTGTCCCAGTTGAGAGGGTAAACCCATAGCCTATTTAAATAAAGGACGGGGAATGGATGAAAAAGGAGGTAGAGAAGAAGAAGATGCAATGGAAGGAAAAGGAATAGTAGAAACAAGAGAAGCAGAGGAAGAACTAGATGGAATAGAGGGTGACAATGCAGGAGAGGCTGATTCAGTTATGGAAACACTAATAGCTGAAGGACTAGCACTTGGAGAAGATCTCCGGCAAGGTGTCCATTTTGCTCGAGGACCAGAAGCCAAAGGAGGCAAGGCCAATGCGAGAGGTGCAGAAGACACGGAAGGGATAATGGTCATCTCAGAAGCAGAAGCAGAAGGAGCTGAAATAATAGAAGAAGAGGGGATAAGTAGACCGGGTCTCATCATCCTAAGGGAAGGATTAGAGATAATATGGGTAGGAGTTATCGGTGCCTTACCTCTCTCGAGAGAAATGGGCGCCGGGACAAGAGGAGCTTGCACAAAAGTACCAAAGAAATCGCTAAAGGGAGAATCCTCAGTAAGCTTTGGTTTTTTAACTAAGGCAACAAAAGGCTCTTCTTCTTCCTCTTCCATGGCTACGACAGCCTCTGCCCGTTGTTCTTCTTCAGATAGCAAACCCAAGGTGGAGAAATTAGGATTAGCCCGGCGGGCGCGCAACCATTCTTCTCCAAGATTATTGACAAAGGACTTAGTCATAGCAGGACTTTTGTACATAAAGGCTGGAAGAAGAACATCAGCTGAAACACAAGAATTAAACACCGTTATATAAGAGATATATTAATCAGTAAATACGGAACGAAATGTTTATACATACCAAAAGATCCATCCAAAGGGGTGTCAATATTGCTTATCCCAAAAGGAAACATTAAACCCTCCACAATTAGGTGCGGCAAGCTGAATTTCGCTCCTCTCAGTTTAGGTAAGGCAGAAGCAACAAAGGGATCGTTAAGCAGATTATGGGTGCTAGGAAGTGGAGGTAAATCATATATCCATTGGATGGGAAATGGAGGAGTAGAAGGGAGATGCATATAGAAAAATTTGTGATACCATTCCCCTTGAGGAGGAATTTGGTTGAACAGAATAGCCTTAGGACGAAATTAAAATTTGAAAACACCAACATCTACTCGACGAGGAACGAAGAAGTGATGAAAAAGATGAGGAGACAAGGAAAAATCTAACAGTTTGGATACCCCGATAAAACTCATAAGGATAGAAAAGGATTGAGGAATAAACTGATTAAGTGGAATATTAAAATAGAGGCTAACATTATAGAAAAAAGGATGAAGAGGAAATCGAAAACCTTGTAGGACTTGATCTCGGAAGATAGATATACACCCTAAAGGAGGAAGATGCGGACCATCATGAGGAGTGGGACGGGTTATATAAGAAGGAAAACCATAGGTCGCTTGTAAATCCACTTCTTCTGTATCTATAAGGTCGGAAACACACGAGAGAAACCAAGCAGGAGGGGAACTTGCCATAGTAGAAGGAAGAGAAATCAAGGGAGAGGAAAAGAGAAGTGGGGAGGCGAAAGCGAACTTCTTAAAACCCTTGTTTTCCCTTCGGTCTTATGCTAAAACCCCCCAAACAGGGATAGCAGAAGAAAACAAGAAAAAAAAAGGTACTCAGAATTCCAATCGTCATAAACGGGTGATAACATTAAAAGATAAAATCAAGAAAGAAAGGTGAAGTTAAGTAATCTTCCTCGAAAAATGCATAAAATTTTCCTAAACACAATTCTTAAGAAAGTTTGACGGATATAAAGAAAAATTGGGTAGTTAATTATAAGCTCGGATTATTTGGCAAGAGTTGGGTACAATGTATTAGTTAATAGATAAGACTTGGTTAAATATTATTGAACGAGGCTTATAAAAATAAATCGGGCGGTCATAATAGATCGGCCGAAATAAATACCATCCAAATGTGTCGACCAAAGGCTTATCACGATAAGTCAAGTAGCATACACTATGATAAAACCATACGAAAATTTATTAATACATGAGATAACATACGTAGATATGAGCGTAGGTCGATCAAGTAAAATAAAGCGACCGATATTGAGAATATCTTAATAAAACTACACCAGATTGGACGAGACATAATGGATCTTTGAAATATCGGACGGTACTTATCAGCATTGATATATACCGTCCGGTCATGATGAAATAATCTAAAACATAATGATCTATTGGGTGAGGTTGTATGATGACCAGCCAAGCAACATTTGACATAGTTAAACAAAATAGATGACTGTCATAAGAAAGAGTGAAATTAACAATAAAAAAGGGATAATCAGCTTCACATAAGTTTGTCAGATTATCATCATAGAGTTTTGGCTCCCCTTTTTACAAGAATTAGAATTTAAGTCATACTAAAGTCAGCTGAGGGTATAGATCAGGGGGCTTGCTCTCAATGAGTTTGCGACGATTTAGGAAATTAGGAGGGTCACGAGATAAGTAGCTCTCCTCTCGTAATTGTTGAATTGCCCCTTTAGCTCCCGCAGTAAAGGCTGATAAGATGGACTTCACGATCGGCCTATTGAATTCAGGAGATTCAATCATAGCGGTGGCCCGTTCCTTGTAACGAGTATCTTCGTTCGCCTTGTAGACCATCAAAGCCGTTTGGGAAGTCTTCAGTTCATTCTCTTTGACAGAAACCTCGATTTTAACTGAATTAAGGGAGGTGTTCAAGGAAGTTATTTCATCTTCCTTTAGCTACAGGGCTTTGAGTTTTTCAGCCAATTCTGCTTCATAATCAGCCTTTAGTTCGCCAATTTTGGAAGTCAATTCTTGGTTGAGATCCATAGCCAATTTGAATTGTGCTTGAAGACTTTCAATCTGAGCTTCAAGTTGCTTCTGGGCAGTAGCAGAAAACGCGGCAGAAGACAACTCAGTAACATGTTGTCTCAGCTTATCATTCTCGGACCTTAGTTTCTTGTTCTCATTGTATAAATTGTACATCAGTCGAGATAAGCCCATGTTTTCTATCCATTGCTAGAAATATAATAAAAGGTCAGGAGATAACCACTAAGAAGTAGAGAGTAGACGTTAGTAAACATACCTGATTCTCCTTATGGGAGAAACGGTCAATTGCTTCAGAAGTATTGAGTTCTTCAAAAATGGGATGAACTTCATCCCAATCACCAGCAAAGGAACCTCCTAGCAATATGGGGAGGACAGGAATAGTAGAAGAACTAGCAGAAAAAGAGGAAGTAGGGACAAAGGGAGGAGCAAAGACTAAATAAGAAGAATGTGAGGAAGGTAAAGATCCAGAAGTTGGAATAGATAGGGGAAAAGTGAAAGAGACATCACCAGAAGTACTGGCATTAAAGAAGGGTGAGGCAAGAAAACTAAGAGAAGGGTAGAGTTCGGCCAACGTGGGCTCATCAGAAGGAGGGTCAGCAGGAACAAAACCTTCTGAAACATGTTCATTAGCCGGAAGGACAAGCCTCCTTTTTAACAGAGGAATTCTGGTAAGTTTGCGCCCTGGGCGTTTGCCGGTAACAAGTTCAGCTATTGATTTATTGGGGTTGCCAGAGGGCGTGAGTTCAATGATGGGAAGAGGGGCAGATGAGGAAGCAGCAGCAGCCACTGGTGAGGTAACAGCGGGTAAAGAAATGGCAAGGATCTCTGCAGAAGGACCTTCAGGAGCCTCAAGAGCTTCAAGAACCCCCAAAGAGCTGGATGCTTCAGCTAAAGGAGCCGGCTCTTTGATTGAAGGGGGAGGAATAATAGCAGCCAGAAGTTCGGCTTCTTTGGCATGAATTGCGTCCTCTTCCAGACGTAGTTCTTCGTCAATCAAAGTGTCATAAAAACTCTCCACTACATAGAAAAGAAAAATAGTTTAGTTAGTTAAAAGCAAGAAGAAAGAAACAAGGTATTACCTAAAGGGACTTGAGTATCAGGTTTGACGGGGCTTAAGCCAAATAGGTATAGAAGATCGACTCTCAGCCACTTGGGGATAGAAAGTCGATGACTTAACAACTTCTCACAATAAATAGGAAAAGAGGGATGAAGATGAAACTCCTTGACGTTGGGCAAGGGGGGCAAGAAGGATTTCCAGGCATGAGACCAAGGAATGGGTCCTGGAAACTTTATAAAGAAAAAATAGGATTTCCAAGCTTTGAGAGACGAGTGCATATCCTCAAAAAGAACCATTTTAGTTCGTGACTGAAACAAGAAAACACCAGGTTCCGAACACTTGGGATAAGAAAACATGAAGAAATTTTGAGGAGTAGGAGGAATATCTCGCAAACGAAATAGCATGTAAGTACCACATAGATAACGAAATGCGTTGGGGGCAAATTGTTGTAATGGAATATCAAAATACTGGCTTATTTCGATCAAGAAAGGAGGAATGGGAAACCTTAAACCTCCTATCAACTGATCCTTGAAAAAAGTCACGCAATTAGCAGGGGGACGATGAGGATGATGATTCGATGTTGGGATTATGATACCATACTCCCGGGGAATTTCATACTGCCGACGGATGGTTAGCCTAGCATTTTTATCAAAAGAAGAAGACATATGGATGTACCAAGGAGCAATTGCTTCCTCAGCCATGGACAAGAGTAGAGGCTAGTAAAACAACAGATTACTTACTGAAAACAAGAAAGAAGATCGTCAAAAAATGGTGAGCACGGGGTTTGGTTGAAGACTGCAGCGAGAAAAGAACACTAAGGAAAAGAAGAGAAAGGACAAAGTTAAAAAGAAGACGAAGGATTTAGGGTTTGAAAAACACACAACCGTCATCAGATCAAAACGCCTTTATCTCAGCAGACGCTGAGGATCATAGGAAAAAGGCAAAGGCTTATGTGACATGGTGGTGAAAGAAAGTATGTGTCATATAATCATAAAGAAACATTTATATTGATGTGACAGATCAGATCACGCTGGGTTGGTAACACCTCGTTGTACGCTTATAACATTCTCTTACTCGAACAAGAGCCAATCATCAACCAGGAAGTTTCGAAAGTAGATGTAATTAACTGGACATAAAGTGAAAAAGACTGAATTTTGACTAAGCCCAGGCTAAGGACAAAAACATTTAAGGATAGAGATTTAGGCGAACAACAGATTTTAAATTAACATCCTTATAAAATACAAACTAGTATTGATCAAAATAATTTTATAGTGACCGACATAACTTTGGTTATGCTAGACAAGTATAATATCAGTTTAAATAACATTGTTTATAATCAACGAGACAATACTGGTTGATATAATGTTGGTTGAAATAGATAAATATAACATCGACTAAGACAGTGTTATTTATGATAGATAATATAATGTTGGTTGGTATAACATTAGCTATAATATAAAAGTATTCCAACGGTTAAGATAGCCTCAGCCATGATAAATGACACATAGGATATACGAAGGGGTGATGAACACAACATCATATTTATTCTTATAAATCAAAGAAGGATTCAATAGAATCACTTAATTCAATACAAAAGCTTATTTTTACACTTAGAATCTGGTCAGGTACATAACATTACATTTCCCCTCAGAACATTAAACCTTAAACAGATAACAAAAGTTACAAACATAAGCCCTTGAGATGCTTATAAAGTTTTAGTCCCACTATAGTCAAACTTACCATGGAGCAGAAGTGGAAACATTTTACCCAGCGCAGAGGAAGCTCGTCCGAGCTTGTCAAGGCGCATAAGTGGCAATATTTTGCCCAGGATAATGAGGATTGTGGAGCAGAAAGATTCAAGGGAAAGGGGAAGGGGATAGATCTATTCAGACCATGATGGAAAAGTAGTTGAAAGAGTCTCTCCCCAAGCCCTGGAGTTCTACAACTAGACCCACCCAACTTAGCCCGTCGGTAATATGTGTTGTGCCCTTCTCGCGACATTCATGGGCTATTTAGTTGGCTCCCTATGAGTAACGAAAACCTCTTTGAAGTTTCTTGAGCCTTCAGAATCTTGGCACCTCTGGATGAAAAGTCTGGACTTTGAGAAACTTCATCTATTAAGACAATCCCTTGAACCCTAGAGTTAGCCGAAGTAAAAATTTGAATAAACTCATATATAGATCTCGCCTTGTCCGAAAAAAGTTGCCTCCAAAGAGGAGGATCCAAGACCATAACCTTAGCAATGAAAGTTAGCAAGGAAGGAAAAGAACTAAGATGGGTGGTGAACGAATAGAAGGTTGTAACCCTATTTAAAGGATCAAAGGACCCAAAGAATCACTGTACTGAAGTTCATGGGATCACTATACTTAGTTGCATCAGATAGTTGTACACAAAATCTATGAGGTCATTTCAAAATCCGGGGCAGAGTCATAGGTAGGAAGAGACAAAAGCAGACTTGTGTCTAGTCAGTCGTCTACACCTCCTTCGACTAGACTTGAAGGGAAGGCTAGTGATATGGGTTAGGTTTCACGGGTCCCCAATAAGGAAGGGAAAGGAGATAATCAAATGGAGAAGGAAGGTCAATATCGGCCGGGATACGCCTTCAGGAAGGAAGGCCAATATCGGCCGGAATACACCTTCAGAAAGGAAGGCCAATATCGGCCGGGATACACCTTCAGGAAGGAAGGCCAATATCGGCCGGGATACACCTTCGGGAAGGAAGGCCAATATCTACCGGGATATGCCTCCAAGGAGGCAGACCCACATCAATTAGCATATACATCAAAGAAGGTATGTTAATATTAGCCGGGATATACCTCAAAGGAGGTAGGACAATATCGATCGAAATATGCCTTCAAGAAGGAAGGCCAATATCGGCCGGGATACATCTTTATGGAGGTAGGCCAATATCGATCGAGACATACTTTCAGGAAGGAAGACTAACATCAGCCGGGATGTGCCTCCAAGGAGGCAGACTCATATCGATCAGCATATATCTCAAAGGAAGGCCAATATCGGCCGGGATACGTCTTTAAGGAGGTAGGCCAATGTCGATCGAGACATACTTTCAGGAAGGAAGACTAACATCGGCCGGGATGTGCCTCCAAGGAGGCAGACCCATATCAATCAGCATATATCTCAAAGGAAGGCCAATATCGGCCAGGATACGTCTTTAAGGAGGTAGGCCAATATTGATCGAGACATGCTTTCAGGAAGGAAGACTAACATCGGCTGGGATGTGCCTCCAAGGAGGCAGACCCATATCGAGCAGCATATATCGCAAAGGAGGTATGTTAATATCAGCCGGAATATACCTCAAAGGAGGTAGACCAATGTCGAGCGAGATATCCCTCCAAGAAGGAAGGCCAATATCGACCGGGATACTTCTTTAAGGAGGTAAGCCAATATCGATCTAGACATGCCTTTAAGAAGAAAAGTCAATACCGGCCGGTTGACCAATACCTTGGAAAGATACTTGATAAAATATAGCCTAGTTCTAGTTAGGATAATTAACATAGAAGGGCGCCGACAGAAGTCTCAGGAGGAATAATAATCATTAATTAAACCTAGTCATGATTAACTTCAACCGATACAAGGAACATGGGTATATTGAGCTGTCCATGATATAATAGAGGCGGGAGGGGCGGGAAGAAACGATAGAAACACTTTAAAGGGACTCAGGAGATAGGATAGAGGTAAATATTTCAAATGAGATAATTAATGAAGATATCCGCAATATGTGACTATATGACAGGTATTATATATTTTGGCGGGAAATATGTTTTTAAGATTGTTTTGCAGGTGCTAAACGATAAAAAAGGTACATCTGGGGTATAAGAAAGATTCCTTAAAAGTCATTCACCACAAGTACGCATCTTCTTCCTGCTTCTTCCACACCAAGAGAGATCACTAACTTGAGCATCGGAGGGCTTAGCCAGGGATTTTCACGCCGGTCTTAGGTCACTGACGGTAGTGTTGTTTGGTCTCTTGTGCGCAGGAAGCCTTGGGAGTTCCGAAGCCAGAGTTCTTCGATTTGATCTCTTCATTGTCATTGGTATCTTGCATCGAGAGGACATTCTGGGGCTTCATCTTCTTGGATCCACTTTGGGTTTCTCGGATAGGCGTTCTCTAGGCATTATTCTCCGTCAGCAGTGGGTTTCTTCTTCCGGATCTCCGCCTTGTCCAGCTTCTTAGACAGGATCACCTCTAATGGTAAAAAAAGAAATTTAGGTTCATTCTGATTGAAAATATTCAACTAACCAAAAATTATTTTTAAGATTAATACCCAAGCTTATACCCATTTCCATTCCATAAGACTATGATACCCATTCTCATTTTGATTCCTAGGAGAGAACCAAACGCCACCTTATTAACTTCTTCTTATTATAGTTCTGGGTGGAGAGTTTGGCCATGTATTAGAAGCTGGCATTTTTGGAGCATAAACCCCAACAGCTGCATGCTCTGATTGGGTGATCAGAAGCCTCCCAAGCCCACATCGATCAACTGATTACAGAGGTGGCCTGGTTGAAGGAAGACTTGGACTGGAGTGCCGAGTAGTTGGTGGGTTCCGAACAGGCACTCACTGTTAAGAAGAACAAGAATCATGAGCAAACCCTTCAACTTGACCAGCTGACCAAGTAGGCCCACAACTTCAAGACAAAAATAAACTCTGCCAACACTAGGAAACTTCAAGCCATCGAGGACCTCGACATCAAAAACAAGGAGGCTTGGGTTCTAGCTTAGAATCTCAAAGAGGCAGAAGTGACTCTGACGATTGAGCGAGACAACCGAACTGCCGAGTGAACGGTAAGCCAGCTTCAGTTCAATGAAAAAGATGCCAAGCTAGTTTCCCTAAAAGCTGCTCTAGAGTTATCCAAGGCCGAGCTAGAGGGATCCTGAGTAGAACTTAAAAAATTCAAAGAGGAGGAACCTGGTCGATTGGAATCCTTCAGGGTAGATTACCTCTACTCTAACACCTTCAATGACATGTTTACCAACTGGACTATCCGCCTTTTAACTAGGTCATCGATGGGACCGTCCAGCAACTCAAGGATGGCAGCTATCTCTCCCTCGATTTGACCAGCCAAATTATAAACAGGGATAAGATTACTGAGTCGCTCCCTGATGAGGTCCTTGATTACTTAGCATAGCTTCCTCTTCAAATTCCTACATAGTTTTTTATACTCCCTTCTAGACCTTTGTAAAAATTTCTAAGTGTTAATGAATGTGTGACCGTTCATCGCTTTTATAGTTCTTTAGCTATAGGGGCTTGTTTAAATTCAAAGTATCCTTTTGTGTGCCCCTGCTCGGTAATTTATGACTATCTGTTTTACCATTCCATAATCTAGTAACCTCTCATTAGTGTAGTCTTTCAAAATCTTCTAAGTACATGTGCTCCCATTCAGCGCTATAAACTCTATTTGTTATGGAATCATGCAAAGCCTAGCAACTATGGTCGAATGCCCTATTTGTTAATAACTCGCATGATCGGGTCGAGAGTCTTTCACGCTCCTGGTCTGGACCCCGTGACTATTTATCTTCATGTGTGAGAGCAACGCTCGCTTATAACTCGCCCGATCGGATAAAGAGTCTTTGATGTACCTGGCCTAGACCCCGTGGTTATTTATCTTCATGCGCGAGAACAACACTCACTTATAACTCGCCCGATCAGGTCGAGAGTCTTTGACACACCTAGTCTGGACCCCGTGGCTATTTATCTTCATGCACGAGAGCAACGCTCGTTTATAACTCACCCGATCGAGTCGAGAGTCTTTGACGCCTTTGGTCTGGACCCTGTGGCTATTTATTTTCATGTACGAGAGCAGTGCTCACTTATAACTTGCCCGATCTGGTCGAGAATCTTTAACACATCCGGTCTAGACCCCGTGATTATTTATCTTTATGCGCGAGAGCAACACTCGTTTATAACTAGTCCGATCGAGTCGAGAGTTTTTGACCCTTAGTAATTTTTCATTCAAAACTCCTTGCATTCACATAATGAACATTTTTACAGGTTACATAATTTTAGTCACAAAATTATTACCAAGTCCAATAAGGCTGCAGATGGTTCAAGCTCCATGGCCTGTTGAACTTGCTTCCATTCTCATCTTGTAGATAATAAGACTCTGAGCTGAGCTTCTGAATCACTCTGTAGGGTCCTCCCCATAGGGTCTCCAGTTTGCTGGCGTCTCCGACTGGCTTGACTTTCTTCCAGACTAAGTCGCTGACCTGGAATAACCTGGGCATCATTCATCTATTATAGCTTTTCTTCATCCTTTACCGATAAGCCATCATCTGAATGACTGCTTTGTTTCTGACTTCATCTATTAAATCTAGCTCCATAAGGTGCCACTCGGAGTTATCCTCGTCATAGAGCTACACCCGATCAGACTCAACTCCCATCTTCACTGACACCACAGCTTCTCCTCCGTATACTAAGTGGAATAGGGTAATGTTGGTGGTCTCTTGGGGCATGGTGCGGTAAGCCCACAACACTCTCAACAGTTTGTCCGCCCAGCTTCCACCGGCATGGTCAAGCCAAGTCTTAAGTCCTCGAGGATTTCTCTTTATATATTGGTAATCTCTGTCTGGCCATTGCCTTGTAGATAAGCCACTAAAGTGAACACTTGCATGATACCGTAGCTAGTAAACCATTCTCTGAGTCTCCTTCCGTGAAACTACTTCTCATTGTCGGAGACAAGTCTATGATGCACGCCGAACCGACAAATGATATTCTGCCACATAAACTTTATAACCATCTACTCAGTTATCTTAGCTATCAATTCAGCTTCTACCCACTTGGAGAAATAGTCTACCGCTACGAGGAAGAATTTCCTTTGTTTAGTTGCCATTGGGAATGACCTACAATGTACATGCCCCATTGATCAGACAGACAGAACACTGTAGATGTCTTTACCTCCTCAGTCGACATATGTGGTATGTTCTAATACTTTTGACAAGATAGGCAAGTCACCACTATCCATGCGGCGTCGACTTACAGAGTGGGCCAGAAATACCATGCTAGTAGAATTTTTATTGCCAACGATCGGCCGCCCGAGTGACTTCCGCAAGAATCTTGGTGAAATTCTTGCAAAATATACTAAACATCGTCTGATTAGATGTACTTGAGTAGAGGTCTTGAATAGGCTCTCTTGTACAGGTGGTCCCCAATTAATGTAAATCGTTCAACCCTCTTTTTTAGTAACCGAGCCTGCTCCTGGTCAACCAGCATGTTGTTGGCACAGCGGGGGCTGGCAAGAGGGGGATGAATTGCTTGCAAAATTAAAGATACCCTCCTCAAGACTTTCAACTCAAAATAAATAGCAATAATAATAAAGTAATAAGACAAAAAGAATCAGAGAAGATCAGAAGTTGACTTGGTTACAACCAAGATGGTTGTTAATCCAAGACGATGAAAAGTGCACTAACAATCTCCTTCTCTGAAGGTAGAGAAGCCTTTTACACACAAAAAACTCGGAACTATTGCTAGAAATGAATACAAAGTTGATTGCTTGAATTAATTAAAAGATCTGGACCAAGACTTTATTTATAGTCTAGGTCGGGGCGCCCTGAAGGGTTTCGGGCGCCCTGGGGGATAAAATTTTATCCCCCAACTCGATCTGGTCAAAATCCAACTCCGGGCACCCCGGGCTATTCCGGGTGCTCAGAGGTCCAGGCGCCCCAGGCTATTCCGAGCGCTTGGAGGTCCGGGCGTCCGGGATTGATCCGAGCACCCGGACATGAAAGTCAACTCAGGTTTGACTTTTGGTCTGGGCCTTCTGCTCCGTTTTCAGCTCACCTCGGTCCGGGTCTTTTCCACTCCGGCTCCATTTGCTTGGGTGATCTCCGATATCCGAAATAGGACTCACCCAAACCCATCTTCCGGTCTTTTCCTCGAGCAGGCTTCCATCCCGACTTCTCGTCCCTCGAACGCCGCACACGTTCTTCTCGTCCACCGGAGTACTCTTCCGCAGCTCTCTCATCATTCGGACGCACCGAGTCCGTCGGCTCCCTTCCCATGCCGTCCTTCTCGCTAGCTGCGTCTTCCGCTTGACTTCCTGCACTCCTAAATTCCTGCACACTTAGACATAGGGATCAAATAACAAGCATGACCTAACCTAACTTGGTTGATCACATCAAAATAACCACGGGATTCAATAATCTCCCCCTTTTTGATGTGCATCAACCCAAGTTCAAGTTAGGGTATAAAAACAAATAGTAATTTGAAAGAAATTACTAACTAACAGTTTAAGCATAAAAATTGAAAAAAGAAATTTGCAATACAAAAAAAAATTTAATTTGTCAATTTTCCTAACTCCCCCTTAACTTGTATACCTACCTCTCCCCCTTTGATCATAGCAAAAAGAATGGGGTAAAAAAGTATAAGGTAAGGGTTTTTTATGAGTACAAAATCAGGTATTTTCAAAAAGATTTCTAGGAATTTCCTTAAGATTTTGCAAAAATTCTAAGTTAATCCAAGATTTTAAGTAAAAAAAAATTCTAACTTTTAGAGGACTTTTTAACTTAGGCAAAAATAGTTTTAAAGATTTTCCAAAAAAAAATTAAGTTAAAAAAATTTCGCAGGAGAATTTCTCTAAGTATATATTTTAAAAAAAAATAGCTTAAACAAAAATATTTTCTCAAAAGATATTTTTGAAGAAAAAAAATGTTTGACGAACTTTTACAAGCATTATTTAATTCTAATTTTAATACCTTTCAAGAAAGTTAATTAAACATTTTATTTCTATATTTGGCTTCCAGGCAATGGTGAAGCACTAGGCCTTCTTGGTTATTGGAGCAACAACCACTTTCTAGTCAAAGCCTCATAAGGAAATTCACTATTTAATTTTCTCATTGAAAGCCTTTAACTTTTTAAATTTAATCTAGCAATGGTTTTGGAACCCAGTAAAGGTTTCTTCCTACTGGATTAATTAGAAACTTAGGGGGTATATAGTTTCTTGGAACTTTCCTAAGTTGTCTCTGAAGTTTTCTAATATACCAATTTAATTTTCCAAAAGTTCTTAGTTTTGATTTTGGAAATTTATTTAAGCATGCATGATTATTTTTCAACTTCTCAATTTCAATTTTTAATCTTTCATTTTCTAATTTTAAATTATCATACATTTCTAGTGGGCATGCATTTGTTAAGTTCAATTTAAATTCAGCATTTTATTTTTCTAATTTTGTTAGATCTTTGGTAAGCACTTTGATAAATTTAAAGGATTGAGTAGGGGTGAGATCTCGTACCTTACTTACCTCTCTTGGTGATGCTCCCCCTTCGTCGCAGCTTTCTTCTTCTTCTGAGGATCCTCCCCCTTCATCTATGTTAATCTCTGAGTTAGAGTCATCTTCAAAGAGATGGTTGGCCATCAGTGCTACTCTTGAGAAGGCTTCGACTTCTGATTCGGATGATGAAGAATCATCCCAAGAGACCTTCAGACTTTTGCGTTTAGTGGATATCGATCTCTTAGACTTGTCCTTTTTCTTTAATTTGGGGCAGTCATCCTTGATGTGCCCTTCCTCGTTGCAATTGTAGTAGCATCGAACTGTCTTTTTATAGTGTTGATACTTTTTCGACTGTGATCTAAATTTGTTAGTTTTGATAAATTTATTTAATTTTCTTACCAGAAGAGCCACTTCAGTTTTGTCGATCGGTGCTTCAGAATCGGGATCGTCCTTTTTGACTTATAGTGCAATATTGAGGTTCGTCTTCTCCGTTTGTTTAGGCTCTGCGATTCGAGACTTATGAAGTTTAAATGTAGAGAATAAATTTTCTAAACTACTTACCTCAAGGTCCTTAGAGATGTAGTAAGCATCTACTAAGGACGCCCACTCTGGAGTTCTTGGGAAGGCGTTGAACGCATACTGGAGAGAGTCTCGGTTCGTTACTGGTTCTTCGAGGTTGTTCAGTTGAGTTATCAACTCCTTAATTCTTGCCTGGAGTTACGCTACCTTCTCGTCGTTGTTCATCCGGAGGTTCGTTAACTGGGTCCGAAGGATGTCGCGCCTCGCTAGCTTTGCTTCTGAGGTGCCTTCATGGAGCTCCAGGAATTTATCCCAGAGGTCTTTGGCGGAGTCGTAGCTTCCGATCCGACTTACCTCCTAGGGCAGCAGAACGCTGAGCAGGTGAAATTCCGCTTTTCCGTTGGCCACGAAATCGGCCTGCTCCTTCTTCGTCCAGTTGTATTCTTCTTTGTCTTTTGGTGTTGTATATCCATATTTCATTATTAAAAGGATATCAAATTCGTTCTTAAAAAATACCTCCATTTTTCTCTTCAAAGTAGCGAAGTCTCCGTCGAATTTCGGGCGATGAATGTTCGCGCCGGCCATCGTCCTGATCTTTGTGCTTCAGTCGGCGGTTAGTCCTTCTAAGGCTGTCGGGCTCTGATACCACTTGTTGGCGTAGTGAGGGTCGGCAAGAGGGGGTGAATTGCCTGCAAAATTAAAGATACCCTCCTCAAGACTTTCAACTCAAAATAAATAGTAATAATAATAAAGTAATAAGATAAAAAGAATCAGAGAAGACCAGAAGTTGACTTGGTTACAACCAAGATGGTTGTTAATCCAAGACGATGAAAAGCGCACTAACGATTTCCTTCTCTAAAGGCGAAGAAGCCTTTTACATACTAAAAGCTCGGAACTATTACTAGAAATGAATACAGAGTTGATTGATTGAATTAATTAAAAGATCTGGACCAAGGCTTTATTTATAGCCTTGGTCGGGGCGCCCTGAAGGATTTCAGGCACCCTGGGGGGATAAAATTTTATCCCCCAACGTTCAGATCGAGTTTTGACTAGATTTGGTCAAAATCCAACTCCGAACCTCCGGGCTATTCCGTCCGGGCGCCCGGGATTGATCCGGGCACCCTAACATGAAAGTCAACTTAGGTTTGACTTTTGGTCCAGGCCTTCTGCTCCGTTTTCAGCTCGCCTCGGTTCGGGTCTTTTCCTCTCCAGCTCTGTTTGCTTGGGTGATCTCCGCTATCCGGAATAGGGCTCACCCGAACCCATCTTCCGGTCTTTTCCTCGAGCAGGCTTCCATCCCGTCTTCTTGTCCACCGAACGCCGTGCACGTTCTTCTCGTCCACCGGAGTACTTTTCCGCAGCTCTCTCATCCTTCGAACGCACCAAGCCCGTCGACTTCCTTTCCGTGTCGTCCTTCTCGCTAGCTGCATCTTCCGCTCAACTTCCTGCTCTCCTAAGTTCCTGCACACTTAGACACAGGGATCAAATAACAAGCAAAACCTAACCTAACTTGGTTGATCATATCAAAACAACCACGGGGTTCAACACATGTTACTCGATCGGAGAAACCCAATCAAAGGCATTCTCCAGTTGCTCCTCGGGTCAACCTATTGATGTGAGCTACCAACATCACTTGCTCGATTGGTCCATTCATCACCACTGGAGTTAAGGAACTTGCTAACTTTGTTAGTTCATTTGCATATTGATTCTTCACTCGGGAGATCTTTGAACAATAACTTCTTTAAATCTAGCCTTCAACATTTTGAATGCCTACGCATAAAGCCTCAGCCTTGCATTGTTTATTTCAAAAGTCCCTAAGAGCTACTGCACCGCCAATTGAGAGTCTGAGTGGATAAGGACTCATGAAGCTCCCATATACCTTGCTACTTGCAGACCGGCTATTAGCGTCTCATACTCTGCCTCGTTGTTCATAGCTCTATAGTCTAGACGAACAAACAGCTGCATCCAATTCTCGCGCGGTGATATCAGGAGTATACCCACGTCGCTCCCTTGCCGAGTGGATGACTCATCCACATAAATCTTCCAAGTTACTTCCGGCTCGGTGTTTTGTACCTTAGTCACAAAATCAGCTAAGGCTTGCGCCTTGATCACCGACTAGGGTTATTACTAGATATCAAATTCATTTAACTCCGTGGTCCATTTGATCAGCCAGCCAGATGCTTCTGAGTTAAGGAGGACTCACCTAAGGTGCTGTTAGTCAACAAAATTATTGGATGCGACAAAAGGTAAGGCCATAACCTTCGAGCGGCGAGGACCAGCCCATACTCCAGTTTCTCGAGATAGGTGTAGCGGCACTCAGCATCTTTCAATATATAACTTAAAATACACTAACTATTGTTCAGTGCCATTCTACCACACTAACGCAAAGCCAACCGCCCACTCCATGGATGACAGGTACATCTAGAGTGGCTCATCAACGATGGGCTTCACTAATACAAGTAAAGAAGTTAGATATGTCTTAAGCTCCTCTAGGGCCTTATTGCACTCGACGTGCCATTGGAATATTGTTGCTCCGTGTAGAACCTTGAAGAAATGGTGACTCCGATAAAAGGACTCCTCTAGGGCCTTGTAGAACCTTGTAGAACCTTGAAGAACCTTGATAGAGCAGTAATCCGTCCGGTCAACCGTTGTGCCTCCTTCAGATTGCATGGAAGTGACGTGTCCTAGAGCGCTTTCACTTTGTTTGGATTTACCTCGATCCCCTGCTTAGTTACTATGTAACTGAGAAAGTGCCCGCTCCTTGCTCTGAATAGCCACTTGTTTGGATTAAGTTTGATTTCATACCTCCTCAACGTTTGGCAGGTTTCTTCAATGTCTGCACAAAGGTCGTGGCTCTGAAGGATTTTATTAGATTTTTTTTGACGTATACCTCCGTGTTCCTGCCAATTTGCCTTTAGAACACCTTGTTCATCAGTCTCTGGTATGTGGCTCTGGCATTTTTTAGTCCGAACAATATCACATTACAGCAGAAGGTTCCATCGGTCATTATGAAACTGACCTTTTCTTAATCTTCTCTAGCAAGCGGGACTTGGTAGTAGCACTAGTATCTATCCAACATGCAGATCAGCTCGCAGCCTGCTGTGGAGTCCACCATTTAATTAGTGCATGGCAGCGGGTAATAGTCCTTTGGGTAGGCCTTGTTCAAATCCCGAAAGTCAAAGTAGACCCATCATTTATTGCCCAACTTGGAGACTATCACCATATTAGCTAGCTAGCTCAGGAATTGGACTTCAAGTATATGGCCAGCCTCCATCAATTTTTCTACTTCCGCTTGGATAATCTGATTTTGCTCAAAGCTGAAGTCCTTTTTTCTTTTGCTTAATTCACCTGGCATCCGGTCGGACGTGCAACTCATTTTATGCAATGGTCAATGAGATGCCCAGGAGCTTGTGTGTCACCCATGCAAACACATCGTGATTTTGCCTTAGATAGGCAACTAGCTCCTCCTTCTTTTCTACAGCTAGGTCGGTGGCTATGAAAGTGGTAGCCTCCGGTTAGTTTGGATGAACTTGGACTTCTTCTTTCTCGTCATACACTAGCGCGGGTTGTTCCTCTAAGATCACATTTACCTCTAGTCGCCGGGCCTTATGAGCGGCTTTTGACTTAATCTTAACCATCTCAACGTAGCATCGCTGAGCGACCAGCTAGCCGTCCTTCACTTTACTGATCGAGTTCTTGACGGAGAACTTGATCTTCTGGCAAAATGCGGAGATGACTGCTCGGAACTCATTCAAGCTTGGTCGGCCCAGTATGACATTATAGACAGAAGGAGCGTCTGTAGGACCCTTGGCGGCTGACTAGAGGAGGTGAATAGCTTGCACAATAATAACGAACAAAAACCTTTCTCATTCTTTACAACTTTATTAAACTAACACTTGTATAAAAAGAAACTGATTAATTAAAGAAAGAAAAGAGGCACAAAAGAAGTTATATGGTTTGTAATCAGGGTATTGCTAATCTAAGGACGTTGAAAGCTCACTAATGTCTCCTTCGGGCGGAGAAGCCTCTTACAGCATTCAAATCTCACAACTAAAAAGCTAAACTGAATTAGAATCGATTACAAGTGTTGATTTAAGCTACTGGGACCAAGGATGTATTTATAGTCCTGGTTGAGGAGCCTGGAAAGGTTCCAAGTACCTAGAGGGGGATAAAATTTTATCCCCATCGTAATGGAACGTGCCACGTTACGTTTGGCTGAATTTTCAGGTCTGGGCGCTCGGACCCAAAAGTCAGCTTCTAGTTTAGTTTTTGGTCTGGGTCTTCCGCTCTGGTTCCGCTCACTTGGATAATTTTGACCATCTGGAATAGGCCTCATCCAAACTCATTTTTCGGCCTTCGAGCAATCTTCTGCTCCAGCTTCTCGTCCCTCGAAAACATCACGCGCCTCCTTCCTGTTCGCTAGCATACTCTTCCGTAGCACCTCGTCCCTCGGATGCACTGATCCTGTCAACTCTCTTTCATGTCGTCATTCTCGCTAGCTGCGTCTTTCGCTCGACTTTCTGTGCTCCTAAGTTTCTACACACTTAGATATAAGACATCAAAACATAACAGGACCTAACTTGACTTAGTTTGATCACATCAAAACTTCCACGGGGTACTTACAATATCCTCCTTTTTGATGTGAGCAACCCCAAGTTAAGTTAGGGTAAACCAAATAAAAATAGTAATGAATTTTACAAGTCCAAAATATGAAAAAAAAAAAAAAAAATCTACCTTCCCATAGACTTCACTAATTCTTCCCCTATGATCACATTAAAATGAGGTAGTCCAAAAAGTAGAATATAAGGGTTAAAAAAAACTGACTGATATCGAAAAGATTGAACTTTTAAATTTTGGATAAATAAATTTTTTGTTTCAATTTAAAAAGTATTTTTAGACTTTAAAAAATTCTAAAAATTTTATAACAATTAAACAAACATATTTAAAGTAAATTTAAATTGTTTCACAAAAGATTAAAAATTATTTTAAGCATAAATAAATTCATTTCAGCATAAATTCATATTTTCCATAAAAAATAATTAACAATAGTTATTAACCTCAAAAAATCATGAAATATTTTCTGAGAATATATAATAGTAAGTAATTTTCTAAAAAAATCAATTTTAGAGAATTGAATTTTCAAAAAAAAAATTCATGTAAAAAATTTTGCATTTGGATAAATAATCTATAGAAAATTTACAATGATCAAAAAAATTTTAGAAAAATTTTCATAGATAGAGAAAAGGATAATGTTTCACAACAAATAAATTTCACAAAAAATAAATTTCACAAAAAAATAGCACTGCAAGATATTTTTAAATCAAATAATATGAATTTTTATTAAAAAATTCATAGAAAAATAATACAACGATTAAAAAAAATTAAAAAATTTTCTATAGATGAATATTGAAATTCTCTTTCCTAGAAAAATTTTAATTTTAATTAATTTTTTTAAATAAAAATTATGTAGAACTATTTATTTGATAATTCTAAGCAAGAATGTGAAATCAAAACAAAAGTAACACATGCATAATGATTTTTCAATTTAAGCATGATTTTGAAACCCAATATAAGTTCTTTCCAACTAAGTTAATCAAAATTTCTTCAGAATATATTTTTGTGATATTCTTCTAACTTGACCCTTATGAAATCTAATATGTCAATTAAGTCCTCGATCATATTTAAAATTTCTATCATTAGCATGTCGAAAATTTGAGCATGAATCATCTTTTTCTAACATTTCAATTTTATCTTTTAATTTTGTATTTTCATCTATTAGTTTTTCAAATTCTTCTTTTAGGCATGCATGCTCTTTCTTTGACTTTATATACTTTATTCTCTTTTTATATAATGATTTACTTAGCATTTGTATAATTTTAAATTTACTCTGGAGGAAGCTTACTTACCTGACTTGCCATATATTCATCGGTAGACGCTCCCCTTTCATTGATGTTTTTTTCTATAGTTTCTCCTCCTTCATCGATGCTTTCGATGCTCATTTCCGAGGTGATTTCCTTGTCTTTGGGCAGGTACTCTACAATTAGCGTTGTTCCGATAATCTCCTCGGATCCGAATACTTTTGAAGACGAGTCGGTATCCATAGCATAATCAGATTCTTCTTTTGTTGATTTTTCATGGAGCTCCAAAAACTTCTCCCAAAGTTCTTTTGTGCTTTGGTAGTTGCCGATTTTGTCGAGTTGTTGAACAGGAAGAACACATAGTAGGTGGAACTCGATCTTACCATTTGTTATGAATTTGTCGCGTTGCTTCTGAGTCCAAAGATGTGACTCGAGTTCTTTTCCATCTTTACTTTTGGGGACATCAAAATCAAATTTCATAAAAAGTAATATATCAAAATCAGTTCAAAAAAAAACCTCTATTTTTTGTTTCCAGAATGAGAACTCCCCTTCAAACGTTGACGGGTAGATGCTTGGTCTGACCATCTCTTTTGCTTTGATCAGTGATTAGTCCTCCTGAAGTGTCCTTGCTCTAATATCAATTGTAAGGGCTAGAGGGGAGTGAATAATGTAGGACCGTTAGATTCGATAGAGGGGAGGTGAATATCGATTCGAAAAGTCGAGTAAAAATACGCAGCGGAAAAGTAAATGAACACAGTTGTTTTTACTTCGTTCGGAGCCTGTGACGACTCCTACTCGAAGGCTCGTGGTCCTTGATCACTTTCGTTGGGCAATCACTAACAATTCAAATATAATTACAAAATGAATACAGGGAATGCTAGTGAAACAAAGTAATACCAACAAGGAAATTAACTAAAAACCGAAGGAGCACTTTGTCGGAGCTTTGTTGGCGTCGCAGCAGAGCAGCAGGACCAGCAGTAGAAGAGTTCTCAGATTGATGATTGATTGTCTGAAGCTCCTGCTTGGGGCTTCTTTTATATGATGCTCCGGGCGCCTGGATTCCTTCCGGGCGCCGGGGAATGTGACGTAGCTGCTCAAACCGTGATGCTCCACGTGGCGACGACTTGGCTGGATATAATTTGCTTTCCGGGCGCCCAGACCACCTTGTTCCAGAAAACTCCCTTTTCCTACAAAACAAAGTTAGTCCGAGGCAATATATATCCTGCAAGATAGATTGTTAGCACATTTTATAATAGTATGAATTAGCACAAATAGTATGACTTAGATTCCGTCTTTCCGAGACCGGAATCTAGTCACGATCTCGACTTAGATATCCGAAATGGATCTAAGCCGGATCGACGCCTAATGTTCCCTTCCCGGGAACGCGTCCTCGCAGTCACTCCCCTCCAGTGACTTACCTTACTTACCTGCCAGACGTCCGGTCAGCCCGTCTGGACTTCTTGCCAAGCGTCCGGTCAGCCCGTCGACCCGCCTGGACTTCTCGCCAGCTGTCCGGTCAGCCCGTCGACCTAGCTGGACTTCTCGCCAAGCGTCCGGTCAGCCCGTCGACCCGCTTGGACTTCTCGCCAGCTATCCGGTCAGCCCGTCGATCTAGCTGGACTTCGTGCCAGACATCCGGTCAGCCCGTCGACCTGTCTGGACTTCTCCTGCACACTCGATCAAAGTGTCAAACAACAACAAAACTAACTTAACCTATTTGTCATTCATCAAAACCTAGGTTAGACCGTTAGTGCTACCCGCACCAACAATCTCCCCCATTTTGATGGAATGACAACCTGGTTAAGTTAGTGAAAGAACGCAAAAAACAGGTACATCGGTTTTAAAGTTAGTTTTAGTGTTTTCAATTTGGTTTATCTAACTTAACCGCCTAACCCTCCCCCTTTGGCATTCATCAAAAAAAAGGGTAAACAATCATAGTGTAGAGTTACTGAAAAAAAAATAATAACAGCTAATCTTGAAAAATATCTGAGTTTGGTTCAAAATTCAAAAGTACAATTTTTAAATCAAAAAAAAATCAAGTTGACTTGGGGGAGACAAGTTAAATTTTGAAAAGTATAAATTTAAAGTTAATCAAGTTTTAACTTTTCAAGCGTGTAAAATTTTTAAATAAGGTTTTCAACTTTTCAAAAGGTAAATTTTCTTTTCAGGTTTAAGTAACATTTACTTTTCAACAGGTAAATTTTTAACTTCAATTTTTCAAAACAAAGCAAATATTAAACAAGTAAGATTAAATTTGCCAAAATAAATTTTTAAGGCTAATTTGATAAAAGCTAAATTTGGAAAGTTTAATTTTCAATAGTCAACTTTTTAAATCAGGTTTGAAAATTAGGTGGGATTAAACTTCCAAGTTTTTCAAACACTTAGTTAAATTTAACTTTTTGTAAACTAATGTTCAAACATAAGTTAGTTTTAAAAAGCATTTTTCAAACACACAAAATTTTAATTAATTTCTCCCCCTGAACTTGATACTTAAATTTAAACAGCTGTCTAACCAATTAGGTACTAACTAACTATCAGACGATAGTAGCTTTCACTTGGTTAGTCAGATTAAGGTGATTATAAACAGTCAGTGTTTGACTTGACTGATGATCTTAATCTGATTACTGCCTGATTTGTATTTAACGTCCAGACTTATGCTGATGCACTGAAATAAGCATCTTAACCCCAGACAGTTGGCCTATGCATCTCACCCCTTTCTATGTTTGTCAAACACAAGCAAGGTAAACCTAAGGTGTTGGTGAGATGCTCAAAAACTAGTCCTATGGGTACATGCTTTCTAAGGATTCAAAACTAGTCTAAGGCCAAAACTGTTTTTGAAAATCTAAAAATGGAAAGTTTTGAAAACAAACAAGTTTAACTTATAATTTGAAAGAATTATTTTTGAAAACAATTTTGAAATTTAAAATTCCTAGTCTATTGAGCACATTCCTAATTTTCGACGTAAGTTGCTAAACTCACTTTCAGGGAGTGGTTTTGTGAAAATGTCTGCTAAATTTGATTTGGACTCAATGTATTTGAGTTCAATATCACCTTTAGTAACATGATCCCTGATAAAGTGGTGCCTAATTTTAATATGTTTGGTTCTTGAATGATGCACAGGGTTCTTGGTTAAGTTAATTGAACTTATATTGTCAATTAATACTTTTACATTTGTGATATTTAAGTTGAAATTTTTTAGAGTATGCATCATCCATAATAATTATGCAACACATTCGCCTATAGCTATGTATTCTGACTCAGTTGTAGATAGAGCAACACAATGTTGCTTTCTACTAAACCAGCTAACAAGTGATGAACCTAGTAATTGGCATCCACCACTTGTGCTTTTGCAGTCTAATTTACATCCAGCATAATCTGAGTCAGAATACACTATTAGTTCAAAATTATTTGTCCTAGGATACCAGATTCCTACATTTGTTGTTCCTTTAAGATATCTAAAAATTCTTTTGACTTGTGTCAAATGGGATTCCTTAGCACAAGTTTGGTATCTAGCACACATACTAACTGCAAATAAAATATTAGGTCGGCTTGCAGTTAAGTACAGTAGGCTAACTATTGCACTCCTATAATGTTTTAAGTCAATTGGTTTTCCATTTGGGTCACTGTCTAAGATTGTGTTTACTGCCATAGGTATTTTTATTTCTTTTGTATTTTCCATTTCGAATTTTTTAAGTAAGTCTTTAGTGTATTTATGTTGATAAATATAATTTCCTTCATTTGTTTGTTTGATTTGTAATCCTAAGAAATAAGTTAATTTTCCTACTAAGCTCATTTCAAATTCTTTTTCCATTAGATTAATAAATTCTTCTAAAAATTCTGAATTTGTTAAACCAAATATTATATCATCTACGTATATTTGTGCAATAAATATGTTTGTATTTAAAGATTTAACAAACAAGGTTGGGTCAATTTGACCTTGGTTGAATCCTTTAGATGTTAAGTACGATGTTAGTCTTTCATACCATGCCCTGGGTGCTTATTTAAGTCCATATAAAGCTTTCTTTAACTTAAAAACATAATCAGGGTGTTCTAGACTTTCAAACCCAGGAGGCTGACCTACATAAACTTCTTCTTTAATTAGTCCATTAAGAAAGGCAGACTTAACATCCATTTGGTATAGTTTAAATCCCTTGTGGGCTGCATAACTTAGTAACATTCTAATGGATTCTAATCTGGCTACTAGGGCATAGGTTTCATCATAGTCAAGTCCTTCAACCTGACTAAACCCTTTGGCAACTAGCCGAGCTTTATTTCTAGTAATTTCCCCAGTTTCACTTAATTTGTTTCTGAATACCCATTTTGTTTCTATTATTTTCTTATTCTTAGGTGGTGGTACTAGGTCCCAAACTTCATTAGGCTCAAATTGGGCTAGTTCCTCTTGCATAGCTATAATCCAGTCTGGGTCTAGTAAGGATTCATCCACAGTTTTGGGTTCAATTTTTGAAATTAAAGAAATTTGACTTAGGTTTCTAAAAGATGATCTGGTTTGAACTCTCAAGTCTGGGTCACCAATTATTTGATCTGTTGGGTGATTTGGGTTAACCCTTATTGTTCTAGTGGGTTGACTCTCTTGATGTTGTTCCTCTTCTTCATGACTTAGAGTCTGGTTGGTTTCTGGAACAAATTCAGGTGGTTGTGTAAGTTCTAAGTCTTGTTTAGTTTCTTCAAATTTTACATTAGTTGTTTCTTCAATTTTTAAGGTAACCTTATTGTAAATTCTATAGCCTCTACTATTTAGGGAATATCCTACAAAAATTCCATTTTCAATTTTAGAGGAGAATTTTCATAAGTGTTCTCTTGTATTTAAGATAAAAACTGGGCTCCCAAATACTTTAAAATATTTTATATTTGGTTGTTTAGTATGAAACATTTCGAAGAATGTTTTGTTATGGGTTTTATTTATTGTTGTTCTGTTCTGTACATAGCAGGCTGTACTAACGACTTCTGCCCAAAAGTATTTAGGTAGGTTATACTCATTTAACATTGTTCTAGAAGCTTCAAGTAAGGTTCTATTTTTTCTTTCTACAATCCCATTTTGTTGGGGGGTTTTAGGGCATGAGAACTCATGATGGTAACCGTTTTCAAGACAAAAACTGTTAAAGTTGTGATTTTTAAATTCTCCCCCGTTGTCACTCCTAATTCTTTTAATTTTAATATCTTTTTCGTTTTCAATTTGTTTGCAAAAATTTGTAAAAATTTCAAAAGTTTCATCTTTATGTTTTAAGAATTTTACCCAAGTAAACCTAGAATAATCATCTATAATTACTAAACAATATAAGTTTCCATTTATAGATTTGACTCCATGGGAGTCAAAAAGGTCTAAATGTAGAAGTTCTAATATTGAGTTAGTTTGTTGCTAATTTGTTTGTTTGTGAGTGGATTTAGTTTGTTTGCCTTGTTGACAAGCATTACATATGGTTGAATCTAAGTTAGGTAATTTTGGTAAGCCTCTCACAAGTCCATTTAGTTTACTTATATTTCTGAAGTTGGTGTGAGACATCCGTCTATTCCATAACCAAGTTTCTTCTTTTTGTGTTAAATAACATTTAATGGAAGAAATGGTTAAGTTGATGGCATAGATGTTGTCTTTTCTAAAACCTTTTAGGCTTATGGTAGGATTATCTAGATGTTGATTAAACACTCTGTGGATAGAAATTTAACCTTATACCTAGTATCACACAATTGACTTATACTCAGAAGATTATATTTAAAATTTTCAACAAGTAAAACATTTGTAATTATAAAGTCTAATTTTAATTCAATATTACCTATACCAATTACCTTGAGTTTGCCGTTGTTTCCAAAGGCAACTGTTCCTAAGCTTTTGTAAGTGAGTTGAGTGAACTTGGTGTGATCTCCAGTCATATGTTTGGAGCAACCACTGTCCAAAATCCACTTGGTTTCCTACAGTAAGTAGAATTTAAAGTTAGTCTTTTTGAGCAGACATTATTTAAGTTAAGTTTTAAAGATTTCAAATTAATTTTTAAGTTTAAAATTAAAATTTTGAAATTAATTTTTAAGTTTAAAATTAAAATTTTGAAATTAATTTTTAAGTTTAAAATTAAAATTTTGAAATTAATTTTTAAGTTTAAAATTAAAATTTTAAAATTAATTTTTAAGTTTAAAATTAAAATTTTGAAATTAATTTTTTAAGTTTAAAATTAAAAATTTGAAATTAATTTTAAAAGTTTAAAATTAAAATTTTGAAATTAATTTTTTAAGTTTAAAATTAAAATTTTGAAATTAATTTTTAAGTTTAAAATTAAAATTTTGAAATTAATTTTTAAGTTTAAAATTAATTTTTAAGTTTAAAATTAAAATTTTGAAATTAATTTTTAAGTTTAAAATTAAAATTTTGAAATTAATTTTTAAGTTTAAAATTAAAATTTTGAAATTAATTTTTAAGTTTAAAATTAAAATTTTGAAATTAATTTTTAAGTTTAAAATTAAAATTTTGAAACCTTATTCATCTCACCCGATCTATATTATCAATCAGGGAATCCTATGATTTTGTGAGATGAAATTAGATTTTTACTTATGGAGTTTTGGTTTAACTTGTGTTAGATTCAGATTTAGCTTTGGTCTCCACAAATAGGCATTCTTCGGATAAACTTCTAAGCTTGGTGAGTCACATGGACGTCATTAGAAGTAACCAACCTTTCGAGATTTTTCGAATAGTCCTATCCACGGAGCTTAGTACTAAATCTTGGTCTAACTGATTAGGATCCATTTAAGGGTAGCTTCGGTCAGATCCACTTGGCCAAATGCACCAGATCGAAGCCATATCTTTCTAGACATGCGATGCCCAAGCTTCCCTAACGTACTATCATCCAAAAATTTCACCAGTACCATGATTCAAGTTAAACTTGGTCTCTAATCCTAATTACCCTGCCGGGTTAGTTTGTTTTGGGTTACCCTATCGGGTAAGTTAGTTTTGGAGGTGCCAGCTATTCTGGAGCCTCCCCCTGAATTATTGGCCATTAATTTAAATTTTGGTTTTAGGTTTGTGTCGATTCTTTTTATAGTTATGGTTAACTTGGTGATAATTTTGTTGATTTTTAAAGTGTTTAGATTTTGAATTTGATTTAGGTTTGTATTTTGGATTTTGGTTTGGTTTATTCGATTTTATATAATTTATTTTTTCTTTAGGTATATAATATTGATTAAGTCCTATTTGCGTGGTTAAGCACGCTTTCGGAACCCAAGCTAGATTGGTTGATTTGTGTTGGGTTATTAATGATTTGAAGGTTTTATTTGAATTCGACTTATATCCTAGTCCGGTTTTATTATAGCATGCTTTTTGATTATTTAGGATTAAGTCTAGATTTTTTGATCTTGTTGTGAATTTTTCTAACATTTCTTTTAAATTGTTAATCTTATTTTTTAGTGATAAATTCTCCTCCTCAAGTGTTAGATCTTGAGTTGGATTTGAATTTTTGATTTGTTCCTTGAGGTTTTGATTTTCCTCAAGAAGTGATTTGTTTTCATTTTCTATTTTAGTTAATTTACTATTTAAATAGGAAATAATTCTAAAAAAAATTTTGTTTAAATTAAAATATACCTCATTCGGGCCTTCGGAAACGAGTACGGACTCGTGGCTTGTTTCGGGTTCAGACCCGTCTTCATCTTCCGACTCGTCTTCTGTTTCAGCTTCGCGGGCCATCAGTGCGAGGTGGCTCTGATGTTTCTGCTCTTCTTCCTCCGATTCGTCCGAGGAGTCGTCCCACGTTGCTTTGAGTGCCTTCTTTTTGGTTGGCTTTGGTTTGTCGAACTTCAGTTTTGGGCATTCGTTCTTGTAGTGTCCCTTTTTATTGCAGCCGAAGCAAGTCACGTTCTTTTGTTCTGAGGGAGAACTGATCTTTTGAAGGTCCTTTTTGCTGAAGCTCCTTTTTCTCCTGGTGAACATTTTTCTTACCAAGTTCACCAGGTGTTCTTCGTCTTCGGAGTCTTGGTCGGAATCTTCTTCATATTCAGGCTTGCTCTTCTTTTCTTTGGAGGAACCTGCAAATAAAGCTATACCTTTCTCGGCTCCAGCATTAGTTTGTTCATGTAATTCTAATTCACAGAAAAGCTCATCTAACTTTAACTTAGAAAGATTTTTAGAAATTTTGTAGGCATCCACTATTGATGCCCACAAACTATTACGTGGAAAAGCATTTAATGCGTACCTTATTAAGTCTCTATTTTCCATCTGGTGGCCTATCGCATGAAGCCCGTTGAGGATGTCCTTGATCCTCGCGTGGAGCTGATTCGCCGTTTCACCTTCCTGCATTTTTATATTAAAAATTTTATTTAAGAGCAAGTCTCGTTTGGTTACCTTGGCGTCGCTCGTTCCCTCGTGCAGCTCGATCAATTTGTCCCACAGCTCTTTAGCGTTTTTGTGTGGACCGACTCTGTTTAGTTCTTCTCTTGTTAATCCGCACTGTAGAGTGTTGATTGCTTTATTTTCTGTTGATGCCTTTTTCTTCAAGTCTGCTGTCCAGTCTTCAGGATCCAGTAGATTCCCGGAGTTGTCCATTGGAATTTTGTAGGGTCTCGTAATGCTCATCCACTGGTCGAAGTCTGTTTTGAGGTAGACCTCCATCCGCTTTTTCCAGTACAGAAAATTGTCCCCGTTGAAGAGTGGAGGTCGTACTGTGCTGAATCCTTCTGTCTGAGACATTTTAGTCCTGCGCACAGACGAAAGAAAAAAAAAATCCCAAGACTTGGTCTTGGATTAGTAGTGCGGGAAGAGAGAGATAAGTAGTAGAAAAAAAATCTAGATTCGTGTTGCACCAATTTAGATTAATTAAAAAATATTAAAGTAATGATACACCAGTTTTATAATTAAGCGTCGAACTGAAAACAAAAAAAGAAAAAAAACTTTCACCCCCAGTCTGATTGGTGGTTGCACCAAATCAGAGCGGTACCTGCTCTGATACCACTTGTAGAACAGTTAGATTCGATAGAGGGGGGGTGAATATCGATTCGAAAAGTCGAGTAAAAATACGCAGCGGAAAAGTAAATTAACACAGTTGTTTGTAAAGTCCTTGACCACTTTCGTTAGGCAATCACTAACAATTCGAATATAATTACAAAATGAATACAGGGAATGCTAGTGAAACAAAGTAATACTGACAAGGAAATTAACTAAAAACCGAAAGAGCACTTTGTCGGAGCTTTGTTGGCGTCGCAGCAGAGCAGTAGGACCAGCAGTAGAAGAGTTCTCAGATTGATGATTGATTGTCTGAAGCTCCTGCCTGGGGCTTCTTTTATATGTTGCTCCGGGCGCCTGGAATGTGACGTAGCTGCTCAAACCGTGATGCTCCACGTGGTGATGACTTGGCTGGATATAATTTGCTTTCCGGGTGCTCGGATCCCTTCCGGGCGCCCGAACCTCCGGGCGCCCGGACCACCTTGTTCCAGAAAACTCCATTTTCCTGCAAAACAAAGTTAGTCCGAGGCAATATATATCCTGCAAGATAGATTGTTAGCACATTTTATAATAGTATGAATTAGCACAAATATTATGACTTAGATTCTGTCTTTCTGAGACCGGAATCTAGTCACGATCTCGACTTAGATATCCGAAATGGATCTAAGCCGGATCGACGCCTAATGTTCCCTTCCTGGGAACGCGTCCTCGCAGTCACTCCCCTCCAGTGACTTACCTCACTTACCTGCCAGACGTCCGGTTAGCCCGTAGACCCGTCTGGACTTCTCGCCAAGCGTCCGGTCAGCCCGTCGACCCGCTTGGACTTCTCGCCAAGCGTCCGGTCAGCCCGTCGACCCGCTTGGACTTCTCGCCAAGCGTCCGGTCAGCCCGTCGACCTAACTGGACTTCGTGCCAGACATCCGGTCAGCCCGTCGACCTGTCTGGACTTCTCCTGCACACTCGATCAAAGTGTCAGACAACAACAAAACTAACTTAACCTATTTGTCATTCATCAAAACCTAGGTTAGACCGTTAGTGCTACCCGCACCAACAAATAATCAGTACAATAATAATGAACAAAAACATTTCTCGTTCTTTACAGCTTTATTAAACTAACACTTGTATAAAAAGAAACTAATTAATTAAAGAAAGAAAAGAGGCACAAAAGAAGTTACTTGGTTTACAATCAAGGGATTTCTAATCCAAGGAAGTTGAAAGCTCATTAATGTCTCCTTCGAGTGGAGAAGCCTCTTACAGCAGTCAAATCTCGTAACTACAAAGCTGAACTGAATTAGAATCAATTACAAGTGTTGATTTAATCTACTAGGAACAAGGCTGTATTTATAGCCTTGATCGGGATGCCTGGAAGGGTTCCAAGCACCTAGAGAGAGATAAAATTTTATTTTCATCGCAACGGAACACACCACATCATATTTGGCTGAATTTTTAGGTCCAGGCATCCAGAGTCTGAGTGCCTGGACCAGGTCCGGGTGCCCAGACCCAAAAGTCAACTTCTAATTGACTTTTTGGTCTAGGTCTTCCACTCCGATTCCGCTCACTTGGGTGATTTCAACCATCCAGAATAGGGCTCACCCGAACTCATTTTCTAACCTTCAAGCAGTCGTCCGCTCCGGCTTCTCGTCCCTCAGAAACACTACGCGCCTCCTTCTTGTCCACCAGCGTACTCTTCCACAACACCTCATTCACCAGACACACTGAGTCTGTCGACTCTCTTCCGTATCGTCCTTCTTGCTAGCTGCATCTTTCACTCGACTTCTTGTGCTCCTAAGTTCCTGCACACATAGACACAAGGCATCAAAACATAACAGGACCTAACTTGACTTGGTTTGATCACATCAAATCTTCCACGGGGTACTTACAACATCCACCACGATGAAGTTTGTCATCCTCGTTCTTCTAAGTGGCTCATCTCCAAGGGATATGGCTAGCCGAGCCTAGTCAATCGATAATACTTTGTTGCCGATGAACCTATATAAGAGAGTTGTCATGGGCTGCAACTCGCTCCGGCCAAGTTGCAGTTGATCAAACGCCTTTTTGAAAATAATATTCACAATGCTATCTATATCTACAAAAGTATAGTGAATATTGTAGT
Organism: Zingiber officinale; assembly: GCF_018446385.1. Classification (NCBI taxonomy): domain Eukaryota; kingdom Viridiplantae; phylum Streptophyta; class Magnoliopsida; order Zingiberales; family Zingiberaceae; genus Zingiber; species Zingiber officinale. Next base: position 111,069,905 of record NC_056003.1, on the reverse strand, counting down.
TAGTGATTACCGTTTTGATAATCATTCCTATATCGCCACGAGCGGCGTTGTGGTGGTTCTCCCCTTCCTGAGCTAAGGGTCGCAACCACTCAACTGATGTTGATGTTCTTTGGCTCTGTGTCAGTTGTCGATGCTCTTCTGCTGAGGGCCTTCTCTCTTCGTGTCGCGCTCCTGATCGCCTGTGATGCTGTCGGTCAGGGGATGGGGACCGGTAGTGCGATCTTGGTGAGGCCACTCAGTGGGGTTTCGGCTTAAGACTGTAACAGTCTCTAGTGTTGTCTATTGCCACCCGATGGAACTAGCAGAAGAGAGGCATCTGTAAGTACCCTGTTATGATTTTGGTGTGATCAACTAAGTCTAGTTAGATCTTGTTTATGTTTGATCACTTGTGTCTAAGTGTACAGGAACTTAGGAGAACAGAAAGTCGAGCAAAAGATGCAACTAGAGAGAAGGACAACACAGGAGAGAGTCGGCGGGCTCGGTGCATCCAAGGGACGAGGTGCTACGGAAGAATATGCTGGCGGATAAAGAAAGTGAGTGACATTTCCGACATATGAGAAGCTGGAGCAGAAGCTTGCTCAAGGAGAAGACTGAAAAATGGGTTCAAGTGAGCCATATTCTGAATGGTCAAAATCACCCAAGCAAACGGAGCCAAAATGGAGGAGAACCAGATAGTCAACAAGGTGTTGACTATCCGGGCACTCGAACTCCCTAGGTGCCCCAGGGCACCTCCTTGACACGATGATGTGTCAGCCGAGTCTGGGTTCTCGGATTGGAAAAATTATCCCTTACCGAACCATTGCAATGTGGATAAAGTTTTATCCATGCCCAAGCGCCCGGAGCCCTTCCAAGCGCCCAAAGATGCCACGTTAGCAAATGGTCAGATTTGACCAGCAGGCTATAAATAGAGTCCTGGTCTCAATAGTTCAACACAACACTTGAAAATGATTTTCTTTTTATTCTACTTTATAATCTAGTGCTTAAACTGCTATAAGAGGCTTCTCCGCTAGAAGGAGATTTCATAATGAACTTTCAATATCTTGGACTGGCAATCCTCTGATTGCAAATCAAGTAAAAAGATCTGTCTGTTCTCTCTTTCTTATCAATCAGTTCATTGTTAAACAAGTGTTTCTTAATTTAATTTAAAAAGTCGAGAAATATTTGATTTTTATTCTCAGGGCAATTCACACCCTCTTGCCAACCTCAAGAGGACCAATAATTGGTATCAGAGTGAGGACGCTTCAGAAAGACTAACTGCTGATCGAAATAAAGAAATCAATGGTCGGACTAAGCCTCAACCCACCAAAGTTCGAGAGGGAGTTCGTATAGTGGAAATGCTGAATAGAGGTATTATTAAAAACTAATTTTGAAATACTTAATAATCAAGTATGATTTTGTAGTTCCTAGAGATCAACAAGGAGAGGAGAAAGAAAAGTACCTTTGGACGAAGAAGGAGCAAAGTGACTTCATAGCCAACAGCAGAGCGGAATATCACTTACTAAGTGTATTACCACATTAAGAATTCAATCGCATCAGAAGATATACCTCGGCCAAAGATCTTTAGGAGAAATTCCTAGAAGTCCACGAAGGCACATCCAAAGCGAAACTTGCACAATAGGGCATTCTTCAGAACAAGCTAACGAACATCCGTATTGAAAAAGGTGAGAAGGTATCCTAACTACACGCAAAGATCAAAGAGCTAATCACCGAACTGGTCATCCTCAATGAAACGGTAACCAACCAGGACTCGGTACGCTACGCACTCAACGCATTTCCCAGAACTCTAAATTGGACTTTAATAATATACACCTATTACATCTAAGGACTTAGAGGTAAGTACCTTAGAAGAACTCTTCTCTATATTAGAGCTACATGAAACTAGATGTGCAGGTACAACAAAAGAGTCAAGCCAAAACCTGGCACTGAGAACCACTAAGAAGGACGAACCCGAGTCAGACTCAGATCTGAAAGTAGACCAAGAAGCCTATATGGTAAGAAAAATTAGAAAGTTTTTTAAATCTAATAAATTTAAAGAAATGGAGAACAGAAAAAAAATCCAAGAAACAAGAGAAAGGTCCGATGCTACCATTGCCAAAAAGAATGACATATAAAGGAGGATTGTCCAAATCTCAAGAAGGAGAAAGACAAAGGGTCACAACGAAACAAACACAAAAATCTCAAGGTCACTTGGGATGAGAGTTCATCATCCGAGTTAGAAATAGAAGCATATGCTGGAGTACACTGATGGCGAGTCATTAAGAACAAAGCAACTCAGAAGCTAGCATTGATGAAGGGGGAGCGACATCAGCTGAATGCAGCAATGCAGGGGGAGAATCTAGCTTCAGATCCGACATGATAATTGAGGTATGTCTCTTACCTCATGATCAACTATATTTTGGTATAAAATCTATATCTAAGTCAATGTATAAATTAAAAAATTAAAAATAAAAATTAAAAATTAAAAAAGGAGAATTTAGAAATAAAAATAATCTTAGCAAAATCGTGTTTAATAGAAGATTTTGATAAATTAATGTAAAGCCCGAAAATTCTCAAAACTGTTTTAGAAATATAGTATGATTTTTCTGGAATTTTTAGATATTTTTCCGGAATTTTCCAAGTAGCGGAAGTAGCAAAAATAATTAGAACCGTAAAATAACTTAGGCGGGAATCGAACCCGAGACCTATGGTTTACGGATAAGTTTAGTAACCGGTGAACCCAGCAGGGCCGTGCTGAAAGAAAGAGGAATCAATTATATTTATATTAGAATTGGGCCTAGTTACCCACTTAATATAAATAGAAGAACTTAAGTTGGGTTGGTTTATTTTAGAATTGGTTCGGCACCTCCTCACCTCACGCCACTTTTCCCTTCCAAAACCTCACCGCCGCCTCTCCCTCCTTCTCCTCTTCCTCACGCACGGCACACCAAGGCAAGGGTCCATAGGTTCATCTTTCGGCGACGACTCCAACACGAAAGAGGTTCTTCTCCGCGAGAGGAACGCGAAGACGTGATCGGATCGTCGAGAGGATCATCTCCACCGGAACTCTAGCGAATAGAATCGTAAGAAATTACGATCAAGAGGTAAGAAACCCCTCACCTGCAGTATAATAGCTCCGTTTGGATTTTCTAGGCATTAGATTAGTAATATGCAGATTTTGTGGACATGTAGGGTGTTTTAACCCTCCTCTCAGATTTAGGGATTTAGTTGAGCACCTTTGTATGGGCCGGACACGTTTACCCTCTTCAGTTGGGGTTGTAGACGTTGTCGGGTGCCTAAAGGTGATCTCCCTAATAAAGAGGAGAGTTGGGGCACACTAAGTGTTCGACAAAATAACTAGATCAGTAAAAATGCAGCTTAGGCATTTGGATAGTACAGTTAAATGCATTAGAAGCGTTTAAAACAGTAAATCAGTTTATTTTAGCTATATGGGACTACGGTCCAATGGGTGGGCTCCCACAGTCGCCTCTAGGTTTAGACAACCTAGCTCTAGGTTCAGATAACCTAGAATCAGTAAGTTAAAACAATTAGCTATATTCAGTGTACAGGATCAGATATCCGTTGGGTTGGACTCCCACAGTCGTCCCTAGGTTCAGACAACCTAGTAAACCCTACTAGATTCGGAACTTGCAATCCCGGGTCTAGTTAGGGATGCGCGCACAGCAAGTACAGTTGTCGGGCCCAAAACAGTATGATTATGTATTTTCACTTATTACGAATTAGTTTTCAAAACTCAAAATTGGTCTTGTTAGTTGAGTTTGAATTCAGTATCAGTTTAGCTCCAGTTAGCTTTTATATGCTTAGTTCAATTATCTCCATTGATTTCATGTACAGCTTTAGATATGCTATGATTGTATGCTTATATGCCATGCCATGCTTAGTTTATTCAGTACATTCAGCATATGTTTTAAACGGCATGATTTCAAAGCATATTAGCATCGTCGCATATTTTTGTGAGGTAGATGATTTCTTACTAAGCTTTTTGGCTTACAGATACTATTTTCCTTATACTGCAGATACAGGTAAAAGGAAAATGGACTAGCAGAGGAAGCTGGAGGGCAATGCAAAGATGGTGGGTGTGTATGGAACTGGAATCAAAGGTCCTTAGGGGACGTAGCAAATTGAGCATTAGACTCTTTAGCATTTACTTTAGCATTTATTTATTGGTTTGGTTTACATGTTCTAGGCACTTTTAGTTGTGTGTGTTGCCATGAATTCCTAAACTATGCCTTATGTTAAGTTAGATTACTAGTTTATGTCGTTAGAATGTTATTACATGTTGTTAGAATAGTTATGATGCATTAGTTAGATGTTATGCGGGGTTTTGGCACGCCAAAGTGCTGAAATCAGAGTTTTTCGGGTCTGAAATCAGACTCTGATCGGTCTCCCGACCGATCAGGGCCTGGCTGTGTCACTGGATCGGTCAGCCGACCGATCCAGCCAGATACAGTATGCTACTGTATCCTCCTGGATCGGTCAGTCGACCGATCCATACATACCTGGATCGGTCGTGCCAATCGATCAGGCCATACCTGGATCGGTCGGTAGACCGATCCAGCTGGGGACAGAAGCGATGTAGCTTCGGGATCGGACAACCGACCGATCCAGGGTCTTGTGACGTACCAGTATCAGCAGATCGGTCTGTGGATCGATCCGGAGGGTGTTACCAGTTGTAAATACCTTCCCTAGCAGGTGTACAACTCCAAGGTACACCCGGAATGTTAGTGTCAGAGTTAACATTAATCAGATAATTAGTAAAATTTTAATTAGCCCAGCTTTCCGCACAGTATAGTGTAGAACGAGGGTAACGATTCGCCCTACAGCCTAGTAGTAGAAGGCGGATCGTTACAATTAAAAATTCTAAATTATAAATTGAAAAAATAAAAAAAATAATTTAAAAAAGTCTACATGTTCAAATTTTACTACTTCAAATGTTAGAAATTATCAAAGACTAAATTGGTATTATAAATTTTAAAAGGGACAAATCAAAAAAGTAACAAAAAAATATATACCTAGAAAGTACTTGATTAATCCAATAGAAGGAACCTATATTGAGTTCCAAAATCATGTTTAGACTAAATTCTTTACATAAATTTATAATTTTAATTTAATTTTTTTTTTACTTTTTCAAATAAATTATTTCATAAAATTTTTGGTCGAAATTAATTATATCTAAATTTGTTTGAGAAAGAGAATCTAATTACTTAACTGTAGAAAAAAATTTAAATTTTTTTTATCTTTGCATTATTTTTTATAAAGTATTTTTCAAAAGTCATATTTTTATTTTAAAAATATTTTACTAAATTATTTTTTAAAAATTATATTTTTATATGACAAATTATCATGTTCTCTGTCACAGAAAATATTTTATAAATTTTTTGACAGTTAGTAAATTTTCTATGAATTTTTTATCCAAATGCTAAATTTAAATATTAAAAATTCTCAAAGATTAAATTTTTAAAAATTTATTTTTTAAAAAACACTTGCTTTATTAAATTCTCAAAAAATGTTTCAAGATTTTTCATGTTTAGGCACTATTTTTAGCTTTTTTTTACAAAATACATCTCTTAGTTGAAAATAATTTATTTATGCTTGAATTAATTTTATTTTTTGTGCAAATTTTATAACTACTTTAGATATCTATGGTTAACAGTTATAAAAACTTTCAAAAATTTTCAACAAATAAAAATACTTTTTATAAATATTTTGTTTCAATTCCTTTATAAATCATAAGATTCAGTTTTCCAATTTTTTAGTGTTAGTCACTAGTTTGGAACCCTTAGTTTTTTTTAGCCGTTATTTTTACTATGATCAAAGGGAGAGAATTATAGATTAAGTGTAGAGGTAGGTGCATTTTAATTTGCATATTTTATTGGATATTCATTTATTTTAACATTTGGTTTAACTCTAACTTAACTTGGGTTGATACACATCAAAAGGAGGAGATTGTAAGCACTCATTGTGGTTTTGGTGTGATCAACGAAGTCTAGTTAGGTCCTATGCATGTTTGATGCCTTATGTCTAAATATGCAAGAACTTAGGAGCACAGGAAGTCGAGCAAAAGACGTAGCTAGCAAGAAGGATGGTACAGGAGAGTATTGACGGGCTCAGTGCATCCGAGGAATGAGGTGTTGCAGATGAGTACGCTGGCGGACGAGAAGAAAACGTGCGGCATATCCAAGAGATGAGAAGTTAGAACGGAAGCTTGCACGAGGATTCGGTTTCGGTGAGCCATATTCTAGATGGCCGAAATCACCCAAGCGAACAGAGTCGGAATGGAGGAGAACCGAATAGTCACAAAGTGTTGACTGCCCAAGTGCCTAAACCAAGTCCAGGCACTCAGACTCTCTGGGTGCCCCCTGTTGGAGTGTATACTAAAAGCTGAGCTTTTGTAAATATTTATTTTTGAAATAAAAGAATCACATTGGTCAATATCTACATTTATTTGTTAAATATAATTGTTCAATTAATTCATATAGTAGACAACATGGTGTGTGGTGTCACACACAAAAGATCATGTTGACGGTTCTTTATAAATTATAAACAGTTGCTCACAACTAAGATGGAAAGGAACAAACCATCGGAATGGTCGTAGTATAATTAAGTATTAGTTTATCTTAATTAATAAATTACACTGGTACACTCTAAGTGTATTGAGTAGGACCATTTAGGCAAGTTCTTTTTGTACTGACTTAATAAAAGAACTAAACCTTAGTTATTATGGAAGTGTGTGCTCTTAATCCTAATATAATAACAAGCACATATATTTAATATTTATTTCTTTGACTTATCAAAGGGTGAGGTTTAGCTCGATAAATCAATATGCCCGATAAGTTGGGAAATGATATTACTTATAGTGTGTGTTGTTGATTATAGAAGGAATATGTGTCCTAGTTATCTAGGTTGAGAATGTCCCCAAGAGGAGCTCATAAGGATTTTCATGTTAAACCCTACAGGTGGACATAGTCCGACATGACAATGAAGTTGAGTGGTACTACTCTTGGAGCTAGATATTAATTAAGTGGGTTGTCAGTAACTTACTTAATTAGTGGACATTTGTTATCTTAAACACAGGGAGACTAACACACTCATGATAAGAAGGAGCCCATAATGTAATTTGGGATTGGTGCGGTAGTACGATAATAACTCTCCAGTGGAATGAGTTATTATCGATAAACTTAAGTTGTGTGTTCGGGGCGAACACGGGATACTCAAGCTCATTGGAAGGCCAAAACTAATTTCTCCTCTAGGTCCCTGTTGTAGCCTCATTATAGCCTCAAGTCCATCCAAATGTAAGGCTCTTCTTGGTGTCCAAGAAGGGGGTCGGTCCAATGCTTGGTGACCAAGCAAGGGTCGGCCACATCCTCTTCTATAGGGGCCGACCCTTTGCTTGGTGACCAAGCATGAAGGGGTCGGCCACAATAAATCAAAAAGGGAGGGTTGTTTTGAATTTTTAAAATATTCTCTTTGTAGAAAACTATAAGTTTTAAAAGAGATATTTTAATTTTTAAAATTTTCCTTATTTGAATTAGGCCACATGTTTTAATAGAGAGTTTTAAAAATTTTAAAACTTTCCTTTTTTAACCATCCTCATGGTTTAAGAAAAAAAAGGAAGATAAGTTTTAAAATTAAAATTTTCTATCGTCATGTTAAAAAAGAAAATTTTATAAGAGAAGTTTTAAATTTTAAAACATGGTTTTAATTTTTAGAACTTTCCTTTTTTAACTCCTACTTTAGGAAAGAGAGCTTGTAAAATTTTATAAGAGTTTTTCTTCTTGTAAAATTTTATAAAAAAAATAAAATTCCTTTTCCTCTTATGTGGGCCGGCCACCCTTGCTTGGTGCCCAAGCAAGGTGGCCGGCCATGTTTAAATTATAAAATCATCAAATTTATTTTTGGTGATTGATTCAATCAAGAGGAAAGAAAAGGAAAATTAAAAGGGAAAAGGAAAAGCTAGAGGAAGATTTTAATTTTTGTAAAAATTCTTCCCTTATTTTCCTTGGGCAAGTATTATAAAAGAAGGGGTGAGGAGGTTTCATGAGACACAACTCTTATTCTCTTGCTTGGAGACTCTCTTGGTGTGGCCGACCCTCTCCCTTCTCTTTTCCCTTTTGCTCTCTTCTCCTTGGTGGTGGTGGTGGCCGGATTTTAGAAGAAGAGAAAGAAGCTTTTGGGTGGTGTTCATCTTGGAGGATCGTTGCTCACACAACATCCAAGGCGAGGCAAGGAATACGGCAGAAGATCTCGAGGTCATTAGCTTACAAAGAGAAGGTATAACTAGTAATTTTCTTCCGCATCATACTAGTTATTTTCTTTGTAAGAATTCTAAATACAAGAGACAATTAGATCTAATTTATCGAATTTATTTTTCGAGTTTGTGTTTTCTTCTTTTTTGAATTTGTGATTCGATTGTTCTTTTTGGTTAATATAGAGTTATTTAAGGAAATTAAATATTAGCTTTCCTTAAAAGGCTTTGTCTAGGCGGTGGTGGTTGCTCCCATATCCAAGAAGGCCATGTGCCTCTCCATACAGTCCTGGAAGCTAATTTTGAAAATTAATATTTAATGGAATTAATAACATAGGTGGATTAGAATCAATAGTGTTAAGTTCCACTTGCGATTCAAATCTAAACCATTAAGAACAGATAAGTTAAATTTGGAATCAATGATGTTAAGTTCCGTCTGCGATTCCTAATTTAACTTCTAAATAACACAATAGGTTATTTAAGGAAAGGTTCAGCACTTATACAAAAAAAATTTATACAGTAGAATTGGTACGTTTTCCTAGGACTAACCAACAATTGGTATCAGAGCTAAGGTTTTCCTTTGTGTGTTTAGAATTCAAATAGGTTATGCACATGTCATACATAATTTAGGCAGGATAATAGTAGGATGTGCTAACTCTTTGGTTGCAGGCTCCAACTATTATGGCATTTAGATATTGTGTGTGATTGGACCCTTGGACATGTCAAGGGCATTATTTTGTGTGCATGATTGTATGTATCAAATACAGCAGGAGCTGTATTATTTTAGAATTTTATTTTTTGTTTGATTTAGATTACATGTACATTCCTTTATGGAATTTAGGATCGATATTTGTAAAATTCTATATTTGTCGCGGATCGTATCTTTGCGAGGCGTGGTGCTATTGTAGGACTAGAGGCGCAGAGGAATAAGAAGCAAGATAGATGCGACAACTCGACCCAATGGCGGTGGCTAAAGATGGCAGCAGCTAGGGTTGGAGCATACTGAAGACAGTGAAGGAAAATGCCATAATAGTTGAAAAAATAATTTCTAAATTTATTACTTTTATTTACTGTGATATTTATGTGCATGTGATGTATGCTAGCATAGGTTAAAATCCTCAATTTTAAATAACTAAGTGGGAGAGGGATTTTAATAAATCCGATGGTCTCCATTACTGGTTTGTAAGTGATGCAATAAGCTTGCGTGTTGGCTCTGAGTGCATCCCTCCACAACAGATGGGTTTGTTGCGGATCACTAGATCAAATTTCCTTAATAGATGGTTATAGGAAATTATTTAGGAGCGTGTGATCTTCTCCAACTGAAGGGGCACAATCCTATTTAATGGACTTAGTATCAAGTAATGGTATACACTTAGACGCATTCAATAGTATCCTCCCCAACGGAGTCACTGCTATTGTATTGTGTGACCAAAGTGAAACCAACTATTAATTTTATTTGTCATAAAGTTAGGATGACAAGATAATAAAATTAATGGGCCACACCCTCCTCTTACAAATGTTGAATTTGTATACGTCCACACTAACGTGACATGTAATATTCACAGTGATTTGAGGTGTTGGTTAATTTAAAATAATATTGTTTGAGGAATCAATATTATTCTAAATTTTGAGTCTTGACCAAAGTTTATTTTTGTGATTCTTAGGATGACTTTCAACCCACTGGCCATTATACTGAAAGAGAACAAACTTACTGGTCCCAACTATATTGATTGGAAAAGAAACCTGGACATTGTTCTTACTGCTGAAAGCTATAAGTTTGTACTGACTGAGGCTTGCCCTGATGCACCTGACGGTGACTCTACCCCAGAGGAGATTGAGCATCATAAGAAATGGGTAAAAGCTGATGAGATGGCGCGGTGTTACATTTTGGCATCAATGTCAAATGTATTGCAACATCAGCATCAAGATTTACCAACAGCTTATGATATAATGAACAATCTCAAAGAACTCGTTGGGCACCAGAGTCGGACTGCTAGGCAAGAGGCAATGAGAAAATTAATGACAGCCACTATGTCTGAGGGAACACCCGTAAGAGATCATATCCTCAAAATGATGGCTTATCTAAATGAAACACAAGTCCTTGGAGGAGAAATCGATGGGGAAACCCAGGTCGATATAATTCTCCAAATGCCACCTAGAAGTTTTGAGCAGTTCTGCCTGAACTATAACATGAACAAAAGAGAGTATACGTTGGCGGAACTTCTGACAGAACTATAGGCAGCAGAAGGAATATTTTGTCATAGTTCTCAGATTCACTATGCTGAAAATGGTTCTACTTCTAAGTCGAAAGGCAAGATGAAGAAGAAACAGGTCTTTTCAGCAAAGAAGGTGAATAAACCTCAGGGTATAGGACAAAAAGCTGGAATGAAGAAGCCGAAGGGCAAGTGCTTCATTTGCAAGCAATTAGGACATTGGAAGGTGGACTGTCCTCGTAGGAATCAGAACAATAAAGGTATATCTCATGCTCTAGTAGTTGAAACATGTTTAGCGGTGTTATCTACCAGCACCTGGTGTGTAGATACAGGAGTCACTGATCATGTCTGTAATTCTTTGCAGAGGTTCCAGGAAACCCGACGACTATTTGATGGAGAGATTACCGTCTACATGGGCAATGCTACTAAGGTGGCGGCTGTTGCAGTGGGAGACACCTACTTATCTTTCGATAGGAATAGAAATTTGGTTTTAAGAAATTGTCTTTATGTACCCCGTTTTAGAAAGAATTTAATTTCAGTTTCTAAACTATATTTGGATGGATATTCAGTTTCTTTTAGTAACAATGTGGTTATAAAGAGAAATAAAGTGATTATTTGTTCTGGTGCATTGGTTGGCAATTTATATACTTTAAATCCAATTTCTCCCACAAAGCAAAATATGGAAATTAATAGCACATCTTCTAACTCTAATAAGAGAAAAGAACCTTCAGAAATGAACCAAACGTATCTTTGGCATCTAAGGTGATCCGGCGGTAAGATTGGGGGATCCACTTCCTAAAGGGTCTCAGCTTGAAGACAGATGAAGGGCTGACTAAGCGGTTAATGGCCGCGCCGAGTGGTTGAGTAGGTCTGAACGGAACCAAAGATAACCCAGCCATGGGCTTGGGTTTCCGACGCCAAGGCGGGAGAACCGAATGGCCGAGCGGGGCGTCTGCCCGGCTGGGACCGAAGGGCCGAGCGGGTGGTCCGTTCGGCCAGGATAAGGGCGAGGGTACGAGGGTTAGCCGAGTGGCCTATTCGTTCGGCTCAGGATATGGGATGTCAGCAAAGGCATGTCTGATGATTACGCAGTACACAAAAGTGCACGATGGAGGATCTCGCCGTCACATCATGGAGAGGTTGATACAGTAGCGGTATGGCCTTATGGACGTCTTTCTGACAGACCCATACCTGGGCATGGTCGAAAGCAGGTGATTTCTTTGATTGGCGCGCCCAGGCTCCTGCGAGAGGTCTATATAAGGTCTCCATTTCTTCACCAGAGGTACGCAAGTCTTGATCCTAAGGCCACCTTTTTGTTATTCCTCGCCTAACTTGAGCGTCGGAGGGCCGTCGCCGGGGCACCCCTCCCGGCTCGGTTTTGCTGCAGGTTCGCCGGAGCACTCGAGGATCCAGCAGGGAGCGCCACGTGCCCAGTGTCCGTTGACTCCTGGTTCGGACAGGATCAAATTGGCGCTGTCTGTGGGAACGCTCCTGCATCCGACTGGAAACAATGGATGCGACGGAAGAACTCGAAGCTCTGGTCGAGATAAGGGCCGCCAAACTTGTGGAGCAAAAACAGAAAGCATCTGCCGAGCGGCCGGAGCAACAAGCAACATCTGCGTCGGGTGGCCGAGCGGAAGCACCTCAAGCCACTCCTGCATTCCATCGGGTCTTATTTCGCACCCCTGAAGCCGTACCAGCTCGAAGAGATAGAGGATCTTCTTCAGATGAAATGCCTAAGCGAGATGACAGAAAGGGGAAAGCCCCCCGAGCGGACGCATCCCCCGAGCGGATCAATCGCCAATTTTGGAGGCTATTCTCGAGACCCTGCCCAAGCACTACGTGCCTCCGACGATCGGCGAGTACAATGGAACAAGACCGGATGATCATCAGGTAAGTTCGATAACACTCGCTCCATCAATATCTGAGATGGAGTAAAGTCAGTCTTTCTTACCACTCTCTCGGATCGGCTCAACGATGGTTTGGAGGCTGCCGGATGGATCCATCACTAGCTTCAGGACTTCCGAGCGGCCTCCACCACCTCGCCAGCAATGGCGTTATCGAAGACAAGCGTAGGCTGTTCGCCATCAAGCAAGGCCGAGAGAATCGCCGAGCTTACATCCAATGATTCAACCAAGTGGCGATGGATATTCCAACGCCTCGGAGACGATGATGAATGCCTTCACGCAGGACTTGTAGATGGGGACTTCTTCCGCTCATCATCGTCCCGAGATTATGATCACATGCTACATCGGGCTAACAGAATACATAAACGTGGAAGAAGCGCAAGCCGCCTTGGAAAAACCCCAAGGCGGGCACCTATGCATCTTGCGACAGCGACCGCCGCCTCAGCGGCCGCCTAGAGGACCAAGGTCAAGCAGTCCGCTCCCTCGTGGAGGTCCCAAGTTCAAGTAGTGGCATTCAAGCCAAAGAAGAGATGGACCCTATGTTCGCTCCTTCCAGGACGGATACGCTGCAACACGAGGATTGTCAAGTCTTCCTTCGTGGCTAATCCGTTCCTAGGAATGCGACAGCGGTCTCCTCCCAGTGACGGGAGACAAAGGACCCATGAAGCCGACCGGACCCGCACCGAGAGGCGACATCACGCCTGATCGGCACCGATCTCCAAGGCGGGAGAATCACCGAGCGTCCAGAGAACGATCCCGACCGTCCGCTCGGGAAGGAAACAGAGGCAATACTTCCGGCGAGATCAATGTTATTCTTGGTGGGCCAACGGAGGAGACTCAATCGAGCGAAAGGCGGGCGTCCGAGAACTCAAATCCACGCAGTCGGTAGGAACGGGCAAGTGGACCGAAATCACTTTTCGGACCGGGGACTTGGAAGGAGTTGAAGTGCCCCACGACGTGCTGCTCATTAAAGCGGTAATAGCAAATTACACTATTCACCGCATATTCGTTGACAGGAGCTCGGTCAACATCATATTCAAGAAGGCGTTCGATCAGCTACAAATTGATCGAGCCGGCTACCATGACAACCCGCTCTATGGATTTACAGACGCGAGGTCCACGGTCGGACAGATCCGGTGGCTACTTTGGGAGAGGAGCCTCGGGAGGACCGGACCATAAATTTCGTGGTGGTCGACTCTCCCTCATCCTACAACGTCATTTTGGGACGGCCGGCGCTCGGCGGTCATCTCAACCTTCCATCGAAGATCAAGTTCCCGTGGAGGACAAAGTGGAGAAGTGCAGGAGACCAGCTAGCGACTCGGCGATGTTACATCGAAATGGTCAGAGCGAAGCTAATTCGAAAGGCGCCCAGATCGAGGTACATGCCATAACCGAGAAACCTCCTACTTTAATTTATGATGAAAGGAGGAGGTTCAGATCCATCCGACCGATCGGAGGCCACGACTTTATCGCCTCGATCGGAGGAGAAGCGAAGGAGGCGATCCAATGCCTCCAACGAAATCATGATGTCTTAATGCAGTGCGACACATGAGTTGCCGAATTTCGCCGAACCTAGCGCGAGATGAGTTGCATGTCCGGCGGATGCTCGGCGGTGAAGCGAGAAAAAGGTTTCGGTGCAAGGCGAATGCCATCATCCGAGGAAGTAGAGAAACTCGAGGCCATCTCAGTCACGGTTCCCAGTGGGTGCCAGCGTAGTATTGGTCTCAAGCCGGCGGCAAGTGGAGAGTCTGCATCGACTTTCGGGACTTAAACAAAGCATGCCCAAAGATTTTTATCCCCGCCCGGATAGATCAGCGGTGGACTCTACGGTCGGCATGCTTGACGCCTACCAAGGATATCATCAAGTGCCGCTCGCCCGGAAGATCAAGAAAAGTAAGCCGTAACGGCCGGCGGCACATATTGCTATAATGTGATGCCGTTCGATTGAAGAATGTCGGGGCCACCTATCAACGCTTGATGAACAAAGTGTTCAGGAAGCAGGCGTAATCTGGAAGTCTATGTGGACGACATTCTTATCAAATCCGTCCGGCGGCCGATCTCTTCAAGGACATGGAAGAAACCTTCGAGCAACGCAAAAATGAAGTCAAGCTAAATCCCAGTGCACGTTCGGACAAAGGAGGGCGTTCTTGGGGTACATAGTGAGCGGGGAATCAAGCAAATCGCAAGGTGAAAGCTCTACAAGACATGCCGCCTCCAAGAAATACAAGGAAGTACACGGTTGACCGGTCGGATAACTGCATTGTCCAGATTCATCTCCAAAACGACCGGAGCCTCCCTTTCTTCAAAATTTAACGCAAAGCCACTAAATTTCACTGGGACGATCGAGCATTGAAGAATTGAAGACATATCTTAATTCTCTGCTGTACTAGCCAAGCCGATCGGGGTGAGTCACTTTATGTTTATCTGTCTTCAACCGAGCATGTTGTAGGCTCGGCACTTGTAAGGTCCAGCGGCGAGGAGCAGCCGGTGTATTTTCTGAGCCACATTTTAAAAGATGCTGAATCTCGTTACACTGGGCTCGAGAAGTTGGCCTTTGCTTTGGTCCTAGCCGACCATATTTCTTGGCTCACACCATCATTGTCCGGACGAACAGTCCACTAGGAAGAGTATGTTGAATCGAAGCGTCCGGACGGCTCATTAAGTGGACAACAGAACTAAGTGAATTTGACATCCAATACCAGCCCCGCTCAGCGATCAAAGCACAATCCTTGGCTGATTTTGTGACCAAAGTGCAAAGGCCGAGCGGAAGCTATGTGGAGAATATATGTGGATGGGTCCTCCACCCGGCTCGGAAGTGG